>NC_090656.1:209741387-210341387 GCF_040937935.1 Hyperolius riggenbachi
TAAATGAAACCTTTGCTTCCCAGTCTCTATTGCAGCTGCAGTAATGTCAGGGGCGCCTGGTCCACCAGGCCGACCAAGCCGTTGCCTGGGGCGCTGCAGGAGAGGGAGGCACTGCCTTGTATAGTAGGTTAGCAGCTCTGAACAGATTCAGCTTACACAGCTGCCACGTTCAAGGTCCCTGCCAGGCTCCATACCTCACGCGTGCGGTCGTGGCCACCCTCATGGTGAGCACGCCCTCTCTGAGCGCAGCTCTCCAACTCCAGACTGCTGCGTCCTGGGACAATCACCAGGTCTGCCTGTACCTGCCTCCACCTTGCAGCCGCTGCACGAGTGATGCGGAATGGACCACGTGGCCAGCCAACACCACAAGTCCAGAGGCCTCCAATGCGGCTCACAACCCAACCAACCTACTGCACGCACGATCTACTCTGCTACCACCAGCACTGCTAAGGATCCGCTAGCCCTGCTGAGAGAGGCAAGAGGCCCCCGACGGCGAATTGGCACACAGGCTCCTCGCCCGAAAGGACATATCAGCTGACCCGCTTCTCCACCGCCAGCGCTGAATCGAGGAGCACACAGGACCCCTGCACAGCCTCCACCGCCAGCCTTTCAGGAGAACTCTGTTCACACACCATCAGCCTTTGGATCTGGTAAGAGGATCGCATGTGGCCCACAAGATCCCTGGCCCGCAAGATCCATGACCCTCCACCTTGTCCTAGCTGTCTCCTCCACATCACCCTGCACTAGAAGTCAGCCAAACACAAAACATTGCTGCATTATGATCATTTTCTAATTAAACCTTGCCTCATTCTGATTATTATCTAGTGAAACACTGCTGCGTTAC
This sequence comes from Hyperolius riggenbachi, assembly GCF_040937935.1. Taxonomy (NCBI): domain Eukaryota; kingdom Metazoa; phylum Chordata; class Amphibia; order Anura; family Hyperoliidae; genus Hyperolius; species Hyperolius riggenbachi. The sequence continues at coordinate 209,742,232 of NC_090656.1, forward strand.
GATTATTTTCTAGTGAAACATTGCTGCGTTACGATTATTTTCTAGTGAAAGATTGCCACATTATGATTATTTTCTAGTGAAACATTATTTAAGTATTTATATAGCGCCGACATCTTACGCAGCGCTGTACAGAGTATATTGTCTTGTCACTAACTGTCCTCAGTGGGGCTCACAATCTCCCTACCATAGTCATATGTCTATGTATGTATCGTAGAGCGCATGTATCATAGTCTAGGGCTAAGTTTAGGGGGAAGCCAATTAACTTATCTGTATGTTTTTGGGATGTGGGAGGAAACCAGAGTGGCCGGAGGAAACCCACGCAGACACGGGGAGAGCATACAAACTCCTAGCAGATGTTGACCTGGCTGGGATTCGAACCCGGGGACCCAGCGCTGCATGGCGAGAGCACTAACCACTACGCCACCATGCTGAATTACAATTATTTTCATGGGGGGCCACCCTGGAGGAGGGGGGGGGGGGGGGCCACCGGTTTTCTCGTCTGGAGTGCCAAAATGGCTAGAGGCGCCCCTGAGTAATGTTAATCTGCTGCTCCTCCCTCTTGCCATGGGATATCGGCCTCCACTGCTCATCACCAGTGGTTCTCTCCTCTCAATCTCTCAATTGTACAAATCTCTTCCAACCATGCTCCAGCGGGCCAGACTCCGTCACATTGTTGTGATAGTTAGTACGGCATGGTCATATTAGTAAACAGTAATTACAGCCTGACTCACTGAACCACATGGCAGCAGCAGTCAGCTCTGTAAGGGCGAGTTCACATTGGGAGCACAAATCGTGAATTGATTTTGCGGCACACAAGTTAACGTTTTTACTGTGATGTGAGTCCCGCTCAATAGTATGAGAATCGCAGCTCCCCACATGCTAATGCCCAATGAGAAGTGGGAAAAAAAACTATGGATCGCAGCCTAGGGCCAATTTGGGGGGGGGGGAGAGAAATAACTGTAGAAATTAAAAAAAAAAAAAAAAAAACTATCGCAGCAGCTACCACAGACCCAGGGCCGGAGCTACCAGAGGATAAAATGGGCAGCTGCCCCAGGGCCCCAGAGCCTGTAGGGGCCCCCAAGGTGTCCCTCCCCATCTTAACTGTTGTTCCCCAGGGACTCTGCAGAGTCTGTTAAGTTGGGAGGTGATGGGGGAGGGTCAGCAGCCAGCTCAGGGGTCCTGGAGGGAAATGTGACTGCAACACCAAAAAGCGTCAACCTCTAATGACGCTTTTTGGTCGGGGGTTGTCTGTTGGGGGGCCCCCAGGCTAATTTTGCCCTAGGGCCCAATTGTTACTTGAACTGGCCCTGCACAGACCACTAAAAGTAAGGCCTATTTGTGTGAAGAAATGGAGGTAAGATTCATTTGTTTGCTAAGTTGTATGGCCCTGCAGAAAGCTGTTAAAGCTGCAGAGTGCAGAAGTGTAAAAAATTGCCTGGTCATGAGGGGGGTGTAAGCCTGTAAGTCCTCAACTGGCTAAAATGTTTGCTTTTGATTTAAACCCCCCCCCCCCCCCTGCAGTGACTTTATCTGGGTTTTTGGACACTTTTTGCAATTGTGGCTGCAGGGATACCGTGAAGGTTTTAGAAATTTGCTTATCATTAGTCAATGGGGCACCACAATGTTTTGTGTTGTTCAGCCACTCCTAATCACAGGCAACTGCTAACAAGGCTTAGTCATATACAGTGCTGCCCATAATTATTCATACCCCTTGGCAAATTTTGACTTTGTTACTTTTATTCAACCAACAAGTAATTTTTTTTGATGGGAAAGGACATAGGTGTCTACCAAAAGATAAGCTGATGTACAAGAGGCATTAATGTGGGGAAAAATAACATGCATTTAAACAAAAAGTGACCAGTCCAAAATTATTCATACCCTTCAAACCGTCAGTCTGAGGGGAAATCCAAAGTTCTATACCATTCCAAATAGTCCAAGCTGTTCTAAAGCATCCTAATTACCCTGATTAATTTGGAACACCTCACCACACCGGAGGACATCCCCCCCCCCCCCCCTCCACCCATCCCACGGGGGCATGACGATGCTTCGGCATCTATCAGTCGAGAAGGAGGATGTACTGCGTCAACTCCGCAAACTCAACCGCAGGAAGGCTGCAGGCCCGGATGGAGTGTCATCAATGTGTCTAAAAACCTGTGCAGTCCAGCTAGCTCCCATCCTTACCGCCATCTACAATAGGTCCCTAGTGGAAGGTGGGGTTCCCCCATGCCTCAAAAGGTCCACAATTATCCCAGTCCCAAAGGAACCAGGAAACACTGAACACAACAATTTCAGACCCGTGGCCCTCACTCCCATCATCATGAAGGTCCTCGAGCGACTAGTTCTTGCTGTCCTGAAGAGCTCCACCGATGCCCTCCTCAATCCTCATCAATTTTCGTATAGGGCGAACAGGTCAGTTGAGGATGCCATCAATGTCAGCCTGGCATACATCACAGAGCATCTCGACAGACCTGGTACCTATGTCAGAATCCTGCTCTTGGACTTTAGCTCGGGCTTCAACACCATTCGCCCGGACATTCTGCTCAACAACCTTGAGCAACTTGAGGTCGACCCATCCCTCTGCAGGTGGGTCGGGGACTTTCTCACGAACAGAACACAGCAAGTCAAGCTCGGTAACTGTTCCTCCAGTGTGAGAACCACCAACATAGGTCATCATAAGATCATCAAATTTGCGGATGACACCACTATCATCGGTCTCATCAGCAGCAACGAAGAGCAGGCTTACCGCAGTGAGATTGAGAGGATCTGTAACTGGTGCAAAGAAAACTATCTCGTCGTCAATGCATCGAAGACTGTCGAACTAATTGTAGACTTCAGAAAACTCCCTCCCGCCCTCCCACCAGTCCTCATTGAGGAGACTGAAGTCTCCAGGGCACCAAGTGTTTGGTTCCTGGGCCCCACCATAACCAGTGACCTAAGATGGGGGCAAAATACCACCAGAATCCAGATGAATGCTCAGCGGAGGCTATTTTTCCTGCGCCAGTTGAAAAAATTCAGCATCCCGCGTGTTCTGCTCACCAGTTTCTACTCCGCAACAGTTGAGTCCATCCTCTGCTCCTCCATCATTGTCTGGTATACGGGGGCCAATGCTAGAGACAAGTATAAACTTCAGAGAGTAATTAGCGCTGCGGAAAAGATCATTGGCACGACCCTGCCCCCTCTCGATCTCCTCCACGCTGCCAGAATGATGAAAAGAGCCAGCAGGATCTCCCAAGTCCTCTCCCACCCAGGAAGCCACTTCTTTGACCCCTCCAATCGGGCCACTGTTCCAGAACCACGAGGCGTAGAAACACCTTTTTTTCCCCCAGCCAGTCCTACTCCTGAACAATCATCCTGAACACTTCTCCCACCTGGTCCCCTCAAGCTTGGCGACTGGAGAACTGCGTTGTACATGGGCTAACACTGACTCTACCCCCCCGCCTGTAACAATGCACTCTGCACCAATGCTATGCTGATATACCTGTAAATGCACGTATTTTATGTATATATGTCTTATTTCCTTTGCTCTGCGCCATGCCATGTGTACCACAACCAATTCCGGGGGCGCCAACAGCGCACTCAGCGAATAAAAGCGATTCTGATTCTGATCTACTCAACAGATGAAAATCAGCGGCTCTCTGCAGTTGGTTTGTGGACAGTCATGGCTAAGACAAAGGACCTCAGGACCTACTACACTATATTGTCTCTCAGTCTCTCCCCACTCTTTTTGAACCAGACAATAAGGGCCCTCTCACAGTATAAAGTGTGTAGGAAGGGGGCAATCGTTTTCCTGTGCACTTGTACTTTGCAACTGTACCAGCAGTAAAAGTTGTATTGAATAGTGTTGTATGGTATTATGGCAGAAATGCCACATTCAGAGAATGGGATCAGCTGTTCTCAGGATCTGGGATCAGCGCTGGTGTCCTTGCGGTTGCATGTGGCTCAATAATCAGATGGAAACGCATGCAGTGTGAAAGGGGCCGCATACTTCCTGTTGGCGTTTGGAACTGAATAACCCCCTTCTGTATCTGCAGCTGCTGGCATTATTCTGACATCCGTAGCAGCCAATCAGGAGCCAGATCTGCCTGACCACGTTAGACTTCTGCAATGTGTGATGTGGAGGAGAGTATATTCCTGCGATGCTGCTGTGCTCATACAGAGGTCATTTAACTGTAACTAGCAACATAATGATGGCTCAGGAAAGCCTTTGTTCTGTGTGTTTAGGTTGGAGCCATGAGCGTCTCTAGTTCAGAATCTTCACGATGGCGGCAGACCGTGCTGAGCGAGAGGAAGATGGCAGCCTGGAGATTGTATTGAGCAGTAACATCTTGGGATATTTTACGGAGAGCAAACAGACACGAGACCTGATTGTCAACCTGCAGATGTCCTGTATGGAGCCGGTGAGCAGAGAGGTGTGCGCACAGAGGTTTAAAGGTGAGCGGAACAGACAGCGAGTCACTAGATCCATATGTGTGTGACTGCGGGACATAGTGAGTCGTGCTCATCCAGAATCTGTTTGGGGGTAGAGGCAGGGCCGGCGCTACCATAGAGGCAAAGGGGGCAATTGCCCCAGGGCCCCAGAGGTTGTAGGGGCCCCCAGTGGCTACAAGAGGAAAAAAAATCAAATTGACCTTATAGTTTTTGAGAAAATCGATTTTAAAGTTTCGAAGGAAAAAAGTATACTTTTAAATGCGGTAAATGTCACTTTTAGTAGCAAACCTAACGGTAGTGTAATTTTACATGCATCAAAAAGAGCAATTCGTTTCCTGACGGGGTTTCCAGGGGGTCCATACGCAGCCGCAGCGCTTTGGCCAGGGATCACTATACAGCCGCAATATGGCTGTATGAAGATCCCTGGCATTTTTTTCCCATTTTCCCAATTTGTTTTTTTATGTTTAGAGTGTGGGAATTAAAAAAAAAAATTGTGGGGTCCCCCCTCCTGAAATTTTTTAACCCCTTGTCCCCCATGCATGCTGGAGTAGCCAGAATGTGGAGCTCCGACTAATTGGGGCTTCACACCCTGACTATAACAGCTGCAAAAAAGGTCCCCTAATGCCGATTTTTGTTCTGGGGTATCTGTTGGGGGGGGGGGCAGATTTATTTTGCCCTGGGGCCCTATTGCTGCAAACCGGCCCTGGGTAGAGGTGGCGGGGGGATTGCTGGGGTAATATATTGAACTCTGCACTTGGGGATTAGGCAGGGGTAGGAGACGAGAAGCCTGTATGTTCCATGTCTGAGTCTCACCATCCTCTCTTCTTTCACTGTAGTTATTATGGACAATTATCAGGAGCAGCCTCACCTTCTGGATCCACATCTAGGTAAGTTATTTTTATAACCATAGACAATAGAGTCAGGGCCAGCAAGGCATCTCCAGGCCGCAGAGAAATGTTGCTAATGTTAATAACAGTGTGGAGCCAGTTGACACTTCACTTTGTAAACAGATCACTTTGTGATCAGGGCCGCTATATCAGGATCATGGCTTCAAAGTGATAGGTTCAGATCAGGGTCATGGCTACAGAGTCATTGCTTCAGATCAGGTTCATGGTCAGAACAGGGTCAGGACTCCAGTGTGTGGCTCAGATAAGTTGTGGGTTCAGATCAGGATCATGGCTACTGAGTCATGGGTTCAGATCAGAATAATGGTCTTTACATTTCGAATCAATTTCTGACTCTGATGCCTATTATAATTTGTATGTAATCAAAAGTGAACCCATTCAGTTATAACGTTTTTATTATTATTTATATAGCTCCGACACCTTACGTAGAGCTGTACACAGTATATTGTCTTGTCACTTCAAGAGGAATGTTAACCAAGGAATAAACTCCATTCCAGTCAGTAGCTGAAACCCCCTTTCCCATGAGAAATCTTTACCTTTTCTCAAACAGATCATCAGGGCAGTCTGTATGGCTGAGATTGTGGTGAAACCCCTCCCACAGTGTAATGTCATGACCATGGTCCTGACCGTTTTGCTCTCTGAGAACCTCATTGCATTGTGGGAAATAGCGGCTTTTTCCAACTGTCAAGCAAGCAGTATTTCACTCTGTGCATAGAACTCTCAGTAATGAACATTCCGCATAGATCACCTGACAGAACTAAACACGTCAACACCAGTGATACATTTCAGAATGTTAACCAGGGAGAGGAAAGATTTTACAATGGGCAAACACTGACTAAATAATCTGTCTCTGCTAGGTGGCTTCCATGTAGCTGAGACACTAATTACCCCACCTTTGCATAAGTGAGGTTGCCTGCAAACCATGCACTTTTGGGGAGTCATAAGGACAGGTTTGAGAAACTCACAATAAGCAATTTTATTATTTTCACTACAATTCCTATTTAACTGTCAGTCAGAGGGGCTCACAATTTAATGCCTACCATCAGGGGCGTAGCAATAGGGGTTGCAGAGGTAGCGACCGCATCGGGGCCCTTGGGCCAGAGGGGCCCCGAAGGGCCCTTCCTCAACTACAGTATTAGCTCTCTATTGGTCCTGTGCTCATAATAATCGCTTCTATAGATGCTTTGAATAGTGGTAATCATTAACAAAAGTGCTCCCCATCCCCTTCTTGCAGCTCTGGCACTGTAGTTGCCATTGGCAGATTTTGGTGTGCCGTATCAATTGTTATGTATAGAGTGCTTGGGGGGCCCCATTGTAAAACTTGCATCGGGGCCCACAGCTCCTTAGCTACGCCACTGCCTACCATAGCCCCATGTCTATATTGTGTAGTGTATGTATCATCGTCTGTCTGTTTTTGGGATGTGGGAGGAAACTGGAGTGCCCGGAGGAAAGCCCTATAGACACGGGGAGAACATACAAACTCTGACCTTTGTTATAAGGTTACTGAGTAGCCAATAAGATGCAAATAATTCATAATGTAGAATTATGCAACATTCTGGTTAGTTCATTTAAATTGCATAGATTTGCATAATTCTGCATAATCTCCATTTTATTTGCATCTTATTAACCACTGACACATCTATAGCCTTTCATTTGTGAGGGTTGTATATTATCTGGAGTATTCACACTGGCAGGGATGACACGCCTTGTATGGTAAGAAATGTGTATTTACCATTTATTTCCTGTATGTGTAATTGGAGGAGGTTGGAAGTGCTGTGGATAAAGAAATCTGAGTTGGGAGTTTTGCTTGTTCGAAGCCCTGCATAGCAGTGTGCTAAGTGCATTACTCATGTTTTACCAGTAGGAGTCTCTAGAGCTCTCATCTCTCTCCTGGCTCAGTGCAGTGATACTGTGATTGTATGTAGCAGGCAAGGAAGGCATCTCCTGTTTTGGCTTTCCGCTCCATGGCCTGTGTCTCCCTCTTGTGGCACACCCCATGCCGCACATCCAGACAGAGCGATTGAGAGGAGGACTAGAGATGTACCGAACGGTTCCAGGCGAACTTCGGGGGTTCGCGTTCGCCTGGACCAAGCAAACTTTTGCGGAAGTTCGATTCGCCCCATTATGCACTATGAGGGTCAACTTTGACCCTCTGCATCACAGTCAGCAGGCACATTGTAGCCATTCAGGCTACACTAAGCCCTGGAGCCCCCCCCCCCCTTATATAAGGCAGGTTTGCCGTCCATTACACTCACTCGTGTGCCTGCTAAGGACAGACTAGGGACAGCTGCTGCAGACTTGTTCTCCTAGGGAGAGATTAGCTCTTGGTCTTGGCTTGCTCCTGGCTGATTGTTATTGCTAAAATAGCACCCCTCAACAGTGGTGCTCAGCAGAGCTCGAATATTCGAGTAGCTCGAATATTCGAGCTCTTTTTCAGCTATTCGAGCTCGGTATTCGAGCTCCGAATAGCTGGAGCTATTCGAATGGGCTATCCGAGTACACTCGAATAGCCCATTCACTATTCGAGCTATTCGAGCAACCCGGCGCTATTCGAGCTCGGTACCGAGCTCGAATAGCGTCATAGCCCAGATTGATGTCCTTAGAGCCAATCAGAGGGCTCCCAGGCCCTCTGACGGCAGCCAATCACAGAGGGGGACCCTGGCCAGCCCCTACCCTATAAATAGCGGCCGCCATGTTACGTTTCTCCGTGCTTGCCTGAGACTTGTACAGAGAGAGAGTTGCTCCTTTGTGCTTTGGCTTAGCAAGAGCTCTATTGTGGTCATTTACCTAGCGTTTTTGCTCACATACACCTCCTATACACACCTATATTGTTGTTAGTTAGATAGACATTGTATTTTAGTTAGTAGCTTGTGTGTTACATTAGAGACAGGCAGCTGCTGCAAGCTTACAGGTTTAGGCCTCAGGGGGGCCTTGCCTCTGTGGGCAGCTGTCCTCTGTTTATTTCTCTCATCTATACCAGTATTTCTGCTGTCCTTTACTAATAGTATTGTAGTTATACTGTACTAGGAGTAGGACACTCACTGACTGTCACTGTTTATAGGCTACTAGCTAGCTCCTGCGTGTGTGCACTCACTCACTGTCTGTGTGTACACACACTCTATTTCCTTCTGATTACTGATAGATTATTGTTAGTTAGTTGTACTTACTTACTACTTACTCTTACTGTACCCGTAGGGACACTCACTGTCACTGTTCATATAGGCTACTAGCTCCTGCGTGTGCGCACTGCACTCACTGTCTGAGTGTACACACACAACACACACTCTATTTCCTTCTGATCGCTGATTGATTATCGTAATTAGTTAGTTGTACTTACTGTTACTACTTACTCTTACTGTACTAGGAGTCTAGGACACTCAGTCACTGTCCATAGGCTACTAGCTCCTGCGTGCGTGCACTCACTGTCTGAGTGTACACACACCACCCACACTCTATTTCCTTCTGATCGCTGATTGATTATTGTAATTAGTTAGTTCTACTTACTTACTGTTACTACTTACTCTTACTGTACTAGGAGTCTAGGACACTCAGTCACTGTGTTCATAGGCTACTAGCTCCTGCGTGCGTGCACTCACTGTCTGAGTGTACACACACCCACACTCCATTTCCTTCTGATCGCTGATTGATTATTGTAATTAGTTAGTTCTACTTACTGTTACTACTTACTCTTACTGTACTAGGAGTCTAGGACACTCAGTCACTGTGTTCATAGGCTACTAGCTCCTGCGTGCGTGCACTCACTGTCTGAGTGTACACACACCCACACTCCATTTCCTTCTGATCGCTGATTGATTATCGTAATTAGTTAGTTGTACTTACTGTTACTACTTACTCTTACTGTACTAGGAGTCTAGGACACTCAGTCACTGTCCATAGGCTACTAGCTCCTGCGTGCGTGCACTCACTGTCTGAGTGTACACACACAACACACACTCTATTTCCTTCTGATCGCTGATTGATTATCGTAATTAGTTAGTTCTACTTACTTACTGTTACTACTTACTCTTACTGTACTAGGAGTCTAGGACACTCAGTCACTGTGTTCATAGGCTACTAGCTCCTGCGTGCGTGCACTCACTGTCTGAGTGTACACACACCCACACTCCATTTCCTTCTGATCGCTGATTGATTATTGTAATTAGTTAGTTCTACTTACTGTTACTACTTACTCTTACTGTACTAGGAGTCTAGGACACTCAGTCACTGTGTTCATAGGCTACTAGCTCCTGCGTGCGTGCACTCACTGTCTGAGTGTACACACACCCACACTCCATTTCCTTCTGATCGCTGATTGATTATCGTAATTAGTTAGTTGTACTTACTGTTACTACTTACTCTTACTGTACTAGGAGTCTAGGACACTCAGTCACTGTCCATAGGCTACTAGCTCCTGCGTGCGTGCACTCACTGTCTGAGTGTACACACACAACACACACTCTATTTCCTTCTGATCGCTGATTGATTATCGTAATTAGTTAGTTCTACTTACTTACTGTTACTACTTACTCTTACTGTACTAGGAGTCTAGGACACTCAGTCACTGTGTTCATAGGCTACTAGCTCCTGCGTGCGTGCACTCACTGTCTGAGTGTACACACACTAAATTTACTTGTGATTACTACTGATTATTGTAACTGCTAGTTGTACTTCCTGACTGTTACTACTTACTTACTGTACTAGGGGACACTCACTCAGTCACCTCACCAACCAACCAACTCACCTCATTAAAGTACCCCACTTTTCACCCGCCCTTTTAAAAAACTTTTGTCTATACGCCCAAAACATTGAAGATGTCTGGAAGTGGCAGCCAGCGCGGTTTGGGCAAGGGCAAGGGCAGCAAGGGAATCAGGAGGAGAGGGAGCAGCATTGTGGCAAGCCGCGGCCGCGGGCGCGCCACCATGCACAGTTCCGCAGCAGCAGCAGCGTCAGTGGCTAACATTCCTCCCATAGCCACTGGCCGTGGACGCCTTGGGCGCCGCCCAGCAGGAGCATCTGCAACTCACGCTGCAGAGACACAGCAGCAGCAGCGTGTAGCACCTGCTCCCATTTTCCTCCAGCCGGGTCGGAAACGTCCCATTGAGGAAAAGGATGCAGACACTGTGGTGCAACTCATGACGGAGGATGAGCAGCCCGCCATCAGCTCTGCATCCGAGGCCTCCACCCTCACCACCACCACCACCACCCCTGTTCGCAGCAGCCGCCCAGCAGGGCCTGGGGAGGAGGCCAGTTCACCGTCAGTTGGCGACCTGTCATTCAGCAGTCTTTTGACCCCAGGCATCATGAGTCAATTGTCTGCTGTTGTTGGCGATTTTGAGGAGGAGATGCTGATGGGCACTTTGGGGGATGAGGGATTGGACAGCAAGACTGTGGCGACAGTCAAGCAGCCCATCCATGCATCAGGAGAGGAGTTTGGGGGGTCCTCATCCCAGCAGGACATGTTTCAGGAGGGGGAGGATGATGATGACCCGGTGACAGACAGAGACTGGGTGCCACCACCTCCAGGGGATGTCGTCCTCAGCAGCTCTGAGGAGGAGGAGGAGGAGGATGCTTTTGTGGGCCTTGCAAGGAGGCGCATCATTGCAAGCATTGGCAGCAGCAGTAGGCAGGTCCCACAGCCTGCTGGTGTCTCAGGCTCAGCAGCAGCAGCATCTGCCAGTACCACCACCAGCCGCACCCAAGCCCCCCAAGCCCCCCCCCCCCAACCACCACAGGGAGACAGGCAGCAGCGCTTCCATGCCGTAGGGGGATGTTTAAGTCACCAATCTGGCGATATTTCACCATGCCCACTGTGTACAGCAAGTACGCCACTTGCAACCACTGTCAGCGGAAGTTGAGCAGAGGTGCAGACCCCTTAAAGTTCTGCACCAGCTCGCTCATCAACCACCTTGCGGCTAAACATTTCCACCAGCATGAGGAGTTCCAGAGGCTGAAGGCATCTGGTGCTGGCAGTGGCACCACACCCATCACTGCACAGCCTTCAGCAGCAGCAGCAACAGCAGCCACCCGCCCTCCTGCTCCTCCAGCAGCACCAGCAGGTGTGCGGAAACGCCCTGCTCCTCCCCCCTCTGCAACTCCTGCCGCCGACACTGAGGCCTGTTCTGGCAGCCAGTCCTCAGTGGCCTCCTCTGCTGTGTCTGCTGATTCCCGTGTCAGCAAAAGGCCACGCCAGAGCCTTTTGAGCGAGTCCTTCCAGGGGGTGGTTAGGGCTCTGCCTCCCAGCAGCCGTCGCGTGCGGCAGCTGAACGGCTTGCTGGCACGGGCCATGTGCTCCCAACTCCTGCCGTACACGCTCGTGCAGGAGGGGAGCGACATTCGTGCGCTGCTTGCTTGCGCAGCCCCAGACTGGCAGCTCCCCAGCAGACACTTCTTTGCCCGCAAGGCCATTCCTGCACTGCACCGCTTTGTGATGGCCAATGTGGAGCGAGGGCTGGAGCACGCGGTTGGTGAAAGGGTCCACGTCACCATGGACTCCTGGAGCAGCCGCTTCGGGACAGGCCGCTACCTGTCCTTCACTGTCCACTGGGTCAGCTTGGTGGAAGGGGGTGAGGATGGGAGAGCAGCAGCGGGCACAGCAGCAGCAGCAACACAGTGGGTGGTGCCACCCCGCAGGGTCAGGGGAACTGCAGCAGGTTCCTCCGATCCTCTGCCATCCTCCGGCACACCTGGCCAAACCCCCCGCCTCAGCAGCAGCGTGAAGGCACGCCACTGCCAAGCGCTGCTGCACTTGGTCAGCCTTGGGAAGACCAAGCTGACGGCAACCCATGTGTTGGCCAAACTCCAGGAGCAGGAGAGGATTTGGCTGACCCCCAGAGGCCTCAGAGTCGGAGAGGTGGTGGCCGACAATGGGGCCAATCTGGTTGCCGCAATAGACAGGGGAAACCTGACCCACATCCCCTGTCTTGCCCACGTGCTGAACCTGGTGGTGCAGAAGTTCCTGCGCACCTACCAGGGGATGGGCGAACTGCTGGAAATGGCAAGGAATGTTGTGCGTCACTTCCGGCGCTCGGCTGCAGCCTGTGCGAGCCTGGAAGACGTGCAAAAGGAGCTGGATCTGCCACGCCATCGGCTGATCCTTGACGTTCCGACTCGCTGGAACTCCACCCTGGCGATGTTGGAGCGTCTGGTTGAACAGAAGCACGCTGTCAACCAGTACCTTGCCCTGGCCACTGTTTCCGCCGCTCAGAGAAGGGACAAGACCAGCAACATCCCGTCCATCGTCCCCGATGATGACTGGAGGCACATGCAGCAGGTGTGCTTTGTGCTGGCTCCCTTCCTGCAGGCCACAAACATGGTGAGCAGGGACCATGCTATGGTCTGCGAGTGGGTGCCCCTGGTTTCTCTGCTGAACAGGGCCCTCGATGCTTTGCTGGAACAGGGAGCGGCAGCCTTGGACCAGCAGGAGCGGCAACCAGCTGCGCAGTCCACCTCTAAGGGGGAGGAGGAGGAGGACTTGGTGGAGGTCCCTGACCTGGCTGCTGATGAGGGGGATCAGCACAGCGCAGCTGAGTTGGTGCGGGGGTGGAGAGAGGATGAGGCGGCAGAGGAGGAGGATGAGGACAGCACTGACGTCGATGTGCCAGCAGACGTGGCCCGCCTCTTCCCAATGGCAGCGCACATGCTGACGTGCCTGCGCAGGGACCCCAGGGTGATCCAGATGAAGCAGAGGGAGGACATCTGGATCAGCATGATGTTGGACCCACGCCTCAAGGGGAAGTTGAGCCAGTTCCTGCCGCCTGCAGGAGGAGACCCAGCGCAACAAATAAGGAGCTTGCAGCAGGCCCTTGTTGAGCGCTTGGAGGAAGCCTTCCCCCAGCCTTCCACCCCCACTGTCCAGCAGCCAGCACAGAGGCAGCAGCAGGTGCCTGCATCCAGCAGCAGCAAGCGCCCCACAGACCTGCTGTCTCTCAGCCACGAGCTCTACAGGACTGTAGAGGCTCCGGCAGCAGTGACTAGAGAGGAGATGCATGCAGCAGCATCCTCCTCCGGTCACAGCCAGCGCCTGACCCGCATGGTGGCTGACTACATGGGGTCGTACAGCGGGCTTGACAGCGATGCCCCTGTTGATCCCATGGAGTATTGGGTCAAGCGCATGGAGATCTGGAGCGAGCTGGCGCAGTACGCCCTGGAAGTGCTGTCCTGCCCCCCTTCCAGCGTGCTGTCCGAGCGCTGCTTCAGTGCAGCTGGTGGCGTGGTCACCGAGAAATGCTCACGTCTGTCTCACAAGTCTGTGGACAGACTGACGTTTCTCAAGATGAACCAGGCGTGGGTGGAAGGCGAGTTCCTGGCCCCTGTTGTCGGCGAGAGGGGGACATGAACTGGCTGCCGGAACCATCGTTAATGTGCCTTACCACCCTTTACCACCTCCTGGCTCCTGCTCACTAAGCCAGCCTGGTTCACTTTGACTATTACGTCGCCTGCAGCCACACATTTTACACCTACAGTGGGCTGCTGTGTACTGCCCTTCTGCTGTCTGTCTGTGTTTCCCACTGCCAGGGTACACAGAATTACCTTCTTCTGCTGCCACTCTGCCACCAGCTATTACGTCAAACAATAGCTATATTGGTTGCAAAACCAAAACCAAACAAACCATTAAAAAAAAAAAAAAAGGTTTAATTTTTCTGAGGTGCCCGGGTTGAAAACTGTGTTGTCCCAGTTGTGTATTGGACACAATGTGGGCTGCACGACCGCTGTCTGGGACCTCCTGTTGTGTTTATTTACAGCCCTGGTATCACCGCTAGGTACCAGGGCTATTATGTCACGCTGCCTACCTGCTGCCACACTCACACTGCTCCTCCATACCTCCTCCTGCTGCTGCTGCTGTCTGTCTGTGTTTCCCACTGCCAGGGTACACAGATGATTTACCTTCTGCTGCCACTCTGCCACCAGCTATTACGTCAAACAATAGCTTCTCGCCTACTCCTCCATTCCTCCTCCTGCTGCTGCTGTCTGTCTGTGTTTCCCACTGCCAGGGTACACAGAATTACCTTCTTCTGCTGCCACTCTGCCACCAGCTATTACGTCAAACAATAGCTATATTGGTTGCAAAACCAAAACCAAACAAACCATTAAAAAAAAAAAAAAAGGTTTAATTTTTCGAAGGTGCCCGGGTTGAAAACTGTGTTGTCCCAGTTGTGTATTGGACACAATGTGGGCTGCACGACCGCTGTCTGGGACCTCCTGTTGTGTTTATTTACAGCCCTGGTATCACCGCTAGGTACCAGGGCTATTATGTCACGCTGCCTACCTGCTGCCACACTCACACTACTCCTCCATACCTCCTCCTGCTGCTGCTGCTGCTGTCTGTCTGTGTTTCCCACTGCCAGGGTACACTACACAGATGATTTACCTTCTGCTGCCACTCTGCCACCAGCTATTACGTCAAACAATAGCTGCTCACATTACTCCTCCATTCCTCCTGCTGCTGTTGCTGTCTGTCTGTGTTTCCCACTGCCAGGGTACACAGAATTACCTTCTTCTGCTGCCACTCTGCCACCAGCTGTTACGTCAAACAATAGCTATATTGGTTGCAAAACCAAAACCAAACAAACCATAAAAAAAAAAAAAAAGGTTTAATTTTTCTGAGGTGCCCGGGTTGAAAACTGTGTTGTCCCAGTTGTGTATTCTACACAATGTGGGCTGCACGACCGCTGTCTGGGACCTCCTGTTGTGTTTATTTACAGCCCTGGTATCACCGCTAGGTACCAGGGCTATTATGTCACGCTGCCTACCTGCTGCCACACTCACACTGCTCCTCCATACCTCCTCCTGCTGCTGCTGCTGCTGCTGTCTGTCTGTGTTTCCCACTGCCAGGGTACACAGAATTACCTTCTTCTGCTGCCACTCTGCCACCAGCTATTACGTCAAACAATAGCTGCTCACATTACTCCTCCATTCCTCCTGCTGCTGTTGCTGTCTGTCTGTGTTTCCCACTGCCAGGGTACACAGAATTACCTTCTGCTGCCACTCTGCCACCAGCTATTACGTCAAACAATAGCTATATTGGTTGCAAAGCCAAAACCAAACAAACCATTAAAAAAAAAAAAAAAAGGTTTAATTTTTCTGAGGTGCCCGGGTTGAAAACTGTGTTGTCCCAGTTGTGTATTGGACACAATGTGGGCTGCACGACCGCTGTCTGGGACCTCCTGTTGTGTTTATTTACAGCCCTGGTATCACCGCTAGGTACCAGGGCTATTATGTCACGGCGAGCTGCCTGCCTCATTGACTGCCTGCTGCCACACACTCATCCTCCTCCTCCTGCTGCTGAATTTACCTCCTGCTGTCTTTGTGTTTCCACTGCCAGGGAGCACATACAATGGCGCTTCCAAAATGCGTGTGCCCACCAGCTATTTGTTACGCTCAAAAATAGAGAAGGAGAAGGAGAAGGAGAAGGAGAAGGAGAAGGAGAAGGAGAAGGAGAAGGAGAAGGAGAAGGAGAAGGAGAAGGAGAAGGAGAAGGAATTAAGGACACAACTTCTCTTTCCACATTTTTTTTTTTTTTTTTAAAGGAACATCCCCACATAATCACTTGCTGTTGTTACTTGGAAAAAAAGATGTTTCTTGCATCATTCACCCTCAAAACAAGTGTTGGAAGCTATTTAAGGCCAATTCGAATAGTCAGCTCGAATAGTGAGCTCGAATACCGACTCGAATAGTGAGCTCGAAGTCCGAGGTCGAATCGAATAGTAAAAATTATTCGACTCGAATATTCGACTGACCTCGAATAATTTACTATTCGAATTCGACCAAACTCGAATTTTAAAAAGGGGTATTTGAGCACCACTAATTACCATTGCATATCTTTCCACTGTATTTTTGATGTAACTTACTAAAGCATAGCTTTCTTTGTGGGTGACACTGCATATAGATACAGCCCACAGACAGTTGCTAGCCAGGCCAACTGGGATTTGTTGTCCCACCACTGGCAGCACACTATTACCATACCATTGAATATCTTTTTCACTGTATTTGTGATTTAACTTACTAAAGCATATATGTCTTTGTGGTTGACACTGCATATACAGAGCCCACAGACAGTTGCCAGGCCAGCTGGGATTTGTAGTCCCACACCACTGGCAGCACACTGTATTGTACCAGTGCATACCTTCCCATTGTACCTGTGTTAACAGCACATTGTATTATACCAGTGCATACCTTTCCTCTGTACCTGTGTGACAGCACACTGTCTTATACCAGTGCATACCTTTCCTCTGTACCTGTGTGACAGCACACTGTATTATACCAGTGCATACCTTTCCACTGCATCTGTGATTGATTGTACTATACCATAGCTCCCTTTGTGGGTGACACTGCATACAGCCCACAGAGAGACAAAACCGTTAGCTAGGCTGTTCTTTATTGCTGAAACCACCTCAAAACAAAAACATTTTGAGGGCTCATATTCTATTCTTTTGTGTGTGTGTGTGTGTGTGTGACAGACACTGTATACAGGCCAGGCCACATTCATTGCTGGTCCTTGCAGTTCTACTACAAGCCAGCACACTGTATCTTCATAAGCTGTGCTTAGCTTCCAACTGTATCTGTTATTGATATCTGTGTGGGTTACACACTGCATACAGGCCACAGTCAGTTGCTGGCCCTTGTAGTTCTACTATACTCTTCTAACTATTGCAAGCAAGCCAGCACACTGTCTATCATAAGAAGTGCTTAGATTGCAACCAGGGTTGCTCTCCAGGACTCCCGAATGCGAATCTACCCGAAAATTCGGGTAGATTTTCTGCGTTGTCGAAGCCGAACCCGAAGTTTTCCGCGTCATGCCGAATGCAAAGGTTACCGAATATGCGCACTCGAATTTGGCCGGATGATGCGGTGGGTTCGGCTTCGGGATTCGGGAGTGACGTGGGCGGCTGACGTGGGCCAATCAGAAGTCCTCCAGCCGAGGCCCTGGCACCGCTAGCCTCCAATCAGAGGAGGAGAGCCTGGCCCTCCCATCCTCTATAGAAGGTGGCGGCCATGTTGCGGAGCCACGTACTTGCTGTGTGACTTGTGTAGTACTGAGAGTATCTCCAGTGCTGCTGCGTCTGAGCAAGTGCATTTTTCTTGTGTTAAACCCAGCGTTTTGCTTCCTAATCACCTCCTAAACACATCTATTATACTCATTTATAGATAGATAGTATTTTGTTTGTAGTCAGCTAGTGTGTACTGTATACTGTGCTAGGCTAGTGTTAGTCTGTGTGCAGGCTAGGCCTGCTAGCCTAGGGAAGCCTTAGCCTACTACTAGCTTAGGTAGGTTAGGGAATATAGTTAGTTGTGTACAGTACTAGTACTAGTTTAGTTAATTTGTACTGCTGTAGTCTGTTAGTTTATAGCTTCAGTACTGTGTTAGTTAATAGTTACTGACTGTGTACAGGCCAGCATGTGTTGTGATCTGTGACAGACAGTCATCTGCCCGACCCTATTGATTGATTGCGTCTGACCATGTGTGACCAACTGTAATTGTCACCCACTGTCTGGCACACGACTTAATTATTGTGTAGTACACTAGGGATTTATTAGTTACCTGTGTACTACTATACCCGTTCAGTTAATTTCTACTGTTAGTCTGTGAGTGTATTAGCTTCTGTACTGTGTAATAAATAGTTACATCACAGGCCAGCATTCGTTGTGACCTGTGACTGTCATCTGCCCGACCCTATTGATTGCGTCTGACCGTGTGTGACTGACTTAGTCACTGTCCGTCACACGAGTTAGTTAGTGCTGTAGACTACACTACTGCTGTTAGTAGTACTAGTACTACTATTTAAATATTAAAAAAAAATCATTTTTTGTTGTCACTCAACACTGGCAGTCACCACCACCAACCCAGACTTTATTAAAGTTTACACCCTTACCCGCCCTTTTCTACACTTTTTTTTTTTTTTTTTTTTTTTTTTTTTACTGTATTTGTATATTATTGCACAATGACTGGCAGAGGTAGAGGGCGAGGCACCACCAGGAGAGGTAGCGCCATTGCAGCAACCTCTGCCAGCAGCAGCAGGTCTGTGACTGGTCCGCCGCCAGCCACTGACCGCAGAGTTGTGGAGGAGGGAGCAGAGGTGCAACAGCAGCGCGTTGCGCCCATCTTTGAGACGGGTCATCGCCCCCGGCCCATTGTGAAGAGTGAGGTGCAGGCTGTGGTGGAAATGATGGCGGAACAGCAAGCCACCATTTCCAGCCAGGCCTCCAGCACCAGCGAGACCAGTGCCAACACCACCAGCACTCCGGTCCGCAGCAGGCCTCCACCACCGCTTGAGGTCATGGTCACAGTGACCCCATCGACCAGCCTGCCCCCACTGAGCTAGCTCTTGACCCCAGGGACTGCGAGTGTTTACATAGATGTTTTGGAGCAGTTTAAGCTGGACATGACGGGGTCATGCGAGGAGGAGGAGTGTGAGGTGGAGGAGTTTGTTGTTGGCGCTGGTGATGAAGAGGGGCGTGATGCAGGGGATGTTGGGGTAGAGGAGTTGGTTGAGGCGGGCTCACAGGAGATGTTTGGGGATGATGATGATGACGTGCTGGATCCTTCCTATGTGCCACCAGTACCACCAGCACAGTTGGTTGAAGGCAGCTCGTCATCGGAGGAGGAGGCATCTCTGGTGCAGAGGCGCAGCAGCAGCAAGGCGGCCAGCACAGGGCGTGGAAGGCAGGAGCCACAGCCTGCTGCTTCAGCCGCTACTACCACCTGCAGCAAACTTCCAACTTAAACCAAAAAAGGCACAATCCTCCAAGGACACCAAAAACCCCCAGCCCTCAAGTTTAAAGAGCAAGTTGAAGTCCCCAGTCTGGCGGTACTTCACCAAGTGCACAGTGGACGCGACCCGTGCAATTTGCAACAGTTGCGGTGTCAGTCTCAGCAGAGGTCACGATGTCCACAAATTGAGTACCTCGTGCCTGCAGACCCACTTACAGAGCAGACATTTTGAGGACTTTAGTGAGTTGGAGAAGCTGATGCAAAGTGGCGCAGGCAGTGGTCAGAGCCAGACAGCCACTGCACAGATTTCAGCAGCAGAAGCAGCATCCCACCCTCCTGCCCATCCAGCAGCAGCAGGAGCACAGCAGCAGCAACTCACTGTTCCCCCTTACCCCAACCCCCCCCCCCCCCCCCGGGCAGCCAGTCCTCAGTGGCCTCATCAGCTCCCTCCACATTGGCCTCCTCATCCTCCCGTGCAGGCAAACACCGCCAGACCCTGCTCAGCGAGTCATTCCCCGGTGTGGCCAAGGTGCTGCCTCCCGCCCACAGGTGCATCCGGGTGCTGAACGGGTTGCTTGCCCGGGCCATGTGCTCCCAGCTCCTGCCATATTCCTTTGTGCAGGAGGGGAGTGACATGAGAGCGCTGCTGCAGTTTGGGATCCCGGAGTGGCAAGTCCCCAGCCGCCACTACTTCTTCCGCACGGCGATCCCAGCACTGCACTGCTTTGCCATGGCGAACATGGGCCGTGCGCTCGATCACACCGTGAGTGCGCGGATCCACATAACCATGTATTCATGGAGCAGCCGTTTTGGGACAGACCTTTACGGCTCACTGGGTCAGCCTGGTGGAAAGCCCGAGCAAGGAAGCAGCAGGTCTACCCTCGGGCGCATCAGCGGCAGCAGCGGCACTAGTCGTCCACTATGTGGTGCCACGCGCGGGGTCTGGGGAGAAGCAGCAGCTCCCGCCGCCAAGCGACACCGCATCAACAGCAGCGTTAAAGCCCGCCACTGCCAAGCACTGCTGGAGATGAAAAGCCTGGGGAAGAACAGCTTGACGGCAGCCAACGTGCTCCGCTACCTGAGGGAGCAGGAGAAGACGTGGCTGACCCCCAGAGGCCTCCTAGTCGGATTGGTGGTGTCCGACAATGCCGCCAACCTGTTGGCTGCCATCAGCAGGGGACACTTGACCCACATCCCCTGCTTGGCCCACGTCCTCAACCTGGTGGTGCAGAAGTTTCTGCGCACCTACCAGGGGATGGTGTAGAGATGAGCGTAGTGACGTAATTACGATTTCGCGAAATTTCGCGTAATTAGTGTAATTACGATTATGGCTGTAAGTACAAAATCGTAATGAAGAAGGATTTTCGCGAAATTTCCGCATTACAGCGGGTATTACGAAATTAATGCGTATGGCCATGCTCCCAAGCGGAAAAGTTGACGCATGGATCAATGTTAGGTAGCCGCCGACTTTAACGGTTAATAGCAAAGCCCCCTTAAATGCTAAGAGCCTCAAATTTGGAGAATATATTAAGGAGATCAGGAGGAATAAGAGGAAAATTTTTTTTTTCAAAAAGACCTTATAGTTTTTGAGAAAATCGCTGTTAAAGTTTCAAAGTAAAAATGTATACATTTAAAAACCCGCCGACTTTAACGGTTAATAGCAAAGCCTGCTTAAAGTTTAGGAACACCAAATTCCCAGGGTATATTAAGGGGATCAGTGGGAATAAGAGGAAAAAAATTTTTTTCAAAAAGACCTTATAGTTTTTGAGAAAATCGATTTTTAAGTTTCAAGGGCGAAAATGTCTTTTAAATGCGGAAAATGTCAGTTTTTTTTGCACAGGTAACAATAGTGTATTATTTTCATAGATTCCCCCAAGTGGGAAGAGTTTTACTTACTTCGTTCTGAGTGTGGGAAATATAAAAAAAAACCGACGTGGGGTCCCCCCTCCCAGACCTCTTTAACCCCTTGTCCCCCATGCAGGCTGGGATAGCCAGAATGCGGAGCACCGGCCGCGTGGGGCTCCGCACCCTGACTATACCAGCCCGCATGGTCCATGGATTGGGGGGTCTCGGAAGGGGAGGGGCAGCCAAGCTTTCCCCTCCCCCTCCGAGCCCTTGTCCAATCCAAGGACAAGGGGCTCTTCTCCACCTCCGATGGGCGGTGGAGGTGGAGGCGCGATTTCCTGGGGGGGGGGGGGGGGGTTCATGGTGGAATCTGGGAGTCCCCTTTAAAAAGGGGTCCCCCAGATGCCCACCCCCCCTCCCAGGAGAAATGAGTATAGAGGTACTTGTACCCCTTACCCATTTCCTTTAAGAGTTAAAAGTAAATAAACACACAGACACTTAGAAAAAGTATTTTAATTGAACAAAAAACATAACCACGAAAAAAGTCCTTTAATATTCTTAATTAACCATTAATACTTACCTGTCCCTTTAAAAGCCAGTTCCCACGCAATATCCTCGGAAATATACTAATCAGTTACAATGTAACAAAGTTGTTACAATGTAACAACTTTGTTACTTTGTAACACCACCGCACCCGACGTCACTCGCCGCCACCGCCGCACCCGCACGGACCCGACAGAGCTCTGAGCTATATAGCTCAGAGCTCCCTAAGCATCTTTGTATTTGGGCTCCAAGGAGCCCCATTGGTCCTTAGCAGACCAATGGGGTTCCTTTAAATCAGAAGGAACCCCATTGGTCTGCTAAGGACCAATGGGGCTCCTTGGAGCCCAAATACAAAGATGCTAAGAGAGCTCTGAGCTATATAGCTCAGAGCTCTGTCGGGTGCGTGCGGGACGCTAAGTCCCCGCCGGCTCCCGCTGTCCACCCCGCCCACATCTGTCACCCACATGTGGGTGACATGTGGGTGACATGTGGGAGAGGCGGGGAAGGCAGCGGGAGGCGGCGGGGACTTAGCGTCCCGCACGCACCCGACAGAGCTCTGAGCTATATAGCTCAGAGCTCTCTTAGCATCTTTGTATTTGGGCTCCAAGGAGCCCCATTGGTCCTTAGCAGACCAATGGGGTTCCTTCTGATTTAAAGGAACCCCATTGGTCTGCTAAGGACCAATGGGGCTCCTTGGAGCCCAAATACAAAGATGCTTAGGGAGCTCTGAGCTATATAGCTCAGAGCTCTGTCGGGTCCGTGCGGGTGCGGCGGTGGCGGCGAGTGACGTCGGGTGCGGTGGTGTTACAAAGTAACAAAGTTGTTACATTGTAACAACTTTGTTACATTGTAACTGATTAGTATATTTCCGAGGATATTGCGTGGGAACTGGCTTTTAAAGGGACAGGTAAGTATTAATGGTTAATTAAGAATATTAAAGGACTTTTTTCGTGGTTATGTTTTTTGTTCAATTAAAATACTTTTTCTAAGTGTCTGTGTGTTTATTTACTTTTAACTCTTAAAGGAAATGGGTAAGGGGTACAAGTACCTCTATACTCATTTCTCCTGGGAGGGGGGGTGGGCATCTGGGGGACCCCTTTTTAAAGGGGACTCCCAGATTCCACCATGAACCCCCCCCCCCAGGAAATCGCGCCTCCACCTCCACCGCTCATCGGAGGTGGAGAAGAGCCCCTTGTCCTTGGATTGGACAAGGGCTCGGAGGGGGAGGGGAAAGCTTGGCTGCCCCTCCCCTTCCGAGACCCCCAATCCATGGACCATGCGGGCTGGTATAGTCAGGGTGCGGAGCCCCACGCGGCCGGTGCTCCGCATTCTGGCTATCCCAGCCTGCATGGGGGACAAGGGGTTAAAGAGGTCTGGGAGGGGGGACCCCACGTCGTTTTTTTTTTATATTTCCCACACTCAGAACGAAGTAAGTAAAACTCTTCCCACTTGGGGGAATCTATGAAAATAATACACTATTGTTACCTGTGCAAAAAAAACTGACATTTTCCGCATTTAAAAGACATTTTCGCCCTTGAAACTTAAAAATCGATTTTCTCAAAAACTATAAGGTCTTTTTGAAAAAAATTTTTTTCCTCTTATTCCCACTGATCCCCTTAATATACCCTGGGAATTTGGTGTTCCTAAACTTTAAGCAGGCTTTGCTATTAACCGTTAAAGTCGGGCGGGTTTTTAAATGTATACATTTTTACTTTGAAACTTTAACAGCGATTTTCTCAAAAAACTATAAGGTCTTTTTGAAAAAAAATTTTTTCCTCTTATTCCTCCTGATCTCCTTAATATATTCTCCAAATTTGAGGCTCTTAGCATTTAAGGGGGCTTTGCTATTAACCCTTAAAGTCGGCGGCTTTTTTATATTATACGGAGCGTTACGGTTTAATGCGAAATTACGGTAGCGTTTAATGCGAAATTACGGCATGAACGAAACGCGAAATTTCGCGTTGAAAATTACGCTTACGGTATTTTCAATTACGATTTTAATGGCAATTTCGCTACGCTAATTTCGCATCGTAATCGCAAATTTCGCATGCGTAATTATAGTAATGCGAAATTACGAAAATTTCAGCTCAACTCTAGGATGGTGGAGCTGTTGGAATAGGCGCAGAAAAATGTGCGCACTTTCCGCTGCTCAGCTGCTGCCGCAGCAAACCTGGCAGAGATCCAGCAGCGCGAGGGCCTGCCACGACACCACCTTGTCATTGATGTGCCAACTCGCTGGAACTCCTCCCTGGCGATGTTGGAGCGGCTGGTTGAGCAGAGGAGGGCTGTCAACTGCCACATCATCGAGGGCACTCTTGCCGGCACCACCAAACTACACCTCCTCTCCAACGCACGGTGGGAGGAGGAGGAGCTTAAACCGTGCACCATCTTCTACAGCTTCCGCTCAGAAACTCTGTAACGTACCGTCTTCCTCCTGCTCTGCTTCTGGTTTCCCACAAAACATGAACACTACCACTAGCAACACAGCTGCTCCACTTGATGTGTCAGAGGAGTTATTCACACATGATGCATTTAGTGATACAGCCAACACGCCCTTCAAGGCCTGCTGTTGCCACCAGCCAAATGCCAACATTAGAAAGCTCACCAGTGTGGCACTTTTTTAAAAAAATAACGCCCAAGCTGGTCAATTCGTTTGAGGGCGCATGCAGCATCGGCAGAGCTAAGGGCCTTACAGACCTGTTACTGCCCAATATTGCGTGGCTGCTAACTAGTTACCATGGTGGAGCTCCAGGGCCTTTGTTATCACTTTATTGTGTTTTCACTATTGCATAGCTCTGTGTCTGTCTGATACGCCACAGACACAACACTGTCACTGAGGGGCTGGTGGGAGGAGTAGACCTTTTGTGACCTCAGTGAGGAAGAGGAGCTTGCCATCTCTGCATCCATCCTTGTTCAAATAGTGTCTTTCATGCTGTCCTGCCTGTTGAGGGAGGGACCCCCATATAAAAAATGGTTAAAGGACAACGACCTGTACTGGGTGGCAACGCTACTAGACCCTCGCTGTAAGCACAAAGTAATGGAACTGTTAGCGGAGTTCTTACTACCTTTAAACCCTTAGCTCCTTTTGCTGTTTCTATGCCCCTCCTAGTGAGCATACTGTGATGCCCAAGCCCGGTTGAGTGGGATACTCCCACTCAACACATTAACTGTTGTTTGGATTATTTTTTAATTTTGTTTCAAGCTAAATCAGTTTTGGAAGAGATCTAGAGCATGATCCATGGGCAAAACAATAAAAGCAAAAGGGAAGGCTATTCAAAGCAAGGTAATTTTGTGGGTGATGGGCAAAAAAACAATGCCCGAAGTTGCCAACACTTAAAGAAAGATGAGCGTATCACACAGCTGAATGGAAGTCTCATGGTGAAGGAACTGCCCGGCCAGGAAAACCAGCTTGTGGTGGGCATATGTGCAGGGTGCTCGCACTCGGATGGTCCCAGGCCAGTTCCAGTACATGTGGCACAATTTGACAGTCAATCTTTGTAGATGGTCAGGTCTGAGGTTTGCTGTGTTCATTACACATATGAGTGGGAATGCCACATCCTTGCCTGAGATGGTGGGAGAGCAGGAAGAAATCCACCCAGTCGCAGTTGGTGACAGTGTGGTTCACCACCACTGAACGCGCGTGGGCGGCCCCGGGCGCCACCAAAGTGAGGCTCATTCCGTTTGGGTTGGGTTTGGAAGTTGGGTGACACCACCCCCATGATGAATGGCAGGCAGGCAGGCCTGCTGCTGCCAGACTGACACCTGCTGACTTTTTTCACTTTTCTTTTTGAAAGTTATCATTGAAATTAGAACTATTTATTATCTTTATTTATTTTTTTTATAAATTTTGTGTTTCTTACTTTTATAAATAACAAATCTATCCATAACCATAAATAACTTCCAACCATTGAAATTAGAATTATTAGCTTGAAAAATATTTTTATTTTTATAAATACTGTTGTTTTTCTTACTAAGTTACACTACAGTCGATAGGCACCCTAGTGAGGGTATCCGTGTGCTGAGCTGATATGGCGCTGTAGTCCAGCAGCTCCCAAAGCATAAGTAGAAGAGATCAGCAGCACCACGTAGATGTATTTAAGCTCTTTATTGCATAAAGATAAAGCCCAGGGACAGCGACAGATGCTGTTTCGGAGGCAAACTCCTTCCTCAAGCTGTATAGGCTCACTCAAAGAGATAACCGCAATGGCATTTATATACAGTTTCAATAAGGTCACATGGACCAATCAGATAACATCACAATACAAAAAAGCATGAATGTCCAATCACAGGGCAAAGCATAATGAGAGGACCTGATGGGGAACAGGTATGCAAATCCGCAGCCGTTACCACAGCAGAATTTAAAAAGTGTCATATCCTTAGTGGCCAATCAGCACTTACCAAGTCAGCAGGACCTGATGGGAAACCACAGCACTGTCATAACGCTCCTCCCAATCTTCCAGAGGGCAATGCGAGGAGCGTACTGCTGAAAAACGGAACGAATGATGTCAGCCGTTTCCATGAGTAAAAGCGTCATGGCAATGCGTAAAAACGTACTCCTTAAATCCTCACCTGCATCCATGCGTAAAAGCCTCCTAACGAAGCGAAAAAACTTGCGCATAAA
This sequence comes from Hyperolius riggenbachi, assembly GCF_040937935.1. NCBI lineage: Eukaryota > Metazoa > Chordata > Amphibia > Anura > Hyperoliidae > Hyperolius > Hyperolius riggenbachi. The sequence continues at coordinate 209,768,282 of NC_090656.1, forward strand.
GTCAGATGCGGAACCATACAAATGGCCGATATGCCGAACGCAGAAATCCGCAAACCTGACGCGTAAAACACATGTACTACAAAGTCAGCATCATAAATCATCAAATGATGACCAAAAGCAAAAAATGCTAGTGCTGTGGTATAAGTAAGGCTGAGTGTGCCATAATGGATAACCACCCTTATAAATAAATCATTGTATTAGATGTAAAAAATACAATGGCAATAAAGAAGCCCACACATCAAAAAAACAGCAACTCCCAGTACACTCAAAGTGTAACCCACAAGGGAAACACACATAGCTGGACTCGGCAGTCAGCACACCGCCAACGCGGCATAGCAGACCGCACAAAAATATGTAAGGGCACAATATATCAATGAATCTTACACTAAATTTGAATATAAAGGTTTAAATGCAAAAAGAAAGGTCGTAATCCCGGTTGAGACTGCCCCCTCCCAGGGTACCCAACCTCCTGATCCAACCCGCCTCCTGCCTAAGTAATTCTTTTTCCCTGTTGCCTTGCCTCTAAAATGAACATGAACCCAATCAATGACTTGCACACGGAGCTGTGGTAGAGTGGCGGAACTGGGTAAAATGGGCCGAGACAGATTGAGACATATTCTTGGTCCTAATGGCCGATTTGTGTGAGGAGATACGTTCACGCAAACGCTGGGTGGTCTCTCCCACATAATAGCCCACATGGGCATTTAAGTAAATAAACTACATATGAAGAATCACATGTATACAGACCACGTATGCTGAACTCAGTACCTTTGGACGGGTGCCTAAACTTATCTCTTTCTTACTAACAGATCTTTACATAACATAAATAACTTTCATTTTTTTTTCAATAACCTACCATTCCCTGAAACTTAGGAAAACTGATACTGCACCTGATCTCAGCCAAAAAGGCCGAGAAGCGTTCCATTCCACTGCGTGGCTCTGCACTGGAGTTGGGTCACACCACCCCCACCACGAATGGCAGCCAGGCCTTCAGCTGCAGGCAGCCTGACACCTGCTGACTTTTTAGTTTTGTTTTTTTAAATTATCATTAAAATTAGAATTATTTATTACCTTTATTTTTTTTTATAAATACATTTGTATTTCTTACTTTGTTATAAATAACAAATCTATCCAAAACCAATAACTTTCAACCATAAATAACTTTCAACCATTGAAATTAGAATTATTACCTTGATTTTTTTTTTGATTTTTTTTTATAAATACAGTTGTTTTTCTTACTAACAAATCTAAACATAAATAACTTTCATTTTTTTTTTTAATAACCGACCTTTCCCTGAAACTTATAAAAACTGATGCTACAACTTGAGAAGGCACAGGTGTTACTTTGTACACAGCACAAGTTCTTTATGGCACCGTACAGGTCAGCGCTTGTCGGCACTTGGCAGGTATTAGCTCTGGAATTACCACAGTTATCAAAGTAACATATCAGGAAAAAAAAATTGTAGATTTTTATAAGTAACTTCGTCTTTCAATTAATCAAAAAAACAAAAACAAACATATTTATGTCCTGGGAGTGTCAACTAATGACAACCCTTTGTGGCTGTTTGTGGCGGTGCGTTGAACAGTGAGTTTGGTCTGTCAGTGTGAAGCAGTACACTACTTACACTACCTGATCCATGTATACACACGCAAAATGTTTTAAAGCACTTTATGCCTCCAATTTAGCAATGCAATGTGATTTCTGCCCTTTAGGGATTATAGCCCTGCTCTGCCTCATATCCGTAATTTTGCCAGGGACTTTTGACGTGTATCCCACTCCGCCATGCCCCCTCCAGGTGTTAGAACCCTTGAAGCATCTTTTCCATCACTTTTGTGGCAACAAACAGTGTTTGTAGTTTTAAAAATTCGACTGCCAATTGAAGTGTATTGCGGTTCGCCGATTTGCGGACTTTTGCAGATGTTCCCATCCGCGAACCCAAAATTTGAGGTTTGAGCCATCTCTAGATGTGATGAGTAATGAAAAAGTTATTGCTTTTTCATTAGTAACACAGCTGATTTGTCGAAGTACAGTACTCAGGAACATAGGGGGTAAAAACCCAGAAATGTGAAGGGGTTAAGTTTTTGCCACATGGCATCTTTTTGCAAAATTGCTCTTTTTAGCTTTTTCTGTGTATGTAAGCCAGCTGAGCCGTTCCAGATGACTCTACAAGCTAAGAGAGCACCCAGGACCAGCAACCATCACCAATCATCCAGGAATACAAATAACTAAGATAATATTTTTCTGTTTGTGGGTTTAGTAATTGGGACATCAGATCACGGAGACTTTAGGCGAGGGAATGTCAGGAATTCAGGGCAGTGTATAGACAGTGGGGATAGCTGCAATTATACAGGACCAGTTAGACAAGCCTGTGTTGCCGTTTTTGTTGTTTTAGTTATGCTTTGCATCTAATTTGTATGTAGTCACTTATTTTTAGTTTTTTTGTATCATTTGCTTTGGTTGTTTTGAGTCAGGGTTTTATTCCTGATCTTTTTACATCTGATTTTCAATGTGTATTTTTTATTTTACACAGTATTTGAAGTGAGATTAAAAACAAAAAAACAGATACTTACCTAAGGAGAGAGAAGGCTCTGGGTCCTACTATTGGGTCCTGGGTCCTTCCTATTTTCCCGCCAGTTACCTCGTTCCCCCTCACGCTTTTCTGTTTAAATCTCCTGCTGTCACAATCTGCATCTGCTGGTAAATTCATGCATGAACTACCTTTGCTTCACCAGCAGATGTCACCAGCCTCCTCTGTGAGTTTGCAACCTGAACTTTCCTCTGCCCACCAGCAGAGGGCGGACATTCTAGATATCTCTCCACAGACAGGGAGGAGGCCTGGACTGTCGCATGGTCTCACAGCATGGCATTTAAAGAGACACTGAAGCGGAAAAAAAATATGATAAAGTGAATTGGTTGTGTACTATGAATTACTAGAAGATTAGCAGCAAAGAAAATATTCTCATACTTTTATTTTCAGGTATATAGTGTTTTTTTCTAACATTGCATCATTCTATAATATGTGCAGATTACACAACACTCAGCATTCAAAATGAGTCTTTCAGAGCAGTCTGTGAAGTAATGACCTCTCCTCTAGCAGAGGAAAAGTAAATAGTCCAGGAACAGTTGAGATAATAAAAGTTAGATAACAGCCCTCTCCACGACTAAAGGTAGCCATACACTGGTCGATTTGCCATTAGATCGACCAGCTGACAGATCCCTATCTGATCGAATCTGATCAGAGAGGGATCGTATGGCTGCCTTTACTGCAAACAGATTGTGAATCGATTTCAGCCTGAAACCGATCACAATCTGTGGAGCCGCCGCTGCCGCCTGTCGTTCCCCCCCCCCCGCATACATTACCTGACGCTGGCTCCCGGGCATCTTCTCCGCATCTTCTCCACGCTGCACCCGCTCCATCCCGGCGCTTCCTGTGTCACTCCGTGACCAGGAAGTTCAAATAGAGCGCCCTCTATTTGAACTTCCTGGTCACTGCAGTGACAGGAAGCGCCGGGATGGAGTGGGTGCAGCGCGGAGAAGATGCGGAGAAGACGCCCGGGAGCCAGCGTCAGGTAATGTATACCTGATCGGATCAGCCGCCGCTAGTGACGCGCTCCCTACCTGCGGGCGATCGAGGGTAATTTCCCGCACGCCGCGATCGACGGACCGATCCGATTTCGGGAGGAAATCGGATCGGCGGGTGCATTTAGCGCGAACGATTGGCAGCAGATTCGATCCCAGGATCGAATCTGCTGTCGAAACGGCAGCGAATCGGGCCAGTGTATGGCCACCTTAACTTAGTCGGAGAGCTTAATGGCTTGTTTGCATAGAGATAACTGGAGTTTCTCAACTCTTCCTGTACTGGAAACAATTACACTGATGTATCTGATCTGAATGTTTTATTTCTTAGCTGTGCTACACATACAAATCATAATATCATCATTTTTTTTTTCGCTTCAGTGTCTCTTTAAGCCACAATTGTACACTCACTAGTTGCTAGCTCTTTGAACACTCACTAGTTGCTAGCTCTTTGTTCCTGGTTCTAGCCATCCTGCCCTCAGTTTCCTGTTCCTGGTATATTGCCTAGTTCCTTGATTCCCTGCTCTATTGATCTCCCGTGTTGACCTTGTGCTTTGTATCATTGACTATTCTTTGCCTAGCGATTTACTGTACTGTTTGATCTCCTGTTGATGACCTATGCTTGCCTTGACTTGACTATCCGTGTGTCTCCTCCTCGATTGTGCATCTTGTACTTGTATATATTTCTAGGTTTATATTGTGAATACTATTCTGGATCCAGGGTCCGTGTGCACACAGCTCTATACACTGGATCTACTCTGCCTAAATCGCTTAATGCAGAGAGGTCCTTGTATATACCCTGATTCTCATACATTTATATGCTTATTGAATACATCTGCCGGTATCATCATTGCTGTGTGTGTCTATATGCTATATGAATATATCTGCCTGTATTATTGCTGCAGTGTATGTATGCCTGTAGAATACTTTGCCTGCAAGTCAATGCTGATTGTTTCTGTGCATGAGGTTAATGCACAGCATTACTTTATTTTCATTTAATAAATTCTTATTATTCATTTACTCCTGGTTTGTCAGTCCTTTCCTAACAGCGAGATCTCTGCCTGGTTGTAGGTTTGTGCGTTTGTTTCTGTTTTGCTCCAGGTGCAGCGCACAAACTCCATGCAAAATGTAACACCTGCTGTGAGAGACTTCGGTAGCCTGAGTGCTTACGGAGACGGGCAGCTCTGTACTGCGCAAGCGCGAGTACGCAAGAGAGTGCGCAGTATGGAGCGGCCCGTCTTCAGAAGCCGAAGTGCCTCTGAAGACTGCGGAAGCCAGCCCAACCCGAAACACGGGAGTCTCCGACCCACGGGGGAGCCTGCGGGGGAATGGAGGGGGGGAGCAGGAGGAGAAGGAGAAGACCGGGAATGCTCTATAGGACCAATAGCCTTTCCTCTTCTTAAGTATCTGTTTTTTTGTTCTTAATCTCACTTCAGACTCTCTTTAAAACTTTTTTTCCCCGGAAACAGATAACACCTAAGTTGCTTCTAAATGTACGTAAATAACTTATGTCATACAAGCAACATTACATGGGTGATGTTTGTTGTGCTAATTGTGTAACACAGGTTGCAAAGGTGCAAATCTGATGGACTCTGTGCGCACATAACATTTAATTTCGGACCAAAGCCTCTGGTCCCTGGAGGTCAGGAGCCAATAAAAACAGCTCCTAACCGATGTACAGAACTCCGCTGTCAATAGACAGTTAAGATCTGTGCCAGCGGGGGTGCGCTATTGTGTCTTGTACTCAGGAGCCACCAGTGTAAAAACTACACCGCATCAGGCTTAGGCAGTCACATGTGTAGTATGGTGTAGTTTTAACTATCGTTGGTCCCAAACCAATTTATGGACTTGGGTAAATATATTGTCCAAGACAAGGTAGCATCAGACAATGCACAGAACGCAATGTCTAGCATTCTTTTGAAAATGTTTTTCAGTGCTGTGGGTTGCAAAAATGCATTATGGCATGTATTTTGGGGTCAGTGTTAGGGCCCATTTCCACTTTCTCGCATACAATTTCAGTGCAGTTAAGGGTATGCGTTTTTAATGTGAAATTGTGACAACACATTCGGTTTTATGTGTGTTTTTAATGCAATATTGAACATCTGATGTTTAATCTCCATAGCAACATGACATGACATCACTGTGACTCAGTGGCGTACCTAGGGCATTTGACACCCGGTGCTGGGTATTAAAAAGACCCCCCCCCCCCCATAAAAAAAAACAAAAAACAGCAAATGTGGCATGCTAAACGTGACACGGAGGGTAATGCCAGGTGTAGGCTCGCTCCCCCCCCTAAAGTTGTCCTTAGTGTAGTATAGTGGCACCAGTATAGCTAACAAAAATGGGTGCGGTTATAACATGCGGCGCGCATTGCGCGCCGCGGCGAAAAATGGGCGTGGCCATGACCGGATGAGGGCAGAGCTAACTAATTTAAAGTGAACCCGGGATAAGAGTGATATGGAGGCTGCCATATTCATTTCCTTTTAAACAATAGGCAGCCCTGCTGATCTATTTGGCTGCAGTAGTGAACTGAATTACACCAGAAACAATCATGCAGCTAATCTTGTCAGTTCTGACAATATTGTCAGAAACCCCTGACCTGCTGCATGCTTATTCAGGGTCTATGGTTGAAAGAATTAGATGCAGAGGACCAGCACAGCAGCCAGGCAGCTGGTATTGCTTAAAAGGAGATAAATATTGCAGCCCAATATTATTCTCACCTCGGGTTCCCCTTAAAAGTGCAACACAAAGACAGTGGGCCTTTCCCCAGAAAATTCACATAATTGTTCAGGTTTTCTCAAGAAAATACACGTAATGTGAACAGATTTGACCAGAAAATAGTTCAATCATGTCGGCAGATTTGCCCAAAAAACACGTTCAATCATGTCGGCAGATTTGCCCAAAAAACACGTTCAATCATGTCGGCAGATTTGCCCAAAAAACACGTTCCATCATGTCGGCAGATTTGCCCAAAAAACACGTTCCATCATGTCGGCAGATTTGCCCAGAAAATACATGCAATCATGTCGGCAGATTTGCCCAGAAAATACATGCAATCATGTCGGCAGATTTGCCCAGAAAATACATGCAATCATGTCGGCAGATTTGCCCAGAAAATACATGCAATCATGTCGGCAGATTTGCCCAGAAAATACATGCAATCATGCCGGCAGATTTGCCCAGAAAATACATGCAATCATGTCGGCAGATTTGCCCAGAAAATACATGCAATCATGTCGGCAGATTTGCCCAGAAAATACATGCAATCATGTTGGCAGATTTGCCCAGAAAATACATGCAATCATGTTGGCAGATTTGCCCAGAAAATACATGCAATCATGTTGGCAGATTTGCCCAGAAAATACATGCAATCATGTCGGCAGATTTGCCCAGAAAATACATGCAATCATGTCGGCAGATTTGCCCAGAAAATACATGCAATCATGTCGGCAGATTTGCCCAGAAAATATATGCAATCATGTGGCCGACCTGGCCAGAAAACACTTCAATCATGTAGCAGACCTGGCCAGAACAGTCGATACACCTGCTAATATAAATTAAATAAAAATTTACTCACCTGAAGCAGCAGCAGACCTCCTGTCCCGGCCTCCGTCCGGCGCGCAGCTCTCACGATCCTCTGCAGCCAGCCAGCAACTGAAACTCCCGCGCTGAGAGCAGGGCTACGGGAAAATGGCGCTCGAAGCCCTGCATTGCAGACTCAGTCTCCAGAGCAGGGCTTCGGACGCCATTTTACTGTAGCCCTGCTCTGCCGCTGTTGGAGCTGCGGGCTGCTGCTGTCAGTGAACTGACACAGCGTCTATTAGACGCCGAAAATCAGTTCACGCTGGGGGTGCTTGGACAATATTAGGGGGTGCTTCAGCACCCAAACCACCCCCCTGGCACCGCCACTGCCCCAGTATAGCTAGTATAGTTGCCCCAGTATAGCATAGTGGCCCCAGTATAGTTTAGTGTAGCATAGTGGCCCCAGTGTAGCATAGGTGCCCCCAGTGGAGCATAGTGGCCCCCAGTGGAGCATAGTGGCCCCCAGTGGAGCATAGTGGCCCCCAGTGGAGCATAGGTGCCCCCAGTGGAGCATAGGTGCCCCCAGTGGAGCATAGGTGCCCCCAGTTTAGCATAGTGGCCCCCAGTGTAGCATAGGTGCCCCCAGTGTAGCATAGGTGCCCCCAGTGTAGCATAGGTGCCCCCAGTGTAGCATAGGTGCCCCCAGTGTAGCATAGTGGCCCCCAGTGTAGCATAGTGGCCCCCAGTGTAGCATAGTGGCCCCCAGTGTAGCATAGTGGCCCCCAGTGTAGCATAGGTGCCCCCAGTGTAGCATAGGTGCCCCCAGTGTAGCATAGGTGCCCCCAGTGTAGCATAGTGGCCCCCAGTGTAGCATAGTGGCCCCCAGTGTAGCATAGGTGCCCCCAGTGTAGCATAGGTGCCCCCAGTGTAGCATAGGTGCCCCCAGTGTAGCATAGGTGCCCCCAGTGTAGCATAGTGGCCCCCAGTGTAGCATAGGTGCCCCCAGTGTAGCATAGGTGCCCCCAGTGTAGCATAGGTGCCCCCAGTGTAGCATAGGTGCCCCCCGGTGTAGCATAGTGGCCCCCGGTGTAGCATAGTGGCCCCCGGTGTAGCATAGGTGCCCCCGGTGTAGCATAGGTGCCCCCGGTGTAGCATAGGTGCCCCCGGTGTAGCATAGGTGCCCCCGGTGTAGCATAGGTGCCCCCGGTGTAGCATAGTGGCCCCCGGTGTAGCATAGTGGCCCCCGGTGTAGCATAGGTGCCCCCGGTATGAGGGAAGCTTGGAAGGTGGGGTGGCGGGGTCCCCTCCTTCCGGCGCTTCCCCCTCCTAATTAGCAGCACTGCAGCCAGCAGCTTAGCGAAGCGGGCGGGGAGGACTTACTCACCTGCTCCAGGCGATGGCGCATAACGTTATCCTCACGTGACGCTGGTCTCTCTGTCGCTCACTGTGCTTCCGCAAATCAGGAAGCACAGTGGGCGGTGGAGAAGGTGGAGACCAGCGTCAGGTGACAATGACGCTATGCGCCATCGCCTGGAACGCAGGAAGTAGGTGAGTAAGTCTTCTCCGCCCGCTCCTGCCCGCTCATCAAGCTGCTGCTAATTAGGAGGGGGAAGCGCCAGAAGGAGGGGACCCAGGTGAGGGAGGTGGGGGGTCCGGCCCCCCTCCCCGCCGCTTTCCCCGCCACCCCTCCTTTCCGGGTTGCTTCCCCCTCCTGTCCTGCCTGCACAGTGCACAGGCCTCTGTGGGAGGCCTTGGTGACACCCCCTGGGGCACCCGACACCCGGTGCGGGGCGCCCCATGCCGCCCTATGGTAGGAACGCCACTGCTGTGACTACACAGGGAACAGGAAGAAGCATATTAGATTGAAAAACAGATGCGAAAATAAAAGTCAGTCTTTACGCATGCAAATTTGCATGTAAGGCAGTGTGTGGTGCTTCAATCTGCCGCATGCAGTCCATATTGTTTCTGCATTGCAAAGCATTTGGAAAAACAGGTTCCATGGAAACATAACCATTGAACTGCATTAGTTTCAGTGTTAATGCAAAAAATTGCATTGTGATTTTGCACTCAGTGGAAATGGGCCCTTATGGCAGACAGCAGCATAGGTGGCCACAAATGACATATGCCCACCACATACCAATTAGAGTCCTAAGCACCTATGCCAACACTGTAGGGATGACACTGCACAGACGCATGACTAGCCACTATGCGGGGGGGAGGGGGCGTGTGGCGGACATAGTGAGAAAAGAGAACAATGCTCTTGGCCAGCGATCAGCAAACTCGATCCACCCAGCGGATCGCTGACCAAAGTGCCGGAGGCTTAAATCTCCGTTTTCTACTTGAATAAAGTTTACAAAGTCGCTTGACCACCATATCCTTGTTTTTTTTCTGCCTCAAGAGTGGGTCCAGTTAGTTGCAATAAGTTTCACAAACTCTCCCCAAACTACTCAACCTCTGCACAGCACATACCTAAAAAGAACAAAAACCTTTTGAGATAAGCTATGGAAGGGGTATGGCCTGATTGAATACAAATATACATTTCTTACAAAAAATACAAAAGTTTATTAAACACTTGCATGAAAATATTCATAAAAACATATATGACAACAGATGTCCTCCAAATCCCCCACCGCCCCCAAACCCACCAACCCCGAATCCCTCTATCCACTAAGCCTAAATGTATAATCTACAGACCATGTGCACATGGACCAATCCCATTAGGGCTGCGCAGCCAAAAAACAAAGCCAAAAGTCCAGCCTGACACATGTAAGGCTAAAGGAAGATCCAGCAATTGCACGATATGGATGTTAAAAAGGAATTGATGTGGAGGGATAGGAAATCGGGTATCCTCAACTCCCAGCCGAATTGCACAACCAAATTGCATGTGTGTCCTGTAGCCAGTGGCCGCAATGGGGGTAAACTGGTTGTCCGTCACATACCTAAAAAGAAAAAACACTTTAAATAAATCAACCTATTCTTAGCTTCCCCATTGGTGTAACAATGTATGTTGCCTTGGTTTCATACAAATTTAGATGAAGTGAAAACTGCCAATGATGTTCTTTTTACTTCTTGAGTCACAACCACAAATCACCATAGGCACACACTTTATTGCAAAACACACACACACACACACACCACACACCACACACTACACAATACACATACACATACACCACACACACATACATACATATACATACACACACACACATACATATACATACACACACACACACACATATACATACGTACACACACACACACACACACACACACACACCACACACCACACACCACACACTACACAATACACATACACATACACCACACACACATACATACATATACATACACACACACACATACATATACATACACACACACACACACATATACATACATACACACACACATACATACACTACACACACACTATATACACACACGCGCGCTGGGCCTTTGAGGCCTCATTCACACTTACAAAACGCTAGCGCTTTTGCTAGCATTTTGCTCTGGCGGTTTTTGGCGATTAACGCCAAAAAATCACCATTTACACCTCGCGATTTTTTTAGCGATCGCGTTTTGCAATTCTATAGCACTAAAACACAATCGGCGGGAAGTCGCCTGAAAATGGTGCGTGGAGTGGAAAAGGTGGTTACATTTATACATTGGGGGGCAGCAGTGGTGCGGATGCGGAATCGGCCTGTAGTGTATGGGCAGCTTCCATGAATAGACAAATGTATCTCTAATCAGATTCAATTAGAGATACATTTGTGCCTATGTGGAATCTGTCGATAACTGTCAGGTCTATGGCCACCTTTAGTAATATATATATATATTTTATCTTTATCCAGAATAAATTGTCTGAGTTTATATTTTTTTTTTCAGCACTGAACTGAATTATTTATGTTTTACAGTTAGCCTAAAGCTGGCCACTAACAGTCCAATTTCTAGTGAAAAATCGTTCGAGCGATCAGAAATTCTGATCGGATTGGTTGTAAATAATCTCCATTGGTGGACACAATCGATTATGAATGAGTGAAAAAAATGTCGCCCGAATGAATTTTCGTCGAACGAAAATTTGGATTTTCTTGGTGGTCGTGATAGGAAGCAAAGTTGATGGTGTAGTGAACGATTTTTGTCCGATCAGAATTTCTGATCGCTCGAACGATTTTTCGCTCGAAATTGGACAGTTAGTGGCCAACTTAAGAGTTCAAAGGTATATTCAGCAAATACAGTATGATAACTGTAAAGAGTTTTTTTGTTAACTGTAAGTTTTTTTTTTGTTTTTTTTTAAATTGTCACAAACAGACTTGAATAGATGAAAATCTATACACATTTTCATTGGTCTGAATAACTTGTGCCATGTAGTGTTGAAGAATGTATTTTTAGACTTTCTCTATGGAAATGCTAACCAGGGGCGCCTCTAGCCATTTTGTCACTCCAGGCGAGAAAACCTATGGTGCCTCCCCCAACCCCCCCCTCCCCCATGAAAATAATCGTAATGCGGCAGTGTTTCACCAGCAAATACACGTACTGCGGAAGTGTTTCACCAGAAAATAATCGTATTGCAGCAGCGTTTCACCAGAATATAATCATAATGCTGCAATGTTTCACCAGAAAAATAATCATAATGTGGCAGCGTTTCATCAGAAATGACACTTATTGCAGCAGCGTTTCAACAGAAAATACACATAGGCAGGGCTCCACTTTCATGAGGCAAAAAGGGGGACAGAAGGAGGCACAGGGGGATTGAATAAGGCACACAGAGCGACATAAGAAGAGTCAGAAGAAGTCACAAAGGAGTACAGAAGGAGGCACAAAGGGGACAAAAGAAGGCACAATGGGCAACAAAAGGAGGCACAATGGGGGACAGAATGAGACACAAAGGAGGACAGAAGGAGGCACAGGAGGACGGAAGGAGGTACACAAAGGGGAAGTGGGCAGTACAAGGGAACAGAAGAAGGCATGAGGGCCAGAAGGAGGCACAACAAATGACATGAGGGCCAGAAGGAGGCACAGGGGGGACTGAATAAGGCACACAGGGGGACAGGAGGCACAATGGGGGACAGATTGAGGCACAGGAGGAAAGAAAGAGACACAGGGGGACTAAAGGAGGCACACGGGAGAGGAGGAGGCACAATGGGTGACAGAAAAAAGCACAAGGAGGCACAGGGAAACAGTAGGAGGCACAAAGGGAAACAGAAGCATGCACAAAGGGGAACAGAAGGATGCACAAAGGGGGACAGAAGGAGCTACAAAAGGGTGACAGAAGAAGGCAGAGGGGGATGTAAGGAGGCACAGGGAGACAGGAGGCAGAGGGGGACAGACAGAGCCACAGGGAGACAGAATAAGGCACAAAGGGGCACAGAAAGAGGCACAGGGGGACAGAGGAAGACACAGGGGACAGAGGTGGCACATGGGGACTGAAGAGGCACATGGTGACAGGAGGCACATGAGTACAGGAGGCAGAGTGGGACTGAAGGAGGAACAGGGGGGGCAGAGATAGCACAAGGGGACATAAGGAGGCACAGGGGGGGCAGAAGGAGGCACAGGGGGACAGAGGGAGGCACAGGTGGACAGAAGGAGGCACAGGGGGCACAGGGGGACTGAAAGAGGCACATGGAGGCAAAAAGGGAGACAGGAGGCATAAAAAGAGACAGAAGGACAAACAGGGGGTCAAACATGGCACAAGGGACTGAAGGAGGCACAAGGAGACAGAAGGAGGCACAAAAGGGACAGAAGGAGGCACAAAGGGGGGGGGGGAAGGATGTACAAGGCACAGAGGAACACAGTGGCAGCTGCCAGCAACTTACGCTAAGCAGATGCAGCAGAAACAAGTAATAGAACACCCGTGGAGGTGGGGCTTAGTCAGGGGGCGTGGCTTCATACAGGGGCGTGGCTTAATCCAGCAACATGGCGCCCCCAGGACCAATGGCACTCCAGGCAATGGCCTGTACTGCCTATGCCTAGAGGCGCCCCTGATGCTAACAGTGTTTGAAGTTAAACACTGGTCACACTGGAGTGTTTTAATGATTTAAACAGAATCTGCTCATATGATGACATGTTTATCTGTTTGACAAGAAAATAGGGGTTTGGCAAGAAAGTGCACAGTTTTGACTAATGTGGTCCATTTTGCACATAATCTGAGGTGTTGTGCTACTTGTGTGTGGTTATGAAAATTGTGTGAAGTGTTTTGAAAAATTTAACATTTTTTTTTTTTTTAATTGTGCTTAAGCAATTGTAAAAAACTGTAACATAGTAACATAACATAGTCTGTAACATAGTCTAGCCTGCAACCCTTTATTGATCTGAGATACTGTATATCTATGCACTTTGAGTCCTATGGGACAAAAGTACTTTACAAATGTTGTTGTATGTATCGTATAAGTGTGATTCTAGCATTGGCGCTAACTTTTTTGCTGCTGCTTTCAATATAGGAGGGAATTCCTGACTTTATCTTCCAACACTGTTTATTTGATGCAGATACAATATATTTGTATATTAGAGACTAAGGACAACTGAAGTAAGAGGGATGCCATTTACTTCCTTTTAAGCAATACCAGTTGCCTGGCCATCCTGCTGATCCTCAGCCTCTAATACTTTAACCTCCCTGGCGGTAAGCCCGAGCTGAGCTCTGGCTATGCCGCGCAGGGGGAGATCTCAGCCCCTGGTGGGGCGATTTTCATTTTGTAAATTGCTGTGCGCGCAGCCAGCACTTTGCTAGCCGCGCGCACAGCTTGATCGCCGCCGCTCTGCGGCGATCAGCCGCACGCAGCGGCTGAAGAGGGCCCCCCCCACCAGAGCCCTGCGCTGCCCGGATCAATGAGTTCCGGGCAGCGCTATGGGCTGGATCGTGTGTCCCTGACGTCAGGACTTCGGCTGACGTCCATGACGTCCTCTCGATCGTCGCCATGGCGACAGGAGAAGCCAAACAGGGGAACGCGTTATATACGCGTTCCCCCGTTTGCTATAGATGCCGGCGACGATCGGACTAGAGGGCCACATGCGACCTCTAGTGGTGTTTCATGTAGCTACCACTCTGGTAGCTTTACATGAAACATTAAAAAAAAAATAAAAAAAAATTGGAATTCTGCAATTTTTGCAGAAAAAATTAACCGCCAAGGAGGTTAAGCCATAGCCCCTGAACAAGCAGATTAGGTGTTTTTGACATTATTGTCAAATCTGTCAAGATTAGCTGCGTGCTTGTATCAGGTGTGATTCAGACACTACTGCAGCCAAAAGGATCAGCAGAGCTGCCAGGCAATTGGTATTGTTTAAAAGGAGATACATATGATAACCTCCATATTCTACTTACTTCAGTTGTCTTTTAGGCTAGGTTCGCAGTGGGATGTTGCGTTGGGATGCGACATTAAAGTCGCAACGCAACATTCCATTGCAAAGTAAAAAAAAAAAGGTGGTAACGCACTGCTGCATTACCGTCACATACAGTAAATACAGTGGAGCATACAGGCAATGAAAAGTATGCTTCTCTGTATCTGTTAATGTCTGGGTTTAGAGGTAACGCACCGCGGCAGTGCGTTACCAGAATGCAACATTTACAACGCCACTTTAACTTCACACTGTGAATGTCGCATAGGGTTAATATTGCAATGTGGTAACCTGCGTTATAATTACTTTATAACGCAGGACAATAATGTCCCACTGTGAACGTTGTTTTTCTTTTCATACATCCGTACATCAAAGATTTGGCATTTTTTGTGTCACCGTTAAGTTTTTTGCATGCACCACTTCCTGTCATGCTTGTTGTAACTGGTGTTATAAAAAGAGGCAGAAAAATGTGCATATCAGGGTATTGTTTAAACTCCAGGGCTACAAAATACAGGCAGTCAATCACAAAACTGGAATAGTGGCATTGTTTCACACACAGGAGACTTAAAGAGGTGAATTCACTGCCCGGCTCCATCCTTGCTAGCACTTAAAGGATGCTCGAAGTGATATGTGGCATGATGAGCTAGACATGGGTATGTACAGTGCCTAGCACACAATGCACTATCATTTAACTCTTTCAGACAGAGAAAGAAAAAAAGATCAGGTATGTAAGTGGCTGACTCAGTCCTGACAGGAACCGACTACAGTGTGACCCTCACTGATAAGAAATTCCCCTTTTTATCTCTTTCTTGCTTTTAGAAGCCATTTTCTGCTAGGAAAGTGTTTTATAGTTGGAATTTTTTATCAGTGAGGGTTACGCTGTAGTCACTTCCTGTCTGAGTCAGGACTGAGTCAGCCACTTACATACCTGATATTTAACTCCTTCCGCCGGAATAATTAAAATAATCGCAAAAGCATATACCATATTTATGGTAGCCCATAGCCCCTATTAACTGTTCCCTTAGTCCTTTTTTCCATCCTCCTTCCTCCCGGAGGGAGGAGGGTCTCATCTTCCAGGGAATTGTAGTATTTCAAAAGCCAGCTTACATACCTTGGCTGGAAATTTAACCCAGGTCTGAGTGTGTGGTAGGTAGCTCACTTCACCACTATACCACCACCAACACTACATGCTAAAGCCAGCCTAGCATGTACCATTATGATATATCCAAGAGAAAAATGAGCTTGCTTAAGGATTTGTAGCATGTCAAAAGCCAACTCACATACATTGGCCAGGAATAGAACCCAGGCCTACCGCTCTGTAGGCTGCTATCCTAACCATTATACCACCAACACAACACACTACAATGCTACATGCTGAAGCCAGCCTAGCATGTACCATTATGATATATCCAAGAGAAAAATGAGCTTGCTTAAGGATTTGTAGCATGTCAAAAGCCAACTCACATTGGCCAGGAATAGAACCCATGCCTACCGCTCTGTAGGCTGCTATCCTAACCATTATACCACCAACACAACACACTACAATGCTACAAGCTGAAGCCAGCCTAGCATGTACCATTATGATATATCCAAGAGAAAAATGAGCTTGCTTAAGGATTTGTAGCATGTCAAAAGCCAACTCACATTGGCCAGGAATAGAACCCAGGCCTACCGCTCTGTAGGCTGCTATCCTAACCATTATACCACCAACACAACACACTACAATGCTACATGCTGAAGCCAGCCTAGCATGTACCATTATGATATATCCAAGAGAAAAATGAGCTTGCTTAAGGATTTGTAGCATGTCAAAAGCCAACTCACATTGGCCAGGAATAGAACCCATGCCTACTGCTCTGTAGGCTGCTATCCTAACTATTATACCACCAACGCAACACACTACAATGCTACATGCTGAAGCCAGCCTAGCATGTACCATTATGATATATTCAAGAGAAAAATTAGCTTGCTAAGCATTTGTAGCATGTTAAAAGCTCTCTATCTCTGGTTCTCTTCGGACAACTGTTGAACACAAAAGCCAAGGCCAGCCTGGGTGGGCTTGAACCACCAACCTTGCAGTTAACAGCCAAACGCGCTAACCAATTGTGCCACAGAGACTGTGTACCACAAAGACTGTGCATGCAGTTGCTGTTGGATGATTTTATGGAGATGTATGTGTGTCATTTGGAGGGAGGAGGTAAGTCTGCTCCAAGAAGTTTCAGCATGTAGTGTTGGTGGTATAATGGTAAGGATAGCAGCCTACCGGGCACTAGACCTGGGTTTGATTCCCAGCCAATGTATGTAAGCTGGCTTTTGAAATCCTACAATTCCCTAAGCAAGCTCATTTTTCTTTTGGATATATCATGATGGTACATGCTAGGCTGGCTTCAGCATGTAGCATTGTAGTGTGTTGTGTTGGTGGTATAATGGTTAGGATAACAGCCTACAGAGCGGTAGGCCTGGGTTCTATTCCTGGCCAATGTGAGTTGGCTTTTAACATGCTACAAATCCTTAAGCAAGCTCATTTTTTCTCTTGGATATATCATAATGGTACATGCTAGGCTGGCTTCAGCATGTAGTGTTGGTGGTGGTATAGTGAAGTGAGCTACCTACCATGCACTCAGACCTGGGTTCAATTCCCAGCCAAGGTATGTAAGCTGGCTTTTGAAATACTACAATTCCCTGCAAGACGAGACCCTCCTCCTGGAGAAAGGGAGTAGAAATAGTTGTTAGCAGGCAGAAATCAGTGTGATGGGGAAACAAATTTGAATTCCATAAAATTCTGCTGAATTTTAAAATTTTCCGCGGAATTCCGTTTTAGCCCCATAGCAATTCCGTGCCATCATATCGGAACCGGAATCACGGAATTTACAATTCCGCGGAATCCAGCGACCATCCCTACTGCATATAGTCCATGGGACAAAATCAAAGAGTGGAGGAACACTAGAAAGTTAATGGTAAATACATCAAGTACCACCTGGGCCCTCTCTGCTCCAGGGCCCCATAGCAGCTGCTATGGCTATTGCTACGCCCTTGCGTATTTGTGATAATTCAGCTTTAAGTGAGCAACTGTGGTTTCCCATGAGGCATCACTCCTGAAAATGCAAATCATCTCTTTATGCCCCTGAAAGCCAGGTGATCAATCTAATCTTGAGTCAGCACTTGTTGGCCAAACGAAAGGAACGTGCTGGGTCCACCCTGTGTACCAAAGGGTCACAGCAACAAGAAATCTCCAAACCACAAAGTTCTAAATATATATATAGTTGACACCTACAAGAATTGACCAATTAGCTGGCTGCCTGTGGACCAGTGGACCTGGTGGGAGACCTGCATACCAAACAACATGTACACTTCCAAAGAGCCGCCCCTCCACTCTGGTTGCAAGCCACAGCGTACAGAACCTGTTAGAACGAACACTTAACATAACATCCATTATACTGTATATACTGCGTGTCTACCGGGTGTCTTACCCGCTATGTACAGTTGTATGTCTGAAGTGACCACTGGCTATTCCCCTCCATATAATAGATGTGCTCTATTGTGCGGGCTGTAGCTGCTGATAGCATTCATGTTTTGATTTTTTTTTCAATAAATTCAGTATTTTGCTTTTTGGAACTGTGCAGGTCGGATATTTCTTGCTCCAGAAAGCCAGGTGCACATCCTGAACTGCTGGTGTACAGGGAACCTGTAGCTAATACATTTTACAGAGCTACATCAATCCAACATGCACATTGTAGATCTAGTGGGCAGCATGGTGGTGTAGTAGATAGCACTCTTATCGTCTAGCGCTAAGGTCCCTAAATCAAATCTGAGTCAGGACACTATCTGCATGGAAAAGGCTCCCCCCGCACACACACAAAAAGACACATGCACACACTAGAGAATATAAGCCATGTGCTGTATGTCCTCTACATGTAATGTGATTACACACAACATGGGGATGTGAGATGCCAGCACTAGAGTGGGCAGGAAAAAGACGGGATGGTTGCACAGCACTGGACTCCAGTGGGGAGCTGAGAGCACAACTTCTGTTGCGCTATACTTTGTATTTACACACTGGACTGGGGGAGGGCAGGAGGGGGACGGGGTCAAATAATGGTACAAGGGGACAGAGGAAGGCACAAAGGGGGGGCAGAAGGAGACCCAAAGGGGGCAGAGGGATGCAGATGGAGGCAGAGGTAGCACAGGAGGACAGTAGGAGACTCAAGGGGACATAAGGAGACATAGGGGGACAGAAGGAAGCAAAGGGGGACAGGAGACCCAGGGTCACAGAAGGAGTAACAAAAGGGGACAGAAGGAGGCACTGTCAGTGACTATGTACTATGTAAAATGCTGCAGAATTTGTCAGTGCTATATAAGTATATAATAACATGGTAGGACATTAGACTGACTATGGTAAGAATTAAACTGTGAGATCCTCAGAGGACAGTAAGTGACGTACTCTGTAGCAGATGATGTCAGTGCTATATACCGTATTTTTTGCACTATAAGACCATAAGATGCACCTAAGTTAAGAGGACAAAAACCAGGGGTAAATATATGCTTAACCTGGTGTGTCCATGGAGCAGGGGCACCCCAAACTGCTAAGCTAAAGTAACCCCTGGTGCCCTCCAACCGCAATTACCCCCCTCAGCTTACACCAACTTAAAGCAATGAACAATCCACGCTGGCTCAGACTTCAACTAGAGCTTAATCTCTTGCCAACCGCTCCACGCCAATTGACGTGAACACGGCAGCAGCCCCAGGACCACTCGGCGTGAAATGCTAGGGGAGGGTTTGCAGGAGATTGCGCATTCGGAGACTGTTAGATAGCAAAACCGCCCTCTAATAAGACTGTACAGTGCTGCGATCTGAGACAGCGCTGTAATGGGGACAGCCGTGTCACTAGGCTGTCCCCTCCAGAGGCACAAAGGCGATCCGCTGTCATTGGCTAGCAGGGTATTTATAAAATAAATTTAAAAAATGTAAAAATGTATTATAAAAAAACAAACCAATAAAAAAATAAAAAAGCCTGCAGGGATCAGAACCCACCAACAGAAATCTCTGTTGGTGGGAAAAAAAGGGCGGGGGGATCAATTGTGTGGGAGTTGTGCTGCCCTGCAGCGAGGCCTTAAAGCTGCAGTGGCCTATTTAGTAAAAAATGGCCTGGTCACTTTAACAAACGTGGTCCTTAAAGAGACTCCGTAACAAAAATTGCATCCTGTTTTTTATCATCCTACAAGTTCCAAAAGCTATTCTAATGTGTTCTGGCTTACTGCAGCACTTTGTACTATAACAGTCTCTGTAATAAATCAATGTATCTCTCTCTTGTCAGACTTCTCAGCCTGTGTCTGGAAGGCTGCTAAGTTCTTCAGTGTTGTGGTTCTGCTATGAACTCCCCCTTCCAGGCCCCTCTATGCACACTGCCCGTGTGTTATTTAGATTAGAGCAGCTTCTCTCTTCTCTCTTATCTTTTACAAGCTGGATAAATCGTCCTCTGAGCTGGCTGGGCTTTCACATAGTGAGGAATTAGACAAGGGCAAAGCTGTTTGCAGGAAGAAACGAGCAGCCTGACACTTCAGTGGAAGATAGCTGCAGGGGGAAAGAAACACACAAATGATCTCTTGAGATTCAAAAGGAAGGCTGTATACAGCCTGCTTGTGTATGGATGTATTTTCTATGTGTGGACATACTGTACATCAACCTACTTCCTGTTTTGGTGGCCATTTTGTTTGTTTATAAACAAACTTTTAAAAACTGTTTTTAACCACTTTTAATGCGGCGGGGAGCGGCGAAATTGTGACAGAGGGGAATAGGAGATGTCCCCTAACGCACTGGTATGTTTACTTTTGTGTGATTTTAACAATACAGATTCTCTTTAAGTGGTTAAACTCTAATGTCCCCTGCAGTTACACACAGTTACTACAATCTTATATAGTGTTGCCTTAGGGGTTAAAAGAAACAGAGCACCAGTGCAGGATATCAATAACCATATCAGCCTAGGATAACAGAGCCTAGTCCATGGCTCAGTCTATGGGCTTGATTCACAAAAGCGTGCATTTAGCTCACAATGTACCGTGCATGAAGGTTTGCGCACGTACAGATCCCGTGACCACCGCCACTGGCGCACATTCACCGTGCAAGCGTGCCCACCGTGCGTGCGCCCGCCGCTCGCCCCGTGCGAGCGCTCGCCGCTCACCCCGTGCGCGCATCCGACGCATGCATTCCCGCTGCGTTCCTGGCCCCCTTTTCTGTCCTGCTCCCGTCCAACAGCTGTCCCTGTGGCACATGCGCGGTAGCACGCAGGGACACACACATGGACATGGGACGCAGTAACAGTAGGGTTTTATTATAGAGGATAATAATACTATGGTAGGACATTAGACTATGACTATGGTAGGAATTAGAGAAGTGGGCTTCAAACTAAGGCCCGCGGGCCGATATTGGCCCCCTGAGGCTTTTTTTTGCCAGCCCCCACACACAAATTGTATCACTTATAGATGCGGTCAGCTACATCTTTAAATATTGGTGGTCTGCATATAGAATAGCTGTGCTGGCACCACCCATCCACATGGAAGGCAGAAAGCAGTAATTTGCTGGTTTCCAATCAAATTCCAGATCAGGGGACACTGCTGTCCCACTACAGGTTGTCACCTGGGTATGCTTCAATGTCTGGCTTGCAAAGACTTCTACATCATTTTATGTACAGTGATGTGAAAAACTGTTTGCCCCCTTCCTGATTTCCTATTCTTTTTCATGTTTGTCACACTTAAATGTTTCTGCTCATCAAAAACCATTAACTATTAGTCAAAGATAACATAATTGAACACAAAATGCAGTTTTAAATGATGGTTTTTATTATTTAGTGAGAAAAAAACCTCCAAATCTACATGGCCCTGTGTGAAAAAGTGATTGCCCCCTTTGTTAAAAAATAACTTAACTGTGGTTTATCACACCTGAGTTCAATTTCTGTAGTCACCACCAGGCCTGATTACTGCCACACCTGTTTCAATCAAGAAATCACTTAAATAGGAGCTATCTGACACAGAGAAGTAGACCAAAAGCACCTCAAAAGCTAGACATCATGCCAAGATCCAAAGAAATTCAGGAACAAATGAGAACAAAAGTAATTGAGATCTATCAGTCTGGTAAAGGTTATAAAGCCATTTCTAAAGCTTTGGGACTCCAGCGAACCACAGTGAGAGCCATTATCCACAAATGGCAAAAACATGGAACAGTGATGAACCTTCCCAGGAGTGGCCGGCCGACCAAAATTACCCCAAGAACGCAGAGAAAACTCATCAGAGAGGCCATAAAAGACCCCAGGACAACATCTAAAGAACTGCTAAGGTCTTCAGGACCTGGAAGGCAGCAAGCCTATCACAGCAAGTGATAGATGGAACCATAATTTCTACTGTCTACCAAAAAATCCTGAAGGAGAATGTCCAGCCATCTGTTCGTCAACTCAAGCTGAAGCGATCTATGGTGCTGCAGCAGGACAATGACCCAAAACACACCAGCAAATCCACCTCTGAATGGCTGAAGAAAAACAAAATTCAGACTTTGGAGTGGCCTAGTCAAAGTCCTGACCTGAATCCTATTGAGATGTTGTGGCATGACCTTAAAAAGGCGGTTCATGCTAGAAAACCCTCAAATAAAGCTGAATTACAACAATTCTGCAAAGATGAGTGGGCCAATTTCTTTTTCACACAGGTCCATGTAGGTTTTGAGGTTTTTTTCTCACTAAATAATAAAAACCATCATTTAAAACTGCATTTTGTGTTCAATTATGTTATCTTTGACTAATAGTTAACGGTTTTTGATGAGCAGAAACGTTTAAGTGTGACAAACATGCAAAGGAATAAGAAATTGCGAAGGGGGCAAATAGTTTTTCACATCACTGTATATTCCGGCCCGCCAGCAGTCTGAAGTATGTTGACCCGGCCCTCGACCCAAAACGTTTGAGGACCCCTGGATTAGAGTGTGACCTCCTCTGAGGACAGTCAGTGACAGAACTATGTGTTCTGTCACTGTCTGACTCACAAGAGTTGCTAGAGACAAGCATACACACGACTTGAGACTAGCGACGGTTCCCGCAACAGCTGTTGCCAGCGATTGGCCAAGTCAATCACCTGGCGACAGCTCTGATTAGCAACAGTTGTTTGCGCACGCCTCATACACACAGAGGACCTGTCGCTGCAAAATGCGCACGCCATGTGTTTCCAGCAACAGTTGTAGTCCGTATGTATGGCCCTTAATAGCTATAGGGGCGTAACTGCAGGGAAGCATACCTTGCAACCGCAGGGGGCGAGCAGAGCTGTAATAGGGACCCAACTACTTCTTCACTCTCTGATAAAGATCCATCCTTTGCATGAGAACTATGTGATCTTTAAAGTGCTGCAGAAGTTGTCAGTACTATACTGTATAAATACATAATAATACTATGGTAGGACATTAGACTATGACTATGGTAGGGATTAGATTGGGAGCTTCTCTGAGGACAATCAGTAACATGACTTTGTGATCTGTAAAGTGCTCTAGAAGATGTCAACACTATATAAATACATAATAATAATAATTTTATGGTAGGTAGTGAGTCTCTGGGACTGGGATTGATTCACTAAACCGTGCTATGACAAATAGCATGCCTTATCAGAGATAGCATGCCTTATCAGAGATAACACGCCTTATGAACATTAACATGCCTTATCAGAGTAGCATAGCGAGCGCTACGAACTTATGCCTGCTAAATGGCAATGGCACTAGTCCTGCCCTGAGCCTCTGCGGGTTCGTATGGCTCGCTATACTACTCTGATAAGGTGGGTTAACTTTGATAAGGCGTGTTATTTGTCAGTAGGGATGCTCATTTGGATTTCGCGGAATTGAAATTTCCAAATTTCCGATAGGAAATCTGAATTTCCGATCGGAACTCGGAAATGGGAAAACAAAACTCGGAAATCGAATTTCTGCAGAAATACTGCATTACTGCAATTCCGTAGTTTTAGCCCAATCACAGAACTCGAAATCAATGCACCAATCAGAGAATGCAGAGTCAACTCGGAAGTATTTGGCCAATCGGAGAATGCAAAAAATGACCGTAAAAAATCACTACTCGGAAATTAGAAATCCGAACTCGGAAACCGATCGGAAATCCGTGAAATCGGTAATCGGCATTGGCGGAAATCAGAATTTCTGCAGAACCGGAAATCGACATTTCCGACTATCCCTATTTGTCATAGCACGGTTTAGTGAATCAACCCTTCTGAGTATTAGGGTTAATCAATTTAACTGATTAAAGTTTAGAGTCACATATAGATAATTTTAGTAGAGAAATTCATCAATTTATGCAGATCTTGCATAAGAGCTGACAATGGGCAAATGAGGAAGAAAGACAAGAAAAAAAATTGTCAGAAAGGGACAGACAGTTGACACCATGAAACCACACACCATAAAACTCTTCTGTAGGCAGGCGTGTGTGAATAGCTAACATGAAAGTGAAAGTAGTAGAGCATATCAGTAGTATGCTGGTTGGGCAGACTTTGCACATGAAGGTTGTGAATTGTAAAACTCATACTAGTATTCAGTAGGGCGGCATCTACTATGAATTCCCAATGACGATCAGCAAGAAGATGAAGGTGGAATTTGGGATTGTGATCACCCTGCTCCTTGCATTGCATTTAAAAGCAGGTATGTCCATTATAGAATAACCTATGTTCCACGGTGAGTGTGGAGAAATAAGAAGAGACAGTATAAGGAAAAGTCACTTTACATCAAGTTGGAGTTTGTGGCATTGCTAAAATGGCAGATCTTCAACTCTCTAAGCTACATACACATGAGGCACGGATGTCTGCAGTTGCATGGAGACAAGCAACAGTTGAAAGTCTCTCCAGCAACAACAGTTGTATACAAGCGACGATTGTATACACGCGGCAACAACCTGTCTGCAACATAGGGGAAACTGTTGCTCAGCAACTTCTGTCGCAGGGTCAATGAACTGTCGGACTCACAAGAGTTGCTAGAGACAAGCATACACACGACCGCACCGACTTGAGACTAGCGACGGTTCCCGCAACAGCTGTTGCCGGCGATTGGCCAAGTCAATCACCTGGCGACAGCTCTGATTAGCAACAGTTGTTTGCGCACGCCTCATACACACAGAGGACCTGTCGCTGCAAAATGCGCGCGCCATGTGTTTCCAGCAACAGTTGTAGTCCGTATGTATGGCCCTTAATAGCTATAGGGGCGTAACTGCAGGGGAGCATACCTTGCAACCGCAGGGGGGCGAGCAGAGCTGTAATAGGGACCCAACTACTTCTTCACTCTCTCTGATAAAGATCCATCCTTTACATGAGGTGTATTTGTGGCTACACTCTTTATGGGTGTGAAGGTTATGATGTTCACAATTGTTTTATGAGCTCTCTGTTGGTGGGCTCTGATCACTCCCACAATGTTTATTTATTTATTTTTTGTTTGTGTTTTTTTTTCCTTCCTCCCTACCACACACCCCCCGCCAGCTAATGATAGTGATTGGCTATCATAAGCATAAGCCTATGACAGCCGATCCCTCCTGAGCAGTGGCGGCTCAAGGATTTTTTTTGGGGTGGGGGGTGCTATGCAGGTGCTGGACCAATTTCTGGGGTAGCTGATGACCCGTGGCACGGCAAAAAAAGGCGTGACTTTAACGTGAAAAAATGGGCATGGCCATGACCGGATGAGGGCGGACCTAACTTTAATTTAAAGTGAACCCGGGTGAGAGTGATATGGGGGCTGCCATGTTTTTTTTCCTTTTAAACAATATCATCACAATCATGTAGCAGATTTGACCAGAAAATACATGGAATCATGTCGGCAGATTTGCCCAGGAAATACGTGGAATCATGTCGGCAGATTTGCCCAGAAAATACGTGGAATCATGTCGGCAGATTTGCCCAGAAAATACGTGGAATCATGTCGGCAGATTTGCCCAGAAAATACATGCAATCATGTCGGCAGATTTGCTCAGAAAATACGTGCAATCATGTGGCAGATTTGCCCAGAAAATACTTGCAATTGTAGCAGATTTGACCAAAAAATACGTGCAATCATGTAGCAGATTTGACCAGAAAATACGTGCAGTAATGTGAAAGATTTGACCAGAAAATATGTGCAATCATGTGGCAGATTTGACTAGAAAATATGTGCAATCATGTAGCAGATTTGACCAGAAAATACGTGCAGTAATGTGGAAGATTTGACCAGAAAATAGGTGCAATCATGTAGCAGATTTGACCAGAAAATACGTGCAGTCATGTGGCAGATTTGACCAGAAAATACGTGCAATCATGTAGCAGATTTGACTAGAAAATACGTGCAATCAAGGTAGATTTGAAGAGAAAATACATGCAATCATGTGGAAGATTTGACCAGAAAATATGTGCAATAATGTGGCAGACCTGGCCAGAACATACACCTGCTGCTAATATAAATAAAAAAAAATAAAAAAACATTTGCTCACCTGCAGCACTGCAGACCTCCTCCCGGCCTCCGTCCGGCGCGCAGCTCCCACAATCCTCTGCAGAGTGCAGCCGGCAACTGTCTGAAACTTCCGCGCTGAGCCTCCCAGGGGGGCAGCCAAGTGACACGGCTGTCCACAGTACAGTGCTGCCATAGATTGCAGCACTGTACGATGTAAATAGACAGTCTCCTAGCGGCGATCATTAAAGCACGGCTTTGCGTCAATTTTTGCTGGGACTTTTGCCATGGATTTCCCTCTGGCATGCCACGGCCCAGGAGTTAAGCCCCTTGAAACAACTTTTCCATCACTTTTGTGACTGGAAACAGTCCTTATAGGTTTTAAAATTCACCTGCGCATTGAAGTCTATGGCGGTTCAGCAGATTCGCCTGTTCGCAAACTTGCAGAAATTCACATGCAAAGTTCACAAACCCAAAAATTTGATGTTCGGTCCATCATTAGACTCCACCGTAAATTGTTGGGTACTGTGCGATCAATCAAAATTGGGGAGGGTGGGGGTGTTAATCTCAGTTTGTCTCAGGCAGCAAATAGTTTAGAATAGGCCCTGTCAGGGGCTCAGGGCCGGATTACCAACCAGGCAACAAAAGCAGTCGCTTGGGGCCCCATTCAGAGTCAAAGGGGCCCCATCAGCATATAAACCAGCCATCCTGTCAGCGGTGGCTGGAAGGTATAATGGTTAAAGGGACTCTGAGCAGTGCAGTAACTATGGAAAGATGCATATCATTTTAAAGCTCTCTTTCTCCTCTTTCCAATGATATATAAACCGCCACCCTATGCCTTTTATGCCTTTTAGTTTTCACTATTTTCGCGATCGAAATCGCGGCGACTGCAATTTCGACGAAAATAGCGAAAACTAAAAGGCGTAGGGTGGCAGTTTATCTATCATTGGAAAGAGGAGAAAGAGAGCTTCAAAATGATATGCATCTTTCCATAGTTATATTGTATTACACAGGACGACTTTTCTCCAAAGTCGGCAGCTCGATTCAGCACAATGCAATGAAATATAAGGAACCCAGGGGGATATAATTACAAACATCATGCTGGTAGGTGTGAGGATGTAATTAATTAGTTGTGGGTATGCTTAAAGGCATACCCACAGGCACTGCTCGGAGTCCCTTTAAGGGCTCTGCCTCTGACACAGGAGACCAGGGTTCGAATCTCGGCTCTGCCTGTTCAGTAAGCCAGCACCTATTCAGTAGGAGACCTTAGGCAAGTCTCTCTAACACTGCTACTGCATATAGGGCGCGTCCTAGTGGCTGCAGCTCTGGCGCTTTGAGTCCGCCAGAAGAAAAGCGCGATATAAATGTTATTTGTCTTGTCAAATGATGCCATGCGCTGCTGATTGTCTTCAGAGCCAGGCTCTCCTCCTAGGTCCCGCTCCTGCTACTGTGCGCTCTGCCGCTGCCCACTCCTCCCTTCCTTCCCACAGAGAACCACAGCTGCAGCAAGAATGATAGCAGCAGATGGCAAACGCTCACTCACCTATCCATGATCCAAGTGATAGAGATCCCGTCATCTGAAACCCATCTGTCTCTTCTACAGTGCAGCCGCTCGCTCTGAACTTCCTGTTTCTCAGATCAACACACACAAGCAATAGAACACAGCAATACATGCATGCAGCTACATATGAGTCGTCAGCAGGTGCTCGTCAGCCAATCAGGATGCACTGTCATACACCCTTTACCTGCCATACCACATCTAGCAGCCATTAGCATTCAGGTGGGAGGCTTCAGTTGGACGCAAATCGCAAGATTGCGTCGCTAGCAGGACCGCCCCGTGCAGGCATCCCTCCCACAGGGGTCCCTCCCTAACCGCTCACCTGTCCGCCATGTCCTAGAGCTGAAAAAAAATGTTTAAAAACACACGATTGGTTCGCATGATGGCCAGGGGCCCCGGACCTCTCTCACTGGCCGGGGCTCCAAGGCCAATGCGCGATACCTGGAGGGGAGTGCGGGTGGGCCTGGACCTTTTTTTTTTGTTTCTCAGATCAGACAGGAAGTAGGAAGTAGTAATAGTAGTAATAACAGAGCGGCAGCACTCTAGAGGAGACAGATGGGCTCCGGATGACGGGACCTCTATAGCTTGGATCGCAATAGGTGAATGTGAGTCATCTGGTGCTGTCATTCTCCCCCGCTGCGGCTGCCTTCTCTGCTGGACTATGGTATTCACTGGGATGGAGGCTGCATGGTGGCTGTCTAGTTTGGGAGGAAATCGGTTGTTCGGTGGTGGGGGTGGTTATGTAATTCTGTCTGGGGAATGGCTTCTGGTTTGGCGGTGTCCAGAGCCTTCTGCTATTGCCAGGCTGGAGATGCAGGGGGAAAGTGCTGCTGCTGTGATATCTGGCGCCCTCTTCACAGGGGTGCCCCAGCCACTGAGTGGAAATGTCCCAGCCGTTCATCTCTCACTCTGCATTTTGCCGCTGCTATTCCCTGCATTGTGCACCCACAGAGGAAAGCGTGCTGTTGCCCGTAGCACCCAGTAGCTCGGCTGCCACGGTGTGTGCAGCATGTTACTGTGCAGCTGCATCTTCTGATTCTATTACGACATGATGGGGGGGCCCAAATCAGTTACTTTGCTTAGGGCCCCATTTAGCTTTAATCTGGCTCTGCAGGGGCTCAGTGGTTAAGTATCTTTAAATAACATGGTCATTTTGTAAAAATAAACTTTTATACTCACAAAGGAGGGGTGGATCCACTCTCTGCTTGTTCAGGTCCGTAGCACTGGAACTAGTCAGTCTCACCTCTTTCTGCTACAACCTCCCAACTTGGGTGTTCTACAACTTATATAAAGGACTGGTGGAGGCGCTATTCAAGCACTAAAAAATAGACACCGTCTTTTGCAAGATCTTCAGGAAAAACTGACAACAGTGCCTTTGCAGTCTAGCTAATGTACGTGACTGCCTGCAAAGACACTGTTGTCAGATTGACCTGAAGAAGCGGGCAAGTTCCTACAAAACGCGTTGTCTAGATTTTAGTGCTTGAATGAAAACCTCTTTCCAGTAAACAGTGGCCTGTTTCTTCAGAAGTGGTAAGACAAACTATGCCTCTCCTTCTTAAATTGTTTTTACACAGCAGCAGAGGAATTTGTGCATCAAACACCAAGTTAAAAACTGATATACAGTATCTGGCTTTGCAAATTTGGCCTAATTGGCTTAATTACGAGGCATTGCTCATGTAAATTTGCATTTGCTTTCACATGCCATAATATGCAGGGTCTAAAACTAATTACCGCAAAACGGTTGCCCTGCGGGGATTAGTTCGTGCAACATTTTGCACTATCCAGGAGCGCCACAGGGAGGCTCCCCCATGCCCCCATCAACCAGGGAGCTGCATAGCTCCAAGCCCTCTCACTGCACGGAAGCCCTGTAGCAGCACCCCGGAGCCCAGAGGGGAGGCTGAGAAGTGTAGGCGATCCCTCCAAGCGTGGCCAGTGCCGGGAAGAGCCGCTTGCACCCACCTCCCAAAAAACAGACACCTACCTTACAACGTCCATTACGTTCTGCCATATGAGCATGACTTGGGAGCAACACATGAGAAGAGAGTGAAGCATGGGCCACCCCAAGTTTCTGGGGCTCAGGGGTGGCTCCCTCGCAACACACTTCAGTGGGGGGGGGGGGAGAGGCGCAGACAGCCCAGGGAAAGATATCTGTCACCTGCCTCCAAAGGACAGAAATGTAGTAACACAGCAGCAGAGGAATGTGTGCATCAAACACCAAATAAAAAACTGATATATCTGGCTTTGCAAATTCGGCCTAAATGGCTTAACCACGAGGCATTGCCCATGCAAATTTGCATTTGCTTTTGCTTGCCATGATATGCGTAAGTAATAAACGTTTTAAGGTACGTGCCTCTTCTTTGGGAGGTGGGCAGGGGTGCCTCTGGCCATTTTGTCACTCCAGGTAAGGACAGCTGTGGCGCCTCCCCCCCCCCATTAAAATAATCGCAATTCTACAGAATTGCACCAGAAAATAATTGTATTACAGTAGTGGTTCAGTGCAATACTACGAACCGCCAATCTACTGCCACTATACCACTGTGTCCAATTGAAAAATGTACTGTTTGATCGTAATTTTGATACATTTTTGCCACGGATTGATTGAAAGTATGATCGATGTGGGTGGTTGATAATCTCCAGACTCGATCATACTGAAAGAATGTGTGGGTAAAAATGGATGCATGTATTGACAGCTATAGGCTAGGGTTACTAATAACAAGATTGGGGTGATTAAATTGTGGGAGGCAAAGTAGAAGTAGAGAGTGACAAAGAACATTTATATTGCATTTTTTCTCCTGGCACAGACTAGTATTGCTTGAGCTGCAGCCACTAAGACTCGCTCAGTAGGCAGTAGCAGTGTAAGGGAGTCTTGCCCAAGGTCTCCTACTGTATAGGTGCTCTGGCTTAAGGGGCCCATACACTGGTCAATTTCAGCCATCGATAGATCAAATCCATCGAAATCGATCATGAATTGATTGGACAGGATGGAAAATCTAGGTCGATCTATTGCTGGCAGTAGATCCATAACCCATAGAGTTGCATTGGATCCAATGGTCCAATAATGCATCTAAGGGGCCCATACACTGGTCGATTTCAGCTATAGAACGATCAATTGATTCTATAGAAACGATCGATTGGTAATTGATTCTTTCAAATTAGCAAATCGATCGATTTGCAGCCAATTTTGATCGATTTTATCTATCTGCCAGGATGGAAAATCTAAATCGATTTTCAGTAGATTTCATTCTGAAATCTATTGGAAATCCGTTCCTAGTGTGTGGCA
The DNA here is from genome assembly GCF_040937935.1 of Hyperolius riggenbachi. Lineage (NCBI taxonomy): Eukaryota > Metazoa > Chordata > Amphibia > Anura > Hyperoliidae > Hyperolius > Hyperolius riggenbachi. Next base: position 209,798,981 of record NC_090656.1, read on the forward strand.
CACATCAGATTCCTGTCAGATTCGACCTGACAGGCATCTGACAGAAATCTATCTGGTGGTCAAATCTGCTGCAAATCTTTAAGTGTATGGCCACCTTAACTGAGCAGGAAGGGCAGACATTTGCTGAGGTTTGAACCAAGGTCACCAGTGCCAGCGGCAGAGCCCTTATCCATACACTATCCAGAGAGAGAGGGGAGAAAAGCACTTTTATTTAGCTTTCCTGTATGACAAGAAGACAGCCAGCAATAGGGTAAGGGGGAAACGAAGGTTAATAAGGGAGAGAAGAGGAGTAGAGAGATACTGAGATGGAGCAGAAAGCTTTGCTAGTATTGCAGTACCATGTCACACAGTTATCCGAGTTAATGCAGATATCTAACTGAAATCCGGAATGCGGTCGGATGCTGAGTTCGGATATCCGAATCCGCCTACTGTAACCATGGAGATGACGTCCATGACGTCATTGAGCCAATCAGAGGGCTCCCAGCCTAAGCCCAAGCAACCAATCACAGAGGGGAACCCTGGCCAGCCCCTCCTGTATATAAGGAGGGGTGCCATGATGAATCTCGTCCTTACTTGTGACTGCTCACTGAGAGACATTCTCCAGTGCTGTTTGGCTAAGCAAGTGCATTATCACACTGTGAAACCCAACCTTTTTGAGTGGAAACACCTTAACGACACTACTGGTATATTGTTTTATAGTTAGCTAGCCTGTGTAATTTGTTAGTGTCAGTTAGTCAGACTCTGTGCTGCAGCAGCTGCTCGTGAGGTCCTGTGTCTGTGTGTGTGGCGTGCTGTGCACAGGCCAGGCCTCCTGCTGCTGGCCTGGTATTAGCCTTAGCTAGCTACAGTATAGGTAGGATTACTGTGCTATTGTGTAGTTACTGCAGTGCTAGTTAGTTGTCAGAGAGTAGTACTGTATTAGCTACTACAGAGTGCTGCTGTGCTGCTGAGCAGTGTCAGTGTGTCTTCTACTCTGCTGTCTGTCACTCCATGCTGATTATATTAAAAGTCCAAGCCCGATTTTAATAAAGTACAAGTACCCCACATCATCTGTGACATTAACAACACATAACTTGTACTATGTCTGCTGAAACTGGCAGCTGGGGGATGGTCAGCAAGGCCAAGAGGAGAGGTAGCAACATTGCGGCCTCCGTCAACAGTTTTGCCACGTCATTCTCCATTCCGCCGCTAGCCACTGGCCGTCCATCTGCTAGGGGGAGTCACGCTGCAGAGGCGCAGCGCAGCCCATTTTCCAGCAGAGTCGGTGGTGCAAATTGGAGTAGAAAAATGCTGAGCCTGTGATGCAGTTGATGGTGAATGAGCAGGCCACCACCAGCTCTACAAGAGAGAACTCCACCCCCACCACCACTCCTGTTCACAGGGCTGTTACCAGCGGGTTTGAAGAGGAGGAGGAAGACATTCTGGGTGCAATGGGCTATGTGGAGGAGTCTCAGATGTTGACACGGTGGTTGTTGGGGGGGGGGGGGGCGGCCATGATGTGTCAGCAGAAGAGGAGTTTGGGGTGGGGTCATCATCCCAGCAGTTGTTCGAGGAGGGGGAGTATGATGTTGATGACAAAGTAAAGGGCCAGGACTACCATCCACAGGAGGGAGATATCAGCTCTGAGGAGGAGGATGCGTCAGTGGGTCTGGCATGGAGGATCCCCATTGCAGACATTGGCAGGAGCAGCAGTGGGCGTGGAATGCAGGACCCACAGCCTGCTGCTTCATCTTCTGCCACTACCACCAGCTGCACCACTTATCCCCAGGCCCCAACCACCACAGGGAGAAAATCAGCAGCAGCATTCCATTCAGGGCATAAGGGAAAATTTGTATCCCCAATCTGGCAGTTTTTTTAATCTGCCCTCAGTGGACAGCCAGTTTGTCACTTGTAATGTGTGCTAAGTGGAACAGTGCAGACAAGAATATATACAAAAGGATTTAAAAAAACGAAGTAAAAATTACAAAGTACAAGAAACAGATACACACAAGACAGTTTGCATAAAAATAAAATGGGAATAACGTTACCAGCGTGAAGGTTTGAACATTGTTTGTGGGAGAACACCATCCAGCCAGTAGTTTGGGCAGTTCTAGCATCTTTGCTATCTCCAGGGAACTACAAGTTGTGAAGGTCCTGTGCTGGCTCTTATAGGCCGATTTGTGGCCTGGTGGTACAAGTCCAAATATACTTTAACTGCCCCAGAAGGTTTGCACAGAACGCTTGTCATATCCTTTCTGGCTGTGATATGCAAACTTCAAAGGTTTTTCCTGTCCCACTTTTGAACTTTGCAGACTTCAAACACTCAAACACTTCCAGCCCAATATTCAGACCACAGAAAAAATTGTATTTTAACACACACATCAAAAGACTTCTGAGTAAGGCTTCCTGGCTTCTGTGCTGGTGTGATTTGCATTAAGGCACACTGCAGCCAGTACAGGTGTGAAGTCTGGACAATGGCTGCTAATAGTCTAATTACCCATTTCCCTACTACAAGTTACAGGTGACAAAAGCAAAATACACATATGAGACAGTATTTCATAGCAGACCAAAGGTAAGGGCATGGCTGGCTATTGGCCTAAATAGCCATTTCCTTGCCAGGGGCTAGCAAACCAATTTAGCAGTTCCTGCTCCTACTATTCACAAAAGTTCACCTTTGGATGCAAAAGTACTTTACATGGTCATGCAGACAATCCAATTAGCAGCTTCCTTCAGCCTGTTAACATACATACACATCTGACATAATACACAGCAGACCGAAAATGTGAAAATATGGCTTCTGTATTATCCCAACATCATAACTAGCTGCTATATCATGACACTACATGCATCATTTACCCTAAAAAAACGTTTTGGAAGCAATTTAAAGGCCACTTCCGGGTTTTCTATCCGGATATCCGAATCCAATCGGATTTCCCAGATAATGGGTTCAGATATCCGCTTCTATTCGGGTACCAGAAAGTTGGGATTCGGATATCCGATTCGGATCCGGATATCTGGGTATGCGGATCCGAATTTAATTTGGATTTTAAAAAGGGGTATCCAAGCACTCCTGCCCCTGGATAGTGCTAAATTCTGCACAAACTAATCCCCGCAAGGCAAACAATTTGCGGTAATTCGTTTTAGACCCTGTATATTCTGGCATGTGAAAGCAAATGCAAATTTGCATGAGCAATGCTTCATGATTAAGCCAATTAAGCCAAATTTGCAAATCCAGATATATCAGGTTTTAACTTGGTGTTTGATGCACACATTCCTCTGCTGCTGTGTTAAATTGTTTTTATGTGTGTAATATATATTGGGTGCCACCAGTCCTTTTTATTAGTTGTAATACACAATATAAAATGTGAAAGTAATGGCTGGCAGCTTCTACTTTTGTATGAGATAGATGAGGATCAGCTGTTTTATTGCTGTCTATGTCCTGCATAAAGGTAATTATCCTCCCTGTGGCAGATCAGATAACAATTGTTGCATTGGATTATTCTCTTATGTTCAGCCATGACAGCCAACCCTGCAGATCTATTAGGTTTTATTTTTTTGTTAGGAAGGGGTTAAAGAGACACTAACTAGAAAAACGGCCCCTGGGGGGTACTCACCTCGGAAGGGGGAAGCCTCCGGATCCTAATGAGGCTTCCCCCGTCCTCCTCTGTCCTACGGGGGTCTTGCTGCAGCCCTTCAAAGCCGGCCGACAAATCCATCAGCTTGTTCAATATTTACCTTTCCAGGCTCCAGCAGGGACGCTGTTTTGGCTTTCGGCTTCGAAGTAGATGGAAATACCTGATCTTCGTCGGGTGTGTGCTACAGCGCAGGTGCCGGAGATTTGCGCCTGTGCAGTAGAACGGCCCCGACTGAGATTGGGTATTTCCGTCTACTTCAGAGCGCAGCGCCGCTACTGTGCCTGCGCTGGAGCCGGGAAGGTAAATATTTACATCGCCGATGTTCGGAGGGGCACAGCGGGACCCCCGTGGGATGCAGGAGGACGGGGGAAGCCTCAATAGGATCCATAGGCTTCCCCCTCCCGAGGTGAGTACCCCTCACCGTTTTTCTCAGTACAGGTACAGGTGCCGTTTTTCTCAGTACAGGTTTTCTTTAACCATTTCAGGATTCGGCGTACGCTTAACTACGCCCCTGAATCCTGAAGTGGATTGCATGGAAACGGCCGCTCATATGAGCGGCCGTTCCATGTCAGTTCACGGAGCGTGTCTCCGTGAACACCCTGCGAGCCGCTGATCGCCGCTCGCAGGGTAAATGTAAACACACGGGGAAGATCTTCCCCGGTGTTTACATATATACGGCGCTGCTGCGCAGCAGCGCCGTAGAGGAGATCGGCGATCCCCGGCCTCTGATTGACCAGGGACCGCCGGCACCTGATAGGCTGAAGCCTATCCTATCCGGCGCAGGACGGAACTCCGTCCTGCGCCACTCACAGAGGGAGAGAGAGGGAGGGAAGGGGAAGGAGGCCAGGAAGCGCTGCGGAGGGGGGCTTTGAAGAGCCCCCCCCGCAAGCGCAAGCAGCCGGCGGCAATCAGACCCCCCCAGCAGGACATCCCCCTAGTGGGGAAAAAAGGGGGGGAAGTTCGATCGCCCTGGCTGCTAGCTGATCGGTGCTGCGGGCTGGAGAGCTCACGCAGCACCGATCAGCAAAACCACCCCCTGGCACAGAAGTGGTTAAGGTAAAAGGGAGATGTTTAAATTCAGCATTAAGCTCCGTGGATGTTGTGTTCACTGTAAAAGCAGAAGCATAACATAAAGGAGCATAAAAGTGTCACCACACGTTGCATGCAGTGAAGCATACTGTACAGCCAACAGTGATCAGTGAAGCATACTTTTCGTTAACACACCCGTTTTGCAGAAGCGCACTGTAGGCAGTGTGTTGGGATGCTGCGCGCTGTTAGGCTTTACCTCACCGGCCACACTGTGAATGTTGCAATGCTTGCTCATTGCAATGTGGCATTCCACAGTACAATACAGCCTTTATGCCACACTCCAATGACCCACTGTGAATAGGGCCAAAGGACAGGCAATCAGGAGTTAATGCTGATTAGTAGGGGTATGGTTAGGGGAAAAATATAATCTAGTTAACCTTAAACAACCCTCCCCCCACCCCGCCAAGTTAAGCATGAAAAGGCAAGGCGGACTTGAACTCAGAACATCCTCTCTACTCTAAAAGATAAGCAACAGCATAATAACCTTTAAAGAAAAACATTTCTTTGTTACAGATCTGCAGTGTGTCTACTTCCTGATTCATGGAAGCATATTGTTAACAGCCTGTGCTTTCAAATGAGCATATCTGCCATCGTTGCCGTGGCAGTCATGTAACACAGGGGAGCGATCAAATGACAACTTGTAACGAGACACAAATGAGGGGTAATTAACCACTTGGGGACCGTGGGCTTTACCCCCCTTAAGGACCAGGCACTTTTTTTCCCCATTCAGACCACTGCAGCTTTCACGGTTTATTGCTCGCTCATACAACCTACCACCTAAATTAATTTTACCTCCTTTTCTTGTGACTAATAAAGCTTTCTTTTGGTGCTATTTGATTGCTGCTGCGATTTTTACTTTTTATTATATTCATCAAAAAAGACATGAATTTTGTCTTTTGTTTAAATTTCTGTGCTGACATTTTTCAAATAAAGTAAAATTTCTGTATACATGCAGCGCGTAAAATGTGGACAAACATGTTTTTGATTAAAAAAAAAACCCCATTCATCCTATATTTATTGGTTTGGGTTTTTTGTCACAAGTTAGCGGAAAATGCCACTTTGTGAAAAAAAAAAACAATTAAAATCAATTTCCGCTAACTTGTGACAAAAAAATAAAATCTTTTATGAACTCACCATACTCCTAACGGAATACCTTGGGGTGTCTTCTTTCTAAAATGGGGTCATTAGTGGGGTTCCTATACTGCCCTGGCATTTTAGGGGCCCTAAACCGTGAGGAGTAGTCTTGAAACAAAAATGACCTGTGAAATCCTAAAGGTACTCATTGGACTTTGGGCCCCTTAGCGCAGTTAGGGTGCAAAAAAGTGCCACACATGTGGTATCACCGTACTCGGGAGAAGTAGTATAATGTGTTTTGAGGTGTATTTTTACACATACCCATGCTGGGTGGGAGAAATCTCTCTGTAAATGGACAATTGTGTGTAAAAAAAATCAAACAATTGTCATTTACAGAGATATTTCTCCCACTCAGCATGGGTATGTGTAAAAATACACCTCAAAACACATTGTACTACTTCTCCCGAGTACGGCGATACCACATGTGTGGCACTTTTTTGCACCCTAACTGCGCTAAGGGGCCCAAAGTCCAATGAGTACCTTTAGGATTTCACAGGTCATTTTTGTTTCAAGACTACTCCTCACGGTTTAGGGCCCCTAAAATGCCAGGGCAGTATTGGAACCCCACTAATGACCCCATTTTAGAAAGAAGATACCCCACGGTATTCCGTTAGGAGTATGGTGAGTTCATAGAAGATTTTATTTTTTTGTCACAAGTTAGTGGAAATTGATTTTAATTGTTTTTTTTCACAAAGTGTCATTTTCCGCTAACTTGTGACAAAAAATAAAATCTTCTATGAACTCACCATACTCCGTACGGAATACCTTTGGGTGTCTTCTTTCTAGAATGGGGTCATTTGTGGGGTTCCTATACTGCCCTGGCATTTTAGGGGCCCTAAACCGTGAGGAGTAGTCTTGAAACCAAATGTCGCAAAATGACCTGTGAAATCCTAAAGGTACTCATTGGACTTTGGGCCCCTTAGCGTACTTAGGGTGTAGAAAAGTACCACACATGTGGTACCGCCGTACTCAGGAGAAGTAGTATAATGTGTTATGGGGTGTATTTTTACACATACCCATGCTGAGTGGGAGAAATATCTCTGTAAATGACAATTGTTGGATTTTTTTTACACACAATTGTCCATTTACAGAGAGATTTCTCCCACCCAGCATGGGTATGTGTAAAAATACACCCCAAAACACATTATACTACTTTTCCTGAGTACGGCGGTACCACGTGTGACACATTTTTGCAGCCTAGGTGCGCTAAGGGGCCCAACGTCCTATTCACAGGTCATTTTGAGGCATTTGTTTTCTAGACTACTCCTCACGGTTTAGGGCCCCTAAAATGCCAGGGCAGTATAGGAACCCCACAAGTAACCCCATTTTAGAAAGAAGACACCCCAAGGTATTCCGTTAGGTGTATGGCGAGTTCATAGAAGATTTTATTTTTTGTCACAAGTTAGTGAAAAATGACACTTTGTGAAAAAAAATATAAATCAATTTCCGCTAACTTTTGACAAAAAATAAAATCTTTTATGAACTCGTCATACACCTAACAGAATACATTGGGGTGTCTTTTTTCAAAAATGGGGTCACATTGTGGGGTTCCTATACCGCCCTGGCATTTTACGGGCCCAAAACCGTGAGTAGTCTGGAAACCAAATGTCTCAAAATGACTGTTCAGGGGTATAAGCATCTGCAAATTTTGATGACAGGTGGTCTATGAGGGGGCGAATTTTGTGGAACCGGTCATAAGCAGGGTGGCCTTTTAGATGACAGGTTGTATTGGGCCTGATCTGATGGATAGGAGTGCTAGGGGGGTGACAGGAGGTGATTGATGGGTGTCTCAGGGGGTAGTTATAGGGGAAAATAGATGCAATCAACGCATTGGGGAGGTGATCGGAAGGGGGTCTGAGGGGGATCTGAGGGTTTGGCCGAGTGATCAGGAGCCCACACGGGGCAAATTAGGGCCTGATCTGATGGGTAGGTGTGCTAGGGGGTGACAGGAGGTGATTGATGGGTGTCTCAAGTAGTGTTGGGCGAACAGTGTTCGCCACTGTTCGGGTTCTGCAGAACATCACCCTGTTCGGGTGATGTTCGAGTTCGGCCGAACACCTGACGGTGCTCGGCCAAACCGTTCGGCCATATGGCCGAACTAAGAGCGCATGGCCGAACGTTCCCCGAACGTTCGGCTAGCGCTGTGATTGGCCGAACGGGTCACGTGGTTCGGACCCGAACGCGCTCTGATTGGCCGAACGGTCACGTGGTTCGGGTAAATAAATACCCGAACCACGTCATATCTCCGCCATTTGTCTGTGGGTTTAGCTTTGGGTAGGCAGGCAGGGTAGTTCGCGCTCCAGCCACGCTAGCCAGGGTCCCCCCTGTCATTGTGTCACTGCTGGGAACAGTAGTACACCGCTTGCTCAGCCACACTATATAGCATTCTGTTTACTGCCACTCTGTGTACCTCGCTCAGCCACACTATATAGCATTCTGTTTACTGCCACTCTGTGTCTGCTGGGAATAGTAGTACACCGCTTGCTCAGCCACACTATATAGCATTCTGTTTACTGCCACTCTGTGTACCTCGCTCAGCCACACTATATAGCATTCTGTTTACTGCCACTCTGTGTCTGCTGGGAATAGTGGTACACCGCTCGCTCAGCCACACTACAGTGTTCTCCCCAGGCTCTTTTAGCCGGGTGCTCCACCCGGCTAGATTTGGTGACCACCCGGCTGTCATCGGCTCACCTCCTCCTATACTGTAAGAGTTGCCCTGCATTTTCATCTCAACCCACCCGGCTACTTTTTCATGCCACCCGGCTGGAAAAAAATTCTGGGGAGAACACTGCACTATATAGCATTCTGTTCACTGTTCTGTGTCTGCTTGGAATAGTGGTACACCGCTCGCTCAGCCACACTATATAGCATTCTGTTTACTGTTCTGTGTCTGCTGGGAATAGTGGTACACCGCTCGCTCAGCCACACTATATAGCATTCTGTTTACTGTTCTGTGTCTGCTGGGAATAGTGGTACACCGCTCGCTCAGCCACACTATATAGCATTCTGTGCACTGTTCTGTGTCTGCTGGGAATAGTGGTACACCGCTCGCTCAGCCACACTATATAGCATTCTGTTCACTGTTCTGTGTCTGCTGGGAATAGTGGTACACCGCTCGCTCAGCCACACTATATAGCATTCTGTTTACTGTTCTGTGTCTGCTGGGAATAGTGGTACACCGCTCGCTCATCCACACTATATAGCATTCTGTTCACTGTTCTGTGTCTGCTGGGAATAGTGGTACACCGCCCGCTCAGCCACACTATATAGCATTCTGTTCACTGTTCTGTGTCTGCTGGGAATAGTGGTACACCGCTCGCTCAGCCACACTATATAGCATTCTGTTCACTGTTCTGTGTCTGCTGGGAACAGTAGTACACCGCTCGCTCAGCCAGAGTATATAGCATTGTGTTTACTGCCACTCTGTGTACACCGCTCAGCCAGACTATATACCATTGTTTACTGACACTCTGTGTACACCGCTCAGCCAGACTATATACCATTGTTTACTGACACTCTGTGTACACCGCTCAGCCAGACTATATACCATTGTTTACTGCCACTCTGATTCTGCTGGGAACAGTAGTACACCGCTCGCTCAGCCAGACTATATAGCATTGTGTTTACTGCCACTCTGTGTACACCGCTCAGCCAGACTATATACCATTGTTTACTGACACTCTGTGTACACCGCTCAGCCAGACTATATACCATTGTTTACTGAAACTCTGTGTACACCGCTCAGCCAGACTATATACCATTGTTTACTGCCACTCTGATTCTGCTGGGAACAGTAGTACACCGCTCGCTCAGCCAGACTATATACCATTGTTTACTGACACTATATAGCAGACTATATAGCATTGTGTGTACACCGCTCAGCCAGACTATATACCATTGTTTACTGACACTCTGTGTACACCGCTCAGCCAGACTATATACCATTGTTTACTGCCACTCTGATTCTGCTGGGAACAGTAGTACACCGCTCGCTCAGCCAGACTATATACCATTGTTTACTGACACTCTGTGTACACCGCTCAGCCAGACTATATACCATTGTTTACTGCCACTCTGATTCTGCTGGGAACAGTAGTACACCGCTCGCTCAGCCAGACTATATACCATTGTTTACTGACACTCTGTGTACACCGCTCAGCCAGACTATATACCATTGTTTACTGCCACTCTGATTCTGCTGGGAACAGTAGTACACCGCTCGCTCAGCCAGACTATATAGCATTGTGTTTACTGCCACTCTGTGTACACCGCTCAGCCACACTATATAGCATTGCGTACTCTGCCAGTCAGTGTGTATATTGCTGGGATCAGTAATACTCCACTCACCGTCAACCACTATATGAGCTCAACATGAGTTCCCCAGAGACCTCCGCTGTGAGCAGCACTCCCAACAACAGCAACAGCCAACGCCCCACGCAAGCTATAACATCCACCCCAGCAGCCAGTGGTCAGCAGCAGCCCTCCCCGGAGGAGAACGTTGTGTCCATCAGTCCGTCGCCAGAGCGATTAATGAGGGCTGCCATTGAGGAGATGATGGGGCCTGATGTGGAGGAGGAGGTCTGGCTCAGGCCAGCATCCCAAGTTAATGTTGAGGACGATGAGGGGTCTGTGTCTGGGGATGTTGGGGTGGCAGAGGTGGTGGGTGGGTCAGACTCAGGAGAAGAGTTGTATGATGAGGATGATGATCGGGACCATCTGTATGTGCCTCAGAGTCCGACCCCGGAAAACATGTTGTATCGTGTGTTTAGGTACTAAAATCTGCGTTCCCTCCCAGTAGTGTTGGGCGAACAGTGTTTGCCACTGTTCGGGTTCTGCAGAACATCACCCTGTTCGGGGTGACTATATAGCAGACTATATAGCATTGTGTTTAATGCCACTCTGTGTACACGGCTCAGCCACACTATATAGCATTGTGTTTACTTCCACTCTGTGTCTGCTGGGAACAGTAGTACACCGCTCACCCGCCACTGTATAGCATTGTGCTCTGTGTCACTGCTGACAATAGTGGTACACCGCTCACCCACCACTGTATAGCATTTCTGTACTGCCACTGTACTGCTGCCAGTCAGCGTGTACTTTAAGGATAAGTGAAATGAGGAAGAAATCCGGTGAAAGAGGGAGGGGCAAGGGAAGAGGTGTTTCCCCTGACGGTTCACGTACAGGCCACAGGGGAGCACCCAAGAAAACCCACTCAATACTGCCCATGTTGTCCAGGACAACAACCCTCACAGATCCAAAAGAACAGGACCAGATAATTACTTGGATGACCTCTCAAGCGTCCAGCAGTGGGTTAAGCAGCACCAGCACATCACGCACGAGGTCCGAGTCCTCAGCCAGTTAAAGTCTGGGCTTTCTTTGAAGACTGCACTGAGGATGTTACCATGGCGATTTGCAAGGTGTGCAAGACCCGCCTGAGCAGGGGGAAAAGTATTAACAACCTCTCCACCACCAGCATGAGCCGCCACATTCTATCCAAACATCCCACTCTGTGGGCAAACGCGGCAGGACAGGGTACCACCAGCAACACTGCCTCCCTTGGGTTCACCAGACTCACCACCAGACCCGCCTCAGCAGCAGCAGTAGCCCAGCCATTGCGTGGTTCACAACATTCACAAACATCAGACGATGCTGACACTGTCACTTTCCGGACTAGTGCTCTTGAGGTCTCCCAGTGTTCATCAAACACAACAACCAACAGCCCTTCGGTGTGCAGCGCTACGGTTGAGTTGTCTGTCTCTGAGATGTTTGAGCACAAGAGGAAATTGCCAGCAAATGACCCCCGGGCCGTGGCAGTAACAGCCAGCCAGCATAGCCAAGCTTCTGGCCTGCGAAATGCTGCCATATCGAGTGGTGGAGACAAACAGCTTCAAGGGCATGATGTCAGTGGCCATCCCACGTTACGTTGTTCCCAGCCGCTACCACTTTGCGCGCTCTGCAGTGCCTGAGTTGCATGAGCACGTGGTCAGCTAAATAACCCGAAGCTTGAAGAATGCCGTTGCCTGCAAGGTTCACCTCACCACTGACACCTGGACGAGTGCGTTCGGCCAGGGTCGATACATCTCCCTTACCGCGCACTGGGTGAACCTTGTGGAGCCTGGCAGCGATTCCTCACCTGCTACGGCGCGGGTGTTGCCCACGCCGCAAACAGCTGGATAACAACAGCAGCACCTACCTCTCTGACTCCTTCTCCTCCAACGCATCTCAAAGCTGTACCTCATCCGGAAATGCTAACCCAGCACCAGCAGCAGTAGGATCGTGGAAGCAGTGCAGCACAGCTGTTGGCATGCGTCAGCAAGCGTTGCTGAAGCTGATCTGCCTTGGGGATAAGCAGCACACAGGGGAGGAAATTTGGAGGGGAATAAAGGAACAGACGGATTTGTGGCTGGCACCGCTGGACCTGAAACCGGGCATGAAGCTAGACACCTGGCACGAACTGGCAATGTACGCAATAGAGGTGCTGGCTTGCCCGGCAGCCAGCGTTATGTCGGAACGCTGTTTCAGTGCTGCCGGAGGCATCATCACAGATCGGCGTATCCGCCTCTCCACAGAAAATGCAGACCGTCTGACTCAAATTAAAATGAATCAATCCTGGATTGGAAACGACTACGCAACACTCCTGGACCCCAACCAAGTAACATGACCGATGAACATCTGGGATGGTTTAGCGTTTCCGGTCCCTGTTTATTGAACCTCTCATCTGTATTACATTTATGACTGCATGGCGGCAAAAAGCATTGCTGCTATATCCGCACGCTTTTTGTCCTCATGCAAGGCCTGGGTTGTTGTGTCTCACAAAGCGTGGCCTTCTCCTCCTGCGCCTCCTCCTGTTCCATCACGTGTGCTGCTGCTGCTGCTGCTGCTGCTGGGTTACCGTTGCCGCGTGGTCCCTGTTTATGGAACCTCTTATCTTTATTACATTTATGACTACATGGCGGTACAAAGCATGCTATCCGCACGCTTTTTGTCCTCATGCAAGGCCTGGGTTGTTGTGTCTCACAAAGCGTGGCCTTCTCCTCCTGCGCCTCCTCCTGTTCCATCACGTGTGCTGCTGCTGCTGCTGCTGCTGGGTTAGCGTTGCCGGTCCCTGTTTATGGAACCTCTTATCTTTATTACATTTATGACTACATGGCGGTACAAAGCATGCTATCCGCACGCTTTTTGTCCTCATGCAAGGCCTGGGTTGTTGTGTCTCACAAAGCGTGGCCTTCTCCTCCTGCGCCTCCTCCTGTTCCATCACGTGTGCTGCTGCTGCTGCTGCTGCTGGGTTAGCGTTGCCGCGTGGTCCCTGTTTATTGAACCTCTTATCTTTATTACATTTATGACTACATGGCGGTACAAAGCATGCTCTCCGCACGCTTTTTGTCCTCATGCAAGGCCTGGGTTGTTGTGTCTCACAAAGCGTGGCCTTCTCCTCCTGCGCCTCCTCCTGTTCCATCACGTGTGCTGCTGCTGGGTTAGCGTTGCCGCGTGGTCCCTGTTTATTGAACCACTTATCTTTATTACATTTATGACTGCATGGTGGTACAAAGCATGCTATCCGCACGCTTCTTGTCCTCATGCAAGGCCTGGGTTGTTGTGTCTCAAAGCGTGGCCTTCTCCTCCTGCGCCACCCTCCTCCTGTTCCATCACGTGTGCTGCTGCTGGGTTAGCATTACCGGTCCCTTTTCCTGGAACCTCTTATATGTATTACATTTATGACTGCATGCCGACAAAAAGCATGTTACCTGTGCAAAGAAAACAGACATTTCCCGCATTTAAAAGACAGTTTTCCCTTTGAAACTTTAAAATCGATTTTCTCAAAAACTATAAGCTCTTTTTGCTAAATTTTTTTTTCCTCTTGTACCCACTCCCAAGGTGCACATACCCTGTAAATTTGGGGTATGTAGCATGTAAGGAGGCTTTACAAAGCACAAAAGTTCGGGTCCCCATTGACTTCCATTATGTTCGGAGTTCGGGTCGAACACCCGAACATCGCGGACATGTTCGGCCTGTTCGGCCCGAACCCGAACATCTAGATGTTCGCCCAACACTAGTCTCAAGATGTGATTAGAGGGGGGAATAGATGCAAGCAATGCACTGGCGAGGTGATCAGGGCTGGGGTCTGAGGACGTTCTGAGGGTGTGGGCGGGTGATTGAGTGCCCTAGGGGCAGATAGGGGTCTAATCTGATAGGTAGCAGTGACAGGGGGTGATTGATGGGTAATTAGTGGGTGTTTAGGGTAGAGAACAGATGTAAACACTGCACTTGGGAGGTGATCTGACGTCGGATCTGCGGGCGATCTATTGGTGTGGGTGGGTGATCAGATTGCCCGCAAGGGGCAGGTTAGGGGCTGATTGATGGGTGGCAGTGACAGGGGGTGATTGATGGGTGATTGAGAGGTGATTGACAGGTGATCAGGGGGATAGATGCATACAGTACACAGGGGGGGGAGGGTCTGGGGAGAATCTGAGGGGTGGGGGGTGATCAGGAAGGGGCGGGGGGGGGGGGTAAAAAAAAATAGCATTGACAGATAGTGACAGGGAGTGATTGATGGGTGATTAGGGGGGTGATTGGGTGCAAACAGGGGTCTGGGGGGTGGGCGGGGGGAGGGGGGTCTGAGGGGTGCTGTGGGCGATCTGGGGCAGGGGGGGGGAATCAGTGTGCTTGGGTGCGACATAGTGTGGCTGCAGCCTGCCCTGGTGGTCCCTCGGACATTGGGACCACCAGGGCAGGAGGCAGCCTGTATAATACACTTTGTAAACATTACAAAGTGTATTATACACTTTGTATGCGGCGATCCGGGTGCTAGTAACCTGCCGGCGCTTCCGAACGGCCGGCGGGTTACAGCGCGAGGTGGGCGGAGCCAGTCCCCGTCGGCCGATCGCGTCACGAATGACGTGATCGCGCCGCCCATGCCCGTAAAAGGACCGCCGCCATTTGTCAATACGGCGGTCCTTGCGGGGTCCACTTCCCGGCCGCCAATTGTCTATACGGCGGTCGGGAAGTGGTTAAACAGGGTAAACTCTCTAAATATATACAGGATGCATTTCTCTATGTTTTCCTTCTGTCCTGTGCAAGAGTTCAGGTCCACTTGATAGGGAAGGCAGGGCTGGGACAAGGTCCACAATCAACAGAGGCTGAGCTGCCCAAGTGCGCCCCCCCCCCCCCCTGCTCCGTAAGCTTACTGCGCATGTGCAGCTCTCTGATGACTGAGTGAGCAGTAAGCTTACAAAGATCAAACACATTGAATCCAACACAGGAGATGTCAGTGCTATAGAAATACATAATAATAATATGGTAGGATATTAGACTATGACTATGGTAGGATTAGATTGTAAGCTCCTCTGAGGACAGTCAGTGACATGACTATATACTCTGTATACAGTACTGCTGCAGAAGATGTCAGTGTTATATAAATACATAATATGGTAGGACACATTACACTATGGTAGGATTAGATTGTGAGCTCCTCTGGGGACAGTCAGTGACATGAATATGTACTCTGTATAGTGCTGCAGAACATGTCAATGTTATATAAATACATAATAATGTGAATATGGTAGGACATTAGACTATGGTTATGGCAGGATTAGATTGTGAGCTCCTCTGAGGCCAGTCAGTGACATGACTATGTACTCTGTAATGTGCTGCAGAAGATGTCGGTGCTATATAAATACATAAATAACATGGTAGGACATTAGACAATGGCTATGGTAGGATTAGAATGTGAGCTTCTCTGAGGACAGTCAGTGACATGACTATGTACTCTGTAAAGTGCTGCAGGAGATGTCAGTGCTATATAAATACATAATAATAATATGGCAGGACATTAGACTATGACTATGGTAGGATTAGAGTGTGAGCTCCTCTGAGGACAGTCAGTGACATGACTATGTACTCTGTAAAGTGCAGCAGAACATGTCAGTGCTATATAAATACATATTAATATGGTAGAGACTTTTTACACTATAACTATGGTAGGATTACAGTTTAAGCTCTGAGAATAATCAGCAATATTGCTATGTACTCTTCAAAGTGCTATGGAGGGCATCATCACTATATAAATACTTAAAGTGGCCATTAATTATACAATTCTCCAGATGATTGATCGTCTGATTTGATAACATTGATCAGAAACGATCTTTCGGACCCACTAATGAAAGAAAAGCTGCTATCCAATTTGCTCAGATTAATGGAATTGATACTTTTTTGGATCGATTCCATCAATTTGATCGAATTAGATATACCAGCAAGCTGTCATTAGTGGTCTAGGATGACTGATTGTCCGGAAAATTGTATCGGTAGTGGCCACTTTAAAGCGGACCTGAACTTCCTCTCTGCTCTAAAAGATAGGCAACAGTATAATAACCTTTAAAGAAAAAAATTTCGATGTTACAGCTGATACAAATCCTGCAATAAATCTGCAGTGTGTCTACTTCCTGCTTTCATGGAAGCAGACATTGCTAATATCCTGAGCTTTTAAATGAGCTTATATGTCTTATCTGCCATGGCAATCAGGAGGCACAGGGGTGAGATCAAACTACAACTTGTGATTAGTCACAGATGAGGGGGAATTAGACAGGCTAAACTCTCTAAATACATACAGGGTGCATTTCTCTGTTTTCCTTTGTCCTTGGGGGGAGGTTAAAGGGGTTCTGTGGTGGTGTCCTGGGGTTAAATACAGACACTTACCTGGGGCTTCTATCAGCCCCCTGTAGCAGTAATGTCCCACGCAGTCCTCCTCCGATCCGCCATTCTCCGCCGCCGGCTCCAGTCCAGCGTGGCACGCTTTCAACTGCGGCTGGGCGCCAATGGCCGCGCGCCTGCTCGCTTCCGCCGGCATCATCAAAAGCTTACTGCGCAGGCGCAGTACGAGAAACCTTTGTACTGCACCTGCGCAGTAAGCTTCCACTGACACGAACGAGAGCCCGCATTATTCGTCTGTCGTCAGACGAATAATTGCCCGGAGCCGGCGGGGGAGAACGGTGGATCGGAGGAGGACGGTGTGGGACATTACTGCTACAGGGGGCTGATAGAAGCCCCAGGTAAGTGTGTTTTTATCCCCAGGACACCCCCACAGAATATAGCCTGATGCCGGAGAAATAGAGTGATAGGGAATGGGAGAGGGGCAGGGGAGTTGGTGACATAGAAGCCAGCATTATCACACACCTGACACAGCACATAGTCACTCCCCCCTGTGCTCTCCTTTGCCCAGCTCTGGGGTGTTAAAAAGCTGCAGTTATTCCTGTAATCTTAAAACCTCGATATACTCATGCAGCAGCTTCAGGGACAGGGAAGGA
The DNA here is from genome assembly GCF_040937935.1 of Hyperolius riggenbachi. Lineage (NCBI taxonomy): Eukaryota > Metazoa > Chordata > Amphibia > Anura > Hyperoliidae > Hyperolius > Hyperolius riggenbachi. The sequence goes on from NC_090656.1 coordinate 209,816,121, forward strand.
GAGAGAGAGAGAGAGAGAGAGAGCTCAGCTGAGTGTTTCCTGTAGTGCACAAACAAGGCAGCATTAGGGAAACTGATCTATCATGCAAGCACCAGGAACACAGGCAGTGTGTGGGCTGGAGAAGAGCAGAATCATGTGTGCATATTATGGTCTGAACATACCTCTCCCTGCAGTGTCTCTCCCCCCTTCCCCCGCATAGCTATCTCTTCTCTTCCACAGTCTTCATTGTAGATCGAAATGCCCAGGTTACAGTGCTCAGCCCCGCCCCTCAGTCAGTGTCACATGAAGAAGAGAGGAGGGGAGGGGCGCTCTCTATACACACGCAGCCAGGAAAGACTGGGGACAGCGAGCAGCAGAAAGCTGATTATATACAGCTCATCTGTTCCGCTCGTCTTCCCCAGCAGCCAGCCAGCACTGCAGCCAGCAAAGTGGTGAGTGCAGCATACACAGCGGGGGTAGTGGGCGGCAAGCCAAGCCAGGCAATACACAGACCTGCTCCTTGCGCCCCTCCCACACAGCAGTGAGCTCCGCCCCGAGGCTCCAGCCTCCTGAGCCTATGTGTCGGCCCGGCCCTGAGGGAAGGGGAGGGTTAAGCATTAGGGAAAGAACTGGTGGAGAAGGGAGAAAAGAACACAGGGACAAAGGGAGCCCAATCTGGTGTATTATTGTTGCTATCATACTGGCACCCAAGGCTAACACTACTGTCCCTAAAGACACAGCAAACAACCCGAAGAAGCTGCTTATGCTATGAAACGCATTGTCTCCTAAGTGCTCAACAAAATTAGAATCTTTGTGAGCTACCATACACGAGAGGTTTTTTTATTTAAGGAAGGATCTATTCTTTCACCTACCTGTGTTGTATGTCCAATTTTTTTACGTACATATAGATTCTTTTTTCGGCTTGCTCTTACTTAGGCATTAGGAAAGGAATTTTATTATGGGGGTTGGTTAGAGTTAGCTGAACAACTAGCGATGGTAAGAAATGCCCATTTCCAAGTCCGCAGAAATTCAGATTTGCGCCAAAACCAATTTCCATTTTTACGACTTTTCCAATTTCCGATTTTCAAAGAGTATTTTATTACATTCTCTGATGATTACCGGCAGCTCTGGTGTGTCTGAAACAGTAAGGAGAGGGATTACCTATGAGTGACAGGAGCAGACAGCCAATAGAAACAGCTGCTGCCTCCTGCAAGTCCCGCTGATCGGATGCTGATAGGATGTGATAGCTTCTGAGAGGAACAAGCTTTTCTACCGCCCCCCCCCCCCCCAGGCAGTGCAGGAGAGATCCCGAACAAAAGAGATTTCCCCTGCAGCCCTTTGGTTGTTTAACCCTTTAGGTTATTGTTTGAAGATGCGAAGGAGCTAGTGGGGAAATCACCTAAGCATGGCATGTGTAAGGTCTCTTGGAAGTTCATCTAAGCTGTGGCAGTTAAATAAAATGTTAAGAAAGACTAATGGACAGATTCAGAGCGAGCAGAGGCAGTATAACAAACATGTACATTCTAATCTGATGTCGGGGATGCCTTTTACTATTGTAATGCCACCACTGCACTGAACAGCAGAACAGAGACCACTCTACACTCTTCTGCTGTTGCCGAACAGGTTTTTGATGAATTGAAGGGATGGGTTTCGGTAAATTACCGAACTTCTACCGCGCCTGTGAAAATGTCTGAAAAAAAGTCTAAAATATTGAAAGCCGTATTTTCCTGACTTGTGTTTTTTTTTTTTTTTTTTTTTTTTTATTGAACAGCCTTTGAACTGAAGCCTATCTCTGTGAACAGTGTTGGACAGTGACTTAACAGGAGAGTTTGTCAAGCTGCACCTTCCATGCTGTCATTTTTTTTATTGCTGTATGCATTGCCATTCAGGAGATCAAATCAAGATCAGTTTGTCAAAGGTTAATGGTAAATTACCTGAACGCCTTAGGGCAAGTTTACTAAGATTCTTCTGGGGAACTGGAGAACATACATTATCCTATGAGCCTTGTCTGGATTTATTACTCATCCTCTAATATTAAAAAGTAAAACATTGCATCCTTGGATCATATCATACCATAGCAAGGGTTACCGAAGCTTTAGTAGAGACTGCAAATGTAATGTGTGCACATCTACAATAAGGATTTTTTTCAGTTTATCCTTTGTTTATTATAGAATCCACAGCCTCCTAAATGCAGAACATTTTAAATTAACCCAGGCCAGGTTCATTGGATTACATACAGTGGCTTGCAAAAGTATTCGGCCCCCTTGAAGTTTTCCACATTTTGTCACATTACTGCCACAAACATGAATCAATATTATTGAAATTCCACGTGAAAGACCAATACAAAGTGGTGTACACGTGAGAAGTGGAACAAAAATCATACAGGATTCCAAACATTTTTAAAAAATCAATAATAAGTGGGGTGTGCATAATTATTCAGCCCCCTTTGGTCTGAGTGCAGTCAGTTGCCCATAGACATTGCCTGATGAGTGCTAATGACTAAATAGAGTGCACCTGTGTGTAATCTAATGTCAGTACAAATACAGCTGCTCTGTGATGGCCTCAGAGGTTGTCTAAGAGAATATTGGGAGCAACAACACCATGAAGTCCAAAGAACACACCAGACAGGTCAGAGATAAAGTTAAGAAATTTAAAGCAGGCTTAGGCTACAAAAAGATTTCCAAAGCCTTAAACATCCCACGGAGCACTGTCCAAGCAGTGGTGCTCAAATACCCCTTTTTAAAATTCGAGTTTGGTCGAATTCGAATAGTAAATTATTCGAGGTCAGTCGAATATTCGAGTCGAATAATTTTTACTATTCGATTCGACCTCGGACTTCGAGCTCACTATTCGAGTCGGTATTCGAGCTCATTATTCGAGCTGACTATTCGAATTGGCCTTAAATAGCTTCCAACACTTGTTTTAAGGGTGAATGATGCAAGAAACATCTTTTTTTCCAAGTAACAGCAAGTGATTATGTGGGGATGTTCCTTTAAAAAAAAAAAAAGGTGAAAAGAGAAGTTGTGTCCAGAATTTTGTTCAGTACTGTATATACTTCTTCTTCTTCTTCTTCTTCTTCTTCTTCTTCTTCTTCTTCTTCTTCTTTATCTTCTATCTTCTTCTTCTTCTTCTATATCTTCTTCTTCTATATCTTCTTCTTCTTCTATATTGTCTTCTTCATCTTCATCTTCATCTTCATCTTCATCTTCATCTTCATCTTCATCTTCATCTTCATCTTCTTCTTCTTCTTCATCTTCTTCTTCTTCTTCTTCTTCTTCTTCTTCTTCTTCTTCTTCTTCTTCTTCTTCTTCTTCTTCTTCTTCTTCTTCTTCTTCTTCTTCTTCTTCTTCTTCTTCTTCTTCTTCTTCTTCTTCTTCTTCTTCTTCTTCTCCTTCTTCTCCTTCTCCTTCTTCTTCTTCTTCTCCTTCTTCTTCTTCTTCTTCTTCATCTTCTTCATTTTCTTCTTCTTCATCTTCTTCTTCTTCATCTTCTTCTATATCGTCTTCTTCACTTACTTCTCTTTTCAATTTTTTTTTTACAGAAATGCAGCTATTTTTGAGCGTAACAAATAGCTGGTGGCGCACGCATGTTGGAAGCGCCATTGTATGTGCTCCCTGGCAGTGGAAACACACAGACAGCAGGAGGTAAATTCAGCAGCAGGAGGAGGAGGATGAGTGTGTGGCAGCAGGCAGTCAATGAGGCAGGCAGCGTGACATAATAGCCCTGGTACCTAGCGGTGATACCAGGGCTGTAAATAAACACAACAGGAGGTCCCAGACAGCGGTCGTGCAGCCCACATCGTGTCCAATACACAACTGGGACAACACAGTTTTCAACCCGGGCACCTCAGAAAAATTAAACCTTTTTTTTTTTTTAATGGTTTTTTGGTTTTGTTTGTACAACCAATTGCACAGATATATAGCTATTGTTTGACGTAATAGCTGGTGGCAGAGTGGCAGCAGAATGTAATTCTGTGTACCCTGGCAGTGGGAAACACAGACAGACAGCAGCAGTAGCAGGAGGAATGGAGGAGTAATGTGAGCAGCTATTGTTTGACGTAATAGCTGGTGGCAGTGTGGCAGCAGAAGGTAATTCTGTGTACCCTGGCAGTGGGAAACACAGACAGACAGCAGCAGCAGGAGGAATGGAAGAGTAGTGTGAGTGTGGCAGCAGGCAGGCAGCGTGACATAATAGCCCTGGTACCTAGCGGTGATAACAGGGCTGTAAATAAACACAACAGGAGGTCCCAGACAGCGGTCGTGCAGCCCACATCGTGTCCAATACACAACTGGGACAACACAGTTTTCAACCCGGGCACCTCAGAAAAATTAAACCTTTTTTTTTTTTTAATGGTTTTTTGGTTTTGTTTGTACAACCAATTACACAGATATATAGCTATTGTTTGACGTAATAGCTGGTGGCAGAGTGGCAGCAGAATGTAATTCTGTGTACCCTGGCAGTGGGAAACACAGACAGACAGCAGCAGTAGCAGGAGGAATGGAGGAGTAATGTGAGCAGCTATTGTTTGACGTAATAGCTGGTGGCAGTGTGGCAGCAGAAGGTAATTCTGTGTACCCTGGCAGTGGGAAACACAGACAGACAGCAGCAGCAGGAGGAATGGAGGAGTAGTGTGAGTGTGGCAGCAGGCAGGCAGCGTGACATAATAGCCCTGGTACCTAGCGGTGATAACAGGGCTGTAAATAAACACAACAGGAGGTCCCAGACAGCGGTCGTGCAGCCCACATCGTGTCCAATACACAACTGGGACAACACAGTTTTCAACCCGGGCACCTCAGAAAAATTAAACCTTTTTTTTTTTTAATGGTTTTTTGGTTTTTTTTGTACAACCAATTACACAGATATATAGCTATTGTTTGACGTAATAGCTGGTGGCAGAGTGGCAGCAGAATGTAATTCTGTGTACCCTGGCAGTGGGAAACACAGACAGACAGCAGCAGTAGCAGGAGGAATGGAGGAGTAATGTGAGCAGCTATTGTTTGACGTAATAGCTGGTGGCAGTGTGGCAGCAGAAGGTAATTCTGTGTACCCTGGCAGTGGGAAACACAGACAGACAGCAGCAGCAGGAGGAATGGAGGAGTAGTGTGAGTGTGGCAGCAGGCAGGCAGCGTGACATAATAGCCCTGGTACCTAGCGGTGATAACAGGGCTGTAAATAAACACAACAGGAGGTCCCAGACAGCGGTCGTGCAGCCCACATCGTGTCCAATACACAACTGGGACAACACAGTTTTCAACCCGGGCACCTCAGAAAAATTAAACCTTTTTTTTTTTTTTAATGGTTTTTTGGTTTTTTTTGTACAACCAATTACACAGATATATAGCTATTGTTTGACGTAATAGCTGGTGGCAGAGTGGCAGCAGAATGTAATTCTGTGTACCCTGGCAGTGGGAAACACAGACAGACAGCAGAAGGGCAGTACACAGCAGCCCACTGTAGGTGTAAAATGTGTGGCTGCAGGCGACGTAATAGTCAAACTGAACCAGGCTGGCTTAGTGAGCAGGAGCCAGGAGGTGGTAAAGGGTGGTAAGGCACATTAACGATGGTTCTTAGCCAGTTCATGTCCCCCTCTCGCCGACAACAGGGGCCAGGAACTCGCCTTCCACCCACGCCTGGTTCATCTTGAGAAACGTCAGTCTGTCCACAGACTTGTGAGACAGACGTGAGCGTTTCTCGGTGACCACGCCACCAGCTGCATTGAAGCAGCGCTCGGACAGCACGCTGGAAGGGGGGCAGGACAGCACTTCCAGGGTGTACTGCGCCAGCTCGCTCCAGATCTCCAGGCGCTTGACCCAATACTCCATGGGATCAACAGGGGCATCGCTGTCAAGCCCGCTGTAGGACCCCATGTAGTCAGCCACCATGCGGGTCAGGCGCTGGCTGTGACCGGAGGAGGATGCTGCTGCATCATGCACCTCCTCTCTAGTCACTGCTGCCGGAGCCTCTACAGTCCTGTAGAGCTCGTGGCTGAGAGACAGCAGGTCTGTGGGGCGCTTGCTGCTGGATGCAGGCACCTGCTGCTGCCTCTGTGCTGGCTGCTGGACAGTGGGGGTGGAAGGCTGGGGGAAGGCTTCCTCCAAGCGCTCAACAAGGGCCTGCTGCAAGCTCCTTATTTGTTGCGCTGGGTCTCCTCCTGCAGGCGGCAGGAACTGGCTCATCTTCCCCTTGAGGCGTGGGTCCAACATCATGCTGATCCAGATGTCCTCCCTCTGCTTCATCTGGATCACCCTGGGGTCCTTGCGCAGGCACGCCAGCATGTGCGCTGTCATTGGGAAGAGGCGGGCCACGTGTGCTGGCACATCGACGGCAGTGCTGTCCTCCTCATCCTCCTCCTCTGCCGCCTCATCCTCTCTCCACCCCCGCACCAACTCAGCTGCGCTGTGCTGATCCCCCTCATCAGCAGCAAGGTCAGGGACCTCCACCAAGTCCTCCTCCTCCTCCCCCTCAGAGGTGGACTGTGCAACTGCTTGCCGCTCCTGCTGGTCCAAGGCTGCCGCTCCCTGTTCCAGCAAAGCATCGAGGCCCCTGTTCAGCAGACAAACCAGGGGCACCCACTCGCAGACCATAGCATGGTCCCTGCTCACCATGTTAGTGGCCTGCAGAAAGGGAGCCAGCACTAAGCACACCTGCTGCATGTGCCTCCAGTCATCATCGGGGACGATGGACGGGATGTTGCTGGTCTTGTCTCTTCTCTGAGTGGCGGAAACAGTGGCCAGGGCAAGGTACTGGTTGACAGCGTGCTTCTGTTCAACCAGACGCTCCAACATCGCCAGGGTGGAGTTCCAGCGAGTCGGAACGTCAAGGATCAGCCGATGGCGTGGCAGCTCCAGCTCCTTTTGCACGTCTTCCAGGCTTGCACAGGCTGCAGCCGAGCGCCGGAAGTGACGCACAACGTTCCTTGCCGTTTCCAGCAGTTCGCCCATCCCCTGGTAGGTGCGCAAGAACTTTTGCACCACCAGGTTCAGCACGTGGGCAAGACAGGGGATGTGGGTCTGGTTTCCCCTGTCTATTGCGGCAACCAGATTGGCCCCATTGTCGGCCACCACCTCTCCGACTCTGAGGCCTCTGGGGGTCAGCCAAATCCTCTCCTGCTCCTGGAGTTTGGCCAACACATGGGTTGCCGTCAGCTTGGTCTTCCCAAGGCTGACCAAGTGCAGCAGCGCTTGGCAGTGGCGGGCCTTCACGCTGCTGCTGAGGCGGGGGGTTTGGCCAGGTGTGCCGGAGGATGGCAGAGGATCGGAGGAACCTGCTGCAGTTCCCCTGACCCTGCGGGGGGGCACCACCCACTGTGCTGCTGCTGCTGTGCCCGCTGCTGCTCTCCCATCCTCACCCCCTTCCACCAAGCTGACCCAGTGGACAGTGAAAGACAGGTAGCGGCCTGTCCCGAAGCGGCTGCTCCAGGAGTCCATGGTGACGTGGACCTTTTCACCAACCGCGTGCTCCAGCCCTCGCTCCACATTGGCCATCACAAAGCGGTGCAGTGCAGGAATGGCCTTGCGGGCGAAGAAGTGTCTGCTGGGTAGCTGCCAGTCTGGGGCTGCACAAGCAAGCAGCGCACGCATGTCGCTCCCCTCCTGCACAAGCGTGTACGGCAGGAGTTGGGAGCACATGGCCCGTGCCAGCAAGCCGTTCAGCTGCCGCACGCGACGGCTGCTGGGAGGCAGAGCCCTAACCACCCCCTGGAAGGACTCGCTCAAAAGGCTCTGGCGTGGCCTTTTGCTGGCACGGGAATCAGCAGACACAGCAGAGGAGGCCACTGAGGACTGGCTGCCAGAACAGGCCTCAGTGTCGGCGGCAGGAGTTGCAGAGGGGGGAGGAGCAGTGCGTTTCCGCACTCCTGCTGGTGCTGCTGGAGGAGCAGGAGGGCGGGTGGCTGCTGTTGCTGCTGCTGCTGCTGCTGAAGGCTGTGCAGTGATGGGTGTGGTGCCACTGCCAGCACCAGATGCCTTCAGCCTCTGGAACTCCTCATGCTGGTGGAAATGTTTCGCAGCAAGGTGGTTGATGAGCGAGCTGGTGCTGAACTTTAAGGGGTCTGCACCTCTGCTCAACTTCCGCTGACAGTGGTTGCAAGTGGCGTACTTGCTGTACACTGTGGGCATGGTGAAAAAACGCCAGATTGGTGACAAAAACGACCCCCTACGGCATGGAACCGCTGCTGCCTGTCTCCCTGTGGTGGTTGGGGGGGGGGGGGGGGGGGCTTGGGTGCGGTTGGTGGTGATACTGGCAGATGCTGCTGCTGCTGCTGCTGAGCCTGAGACACCAGCAGGCTGTGGGACCTGCCTACTGCTGCCAATGCTTGCAATGATGCGCCTCCTTGCAAGGCCCACAAGCGCATCCTCCTCCTCCTCCTCAGAGCTGCTGAGGACGACATCCCCTGGAGGTGGTGGCACCCAGTCTCTGTCTGTCACCGTGTCATCATCAGCCTCCCCCTCCTGAAATATGTCCTGCTGGGATGATGACCCCCCAAACTCCTCTCCTGATGCATGGATGGGCTGCTTGACTGTCGCCACAGTCTTGCTGTCCAATCCCTCATCCCCCAAAGTGCCCATCAGCATCTCCTCCTCCAAATCGCCAACAACAGCAGACAATTGACGCATCATGCCTGGGGTCAAAAGAGTGCTGAGTGAAAGGTCGGCGACTGACGGTGAACTGGCCTCCTCCCCAGGCCCAGCTGGGCGGCTGCTGCGAACAGGGGTGGTGGTGGTGGTGGTGAGGGTGGAGGCCTCGGATGCAGAGCTGATGGCGGGCTGCTCATCCTCCGTCATCAGTTGCACCACAGTGTCTGCATCCTTTTCCTCAATGGGACGTTTCCGACCCGGCTGGAGGAAAATCGGAGCAGGTGCTACACGCTGCTGCTGCTGTGTCTCTGCAGCGTGAGTTGCAGATGCTCCTGCTGGGCGGTGCCCAAGGCGTCCACGGCCAGTGGCTATGGGAGGAATGTAAGCCACTGACGCTGCTGCTGCTGCGGAACTGTGCATGGTGGCGCGCCCGCGCCCGCGGCTTGCCACAATGCTGCTCCCTCTCCTCCTGATTCCCTTGCTGCCCTTCCCCTTGCCCAAACCGCGCTGGCTGCCACTTCCAGACATCTTCGATGTTTTGGGCGTAAACACAAACGTTTTTGAAAAGGGCGGGTGAAAAGTGGGGTACTTTAATGGAGTGGGTTGGTGGGTGAGGTGACTGAGTGAGTGTCCCGACTCCCTAGTACAGTAAGTAAGTAGTAACAGTCAGGAAGTACAACTAGCAGTTACAATAATCAGTAGTAATCACAAGGAAATAGAGTGTGTGTACACTACAGACAGTGAGTGCACGCACGCGCAAACACGCGCAGGAGCTGGCCTATGAACAGAGAGTGAGTGAGTGTCCCTAGTACAGTAAGTAAGTAGTAACAGTCAGGAAGTACAACTAGAAGTTACAATAATCAGTAGTAATCACAAGGAAATAGAGTGTGTGTACACTACAGACAGTGAGTGCACGCACGCGCACACACGTGCAGGAGCTAGCCTATGAACAGTGACTGAGTGAGTATCCCTACTACAGTAAGTAAGTAGTAACTGTCAGGAAGTAGAATTTACAATAATCAATCAGTAATCAGAAGGAAATAGAGTGTGTGTACAGTACACAGACAGTGAGTGCACACACACACGCAGGAGCTAGTAGCCTATGAACAGTGACAGTGAGTGTCCTAGTACAGTTACAGTATATAACTATTCAGAAGGAAATAGAGTGTGTGTACACAGACAGTGAGTGCAAGCACACGCAGGAGCTAGCCTATGAACAGTGACAGTCAGTGAGTGTCCTAGTACAGTTACAGTATATAACTACAATACAAAATACAATCACTAAGTAGTAAAGGACAGCAGAAATACTGTCTAATACTATCTAATACTGTCTAAATACTAATGAGAAATAAACTAACAGAGGACAGGAGGACAGCTGCCCACACAGGCAGGCCCTGAGGCCTAAAGCTGTAAGCCTGCAGCAGCTGTCTGAGTCTCTCTCTATGTAACACAAAAGCTACTAACTAAAATACAATGTCTATCTAACTAACAACAATATAGGTGTGTATAGGAGGTGTATGTGAGCAAAAACGCTAGGTAAATGACCACAATAGAGCTCTTGCTAAGCCAAAGCACAAAGGAGCAACTCTCTCTCTATGCAAGTCTCAGGCAAGGACGGAGAAACGGAACATGGCGGCCGCTATTTATAGGGTAGGGGCTGGCCAGGGTCCCCCTCTGTGATTGGCTGCCGTCAGAGGGCCTGGGAGCCCTCTGATTGGCTCTAAGGACATCAATCTGGGCTATGACGCTATTCGAGCTCGGTATTCGAGCTCGAATAGCGCCGTTTGCTCGAATAGCTCGAATAGTGAATGGGCTATTCTCGTTTACTCGAATAGCCCATTCGAATAGCTGCAGCTATTCGGAGCTCGAATACCGAGCTCGAATAGCTGGAAAAGAGCTCGAATATTCGAACTACTCGAATATTCGAGCTCTGCTGAGCACCACTATGTCCAAGCGATCATTCAGAAATGGAAGGAGTATGGCATAACTGTAAACCTACCAAGACAAGGCCGTCCACCTAAACTCACAGGCTAAACAAGAACGCTGATCAGAAATGCAGTCAAGAGGCCCATGGTGACTCTGGATGAGCTGCAGAGATCTACAGCTCAGGTGGGGGTATCTGTCCATAGGACAACTATTAGTCGTGCACTGCACAAAGTTGGCCTTTATGGAAGGGTGGCAAGAAGAAAGCCATTGTTAGCAGAAAAGCATAGGAAATCCCGTTTGCAGTTTGCCACAAGCCATGTGGGGGACACAGCAAACATGTGGAAGAAGTCCAGATCTAAATTCAATCGAGTATCTGTGGCAAGATCTGAAAACTGCTGTTCACAAACGCTGTCCATCTAATCTGACTGAGCTGGAGCTGTTTTGCAAAGAAGAATGGGCAAGGATTTCAGTCTCTAGATGTGGAAATCTGGTAGAGACATACCCTAAAAGACTGGCAGCTGTAATTGCAGCAAACGGTGGTTCTACAAAGTATTGACTCATGGGGGCCGAATAATTATGCACACCCCACTTTGCACTTATTGATTTGTAAAAAATGATTGGAATGATGTATGATTTTCGTTCCACTTCTCACGTGTACACCACTTTGTATTGGTCTTTCACATGGAATTCCAATAAAATTGATTTATGTTTATGCCAGTAATATGACAAAATATGGAAAACTTCAAGGGGGCCGAATACTTTTGCAAGCCACTGTATATACTTGGAAACAGACAAAACTTTTCCCATTACTTCAGGCTGAAGTTCTAGTTCAAACTCTTGTTTTTAACCACTTGAGGACCCACCCTTTACCCCCCCTTAAGGACCAGCGCAGTATTCTGTGATCTGTGCTGGGTGGGCTCTGCAGCCCCCAGCACAGATCAGGCAGCACGCAAAGCGATCAGATCGCCCCCCCTTTTTCCCCCCTATGGGGATGGTGTGCAGGGGGGGTCTGATCGCTCCTCTTGGCTGGCATGTTGCGGGGGGGGGGGGGGGGGGCACCTCAAAGCCCCCCTCCGCGGCAAAATTCCCCCCCTCCCTCTCCTACCTGTCATCCCCGGTGATCGGGGCTGCACAGGACGCTATCCGTCCTGTGCAGCCAGTGACAGGACGTCCCCTGTCACATGGCGGCGATCCCCGGCCGCTGATTGGCTGGGGATCGCCGATCTGCCTTACGGCGCTGCTGCGCAGCAGCGCCGTACAATGTAAACAAAGCGGATTATTTCCGCTTGTGTTTACATTTAGCCTGCGAGCCGCCATCGGCGGCCCGCAGGCTATTCACGGAGCCCCCCGCCGTGAATTGACAGGAAGCAGCCGCTCGCGCGAGCGGCTGCTTCCTGATTAATTAGCCTGCAGCTGGCGACGCAATACTGCATCGCTGGTCCTGCAGCTACCACTTTGCCGACGCGCGTTATGAGTGCGCGGTCGGCAAGTGGTTAAAGGACAACTTACCTGAGAGGGATATGGAGGCTGCCATATTTATTTCCTTTTAAAGGAAACATGAGACTAAAACGATTAAAGCATTTATGTTTACATGGGGCTTCCTTCGGCCCCCTTTAGGTTGTTGGCTCCCTCTCCATTCTCCCGGGCCACTCCAATCGTCAACTGGCCGGCCCAGTCTCTTCTTCCTGTTGCCACTAGCACCCATGTACTGCGCATGTGAGGCCAAGTTGCGCACGCATACCAATGGTGCTCCTGGCAGCCAGGCCGTGCATGAACGTGCAGCATGACTGAGCCAACTGGAAGAAGAGCGGATGATCGAAGTGGCCCAGGAGGATCACAAGGGACCCAACGGCTTAAAGGGGGGGCTGAAGGAAGCCCCAGGTAAGTATAAATGCTTTAAAGGTGTTCTGTGGAGTGCTGAAATAAACAAAAACTGACACTTACCCGGGGCTTCCATCAGCCCCCTATAGCTGTCATGTCCCGCGCCGTACTCGTCCGATCACTCATTCCCCGCCACCGGTCCTGGTCTAATTACGCGCCTAACGCTTCTGCACGGCCGTGGCGCGTACTTGCTCCCGCTTGCAACCCCAGGAGCTTACTGCTCAGGCACAGTACAAGAAAACCTCATGTGCCTGCGCAGTAAGTTCCCGTAGATGGGAGCGCACACTATTTGTCTTGTTAGACGAATAATTGACCAGTGGCGGCAGCAGGGAATGGTTGATCGGATAAGGACGGCGTGACAGCTACAGGGGGCTGATAGAAGCTCCAGGTAAGTGTGAGTTTTTGTTTACTTCTGCACTTCACAGAATCTCTTTAACCTTCCTGGCGGTAAGCCCGAGCCAGGAAGGCCCTGAGCTCGGGCTATGCCGCGCAGGAGGATTTCTCAGGCCCTGCTGGGCCGATTTGCATAATTTATTTTTTTTTGCAACACGCAGCTAGCACTTTGCTAGCTGCATGTGCATTCCGATCACTGCCGCTCCGCGCTGATTCGCCGCTGATCGCCGCGCCGCCAACCCCCAGACCCCGTGCGCTGCCTGGCCAATCAGTGGCAGGCAGCTCTGAGGGGTGGATCGAGACTCCCTTTGATGTCACGACGTCTGACGTCATCCCGTCCGTCGACATGGCGACGGAGGAAGCCCTCCAGGAAATCCCATTCTTTGAACAGGATTTCCTGATCAAAGATCGCCGGAGGCGATCGAAGCGGGTAGGGGGATGCCGCTGCACAGCGGCTATCATGTAGCGAGCCCTAGGCTCGCTACATGATTTAACAAAAAAAGAGAGCAGGAAAGAGATAAAAAGGGTCAATAGTTCATAGATTTTAACTCTGGCATTCTTCAATTAATGTGTCATTGAGCAAAAACAATAAAACAGTAAAAACTTAAAAAGTAGATTTAAATATATAATCAAACTGTAGAATATCTTTAAAAGTCATTTTTAGAAGGAGGAGGATAGATACAATTGTTGCTTTCATTACTAATGAATCATTAGTTTATTTCCTCGGGTGTCCTTTAAACAATACCAGTTGCCTGGCCTCCTGCTCATGTTTCATGCATCTTTAGTTTCTGATTCAAACAGCTAAAACAAGCAAGTAAATACCGTCAAACTTAACTCAAAAATCGGATCTGTATGCTTGTTTAAAGGCCAGTGGCATAACTGCACTTCATGAGGCCCCCCAGTTAAACTTTGATGCCCCCTTAATGTTCACACCCCTTCCCTTGCCACCTCTTGCGGCCCATCTCACAAGTGTCCTATAACAAGTGTGGCCATCATGATCTTCACACCCATAGCCAGTGTAGCCACAAAACCCCTGATCTGAAGTATAATCCTCTGTATCAGAGGAAGGGAAGGTTAGTAGTTTGGCCCCCACACAGCTCTTTGCCCGCTGCAATCACAGGGGCTGCTCCCCTCTAGTTGGGGTCTATGGCTACAAGTATTAGAGGCAGAGGATCAGTAGGAGAACCAGAAAATTTGCATTACTTTAGATGTCCTTTAACCTCTCTGGCGTTCTGGGTAATGCGTACATAAGTACGTATTACCATTTTTGTTAAATAATTTCTTTTGTTCTTGCTGTAGCTAGCAATACGCTAGCTACAGCAGTACGCCATGTCCTCCCGCCCCGCATCCACCCAGCCAATGCCCGCCGGCCATACTTACGCGTCCGAGATCCCGCGAGAAGCGTGATTTCCTGACGTTGCTTCTCCCGTCGCCATGGTGATGATCGGACATGACGTCATGATTGTAAGCTTGCAAGGGCAGGGCTCTATTCCCCTTTTGTGTCTTGGTAACCATTATACATTTTATTCATCATGTTAATTTTATCACTGTCATTACCAATTCTATAATTTGTATTTTGAATCATTCTTTGTATTTTGTCACTAATTATGTTTCTTGAATATTGGTGTACACCATTGTCTGTATTATTATGTACCCCATGTTGGTTTCTTACTTTGTACAGCGCCACGGAATATGTTGATGCTTTATAAATCAATAATAATAATAATAATCGACGTCATGGGGAGTTCCGATCCTTCCCATAGCACAGACTGGCAGTGATTCGCCATGCTGCGCTAGGCGTTTCGGGGGGGGGGGGGGAGCCCCTTTAGCGGCACATCGCGGCAAATCGGCGGGGAGCGGCGGCGATCAGACAGAACATGTAGCTAGCAAAGTGCTAGCTACATGTTCTGCAAAAAAACAGTAAGTGAAAAGGCCCTCCAAGGGCTGCGCAATCCATTTTGGTGTACATGGACGAGCTCAGCTTGTCCATACCGCCAAGGTGGTTAAATTGGCTTGAGTGAGGAAAGTTATAAATCACCAGCGCTATCGCAAAGCACTGAGCGATTTTATGGAGTGATTTTTCAAGCGCTTTTCTTAGTACTTTCACAGCGATTTGCGCTTAGAAAAACGCTTTTCTAAGCACTTTTGTACAGCGATGGTTTTTTCACTTCCTGACGAAGGTCAGGAAGTGAATTCTTTGACCCAGAAATGAATAAATTCGAAGTATTAATTCATTAAAGTGCTCGGGAAATCACAATTCAAATCGCTTTTTCAAGCGCTTTGCGATTTCCTTATACTTTCCATTGAATCGGCCTTTTTCCACTGCCCTGCGATTTGCGATTTGATTCCGATCGCAAAACGCAAGGTACATTAAACTAATGGAATCGGCAGGAACAATTTCCATTAGTGCAATCCGATTGCGATGCGATTTTGGTCCAAGCGCAATTGTCGTCCTGCCGTGTTTGGATGCGATTGAGCTCTACTATACTGAGTATAGTAGCTCAATCGCAATTGCATGGAGGAAATTGAAACGCAATCGCATTTCATAGTGGAAAAGAGCCCTTAAGGCGAAATTTCTCTTAGTGTGAACAAGCCCTATGGGAATTACCAGCACATCCTAAAAATGAGATCTGTCCTGAGCCGGCTCGCCAAATTAATATATATACATTTTGAATGCGCTCTCTCTCTTTTCCATTGTCTACCTCAGATTTTGCCGGTTTGCATGGAACTAGAGCAGCACCAACATTGATTCTGATCGTTTTTAATGGGGAGTTTATGCAAAACAAAAAATGTATAGAAAGGTATATTTATTTTATGTTTTGTTCTTAAGATTTACAGATCACCGAGAACCAATCACCAATCAAAGCCCACCTTGGACACAACCTGACCATCCCCTGTGTTGTAAGTCATGCCAGTCACCAGCAGCTGGATTTGGATTTGTCTAGAGTTGGTGTGCGGTGGACTAAGAGATCGTCAAACGGAAGTGAAAGTGACGTATATAAATTCATCGATCTGCAGCCGCGACCAAGTCGACTTGGAACCTTTATAGAGACACATGCATTGAAGAGAGGTGATGCCAGTCTCACCATACAGCATATACAGAAGACTGATGAAGGAGAGTACACCTGTATTATCATTGTTACCCCTAATAAGGCTTTAGCAAAAACTGACGTGAAGGTGTTAGGTAAGTGACAATGGAAGTTACTGAGTAAACAACTTACCTGGTCACAATAATTTATAGCTCAATTGTATTACTTGTTTTCCTCTTCCTCTGCCCCCTTACCTAACACTGTCCCCACCCACCAAAACCACCCAGATCCATTCAAATCTCCAGAGAAGACATCAAGCTCAGATTTGTGGCATGGGATCCCGATAACGTCTAACAGAGGAGAAAAACTATTTTAGCATTGGTGCAATGGTTTGAGTGGTTTCTGAGATATGCTGTGGGTAAGACTTCCCTCATTCCTGTTCTTCTTTATTAGAAGCAATGGTTACATAGTGAAGTTGGTGGTATGTGGACAGCAGGTGAGAGCAGGCTGAAGGGCGAAGGGGGAACCACGCAAATGAATAACCGTGCAACGATTTCTTCCCAAGTGGCAACCCCCCAAAGAGTACATATAGTTTAAATTATTATTATTTCGTATTTATATAGCGCCAAAATCTTATGCAGCGCTGTACAGAATATATATATTGTCTTGTCACTAACTGTCCCTCAAAGAGATAATTAACTTATCTGTATGTTTTTGGGATGTGGGAGGAAACCGGAGTGCCCAGAGGAAACCCACGAAGACACGGGGAGAACATACAAACTCCTTGCAGATGGTGCCCTGGCTTGGATTCGAACCGGGGACCCAGCGCTGCAAGGCAAGAACGCTAACCACTACGCCACCGTGCTACAAGTTATAGCCTACTTAAAGTGGAACTAAACTCAGAACTTCCTGTCTGCTTTAAAATATTAGCCACAGCATGATAGCTTTTATGGAATTCTTTTCTTTATTACAATTTAAGGGAATCCTGAAAAAAAACCTGAAGTTTTACTTGGTTTCATTTTTGCACAAGGCACTGAAAGGGTTAAGCCTCAGTGTGTATTATATGGAGAGCTGCCTAGGCAGAGCTCTCCTGCAGTTTATTCACAGTTGCTGATAAGAACTAATGAGACAGTTTGATCTGCCTAAACAAACACAGAACACAGAGAAGTGGATTTCTTCAGCAACTATGTGTGGAATAAAGACTTTTCACTGTGTGCTGTGCAGACGATCGGGTCCGCTTTAATCATCAAAATGCAAGAGTCATCCAGAAAGTAACAGCCATTTGTTTTTATCTGTCACGCAAGGTATTCTTTATGTGTAATTTAATTTGCCTCTGTCAGGCTATTCACTTCTTTCCATGCACCGCTACCGTCACGTGATGGCAAAATGCTGGTAACTGTTTGTTCAGCAGCATTTACATGAAGCCCCCCATCTCCAATCCCTCCAACTCATAGGTGAGGATTATGTGATACTACTAAAGCAAAGGGATTTAATACCTTTCAAAAAAACATGGCAAATGCTTAAATAAAGGATTATGTGAAGAAATAATCACAAGATACAGTAGACCCAATCGAATTTACTTTATCTCCAAGTTTTCTCTGAGGTGACATTTTAACGTCTGATCAATTACATGCCTTTTAAGCCACCAGCAAGCCACAAAATAATTTTGACAGTACTTTTCACCTACAGTCTGGCAGGGGTGTTGCTAGGATCCTCAGAGATTCGGGGCACTTTTGGGCACTCCGCCAGAAAATGGGTGTGGCCATGCACCAGAATGTGGGTGTGGTCATGGATGGAGCCAAATACACATCAACTTAACAGCGGTCTAAGTAGGCCTCCCAGCAAAATGTTGGATGCTGCCCCCTCTCTATTAATACAAAAAAAATGCAGCATATCACAAAAATAGGCAATGTCCCTTAAAGAGAATCTGTATTGTTAAAATCGCACAAAAGTAAACATACCAGTGCGTTAGGGGACATCTCCTATTACCCTCTGTCACAATTTCGCCGCTCCTCGCCGCATTAAAAGTGGTTAAAAACAGTTTTTAAAAGTTTGTTTATAAACAAACAAAATGGCCACCAAAACAGGAAGTAGGTTGATGTACAGTATGTCCACCCATAGAAAATACATTCATACACAAGCAGGCTGTATACACCCTTCCTTTTGAATCTCAAGAGATCATTTGTGTGTTTCTTTCCCCCTGCAGCTATCTTCCACTGAAGTGTCAGGCTGTTTCTTCCTGCAGAGTGCAGACAGGTCTTCCTGTATGTAATTCCTCAGTATGTGAAAGCCCAGCCAGCTCAGAGGAGGATTTATCCAGCTTGTAAAAGATAAGAGAGAAGAGAGAAGCTGCTCTAATCTAAATAATACACAGGCAGTGTGCAGAGAGGGGCCTGGAGGGAGGAGATGCATCACAGAACCACAACACTGAAGAACTTGGCAGCCTTCCAGACACAGGCTGACAAGTCTGACAAGAGAGAAATAAGTTGATTTATTACAGAGATGGTGATAGTAGAACGTGCTGCAGTAAGCCAGAACACATTAGAATAGCTTTTGGAACTTGTAGGATGATAAAAAACAGGATGCAATTTTTGTTACGGAGTCTCTTTAAGCTTAACTAGGCAGAGTTACCTGGTTTCTGTGCTGGCTGGTCTGGCTTTCTGCTGGGCGGGCTGGCCTGCTGCCAGGTTATCTGGAAGTCCCCATAGCATTCCCTGACTTTCTAGTGGCCCCTTCCCATGCTCAGATAGGCCTCAAAATGAGGCACCACAACTCCCAGCATAACCTTAATTGATGAACCACAGCACCCAACGTGCCCGCCATTGAGGCACCACAGCTAACTCTGCCTGGGGGACATCCGGGGCACCCCAGAATAGATCCGGGGAACGTGCTACTGATCTTTGGGGCTAGCAATGCCCCTGCTTTCTGATATTTATTTTTATTTGCAGAGAGCTAAAAAGTTATATTAACCTCCTTAGCGGTCTGGACGAGCTCAGCTCGTCCATTACCGCCGGAGGGTGCCGCTCAGGCCTTGCTGGGCCGATTTTATTCAAATAAAAAGGTGCACACGCAGCCGGCACTTTGCCAGCCGCGTGTGCTACCTGATCGCGAAAAGAGGGTCCCCCCAGCCGCTCAAACCCAGTGCAGCCGGAACAAACAGTTCTGGCCAGCGCTAAGGACTGGATCGGAGGCGGCTGACGTCCATGACGAGGAAAGCAAAACAAGGAAGGCTGCTCATTGCGGCCTTCCTTGTTACTTCTGATCGCCGGAGGCGATCAGAAGTACGCATCGGGAGCGCCCTCTAGTGGGCTTTCATGCAGCCAACTTTCAGTTGGCTGCATGTAATAGTTTGTTTTTTTATTACAAAAAAACCCTCCCGCAGCCGCCCTGGCGATCTTAACCACTTGCCGACCGCCTACTTCATATTGGCGGCGGCAAAGTGGCAGCCCCAGGACCACGTAACGCAGAATGGCGTCAGGTCCTGGGGCACTGTTTTGCCGGGGATCGCGCACTGGGATGCGCGCGCATCCGCCGGCAATAGGCTCCGCCCACCCGCGACGTCAACCCGCCGGCCAATCGGAAGCGCCGGCGGGTTGTTAACCCGACGATCGCCGGATAGGAAGTGTATAATACGCTTTGTAATGTTTACAAAGTGTATTATACAGGCTGCCTCCTGCCCTGGTGGTCCCAGTGTCCGAGGGACCACCAGGGCAGGCTGCAGCCACCCTAGTCTGCACCCAAACACACTGATCTGCCCCCTCCTGCCCCCTGATCGCCCACAGCACCCCTCAGACCCCCCCCCCCTGCCCACCCCCCAGACCACTGTTTGCACACAATCACCCCCCTAATCACCCATCAATCACTCCCTGACACTATCTATCAACGCTATTTTTTTTTTGAGTCCCTAAACTGCCCCCTGGGTACTCCTGATCAACCCCCCACCCCTCAGATTCTCCCCAGACCCCCCCAGACCCCCCCCCCCGTGTATTGTATGCATCTATCCTCCCTGATCACCTGTCAATCACCTGTCAATCACCCATCAATCACCCCCTGTCACTGCCACCCATCAATCAGCCCCTAATCTGCCCCTTGCGGGCAATCTGATCACCCACCCACACCAATAGATCACCCGCAGATCCGACATCAGATCACCTCCCAAATGCAGTGTTTACATCTGTTCTCTACTCTAAACACCCACTAATTACCCATCAATCACCCCCTATCACCACCCATCAGATTAGACCCTAATCTGCCCCTTGCGGGCACCCAATCACCCGCCCACACGCTCAGATTGCCCTCAGACCCCCCCTTATCAATTCGCCAGTGCATTATTTACATCCGTTCTTCCCTGTAATAACCCACTGATCACCTGTCAATCACCCCCTGTCACTGCCACCCATCAATCACCCCCTGTCACTGCCACCCATCAATCAGCTCCTAACCTGCCCCTTGCGGGCAATCTGATCACCCACCCACGCCAATAGATCGCCCGCAGATCCGACGTCAGATCACCTCCCAAGTGCAGTGTTTACATCTATTCTCTCCTGTAAACACCCACTAATTACCCATCAATCACCCCCTATCACCACCTGTCCCTGTTACCCATCAGAATAGACCCTAATCTGCCCCTTGCGGGCACCAAATCACCCGCCCCACACGCTCAGATTGCCCTCAGACCCCCCCCTTATCAATTTGCCAGTGCAATATTTACATCTGTTCTTCCCTGTAATAACCCACTGATCACCTGTCAATCACCTATCAATCACCCATCAATCAACCCCTGTCACTGCCACCCATCAATCACCCCCTGTCACTGCCACCCATCAATCAGCCCCTAACCTGCCCCTTGCGGGCAATCTGATCACCCACCCACACCAATAGATCGCCCGCAGATCCGACATCAGATCACCTCCAAAGTGCATTGTTTACATCTGTTCTGCCATCTAATCACCCACTGATCACCCATCAATCAGCCCCTGTCACTGCTACCCATCAGATTAGACCCCTATCTGCCCCTAGGGCACCCAATCACCCGCCCACACCCTCAGAACGCCCTCAGACCCCCAGCCCTGATCACCTCGCCAGTGCATTGCTTGCATCTATTCCCCCCACTAATCACACCTTGAGACACCCATCAATCACCTCCTGTCACCACCTGTCACCCCCTAACACACCTACCCATCAAATCAGGCCCTAATTTGCCCCGTGTGGGCTCCTGATCACTCGGCCAAACCCTCAGATCCCCCTCAGACCCCCTTCCGATCACATCCCCAGTGCATTGATTGCATCTTTTTTCCCCTCTAACCACCTCCTGAGACACCCATCAATCACCTCCTGTCACCCCTCTAGCACTCCTATCCATCAGATCAGGCCCAATACAACCTGTCATGTAAGAGGCCACCCTGCTTATGACCGGTTCCACAAAATTCGCCCCCTCATAGACCACCTGCCATCAAAATTTGCAGATGCTTATACCCCTGAACAGTCATTTTGAGACATTTGGTTTCCAGACTACTCACGGTTTTGGGCCCGTAAAATGCCAGGGCAGTATAGGAACTCCACAAGTGACCCCTTTTTAGAAAAAAAAAGACACCCCAAGGTATTCTGTTAGGTGTATGAAGCGTTCATAGAAGATTTTTATTTTTTGTCAAAAGTTAGCGGAAATTGATTTTTATTGTTTTTTCACAAAGTTTCATTTTTCACTAACTTGTGACAAAAAATAAGATCTTCTATGAACTCACCATACACCTAACGGAATACCTTGGGGTGTCTTCTTTCTAAAATGGGGTCACTTGTGGCGTTTCTATACTGCCCTGGCATTTTAGGGTCCCTAAACCGTGAGGAGTAGTCTAGAAAACAAATGCCTCAAAATGACCTGTGAATAGGACGTTGGGCCCCTTAGAGCACCTAGGCTGCAAAAAGTGTCACACATGTCGTATCGCTGTACTCAGGAGAAGTAGTATAATGTGTTTTGGGGTGTATTTTTACACATACCCATGCTGGGTGGGAGAAATCTCTCTGTAAATGGACAATTGTGTGTAAAAAAAAATCTAATATATGTCATTTACAGAGATATTTCTCCCACCCAGCATGGGTATATGTAAAAATACACCACAAAACACATTATACTACTTCTTCTGAGCACGGCAGTACCACGTGTGGCACTTTTTTGCAGCCTAACTGCGCTAAAGGGCCCAAAGTCCAATGAGTACCTTTAGGATTTCACAGGTCATTTTGCGACATTTGGGTTCAAGACTACTCCTCACGGTTTAGGGCCCCTAAAATGCCAGGGCAGTATAGGAACCCTACAAATGACTCCATTTTAGAAAGAAGACACCCCAAGGTATTCGGTTAGGAGTATGGTGAGTTCATAGAAGATTTTATTTTTTGTCACAAGTTAGCGGAAAATGACACTTTGTGAAAAAAAACAATTAAAATCAATTTCCGCTTACTTGTGACAAAAATAAAATCTTCTATGAACTCACCATACTCCTAACGGAATACCTTGGGGTGTCTTCTTTCTAAAATGGGGTCATTTGTAGGGTTCCTATACTGCCCTGGCATTTTAGGGGCCCTAAACCATGAGGACGGAGTAGTCTTGAAACCAAATGTCGCAAAATGACCTGTGAAATCCTAAAGGTACTCATTGGACTTTGGGCCCCTTAGCGCAGTTAGGGTGCAAAAAAGTGCCACACATGTGGTATCGCCATACTCAGGAGAAGTAGTATAATGTGTTTTGGGGTGTATTTTTACACATACCCATGCTGAGTGGGAGAAATATCTCTGTAAATGGACAATTGTGTGTAAAACAAATAAAAAAATTGTCATTTACAGAGATATTTCTCCCACCCAGCATGGGTATGTGTAAAAATACACCCCAAAACACATTATACTACTTCTCCTGAGTACGGCAATACCACATGTGTGGCACTTTTTTGCAGCCTAACTGCGCTAAGGGGCCCTAAGTCCAATGAGCACCTTTAGGCTTTACAGGGGTGCTTACAATTTAGCACCCCCCAAAATGCCAGGACAGTAAACACACCCCACAAATGACCCCATTTTGGAAAGTAGACACTTCAAGGTATTCAGAGAGGGGCATGGTGAGTCCGTGGCTAATTTTAATTTTTTTTTTGTCGCAAGTTAGAAGAAATGGAAACTTTTTTTTCCTTTTTTTTTGTCACAAAGTGTCATTTTCCGCTAACTTGTGACAAAAAAAAAATCTCCTATGAAGTCACCATGCCTCTCAGTGAATACTTTGGGATGTCTTCTTTCCAAAATGGGGTCATTTGGGGGGTATTTATACTATCCTGGAATTTTAGCACCTCATGAAACATGACAGGGGGTCAGAAAATTCGGAGATGCTTCAAAATGGGAAAATTCACTTTTTGCACCATAGTTTGTAAACGCTATAACTTTTACCCAAACCAATAAATATACACTTAATGGGTTTTTTTTTATAAAAGACATGTAGCAGAATAACTTTCGCACTCAAATGTATAGGAAATTTTACTTTATTTGAAAAATGTCAGCACAGAAAGTAAAAAGTCATTTTTTTGACAAAATTCATGTCTTTTTTGATGAATATAATAAAAAGTAAAACTCACATCAGCAATCAAATCGCACCAAAAGAAAGCTGTATTAATGACAAGAAAAGGAGGTAAAATTCATTTAGGTGGTAGGTTGTATGACCGAGCAATAAACCGTTAAAGCTGCAGTGGTCTGAATGGAAAAAAAGGCTCTGGTCCTTAAAGAGACACTGAAGCGGAAAAAAAAGATGATATAATGAATTGGTTGTGTACTATGAATAATTACTAGAAGATTAGCAGCAAAGAAAATATTCTCATATTTTTATTTTCAGGTATATAGTGTGTTTTCTAACATTGCATCATTCTCTAATATGTGCAGATTACACAACACTCAGCATTCAAAATGATTCTTTCAGAGCAGTCTGTGAACTAATGACCACTCCTCTAGCAGAGGAAAAGAAAACTGTTCACTTACAGTTGAGATAATAAAAGTCAGAAAACAGCCCTCTCCACGACTTTGAAAGTCGTAGAGATTAATGGCTTTTTTGCACAGAGATAACAACTGGAGTTTCTTAGCTCTTCCTGTACTGGAAACAATTAGACTGATGTATCTGATCTTAATGTTTTATTTCTTAGCTGTACTACACATACAAATCATTATATCATAAAAATTTTTTCGCTTCAGTGTCTCTTTAAGGGGTTTTATGACTGCAGTCCTTAAGTGGTTAATAGAACGCCAGGGAGGTTAAACGGTAGAAGAAAAATTGTCTCCTAGGAGAAACTTGCATTTTCCTAGGAAGAAAAATGAATTGGGTCGGGTTCATTATGTCTAAGATAAAATTAATAATGTGTTTGATGATTAAATGATTTGATTAAAGGGGCACTACAGCGAAAAACTGTAAAATTTAAAATATGTGCAAACATATATAAATAAGTACATTTTTTACAGAGTAAAATGAGCCATAAATTACTTTTCTCCTATGTTGCTGTCATTTACAGTAGGCAGTAGAAATCTGACAGAAGTGACATGTTTTGGACTAGTCCATCTCTTCATAGGGGATTCTTAGCAAGGCTTTTATTCTTTATGAAAATATTCCCTAAAAAGGATTTAAACAATGAAGCTGGCCAGCCTCCCTGTTTGCTACACAGTTTTTTGGGCAGTCGGGCAGAGCAACTGCCATTCACTAAGTGCTTTTGAAAATAAATATATCGCTGAGAATCCCCTATAAAGAGATGGACTAGTCCAAAACCTGTCACTTCTGTCAGATTTCTACTACCTACTGTAAGGGACAGCAACACAGGAGAAAAGTAATGTATGGCTCATTTTACTTCTTATTTGTATGTGTTTGCACATATTTTACATTTTACAGTTTTTCGCTGTAGTGCCCCTTTCAATGAAAATGGCTGTTACTTTCCAAATGACCCTTATAGATGTGTGCCTAGTCAACAAAGATCAATATATAGAAAAGGGAAGAAATAATTGCACACCAATTACTTATTTAGCACATATGCAGGATATTAAACAGAATTTATTAACAATAAATGTAAATACAATGAAATAAGAATAAGGCATCTCTCTCATGGTACTCAGGAAAAGAGGTGCTACTGCTAACACTAATACTGAGCTAAAAAAAATGTTGTTCCTAGCAGATCTTAAAGAGACTCTAAAGTCTCTAAAAAAACCTCTTTTTTTGTCATACAGCTTTTTAATACTTTATCCCTAACTAAACCACCTGCTGTAAACTATCTAAACCCCCCCCCTAACTCCCCCCCCCCTCTCCCCCGCAAATTCCACGACTTTCTTGGCTAAAATGCACCCAGGGCGAGGATGTTAAAATTGCGCCCCCCCGCTATAGGTTCCCCCAGTACAGGTAGCCAGGCATAGTATAGGTAGCCAGGCATAGGTGCCCCAGTATAGTTGCCCCCATTTAGCCAGGTAGGTGCCTCCAGTATAGGTAGCCGGTATAGTTGCCCCCAGTATAGGTTAGATAGGCAGATGCCCCCGGTATAGGTTAGATAGGCAGGTGCCCCCAGTACCGGTTAGCTAAGTGGGTGCCTCTAATATAGGGAGTCAGAATAGTTGCCCCCAATACAGGTTTGATAGGTAGGTGCCCCCCAGTATAGGTTAGATTACGTAGGTGCCTCCCAGTGTGGTTAGATTAGGTAGGTGCCCCCCAGTGTGGTTAGATTAGGTAGGTGCCCCCAGTATAGGTTAGATTAGGTAGGTGCCTCCCAGTATAGGTTAGATTAGGTAGGTGCCCCCCAGTATAGGTTAGATTAGGTAGGTGCCCCCCAGTATAGGTTAGATAGGTAGCTGCCCCCCAGTATAGGTTAGATTAGGTAGGTGCCCCCCAGTGTGGTTAGATAGGTAGCTGCCCCCCCAGTGTGGTTAGATAGGTAGCTTCCCGCCCCCAGTAATGGAGGGGGGAGTCAGCCGCGGGGAGGGCAGCCCGACCTCTCCCTCCCTTCCTCTCCGGGCACCCTCCGTGCTCCCCCCTCCGAGTGTGACTGCACAGGATGCGCTGTCTACAGAGCGCATTAGCGCAACTCACCTCCCTCCCTGGTTCCAATCGCCGCACGGGCACCATGTGAGGCAGAGCTATGAGCTGCAGCCCTGACTCACACTCGTCTGTCATCGGCGGATCTCCGCCTCTCCCCGCCCCTCTCAGCGAAGGCAGACTGAGAGGGGTGGGTTAGAGGCAGCGATCTGCTGCTGACAGACACGTGTGAGGCAGGGCTGCAGCTCATAGCCCTGCCTCACACGGAAGCGCTGCCCGGATTGCCCCCCGGGGAGTTTGGGGGTATTTAGATAGTTTACATCGGCGGGGATGCGGCGGTTTAGTTATGGATAAAGTATTAAAAAGATTTATGAAAAAAAATAGGTTTTTTTTTTTTTTAGAGACTTCAGAGTCTCTTTAAAATTAGGTAAATACAGCCTCAGATGAGCAACAACACATATTACACCTTGTTATTGACTTAGATGTTGATAATCCAATGCAATGCATGAATGGAAATCTTAAAGGGGCACTATGGCGATCCCCACACCAATTATTTCATATGGATAGCATACATTTCACCACAGAGTTTGTGTTTAAAAAGTAGCTGATGGTTGGGGCGCATGCGCGGAGCCGCCATGAGCAGACGCTAGGTGGCTGAGCTCCGTCTCCGGTTTCCTGAAATTACCTTATAATAGCCTCACATCCATCAACAGACGGCACCAAGTCATCTGCCTTGCCCCGTGAGATGTCCAGGAGGGCCAAGAAGAACTCCCTGTCCCGACCAGAGGCTCCCAAGAAGCGAAACAAACATACACTCACGAACCACTTCGGGCCTGCCCCCACGAGGTCCAAGATGGCCGCCGCTGCCTCAACTGCGCCTCCTTCCCCAGACCCCGGCTTGCCTACCTCCATACCTGAATCACCGCAATCCGCGGCGGAGGTTCCTCTCACGAGCCAGCAATCCCAACAGCTCTACAGGGATATCAGCAGGCTCTTTAAACAGGAATTGGCGGCTGCTGTGACGGATCTCTCCAACCAGATCAAAGAGGTGGGTGAACGCGTAGCTACCCTCGAAAAGCAGGCCGACTCCCTAGTTGATGCAGTTGCGGCCGACAAATTGCAGATAGACGACCAAGACGAAAAGATCCAGACTATGGAGCTGAAACTAGAAGACCTCGTAACAGGTCCCGAAGAGCGAACATCCGCATACGGGGGTCCCGGAGACCATTGCTAACCTAAAAGAGACCGCTCTTAACCTCTTCGCTGCTCTTCTCCCGCAGCTTGACCCGCAGGAATTTAGAATTGTGCGTATACACCGGGCCCTACAACGCCCCCGCAACACTGATCTCCCCCGGGACATTATCTTAACCCTCCTGGCGGTATGAAAAATTCCGCCAGGAGGCAGCGCAGCAGTTTCGATCCACCCCTCTGCGCTGCCTGGCACTGATTGGCCAGGCAGCGCACGGGGTCTGGGGGGGGCCCGCGCGCCGCGACGGATAGCGGCGATCGGGCACGGGGTAGCGGCAATCAGTGTGCTGGCGCAGCTAGCAAAGTGCTACCTGCGTCCAGCAAAAAAAAAAGTATGCAAATCGGCCCAGCAGGGCCAGAGAAAGCCTCTTGCACAGCTTACCCCGAACTACGTTCGGGGTTACCGCCAGGGAGGTTAAAGATGCAACATGAGGAGATGCGAGATGCTGTCCTAACTGCCGCTAGGCCTCTGAGCGCACTCCCAGGCCTTCCGAACTCAGTACACCTCTATGCCGATCTCTCCCCCCTCACGCTGGCAAGAAGAAGAGATATGCGACCAGCAACCCAAGCTCTGATTGCAGCTTCTGTTAAATACAAATGGGGTTTCCCCTTCTCTTTGTGTTTCCAGTATAACAACCGGAACTTTGCTTGCAAGACATTTGCTGAAGCACGCTTAGCCCTGGAGCAATCCGGCCTACAACTGCCCCCTCATACTGCGGTGTCACCTCCTCAAAGTTCCCCAAAACCGGCCAGAGTCTGGACTGAAGTTACCCATCGCAGACAACGCCGAGCCTCTGAGAATCCCTCTTCTCCTCCTTCGCCGGCATACTCTTCCCAGACAATCTAAATGAAAGCTATAGGTATCGTACTGATGGCCAAATGTTTTAATTTTTGCATATGATAGTTCTCTTATTCTCCATGTTGGAAATACTGTATTTGAATGCCCGTATACATCACGGAGTCCCCCTGTTTATATCTTATAACCCTTTATCTCTACCTTCGCTGCTCATTCCAAAGACTGCCTGAAATGATCAGGGCGTGAGGCTCCTCTCCTTCAAGTATACTGCCTTTTTGGAATGCATCACTCTTCATGTTCGATTTGGCTGTCCTGATCTACCTTTTCAGCTAAGATCTCATTATGTAATACTGGACTATTTATATGATACTCCTCCCTAGAGTGTGCTCATATGCACATATTGTTCGTTATGCCGTTTTAAGATGGCCTCTCTTTGCACTAATTGAGGCCTATGAAGCTTGTGAAGCTTATAACTAACCCTTTACTTTTCAGGTATCCCGGAGACTGCTATGTTGACCCCTGAACAGATTCACGTATGAGGGTCCTGTTAATATGGTCCCCTTCATCTGTGAATCGCCTGGAGAGGAACATTTTCCTCTATTTTCTTTGTAATGTTTTATAACCTTACCTTGACTACGGTACCTGTCTATATCCTGTTATCAACCCTCCTGGGCCTATGTGATCACTCAATTTTCGAAGCTAGACCTCTCATGATTGTATTGTTTATTAATTTGCAGCACTTAACCATTCCCCATGTGTAGAATCATTTCCCACAATGTCCGGGGTTTTAATTCCCCCCCTAAAAGAAGAAAGGCCATGCAAAATTATCTGTCTCATAAGCCTGATGTTATCGCTTTGCAAGAGACCCACTTAACTCAAGCTTCCTTTCCCAAATTCATACATGCACAATATAGGCGAGTCTATTTAGCCTCTTCCACCTCCGGGAAAACTCTTGGCGTTGCCTTACTTCTCCACAACGCATTCCCCATGGAGGTGGAACAGGTTATTCCTGATAAACTAGGCCGATTCCTCATTTTACTAGGCACGCTCCACTCACAGTATGCCTGGTCTCCTCATATTCTCACCCGAGAGACCCCTTAACAACCTTTATGGCCTGTGCAAATCACCTCACGTCCTAAACCTACGATCATATATATTGGGGTGAAGACTTCAATGCTGTTCTCGTCCCCAGCCTTGACTCTTCCACTTCACAAGATTGCAGGCTCTCTCAGAAGAAGTTAAAAAACCTCCATAGAATGTTGGAATCTCTATCTCTAGTTGACGTGTGGAGGGAGTTCCATGGGCAAACAAGGGGTTACACTTATTATTCTCCCCAACACCACACACATTTACCTATTGATCTTATATTTACTAATACCAGTAGCATACTCAATTTAATTTACGCTCGCCACGTGCCGTGTTCATGGTCAGACCACGACATGGTCCTAGCTACTTTCAATTCACAGTCTCCAAAATGCCTTAACCACTCCTGGCGACTAAATGAATCTCTCCTAACCAACCCCATGGTTGTCTCTGATTTATCCCAACACCTCACTGAATTTTTTGAAATTAACAATACCCCAGGTATAGCCAAATCCTCTTTATGGCTCTCCCACAAGGCCTATATCAGAGGCCAAATTATCAGGCTGGCCTCACGTATCAAAAAGGAGCACTCTGAATCCTTATGTAATTTGCAACACAAACTAGATAAACTTGTAGCTGAACATCAAACTTCTCCCTCCTTACACCTCTACAAACTAATTAGTGACACCAAAATACAAATTGACCTTCTCCTTTCTCATCAGGCTGAGAAGGCTCATAGATGGACTCAATCCCGTTGTCACAAACTACTTAATAAACCAGATCGAATGCTAGCTGCTAAACTTAGGGAGAAACAACGATTAAACAACGTCAGGAAGATTAGGCTCTCAAATGGCAGAGAAACTTGCAACCCAGACGAGATCCATGACCGTTTCCTTCAATATTACACCTCATTATATTCCCAACCCTCTTCTTCATCCGCCCAAGACCCTCAGTCTTCTTTCTCCAATGCACCAATCCCCTGTCTTTCACCCCTAACAGCGAGTACACTTAATCTCCCCATCTCCTCTGACGAAGTTGAAGAAGTTATTAAACATCTTAAGAGCCATAAAGCCCCGGGCCCAGACGGCTTTACTGCCTCCTACTACAAAAAGTTCTCGGATATCCTTATTCCCCATCTAACTGCATTATTCAACTCCATATTACGTGGGGCCTCGACCCCTCCTGAATTTTTAGCTTCTTCAATAGTAGTCATCCCGAAACCAGGCTGTGACCCCCTAAACCCCCCCAACTACCGTCCTATTTCCCTCTTAAATTCCGACTACAAAATCTTCACCTCAGTCCTTGTCTCCCGCCTTAACAAATTGCTACCCTCACTCATCCACAAA
This sequence comes from Hyperolius riggenbachi, assembly GCF_040937935.1. Classification (NCBI taxonomy): domain Eukaryota; kingdom Metazoa; phylum Chordata; class Amphibia; order Anura; family Hyperoliidae; genus Hyperolius; species Hyperolius riggenbachi. The sequence goes on from NC_090656.1 coordinate 209,846,402, forward strand.
GACCAGGTGGGATTCATCCCCCAGCGCCAAGCTTCTGATAACATCCGGAAACTTCTAAATATCATCCACCATGCCCATCGCCTCAAATATCCCCTGGCAGTGCTCCTTCTCGATATTGAAAAGGCCTTTGACACCCTATCTTGGCCCTATGTGCTTCAAACACTACAAAGATTTGGTATCACTGGCTCTTTCCTCCAAGCAATCAAATCCCTGTACTCTCTCCCTACGGCCTTCCTGAAGCTTTCCTCCACACGTCAACCCTCAATCAAGATATAAAGAGGAACACGGCAAGGCTGCCCCCTATCCCCAGCACTATTTGCGCTATGTATGGAACCTCTTTCAGTTAAGATTAGACAGACTTCGGATATTCAGGGAAACCAAATAGGTAGACGCTCCCATAAAATTTCACTATTTGCGGATGACCTGGCCCTAACGTTAAGTAGTCCCACCACAACAATACCCCTAGTACTGAACCTCTTGCAAAATTTTAAAGACATATCCTTGTCTCTGAACATCACCAAATCATAACTTCTCCCTTGCAATATCCCCAGCTCTATTGTTAATGCTTTGTCCTCTCACTTTGGATTCCGTATTCAGCATAAATATATAAAATACCTCGGAGTGAAACTTACAAAAAATCCCTCTATGTTTCACCTTAACTATTCCCCACTGATATCTAACCTACTAAACCTACTTACCACCTGGACTAAACTCCCAATCTCCCTTAGTGGAAGGATCCATGCTGTTCGCATGACCTTGCTCCCTAAAATCCTTTATTACTTTAGGGTCCTCCCTATCTTAGTTCCTAACAACTCTTTGATCCCTCTCCAAAGAGAGGTTTCTAAATTCATCTGGGCCCACAAGCCTCCCCGAATTTCCTCTAAGAGGATGCAACTTCCCAAGTACGCAGGAGGCCCTGCTGTACCTAACTTCTATAATTACTATATAGCTGCCCAATTAGCCCATATCCCCCCTTCTCAAGCCGGACCAAGTGCACCCCTCTGGGTCAGCATTGAGTCATCTCTCCTGAAACCCTTTACAGTGGAGTCCTTGGTGTGGTCCTCGCTGTCACAACCTTTTCAGCTACTGTCTACCTCCCCCTACACTCTTCACACCCTAAACATATAGAAAAGATATCGCTATAGTCTAAGACTACAAGCATCCCCTTCACTATCTACAAGACTATTTGGTAACCCTGACTTCCCCCCAGGCCTAAATTTGGTTGAAGAGATCAGCAGCACCACGTGGATGTATTCAAGCTCTTTATTGCATAAAGATAGCGCCCAGGGACAGCGACAGACGCTGTTTCGGAGACAAGCTCCTTTCTCAAGCTGTATAGGCTCACTCATGAGTGAGCCTATACAGCTTGAGAAAGGAGCTTGTCTCCGAAACAGCGTCTGTCGCTGTCCCTGGGCGCTATCTTTATGCAATAAAGAGCTTGAATACATCCACGTGGTGCTGCTGATCTCTTCAACCGATGTCTTAGGAGCTGCTGGACCACAGCGCCACATCAGCCTAGCACACGGATACCCTCACCAGGGTGCCTATCGACTGTGGTGCAACAGGCCTAAATTTGGACATGGCGTGGTTAACCTCCTCCCATCCTACTAATTTAGCTAATTTTCAAAGGCTAGGGATTATGATTTCTCCTTCCACATTATCTGAATCGCTCTCCTGTAGGCCTCACCAATTTTTCCACCTCCAGCAGGTCTACCACTTCTGGTCAACCCCTGACGCCTCTTACACTTTTTTTTGAAAATTTCTGCAAAACCTCACCCTTAGAAGGCGGTATCATTTCATATCTATATGCTCAATTGGCTACCCGAGCCCAAGATGCCATGGACACCGTTCTGGAAAAATGGGAAGCTGATCTCAACTTCCACCTCTCACCCAAAAGGTGGGCACACTGTTTTGAAACCCTTATGAAAGGAAGTCTATATTAGAAACTAATGTCAAATTAATACACAGAGCTTACCTAACTCCGGTGCGGGTCTCTGGCATCTTCCCTTAAGCCTCCGCCTTATGCTACCGGGGTTGCGGTTCTAGGGGAACATTAGCCCATATGTGGTGGACATGCCCTCTGGTTGCCAGATTTTGGTCACATGTTGCCGGACTGATTGCATCCGTCCTTCAGATCTCATTCTCTCCCACCCCATCTGTTTTTCTGATGGTTGATAAACTTAATAATTTGAAACATCCAGCTCATAGATTAACTCAGCATATCTTAAATTCTGCTAAAACGTACTTAGCTTTCTCGATGGAAGGACCCTTTTCTCTCATTAGACCACGTGATTAGTAAAGTCCACAGAGTTATGATACTGGAGAGAATGGTTGCAATCTCGGAGGATCGGATGCTCCAGTTTACCAACACATGGTCCCCCTGGATCGACTATACTGATAATAATGGCCTTCGCTACTCTATTTTCTTTACCTAACAGAGGCACTGTACACATTGTACCTAGCATCCCATATAATATACTGTTCTATCCTAGGCCCTAACAATCCCCTTTTCGAATTTGCACCTATAGGTACCGTATTCCTAGTTTGTCTTGTTGTTTTTGTTTATTGTCTTTATATGTTCATGTATTTGGCTATTATCTTTCCCCCCTGCGTGGGGTATCTAGATTTATTCACCCTTGTTCAATTTGCTATCATTCAATAAAAACCTTTGAAACGAAAAAGTAGCTGATAACACTAATCCTGCCCTGCTACAGAGCTGAGCTGCCTTCATTTCCATGCTCTAAGTGTTGCACTGCACTGCACTGCTAAACAGACACTGTAAGGCTATATTCACATTATAAATCGCCAGCGCCATTTCAAGCGCTGAGCAATTTATTGCAAAATTTTAAATCGCCTTTCCCTACGCTTTTCTAAGCGCTTTTGCAGAGCAATTTTTTTTTCACTTCCTGACAAGTGAACTCTTTCACCTAGAAATGAATAAATACAATGTATTTATTCATAGAAGCGCTCGGGAAATCGCTATACAAAGTACTTTTTCGAGCAGAAAATCGAGAATCGAGCAGAAAATCGAATGGATAATAGATTGCGCGCCAAATCGAACGCAAAAAACGTATCGTGTAAGCCCAGCATAATGCCTAGTACCCACCATACAATTTTCTGTTAAATTTTTCTGTTAGATTTTCTGTTATGTTGGGAATCAGTGCTGGGCCGAAATTACGCATTAGCGTAATTACGCATCGTAATTCACTACAAATGCACCGTAAGCGTTACGTGTAAGGTTACTGTCTTACGCGTAATTAATTACGTGTAGACCATAGGTTACGTTATTACGCGTAACAAATTACGCGTAAGACCCTAAACTCCTATTGAAATTACACAGTCTGCCGTAATCGCGAAATATTACGCTCCCGTATAATATAAAAAAGCCGCCGACTTTAAGGGTTAATAGCAAAGCCCCCTTAAGTGCTAAGAGCCTCAAATTTGGAGAATATATTAAGGAGATCAGAAGGAATAAGAGGAAAATTTTTTTTTCAAAAAGACCTTATAGTTTTTGAGAAAATCGATGTTAAAGTTTCAAAGGAAAAATATATACATTTAAAAACCCGCCGACTTTAACGGTTAATAGCAAAGCCTGCTTAAAATTTAGGAACACCAAATTCACAGGGTATATTAAGGGGATCAGTGGGAATAAGAGGAAAAAACTTTTTTCAAAAAGACCTTATAGTTTTTGAGAAAATCGATTTTTAAGTTTCAAGGGCAAAAATGTCTTTTAAATGCGGAAAATGTCAGTTTTTTTTGCACAGGTAACAATAGTGGTTTATTTTCATAGATTCCCCCAAGTGGGAAGAGTTTTACTTACTTCGTTTTGAGTGTGGGAAATATAAAAAAAAAACGACGTGGGGTCCCCCCTCCCAGACCTCTTTAACCCCTTGTCCCCCATGCAGACTGGGATAGCCAGAATGCAGAGCACCGGCCGTGTGGGGCTCCGCACCCTGACTATACCAGCCCGCATGGTCCATGGATTGGGGGGTCTCGGAAGGGGAGGGGCAGCCAAGCTTTCCCCTCCCCCTCCGAGCCCTTGTCCAATCCAAGGACAAGGGGCTCTTCTCCACCTCCGATGGGTGGTGGAGGTGGAGGCCGCGATTTCCTGGGGGGGGGGGGGGGGTTCATTGTGGCATCTGGGAGTCCCCTTTAAAAAGGGGTCCCCCAGATGCCCACCCCCCCTCCCAGGTGAAATGAGTATAGAGGTACTTGTACCCCTTACCCATTTCCTTTAAGAGTTAAAAGTAAATAAACACACAAACACATAGAAAAAGTATTTTAATTGAACAAAAAACATAACCACGAAAAAAGTCCTTTAATATTCTTAATTAACCATTAATACTTACCTGTCCCTTTAAATAAATGATCCCTCGAAATAGCCTCGGAAATGTTCTATCAGTTACAATGTAACAAAGTTATTACAATGTAACAACTTTGTTACATTGTAACTACGCCTCACCCGATGTCACTCGCCGCTCAGCCGCCGCATACGCGTCTGCACTGCACAGACCCGACAGTGCTCTGAGCTATATAGCTCAGAGCTCTCTAAGCATCTTTGAATTTGGGCTCCAAGGAGCCCCATTGGTCCTTAGCAGACCAATGGGGTTCCTTCAAATCAGAAGGAACCCCGTTGGTCTGCTAAGGACCAATGGGGCTCCTTGGAGCCCAAATACAAAGATGCTTTAGAGAGCTCTGAGCTATATAGCTCAGAGCTCTGTCGGGTTCAGGACGCTAAGTCCCCGCCGGCTCCGCTGCCCTCCCCACCTCTCCCACATGTCACTTATATACATGCTGGCACCCATGGGTGCCAGCATGTATGTGGGTGACAGGTGTGGGCGGAGTGGACGGCGGGAGCCGGCGGGGACTTAGAGTGTATGCGGCGGCCGGCGGGTGAGCGGCGAGTGACGTCGGGTGCGGTGGAGTTACAAAGTAACAAAGTTGTTGCATTGTAACAACTTTGTTACATTGTAACTGATTAGTATATTTCCGAGGATATTGCGTGGGAACTGGCTTTTAAAGGGACAGGTAAGTATTAATGGTTAATTAAGAATATTAAAGGACTTTTTTTGTGGTTATGTTTTTTGTTCAATTAAAATACTTTTTCTATGTGTTTGTGTGTTTATTTACTTTTAACTCTTAAAGGAAATGGGTAAGGGGTACAAGTACCTCTATACTCATTTCTCCTGGGAGGGGGGGTGGGCATCTGGGGGACCCCTTTTTAAAGGGGACTCCCAGATGCCACCATGAAACCCCCCCCCCCCAGGAAATCGCGGCCTCCACCTCCACCGCCCATCGGAGGTGGAGAAGAGCCCCTTGTCCTTGGATTGGACAAGGGCTCGGAGGGGGAGGGGAAAGCTTGGCTGCCCCTCCCCTTCCGAGACCCCCCAATCCATGGACCATGCGGGCTGGTATAGTCAGGGTGCGGAGCCCCAGGCGGCCGGTGCTCCGCATTCTGGCTATCCCAGTCTGCATGGGGGACAAGGGGTTAAAGAGGTCTGGGAGGGGGGACCCCACGTCGTTTTTTTTAATATTTCCCACACTCAGAACGAAGTAAGTAAAACTCTTCCCACTTAGGGGAATCTATGAAAATAAAACACTATTGTTACCTGTGCAAAAAAAACTGACATTTTCCGCATTTAAAAGACATTTTTGCCCTTGAAACGTAAAAATCGATTTTCTCAAAAACTATAAGGTCTTTTTGAAAAAAATTTTTTCCTCTTATTCCCACTGATCCCCTTAATATACCCTGTGAATTTGGTGTTCCTAAATTTTAAGCAGGCTTTGCTATTAACCGTTAAAGTCGGCGGGTTTTTAAATGTATATATTTTTCCTTTGAAACTTTAACATCGATTTTCTCAAAAACTATAAGGTCTTTTTGAAAAAAATTTTTTTCCTCTTATTCCTTCTGATCTCCTTAATATATTCTCCAAATTTGAGGCTCTTAGCACTTAAGGGGGCTTTGCTATTAACCCTTAAAGTCGGCGGCTACCTAACATTGATCCATGCGTCAACTTTTCCGCTTGGCAGCATGACCTTACGCATTAATTGCTAGTAGGATTTTACGCGTAAGACAATAACGTAACAACCCGAATTACGGTATTCTTACGCGTAATTGCGTAAGGGCTATGCGTAATTAGACATGTATCAAAATTGAATGTGTACGCCGTTAGCGTAATTCCGTAATGCGTAATAGCGTAAAATTACGCGTAATGATCCGTAAGCGTAGCTTTTTCCATTACGCCCAGCACTGCTGGGAATACACAGTTCGATTTGAACCGTGTATCGAGCTGCTCGATAAATTCCAGCGGGTCCCCGCTGGCACCCGGATCGATTCCCGCTCGTCCCTGCGGGCGGCTTCTTATCTTCGCTTCGCTTTTTACTATTGTCCTGCCCGCGGTATCAAGCAGGGAATCGATCCGGCGGGGTATCGGACAGGTCAGAAATGATCAATCGAGCCATCAGCGGCTCGATTACACGGTTCCAAACGAACCGTGTATTCCCAGCATTAGATTATTTTCTGTAGAGACTGGTCATTATCTCTGGTGCATTGTCTTCTGGTTATCTCCTGCTAACTAGAACAATGCATAATTGCTAGGCAGATAGAGGTTAGATAATTTCCAACATGTTGGAAATTATCTATCTGCCAGGTAAATCTAAAGGGGGCCGATTTGCCATCAGATCGACCAACAGATAGATCCCTCTCTGATCGAATCTGATCAGAGAGGGATCGTATGGCTGCCTTTACTGCAAACAGATTGTAAATAGATTTCTGCATGTAATCGATTCACCATCTGTGAAGCTGCCGCTGAACCCCCCCCCCCCCCCCCCCCTGCATACATTACCTGATCGGGCCGGCGCGAGTCCCCGGTCTCTGCTGTCTTCTTCTCCGCGCTCGGCTTCAGCTTCACTTCACTTCCTTTCCGCGGAAGTTTAAACAGTAGAGGGAGCTCTACTGTTTAAACTTTTTGTCGGGACAGGAAGAAGTGAAGCGGGGATACGCACAAGCGGAGCAGGTAATGTATTGCCGCTAGCGTTGGTCATTGGACATTCGAACGCCGCTATCGATGCACTCCCAACCCACTGGCGATTGAGCGAAATCTTCCGCATGGACGGATTGATGGGAACGATCGATTTCGGACGGAAATCAATCGTTCGGTCATCGTTTGCACAACAATTTCACAGCAGATTAGATCGAATATGCTGTATATCGGCGGGAAAATCGTATGGACCCCTTAACAGAACATTGTATGGTGCGTACCTAGCATAAAGCCCCAGCTACACTATACAAATTTTTGTGCGATTTGATTCGATTCAATCTGACATGTCCGATTGGGATTCGATTCGATTCATTTTGCCATTGTTCTGCAATGGCAAAATGTATCAAATTAAATCCCGATCAGACATGTCTGATTGGATCGAATCGCACAAAAAAATTGTATGGTGTAGATGGGGGATTAAAGCCAATGTGTACCGATTTAAAAAAAGAAAAGTCAGATACTCACCTAAGGAGAGGGATGGCTCGGTCCTAATGAGACTTCCCTCTCCTCTCCCGGTGCCCGTTCCCGCTCACGATCCCCCGTTGCAGTATTCGACCAGTTTGGTCAAATACTGCCACTTCGGAAGTCTTCGGGAGCACTCGGGCTCCCGAAGACGGGCCGCTCTATACTGCGCATGCGCGAGTGCCCACTCTGACGCACTCGCGCGGGCCTGTGACGCACTCGCGCATGCGCAGTAAGGAGCGGCCCGTCTTCAGGAGCCCGAGTGCTCCCGAAGAGTTCCGAAGTCCCCCGCGGCGGGGGATTTGAACGGAGCATCCACTGGGCACCGGGAGAGGAGATGGAAGGCTCATTAGGACCGAGCCTTTCCACTCCTTAGGTGAGTATCTGACTTTTCTTTTTTTTAATCGGTAACCATTCACTTTAACAGATGATTTATAACTAGCAGACACATTTAACAGCTGATTGGAGGCTGGCTGACACACACTACAGAGCCGCTGTGGTTTTCATGCAACTAGCTAAATAAATAAACAGGTTGCTAAGTAATGGTGGGAATACAAGTTACGTTTTTTGCGGAGAGTCGTTCCGATAGATGCCTTCGATGATAAAATTCCGACATGTCTGATTCTCCATCCGATTCTGTTATAGAAGTGAATGGAAAAAAGATAAGAAAAACGAGCAGAAGATAAGAGAATTGAGCAGAGAATCAAATGGCTAATAAATTAAGAATCGATGCGAAAAACGTAATGTGTATTCCCAGCATAAGTAACTATTTAGCAGCCTGTTTATTTATTTAATTAGCTAGTTAACATATGAAAAGCAACAACAGGGGACTCTGTAGTGTGTGAGTTATAAATCAGCTTTGTAGAGTGTCTGTAGAGCAGTTCAACACTTTTTTTATCAGGGATATATGATTTAATTACACAGCTCAGCTGTGTAGAGGGTTGTAGATATTTTTTTTTTAAAAACTCTATGGTGAAATGCATGCTGTCCATAGGTGGGGATAATGGAACAGCATAATTTTGGGCATAGTGCCCCTTTAAAGTGTACCCAAATTAAAAATACAAGATTTCAGAAATAAAATATATTTTCTAAATTATGATGAGAAATAGCAGCCTTTTTTCAGCTGCATGATGACAAATATAAAATATTTTACATTTATTGGAGGAACCCGTCCCTTCCTTTCATATTGCCGGGATTTTTCCGGCAAACTGGTGGAGGAGATCAAAAACAAAACACAGGCTGCTACTGATGATGTCACAGGGGAGGTGATCTCTGCTTGTGTGAGATTCCACATAGACAACGCCCCTGTGAGGGAGGGGGGAGCTGATGACAAACACACCCATGATCTAAAACCTCCTACTAAGCTCAGAAGTAATGGCTGCCACCTGTATAACCCTAGTTATGAAAAGAGAAGGGTGAAAAGCATACACTGAAATGCTTATAGGCTTAAAGGAGTGTTTATTTATCTTTGTATGTGTCAGAGTGGTGCAACTAAATATTTTGAATTAAAAAAATGTTTGGTTTGGGTCCGCTTTAAGCCTGAAAAAAACAGTTTAACCTACCTGGGGCTTCCTGCAGCTCCCTGCAGTCATCCTGTGCTCATGCTGTCCTTCTGCAACCCTCCAGTCAGCACGACCCCCTCAAAGCTTGCCAGGAGTGGCAGGTCGCCGGGAGCATTCTGAGCATGCGTAGTAGTGATCTTTCCATGCTGCACATAATGCTGATGCGCATGGGAGCACAATAAGGAGGTGCAGGGCCCGGGGCTGTGCATAGAGCTGATTGAAGGCTAATACAGCTGACGAGAGGATCACAGAAGGACGGCACAGACACAGGATGACTGCAGGGAACTGCAAAAAGCCCCAGGTAAGTTAACTGCTTTTTATCCCTTTAACTGATCATCAGCAATTGTAACCACCCATAAAAGCAGAAATATTAGCATTTTGCTGGTCTGGAGCATGCACGTTAGTGTTAACACAATGCCAAGGAGGAAAAACATCAGCAGTGATCTTAAAGAGGAACTCCAGCCTAAGAAAACATACTGTCATTAAGTTACATTAGTTATGTTAATTAAAATAGATAGGTAATATAATCTCTTACCCACATTGTTTTAAAAGAACAGGTAAATGTTTGATTTCATGATGGCAGCCATCTTTTTGGTTGAAAGGAGGTGACAGGGAGCATGAGACACAGTTCGAACTGTCCTGTTTCCTGAGCACCTCTCCCAGTTGCTAGGCAACGTGAATAACAACATAGGAAATCCCATCATGCTCTGCACAGCATCAGGGAAAAAAAGCCTGGGTTTTTTTTCTTTGATGGGTGGAGCTTAGCTAAAAATTCAGCTAAAAATGATGCTTTGGTAAGAAAAACAAAGTTCTGATGCTGTGAAACTGTTAAAGAAACACCAAGCTTTTTCAGTGCTGCTGAGTAGATTTTTAGTCCGGAGGTTCACTTTAAGGTAGCCATACATCTAGCGATGACATAGGAAAACGCAGGGGGGATTACAGCTGCCCAGAATACCCCCTTTGACTAGGGCTGGTGAAGTGTCTGGGGACAGGCATACATTCAGACACCAGAATATCTGCAGCTATCCTGCAGCTCCCAGCACTGCCCCCTTTCTTTCCCTGCTACAGTTGTCTTTGGATGTAGCAGCAGCACTGTGTGTACAGAGCATGGAGCAGCTCTGGGGAACTTAACAGAGTCAGGTATGAGCACACAGCCCTGTGCCCTGCTGTGTGAGTGCTTCACATTCCCCTTCATTACCAATGTCAGCTGTCCTCATTATTATCTGTATCCAAACTGCTCCTAATTGATCACATGGTTGGTCGGACGGGAAATTGCATTATGTGTACCCAGCATGATGTCCTACCATATTATTATACTGTATTGTGCGTGGCTGTGGGAGACCTTTCAGGAATCCCGCCCCTTGAAAATATGGGGTTTGCCCCTGGATGATGGCAGATTTGACCAATTAACAAGTCTCTCTCTGATCGAATCTGATCGGAGAGAGATTTGTCACCTGCCCATACACTGAATTGGCTTTGTGACGCTGCATCTGACCACCTTGGCACTTTCCCCCTAATCTTAAGCGTCCCCCCATGTCCAGTGCATGTTCTATATTACCTGATTGCGACCTCCGCTTGTCCCCGCTGGCTCCAGCTGCACTCTGTTCTTTGTACACATGTGCCACGTGGTTGCCCAGTAACGTGGCCGCATGTATGATATCTGACATCAAATGCGCGCCCTTACTAGGAAACCACGCGGGGCGCGCGTGTATTTAGAGCAGAGTGCGCCTTGAGCCAGCGGGGACAAATGGAGGTGACGGACAGGTAATGTATAACATGCACTGGACATGGGGGACACTTAACATAAGGGGAGAAAGCACTGGGGGTTTCATTGCATTCAATGATTGTTTCAAAACTTGAACGCCGTTACCACCGAGCAAGTCAGCCCAACATCTTGCAGCATTTGCAAATGACTATGTAAGCAATTTTGGGACAGAGATCGGTTGCATCGTCGGGCGTGTATGCACTTGGCGGCACCAATTTTCATCCTATTCAATTATAATAATTGAATTGGATGGTCTATCGGCCGCCAAGTCGCCTAATGTATGGCCACTGTAACCACCCAAAAGAGGGTTACAAAGTGCCAATGTATTTTTATGTGTGTGGCGCCTTTAAGACTCAGGCGCCAGGTTTGTGGAACTAAAACGGCGCATGAGAAGGGAGTATAAGCGTCCGCATGGTCGCATAGACCGTTGCTAAGCGACCAGAATATGCAAAGCAGGGACCTTGCTGGAACTTTCCAGAAGCCTCGCATGGCCTGTCAGAGAGCTATTGCGCAGGCGCAGGGGGGCGGAGATAACGGGGTGTAGCCGGAGGGAACTGGAGAGGACAGAGAGAGCGCGCCTTAGAGAGTGAGGAGAGAGGACGTGACTTAAAGGGAACCTTAACTGACAGGGATATGAATGTTTCCTTTTAAACAATACCAGTTGCCTGGCAGCCTGCTGATCTCTTTGGCTGCAATAGTGGATGAATCACATACCTGAAACAAGCATGCAGCTAATCCAGTCTGACTTCAGTCGGAGCACCTGATCTGCATGCTTGTTCAGGGGCTGTGGCTGAAAGTATTAGAGACACAGGATCAGCAGGAGAGTCAGGCAACTGGTATTATTTTAAAAGGAAAATCCACATCCTTCTCAGTTTAGGTTCCCTTTAAAGCTAGGAGCTGGTGGTGCGGAACGGGAGGAGGTGTACCGAGAGGAAGGCCATGGCAGTTGCCCGGAGAGTGAGAGGGGACCCGGTGGCCATAGAGTGACCAGTGCAGACCCAGCAAGGACAGCGGCAGCAGGTTGGACAGTGACCGGAGGTCGGAGGCGGCAGACCCTGCCCTGACCCGAGCTAGGCTGGAGGCAGCAGACAGATGAGTACAGGCCTGAGTGCCAATTACAAGCCACAAAGGCCTCGATTCACTAAAGGGTGCTAAGTGTTAGCACGCCAGTGAAGAGGCAGTTAGGACGCGAAAATGGCCGCTTTGCACGCTAATACGTGCGCAAAAGTTTCCGCGTCGGTGCGTGCAAAACGTTGCACTGGGTGCGACCAAAACGTTGCACCTGGTGCGCCTAAAATGTCGCACCGGGTGTGCCCGCACCGCGCTAAACTTTACACGTGCAAATTTTTGTGTGCAAACTTTTACGCGCGATCTGTACCAGCTTTGGACGTGCAAACTACTTAGCACCCTGGTTTGCATGCCCAAAGCTTTTAGGCGTGCTAACTAGGTTAGTACCCTTTTGTGCATCAGACCCCAAGTGTGCTCAGTTAGTAACCAGTGTTCAGTGGAAGCTTGCTGAATTTAGCAACCCAAAACCTGAAGAGGACAATTCTGTTCTAAGGTGGTGTTACTAAAGACTGTTAGTGTGAGAAAGCTTTCATTTGTGCTAAGAGAAGTTACTGTTGATTATAAGAAGTACATTGAGTGTTCAGGCCTAGCTGAAAGACATTAGTAACCTCCTTAAAGTACCCGCATAGCTGACTCAGCCCCCGCTTTGCATTAAGTTCTGGTATACGAAGTGACATTGTTCCTGTCAAGTCCGTTTCAAGTCAGGAGTAAAGTTATAAGTTCTTCAATTGATGTGTTCTGCAGAATTACCAAGAATTTGAGATTTAAAGAGAACTTAACAGTATTAACCTCCCTGGCGGTTAATTTTTTTAGCCACTTAGGCAAAAATCCTTTTTTTTGAAAAAAAAATTTTTTGTTTCATGTAAAGCTACCAGAGTGGTAGCTACATGAAACACCACTAGAGGGCGCATGTGTCCCTCTAGTGCGATCGTCGCCGGCATCAAAAGCAAACAGGGGAACGCGTATATAACGCACTCCCCTGTTTGGCTTCTCCTGTCGCCATGGCGACGATCGGAATGACGTCATGGACGTCAGACGCCTCCGATCCCGCCCATAGCGCTGCCCGGAACTCATTGGTCCGGGCAGCGCAGGGCTCTGGCGGGGGGGGGGACCCTCTTGCGCCGCTGCGTGCGGGCGATCGGCGATCGAGCTGTACGCGCGGCTAGCAAAGTGCTAGCTGCGCGTACAGCATTTTAAAGTGAGCAAATTGCCCCACCAGGGGCTGAGATATCTTCCTGCGCGGCATAGCCCGAGCTCAGCTCGGACTTACCGCCAGGAAGGTTAAAGAAGATAAGTGAAGGAGGAGTTACATTGCATCTTGTAAATGAGTAAAGTGTGCTGCAGGAGAAACCAGGTGATATCTGATTGAAATACAAAGTCAACTAAGTTGAAGTACATGTTTTGCATCAACTCTAAATTAGAGCTTATTCAGCCTTGACGTCAAAGTGCACTTAAAGAGACACTGAAGTGAGACTAAATCTCGCTTCAGCTCTCATATATAGCAGGGGCACGTGTGCCGCTGCTAAAACGCCGCTATCCCGCAGCTGCACGAGGGTCCCTTCACCCCCAACTCACCCCCCGCAAAAGTTGGTCGGAAAGTTGGTCGTAGAATTTGTCTTCCTGGAGGCAGGGCTAACGGCTGCAGCCCTGCCTCCAGTCGCGTCTATCAGACGCGCATCGCCGCCTCTCCCCCGCCCCTTTCAGTGAAGGAAGACTGAGAGGGGCGGGGGAGAGGCGGAGATACGCGCTGACAGACGCGCGTGGGGCAGGGCTGCGGCGGTTAGCCCTGCCCCAATGCGGAAGCGCTCCCCCGCATTACGGAGGGGATTTGGGGGGACAGGGAGCCACGTTAAGCCGCTGGATAGCGGCGTTTTAGCAGGGGCACACATGCCCCTGCTATATATGAGGTCTGAAGCGAGATCTATTCTCGCTTCAGACTCTCTTTAAGCAAAGTTATCTTGTAGGAGGGTGGTATTGATGGTATAGAGGGGTGCATCGGTCATGTTATATTTTATTTTGTTCTAACCCTTCCTGATTATTTGATTTATATTTTATTTTGTTTATTTTCGGAGGCCCTATCCCAAGGGGAAATGTTTGGAGGTAAAGTGAATTGAGTGTTATCATACAAAGAGTAAAGAGCCTAACAGATCTGTGAACAAGTTGAATGTCCTATTCAGGACTGATCAGCGAAATTGTGAATAATTCAGTACCATCTCAAGAACTGTCACGAGTTCCCCCAGGTTTTGCTGAGCAATATAGCTTGGACTTGGTTATAAGGGACTGAGAACTGTTTAGGAACTGAATTGCTCAGTAGACCAGCCTATTACCCCCAGCCCACGCCCAACAACGGTACTGTGTATTGTATATGCTGTAAAGTGGATGGTTGTATGAGAAGACCTTTGTAGCTCAAATACTTTGTATGTAACTAACCTTTTTATTCCGCAGCTTTTACCAGTGCACTGGCTGTGAAGACCAGGAGATTATATTATTTGACCAGGATTTGTTGAAAAGGACGCCTGAGCTGCCTGTATGAAAAGGACGCTTCCATAGACATCAATGTTATTTCTGCAAATATGGGCTACAAGGTGGTGAAAAGTGCGCCCGAGTTTTGATATAGGCTACAAGCGGGCGCCCCTTTGTAGCCTATATTTTTGGGGGCTACAAGGTTTTTGGCTACAGTAGGGTGCCCCTTTGTAGCCCATATTTGTTTCGGCTACAAGGTTTTCGGCTACAGTAGGGTGCCCCTTTGTAGCCCATATTTTTTTCGGCTACAAGGTTTTCGGCTACAGTAGGGCGCCCCTTTGTAGCCCATATTTTTGGGGGCTACAAGGTTTTCGGCTACAGTAGGGCACCCCTTTGTAGCCCATATTTTTCGGTTACAGGGTTTTTGGCTGCAAGGTTTTTGATTCTGCCACAAAAGGGCACCCTTTTATAGCAGAGATTTTTGATTCAGGGGTCTAGGGGGGGTTAGGATTAGGCATCACAAGCAGGAGGGTCTAAGGGTTAGGCACCACTAGGAGGGTTTAGGGTTAGGCACCACCAGGGGAGTCTTAGGGTTATGCACCACCTGGGGGGGTCTTAAGGTTAGGCACCACCTGGGGGATCTTAGGGTTAGGCACCACCTGGGAGGTTTTAGGCTTAGGCACTACCTGGGGAGTCTTAGGGTTAGGCCCCACCAGTGGAATCTTAGGGTTAGGCACCACCTGGGGGGGGGGGGGGGGTCTTAGGGTTAGGCACCACCTGGGGAGTCTTAGGGTTAGGCACCACCAGGGGAGTCTTAGCGTTAAGCACCACCAGGGGAGTCTTAGGGTTAGGCACCACCGGGGATAGGGGAGTAGGGTTAGGGGAGGGTTCTTTGTGAGAGTAGGGAGAAGTTAGGTCATAGTAATCACGACGAGGGGCTTTCTTAGGGTTAGGCACCACCAGGGAGGGGTTAGGCACCACCAGGGAGGGGTTAGGGTTAGGCACCACCAGGGGGGGTTAGGGTTAGGCACCATCAGGGGAGGGTTCTGTATGAGAGTAGGGAAAAGTTAGGTCATAGTAATTACTTTTCTCAGCTATATCTAGAGCCCTTTTATAGCCCAACAAATTCCGCCTATAACAGCATCCTTTTTATAAACTAAAACTGTATGGCATGTATGGGCTACAACAGGCGCCTTTTGTAGCCAAATTTGACATATATATGGGCTACACCAGGCGGCCTTTGTAGACGAATTTAAAATATATGGGCTACACGGGACGCCCTTTGTAGCCGAATTTGGAATATATGGGCTACACCAAGCGCCCTTTGTAGCCGAAGTTGGTATATGGGCTACACCAGGTGCACTTTGTATCTGAAGTTGGTATATGGGCTACACCAGGTGCCCTTTGTAGCCGAAGTTGGTATATGGACTACACCAGGCACCCTTTTTGTAGCTGAATTTGGCATATATGGGCTACATCAGGCACCTTTTTTTCCAGGCGCCCTTTTCAAATAGACGCATTTGACCTTTGATGTGCAAGGAAAGTGTGTCGTGACATTGAAGTGTATTTGGTTGATTCATTTCTACAGTGACCACTGTTAGGTCACGAATAAATCTTTGATAATTTTATATGAGTCAGTGTCTGGTGGATTCCGCTCAGCCCGGTTGCTTGATGCTAACGGATAAATCGGGTTACAGCACCTTTAGAGAATGCTGCCTATACATCTGGGAACGGTTAGAAGGCAATTTCCATACAATTTACAGCAACTAAATGCATCTCACCCCCTGCTAGCCACGTTGCATGAACACTATGCTATGAAAGTGATGATTTCACATCCATCCCAGCATGTTAAAGAGGATCTGTCAGCCATATCATCGCAGGGACAAAAAAACACATATACTGTATACGTAGATAAATACTTGCTCTAATTACATAACATATGTATTGCACTGTCCACATTTTGATTTTAGTGATTTTTCTATAGTAAAAAAAGAGAAAATCCTACTTAGGATTCTCCATTTTAACTGTGTCTATCTTGAAGCTAATCCTAATGTCATTTCCTCCCTTGCTCTCCTTTGCCTGATTGTGTTTGCAGTGCCCACCCTCCTTTCAGTCTCCAGGCACTCCCACCCAGCTATGCAATACAAAGTGTACTGTCTCAGCATGAGAAATATCAGCTAATCAGAGAGTAACAGAGGTGGAGGGGAAAACAGGAGGAGAAGGCTTCAGCCAATCCGGCTGCATTAGTTAAGTCTAAGAGGAAAGTAAAGAAGCAAAAAAGACAACCCAACATGCCCTGCAACTTCCTTTGTCAACTTCCTTTGTCCCCAGTTTACATGACTATGTAATGATTATTTATCGACAAGAAAAGTAATAGTGATTTTTAATTTTTGTATTGCCTGGTTAGCATCCTTATTACTTGTTTACCAGATAATTTTTTTTTATTTTATGCAGGACAGTTACACTTTAAAACCTTGCTAGTCACAAAATGGCCACTGTATTCTATTTTTAATAAGGTGCTGTGTATCTTGAAATTTTACAGGACCACCTGTGCCTCATTATTTAGACATACTGTTGAATGGCGATGGAAGGGTAGTGACTATCTGCAGACTGCCAAGATCTGAATATGCTTGGAAAGCATTTAAGACCCAAAACGTTGCGCCTGCATATCACTATGTAGTATACATGCAAAAAGGGCGCCTTAGAATTTTTGGCAGCCTCCACATACCGCTCACTTCAGATTCCCTTTAAACACTCCCCACTGGTGTCTAACCCAGGCCCGGATTTGCATCACAGGAGTCTGTAGGCACAGATGTCCTAAATATATAAAATCAGCGCAGGTCTATAGTAATACAGCTTTCGTCATTTTCTGGTATACGGGATCTTCGAACAAAAAGGTAAAGAAGCAAGGCTTACCAGATTCCAACAACCCACATTATAAGGTTGTAAACGAGTTTGATAGATGGTCTGCAGAACTTTCAAATGGTGTTGTTTCACCAGCGATGTTGCACACCACAGATTCCTCCGGAATATATTAGATATCCTGAGGTCGCAGAGACTCGCCAAAGAGGAGTCCAGTAGGATAGTGACATGAAAGAGATGTACGGCACATCTAAGTGTAAACCGTCTTTATTACATAACCAGTAAAACAATTTAAAAGCAAGGATAAAAGAAACTCACATACGGGGCCCGTGCACTGGGAACCCCGAAAAAGTAGCACGCATAAAATAGTCAATAGAAGACCTCAAATAAAATGGTGCCGCCTGTCGCCTTCCCGACAGGCTCCCCTGATGACGCAAGATTGCGAAACCGGTCGGGAAGGCGACAGGCGACACCATTTTATTTGAGGTCTTCTATTGACCATTTTATGCGCGCTACTTTTTCGGGGTTCCCAGTGCACGGGCCCCGTATGTGAGTTTCTTTTATCCTTGCTTTTAAATTGTTTTACTGGTTATGGAATAAAGACGGTTTACACTTAGATGTGCCGTACATCTCTTTCATGTCACTATCCTACTGGACTCCTCTTTGGCGAGTCTCTGCGACCTCAGGATATCTAATATATTCCGGAGGAATCTGTGGTGTGCAACATCGCTGGTGAAACGACACCATTTGAAAGTTCTGCGGACCACCTATCAAACTCGTTTACAACCTTATAATGTGGGTTGTTGGAATCTGGTAAGCCTTGCTTCTTTACCTTTTTGTTCGTAGATCCCGTATACCAGAAAATGACGAAAGCTGTATTACTATAGACCTGCGCTGATTTTATATATTCATCGCTTGTGTGGACTTTTGGACATTGTCCTTCTCGGCTGCGGTCGCCTTCTGCCTTGGCGCTGACACTTGTTGTTTATTTTAGGCACAGATGTCCTGGCATCTTAGAGTTCCCCCTCCATGAACCTACAAACCTCCACCAAATCGCACCACAAGTGTGCTGGCAGTTCCAGCTGTCACTTCTCTTTTACTTCCCTTGCCTGTCATATGTAGCTACAGGTGCCCCTTAGTTTTAGACAACCAGAAGTACCCTCAATATTAAGTAGCTAGAGGTGCCCCAAGTATTAGTTGGCCAGAGGAATCTCAGTATTAAGTAGCTAGAGGTGTCACTGACTGAAGGGAGATCTCGTTGGTGGAAGGAGCAGGGTCAGTAACCTCTCATTTATACTTTCAGCAAGACTCTGCATAGGGAAGGAGGGAGGTTGGCGCTCAGGGAGTGGAGTCAGCCGCATTTACACCATCAGGCTCCTGTAGGCATGTGCCTACAGTGCCTTATGGTAAATCCAGCCGTGGTCTAACCTTAACCACCTGAATCCCCCCCCCCCCCTCCCCGCTGATGCCTAACCCTAACTGATACCTCACCACCACCAATGTTTAATTGTAAAAAGAATTAAAAAAAACAACACAAAAACACCACTGTTGCCCAACTTTAACCCCCCACACCCAGCCACAAAGCCATTGCAAAAATAAAAAATATTGGGCACCGTAGAAGTTTGAGCACTGCCGTAGGCACCCATAATATTTTTTGGCCACAGGGGGAAATATAGGTGGCGGAGGTGCCCAATAAAATTGCAGGCGCAGGAGGCACCCGCTTTTTGTGGCTACAGTATGCATAGTGGGCGTCGCTATTTTAATGTGCGCCTCTGGTGCCCCAACTTCCCCCTGTAGCCAACATTCCTTTCGAGGCCTATTGCGGCACCGAAACTTCCAAAGCATCTATGGTGGCGCCCAAATTTCCTGCTTCCCACTATGTAGCCTGCTGTGCTGTGTACTAATAAATGGGTTGAGCTCTAGCTTTTTCTCTTGCAGCCCAGCCAGCTATTACCCTCTCTACCAATGAGATCATTATTGATGTTGGAAGTGAGAAGACCGTTACTTGTGAGGTCAGCAGATATTACCCCACCGAACCAAAGAAGATCCGATGGGTGAGGCACAGTAACGTTTACAGGAGCAAAGTCCTGATGGATGCAGAAACCTATTTCACTGTGGAATTGGAGAACAGTGATGGGAGCTTCAACGTGACAAGTTTACTTTCTGTTAAGCCAATCAGCAAGGAGGAAACAGGAGACACATATTCCTGTATTGTGAATCACATAACCTTCGAGCATGAACAGAGCCGTGACCTTACACTGACAGTGAAAGGTAATCACATGCTAACAGTATGTGGTGGGAAGGGGTGACCTACTGTTAACCAACTTCACCTGCAAGGGTTTTTCCTCTTAAAAAAAACAGTCCAATGATTTTTTTGCCACCAATTAGGCTTTCCTTGTGGGGTACTTTTTGCTAAGAATAATTTTATTCTAAATGTGTTTTAACAGGAAAAATAAGAAAAAATTTTAAAAAATTAATTCTGTTTTCGGCCATTATAGTTTCAAAATAATACATGCTACCATAATTAAAACCCACATATTTGCATATGCCCATTTGTCCCAGTTACTCCAATGTTTAAAAATTTTCCCTAGTACAATAGCTAATATTTTATTTGGAAATAAAGGTGCATTTTTTCAGTTTTGCATCTATCCTTAATTACAAGCCCATAATTTATAAAGTAACAGTAATATACCCTCTTGACATACATATTAAAAAAAAAGTTCAGTCCCTAAGGTAACTATGTATTTTTTTATTGAAAAAAAAACATTTCTACAAAATTTTTGGGGGGCAACTATTGGGGAGTGTGGGAGGTAATTGGTCAATTTAAAAAGTAAAATTAGGTCTGCATTTTGCAGGGTCGTAGTTACTCATCCTGGGGGAGAGGAAGTGGTTAAAGGGCAATATGGACCAACACTAGCAATAATAAGTAATAATAATAAATGTGGCCGTTGTGTTGTGTATTAAAGCAAGCAGGCTCTATTGCACATGATCCCAGTTGGTATCTATGGCTGCTGTTAGTGAGGCAGGTCATTTCGGGCACACGCTCTTCCCTGCACTGTGCCTGACCTGGGGGGCCACCATAGACTTAAAAAAAAAACCTGTAATTAAGAAAAAGTCCCCTGGGGGTACTTACCTCATGAGGGGGAAACTTCTGGATCCTAATGAGGCTTCCCCGTACTTCTCTGTCCCTCCGTTGTCCAGCTGCAGCCCCCCAAAGTGCAGCAATGTAACTATTTCCGGGATCCAGTGCAGGCGTACTAGCGGATCTCCCTTCGGGTTAAGGCAGAAATAGCTCACCTGAGCTCTACTGCTCAGGTGTGAGTTCTTTTGCGCCTACACAGTAGAGTGGATATGATCGGGTTCGGCTATTTCTGCCTTACCCAAAGGAAGAGCCGCTACTGCGCCTGCGCTGGATCCCGGGAAGGTAAATAAATCATCGCTTGTCAAGCTTGTCGGGGGAGGATTGCGGGACGCTTCGGGGGAGCCACCGCTGGACTGCCTGCAGCTACAGAGGAGGGGGAAGCCTTATTGGGACCCTATGGCTTCCCCCTCCCGAGGTGAGTACCCCCAGGGGATGTTTTTTTAGTACAGGTTTTCTTTAATGTTATTATGTCTATGGCCACTCAGCAGTCTCCCTCTTAATTTCTATGACTCAAAGGGGGAATAGTAATTAATGCCGGAAGTCCATGTACAAGTTTTTAGGGAGATGCTAAACACATGGACCAAGCAGGGCCGGCCCTACACTTTTTGCCGCCTGAGGCAAATTTCCCTCCAGCCTTACATAGTAAAGCAGCCAGCCGCTACTCGTACGATGCACGGGCGGGGAGGACTCACCTCTTCCCAGCGTGCGCTCCACTGACGTCACTTCCTGCAGCGTTGCAGGAAATGACGTCAGTGGAGCGCACGCTGGAATGAGGAAGAGGTGAGTCCTCCCCGCCCGTGCCTCTTACGAGTAGCGGCTGGCTGCTTCACTATGTAAGGCTGGAGGGGAGCGCAGATCGGGGGACCCAGGCGAGGGAGGGGGGGGGGGTCCGACCCCCCTCCCCGCCGCTAGGCCCAATACCCCCGTCCTGCCCGCTACCCCTCCAGCTCGGCGGCCGGCTCCCCGCACCCAAGGACGGGCGGGTGCCGCCCCTAGAAAGATGCCGCCTGAGGCAAAAGTTTCACCCCGCCTCATGAGCGGGCCGGGCCTGGGACCAAGTAATGTAATGTTCTTTGCACACATAGAGAAATGTGCATTATGTATATACACCAATTGCTAGTATAGGTGTTTGTATAATGGGTGTTATAGAAACAATGCAGCTTTTCTGTACATAATGTGTGTTGGACTATGAGCGTAACGCACATTTCATTGCTTGTAAACACTTCTAAAATTGTCCATGCCAATTTTACCATAATTTAGTGAATAAGATCCAAAGAGTATGGATGTGCTGGTGACAAAACTATCTTTTAATTTTATGGATTAATTATTAAATGCAATCTTTTCTTTTGATCTGAGTGATCTGATCAAAAATATAATTCGCTAAAAATTTTAACATTAACCTCCTGAGCGTTACTCCGCTCAGGAGGTTTTGCCATTTTGTGCCCCCCAGTCCCCCTCAGAGATCCCGTGACTGAAAACCCTATAGCTAGCACTAGTACAAATGCCCGGCACACCCCGATCCCCGCCGCTCCCCTCTTTATACATTACCCAGCCTGGATCCAGCGATCGGCGCAACCTCCCCGGACAGCTCCGGTCTTCACTATGGGGAGGATCGCACATGACGTCATGACTTTGCCGATGTCATGACGTCATTCGCAAACCCCATCCTCCCCATAGAGAGACCAGAGCTGTGCAGGGAGGCTGCGCGATCGCTGGATCCAGGGGGGTAATGTATAAACGGGGGGATTGCAGGGGAGCGGCGTTTGCCCGACACTTCTACTAGCTAGCTTAGTGCTAGCTATAGGTTTTATAGTCATTTGGGACAAAAATTTTATTATGGGGGACTCCTGGGGCCACAGAGCGGTAAGCCCGACATAGTGTCGGGCATACCGCTAAGGAGGTTAACCAGTTCGGCCTATCTGGACGAGCTTCCTCGTCCAGATAGGCACTGCTGCTGCCGACGCCTCGTGCGTGCGATCGGGCGCGCCCCCACACGCGCTCCCGCTGCCCGCCGCTAGCCCTCCGATCAGTGAAGGGGAATATAATTCCCATTCACCGATCTATCTTCCCCGCAGAAATACTGATGCTTTCTCTCCAGAGAGCGCGGTATTTCTGCCCCCAGGAAACATCTCCCCTGCTTTTAAGTTCCTGGATGCGAGATTGTTCGCATCCAGGACTTTTTTCACTGTGGCCATCTTGTGGCCAAATAGTAAACTGCACCACAATACATTTTTAATAAAAAAAAAAAATATTATTTTACATTTAAAATTAACAGTTTCCCTCCCACACCAAAAATTACCCACATACACTTTTTTTTTATTAAAAATAAAAATAAAAAATACAATTAAAAAAAACCAAAAACATAAATAGTTACCCAAGGGTCTGAACTTTTTAAATATGCATGTCAAGAGAATATGTTATTATATTATTTAAAATTATAAGCTTATAAATAGTGATGGACGCAAATTGAAAAAATGCACCTTTATTTCTAAATGAAATATCGGCACCATAAATTGTGATAGGGACATCGTTTAAACGGTGTAATAACCGGGACAGATGGGCAAATAAAATACATGAGTTTTAATTACGGTAGCGTATATTAATTTCAAACTATAATGGCCAAAAACTGAGAAATAATGAATTTTTTTCATTTCTTTCTTAATCTTCCTGTTAAAATAGATTTAGAAAAAAATAATTCTTAGCAAAATATAGCACCCAAAGAAAGCCTAATTAGTGGCGGAAAAAACAAGATATAGATCAATTCATTGTGATAAGTAGCAATAAAGTTATAGGCGAATGAATGGGAGGTGAACGTTGCTCGGATGCATGAGATTTTCGGACCGTGGCGCTGAACCGGTTAATGGACACCTTAAAGCGGTATAAAACCCTGACATAATATTTAATAAAAACATGTTTTCCTACTTGTTATGTGCCATACTGTTATCATATTTGCCTTTGTGAAATTACAAGTTCCCAAAAGTACAAATTTTTACTTTGAGAGCTGCCTTTGCATTTTATTCATAACTGGTTTTATTCATGTTGTATTGAAGGCAGAAATGCTTTCAGTGTCTCTCTGTGTCCAGCAGCTTCTGCACAGTCAGAGAATGTGTCACATTACTCACTTGATACAATTAAGTAAGCACTAACATTATCTACACTTCGGATGCGTCCAGCTTTGCTGGCAGGGAACTTCTAATTCCTGTGTGTAACCCTTTGAATGCTGTTCTAGTAAAAAAAAAATGCTGGTTGTATATAATATGCTGTAAATAATCTATTAGTGCAAAGAAGAAATGCAGGGTTATATTCCGCTTTAAGCCCATATATGGCAGATTTATTGAAACCAGTGCAGGGAAGATTGAAGCAAAACTA
Organism: Hyperolius riggenbachi; assembly: GCF_040937935.1. Taxonomy (NCBI): domain Eukaryota; kingdom Metazoa; phylum Chordata; class Amphibia; order Anura; family Hyperoliidae; genus Hyperolius; species Hyperolius riggenbachi. The sequence goes on from NC_090656.1 coordinate 209,870,135, forward strand.
GGGCAAAATAGGTGTAATACTGGAGCGGTTGCTCAGAACAGCAAATTAGATTAGCCAATGGTGATCAGCCGAAATTTCGTGTTTTCGTAATTACGACACAAAATCGTAATTCTCAGAGAATTCGTAATTTCATGTTAAATTGTAATTTTGGTTTTCATTCGTAACTCCAGAATTTAGGTTCATTATGAAAATTAGAGGAAATTACCAAATTACGGATAACGCTAAATTATTTTTCCATTATGATCATAATCGTAGTGATGAAAATCAGGCAGTTGCTCTATTTTTGCAGTCGTTTGGCTCCATTTTTCTTTCTGCTGGTTTTGATAAATCTACACAAATCCCCCTCCCCCAATTATTACTTTTTTATTAATTAGTTTCATTTTTTTTGCTGTTTCTTTCTTTCTTTTTAATTTTTTTTTTCATTACAGAGACGACAGTTTCCTGGCATTTCCTGGCTGGAATAATGTTTGGGATTTTTGTGGTGCTAATAGCAGCACCAGCATTATATCTATATTTTAGAAGAGGTAAGAAGCAACATTTTAATGGACAGACTGCTTACTATGAATTCTGTGGAATCCGATATTCTGCATTGGTGGACCATTGCCTGCTTGATTGCTTCTTCAGCCTAGCTGCCTAGTGTCCAATTGCATATCTAACATTGAGATTCTTTCAACATTAGCAGGGCCGGATTCTTACTGACTGTATACCGCCCAAGGCCACTGTCACCAGCTGCCCCACTTCAGTATAGGTAGCAAGGTGACCCCTCTCCCCTTCCTTCCAGTATAGCCACTGACTACTTTAATCCCTCTTTTCTCATCCCACTTTCAGTATAGGTAGCCAGCTCACCTTCACACCACAGCAGCCATCAGTGTCACTCAATTCTCAGCTTCGTCTCCAGTGCAATAGCTTCCTCTTCCTTTCCATCTCCAATGCTGCCCAAGTCTATAGCCGCTGGCCACAATGCAAACGTGCACAGAGAACAAGGTGGCTGCTGCACAGGCGGCTAGCAGCAGAGTACTGCAGTCAGGCACTTGCCTGATCTCCCTGCATTGCAGCATCTACAAGCTTACAAATGCTGCACCAGTTTAGCCTGTTACTTTGGTGCCCTTGCTCCTGCGCTCACATCTTCCTTATTTCTGTAGGATAACCCTTTAACCTTGACCAAGTCATCTGTTTGAAGCAGTATGGATACCCTTTCAATATTAGTGGCCCATGGCATATAAGTTATTCAATTTCCTACCATCTTATTTCTCAGTACACCATACTTGTATTCTAAGGGATTCTTATATGGGTATGTATTGTGGTGTCACCTGTTCTATTGTAACTTTAATGATATTTTGCTATGGACTCCCTCCTAGTGCCTTAAGATGCATACACACCTGTAACTAATGTCGGAAATCTGGACCCGAAAACCCTCTGGTGACAACGCTGGGCCGAGCTGTACAGATGTGAAGTCAGCTCTATAGATGATGTCACATTCTGCTGCTATGGGGGAACTAGAGGGACGACGGACATCACATGCATGATGTCACGTGGAGGGGGGGGGGGGGGTGTGCGCAATGCAATCAGCCATCACTTGGCCAAGTTGATCCACCTGGTGGTTCACTTGTGGGTTTGGGGTCGGGGCTACTGTACACATGCCTGACTCTTAGCGCACCTCATTACCACTGTTTCATTGGCATCTATGAAATGGCTGCCAAATTATCTGCTCTTTACTTATGATGGGCTCAGGGGGTATTGGGAGCACTTGAAAAAATCACAGGTACATCCTTATGGTAAGATTTCAGATAACAAAATAAATAAATAAACAAGCTGGAATATGATACAAAAGGTAATATTTGGAAACAATTGTACAGTATTACAACACAAATACATATGTAAAGCGGATGAGCTTTTTGTCCCTAGGCCTTCTCAAAGGACTAGAGGACATGATCTGCACATGGAGGAAAAACGTTTTAGCCATTTATTTAGGAAAGGGTTCTTTACAGTAAGAGTGATTAAGATTTGAAATGCATTGCCACAGGAAGCCGTTATGGCAAACTCTATACCTGCATTTAAAAGGGAGCTTAGATGCTTTCCTTGCATTGAAAGACATCAATGGCTACAATTACTAGGTAATGCCTAATGATGTTGATCCAGGGATTTTATCTGATTGCCATCTGGAGTCGGGAAGGAATTTTTCCCTTTAGGGGCTAATTGGACCATGCCTTGTAAGGGTTTTTTCGCCTTCCTCTGGATCAACAGGGATATGTGAGGGAGCAGGCTGGTGTTGCACTTTATACTGGTTGAACTCGATGGACGTATGTCTTTTTTCAACCAAAATAACTATGTAACTATGTAAAAACTGTCATACAAAAGGGGTACATTCTGGAATTACATGGAGAAATACTGGTCTAACACAATGGCCCATACGCAATTCCTTTTTCTGCTAAGTTTTCTCCTAGGAGATCATTTTTCATTTTCTGTTTAACAGAACTTCTCTATACTCTGCAGTTGAAATTGTAAAAAAAGGTAGGTAAAAAAAGTGAACTGGATAAGGGCCTTTAAAGTTTCTCAGAAAAAAGAGCTTTATAAAGGGCTAAAAGACACCAAAAACCCCTCTATTGAAAATCAATGCTAAATTTAATTTTGCCTTCTTAAAACAGAAGGTATTTGTCACAATTCAGCTTTGAAATGAACCAAAACCAAATGCAAGAAAGAGTTTCACTTACCTGGGGCTTCTACCAGCCTACTGCAGCCACCCTGTGCCCACGCCGTTCCTCAATGATCTTCCGGTCTTCCGCCAAAGCTCAGTTTAGTTTCTGCCAACTGATCAGTCGGTGGCCACTGCCCCCTGGCCGCACGAGTTCTCGTTCATGCTCCCATGGGAGAGAGTGTCCTGTGCAGGCACAGTAAGAGAAATCCTCCACCTGTGCAGAATAATCTTGCTGACGAGAGCGCAAATGAAGATGTGTGCGGCCAGGGCGGTGCAGGCGCAGTGGCCCACCATCTGATCAGTTGGCAGAAGCTAAACTGAACCGCGACAGGAGACCGAAGGATCGTTGAGAACCGGCACAGAGTGGCTGCAGGGGGCTGGTAAAATCCCCAGGTAAGTGAAACTCTTGTTCTTGCGTTCGGTTTCAGTTCACTTTAAAGTGTAACTGAGATGGCGAGGGGGGAGAGATATACATACCTGAGGCTTCCACCAGCTCCCTCCAAGCTGATTGCTCCCTTGCCGTCCTCCTCTGCCTACTAGATCTTCTGAAATTGGCCTCTGAAAATCCTCCAGTTACGGCCAGTCGGCATAGGCGCAATCTAGACGTACTCCCTCCCCCCTCGTGTTTCCATGGCTGGGAGCATTCTGTGCCTGCGCAATAGTATTGGATAGGTGTAGGGATGATCGGAAGGAGCAAATTCCGTTCCGCCGGAATTCGCGGATTCCGCCAACGCTGAATCCATCACTATGAAGATTCCGCCGGATTTTTACAAAATTCCGCTGGATTCTGGCGGAAAAATTAAAATAATCGCAAATAGAACCTTGTTTATGCTACTATGAGACTGTGTACCACAAAGACTGTGCATGCAGTTGCTGTTGAATGATTTTATGGGGATGTATGTGTGTCTTTTGGAGGAAGGAAGTAAGTCTGCTCCAAGAAGTTTCAGCATGTAGTGTTGGTGGTATAATGGTTAGGATAGCAGCCTAGACCTGGGTTCAATTCCTGGCCAATGTATGTCAGTTGGCTACTGAAATCCTACAGTTCCCTAAGCAAGCTCATTTTTCTCTTGCATATATCACAATGGTAAATGCTAGGCTGGCTTCAGCATGTAGCATTGTAGTGTGTTGTGTTTATGTATAATGGTTAGGATAGCAGCCTACAGAGCGGTAGGCCTGGATTCAATTCCTGGGCCTGGACAATGTATGTGAGTTGGCTTTTCAAATCCTACAATTCCCTAAGCAAGCTCATTTTTCTCTTGGATATATCATAATAGTACATGTTAGGCTGGCTTCAGCATGTAGTGTTGGTGGTGGTATAGTGGTGAAGAGAGCTACCTACCGAGCACTAGACCTGGGTTTAATTCCCAGCCAAGACCTGGGTTCAATTCCCGGCCAAGGTATGTAAGCTGGCTTTTGAAATCCTACAATTCCCGGGAGGAAGGGAGTCTTTTGAGTAGAAATACTTCTTATTAGGCAGAAATCAGTTAGGGGGGGAAACATTTTGAATTCCGTAAAATTCAGCGGAATTTCATTTTGTTCCGTGGAAATTCCGAATTAGGGCTATAGCAATTCCGTTCCGTCGCTACGGAACCGGAATCACCAAATTCCGGCCGGAATCGCGGAATTTATAATCCCGCGGAATGCAGCGACCATCCCTATATAGGCGCTAAACGCTCCCAGCCTTGGGATTGTGACATGGATGTGTGCACGGCTGGGCCTTGCAAGCACAGTACGCTGCGGACTGGAGGACTTTCTGGGGGCAATTTCAGAAGATCCAGGATGTGGGGGAGGATGGTGAGGGAGTGATCTGCCTAGAGGGGGCTGGTGGAATCCTCAGGTATGTATATCCCTCCCCCCCCCCCCCCCCCGCCATCTCAGGTCCACCTTTCAGCTGAATTATCACAAATATAGATACATTTACTGATATTATATGATCTCCAACAATTACATATCACAGTATTTATCAGTACTATCAGTATTTTACTTACATTCTACTATCTACAATTGTAGAATATCAATTATTACAACATTCTGCTATCCCTAATAGTAAAATATTGGTAATTGATTTTGATATTCTACTACTCCTCTGCAGTGATGGGCAGATATTTTCTGATCACGGATTAGCTGTAATTCATCAGAATTTTTTCACTATTTGGCTTCGGTATTCAACGCCGTGATCGATTCTGGATCATGGAAATCGGCCTCGGAAATTCCGTGATTACAAATATTCGGAATGCAATCACGGTTGTGATCGCGGGGATCACGGTAAAAATTAATTTGTGACTATCTCCCGCCAACTTTAGCAGTAAGTAGCAAAGCCCCCTTACCCGGTAGAAACATCATGTAAGAAGGATCTTATTTGGTATGTAAATAGACCATTGGGGAGCCTTGGAGCCAAAATTCATAGATGCTTTTTGGCTCTAGCTATACTAAGTATAGCTAGAGCTGTGCGTGCGTGGGGACCGTTGCGCGGGTCATCTTCAATCAAGGTCGCACGTTAGAGGGTATTGGCGTGGAACCTTTTCCGAGGATATTGGCATGGAAACATTCTCTTAAAGGTACAGGTAAGTATTTCTGAAGACCGCAAGATAGAGGATACTGTCATCGTGGGACATAAGAGGATATTGGCGTGGGACATTACCAAGGAAATTGGCATGGGAACATTTTTTTAAAGGTACAGGTAAGTATTTCTGGTTAATTAAGATGAATAAAATTTTTTTTTATTTGTTTTAATCCTTTATGGGAATGGGTAAGGCAAAGTACCCTTATACTCATTTCTCCTGGGAGGGGGGCAGACATCTGGCGTCCCCTTCTTAAAGGGGACTCCCAAATGCCACCATGAACCACCCCCCCAGGGAGTCATCGCCCCCACCTCCTCCTGGGGCACCGGAGGTGGGGAAGAGCCCCTTGTCCATGGATTGGACAAGAACTCGGGGGAAGAGGGGAAGGCTTGGCCGCCCCTCTCCCCCAACGCCCCAACATACCATGGACCATGCGGACTGGTATAGCTCAGGGTGCAAAGCCCAGTGGCTCCGCATTCTGGCTATACCAGCCTGCATGTGGGACAAGGGGCTACAGAGGCTCGTTAAGGGGGGACCCCACGTTATTTAAAAAAAAAAAAATTCCCACTATCTGAACATATATTTTTTTTTTAAATATTGTTTCCCTTTTTAACATATACTGCAAATTTGGTGTTGATAGGATGTTAACTGCTAAAGTTGGCGGGAATTGTGTCACTAAGAACTGGCATTTGCCGCATTTAAATGTATACTTTTTTTAAAATCGATTTTCTCAAAAACTGTCTTTTTCCCCACTGTTCTTCTTAACATATCTGGCAAATTTGGTGTTCCTACCATGTAAGGGGGCTTTGCTATTAACTGCTAAAGTCGGCGGGTTTTGGCAGCTTTTCAATCACAAATGCTTTTTTATTTGAAATTTTAAAATCGATTTTCTCAAAAACTAAAAGTTCTTTTTGAATTTTTTTTAAGTTGTAGCCACATCTCACCTTTATTATCCATGCAATTTTGGTGATTGTAGCATGTATTGAGGCTTTGCTATTAGCTAAAACACTTTTCCGTGATCCCGGCCGTGAATTTCCATGATTGCCTCATTCACGGTCGAATTCGTGAGTCCGTTTCAAATCAAGAAATTAATCACACCATTTCCAGTTCTTTTTTCAACCACAGCCGAATAGTCGAATCCGTGATTGGGGAGTATCCGAGCATCACTAATCCTCTGTACCCTAATTCTCACACTGTTTTCCACTGTCTATTCCTAACACGAAACACCCCACCTACTGCTAACATTAACCCTCCCCTATTTATGCCTAACACTCAACCCAATAAGCAGTGTTGCTTGAAAATGCTATTTTTGATTTAGAGAAAATATTTGTGAAAAATGTATTGTATTTTCACAATATGGTCAAGGGAAAAATGTTTTTCTTCCAATGCAAACATTTGCAAAAATGCAACAAATCTTTATTTTTACTGTGAAACTTTGCAAACAATCTTTATCGCTCCAAAATTTGCAATAAAAATCACAAACTTATTACAAAAGGATTTTCAATGCCATCTTCTCTCAAAAGTTGAAACGTAACATTGTTTTTGTGAAAAAGTAATTAAAAAAAAAAATCAGATTTTTTTTGTGACACCCCTCCCCCCCTCCCGCTGCTATGTAGCTCAGCTCCTGAGTCCCAAAGGCGCCCACTATGTTTTTTGGGTGTAAGTTCCACTACTATGTACTCTACCACTGCTATTTAACTTGAATGCCTCTGGCGCCTGTACCCAGTATTTCCATCTTTTATCATGGGTACCTACGGCGGCGCCCAAAGTTCTTATTCTCCGGTTCACTTAAAGGGGTTCTCTTGCACCTGTTAAAAAAAACAAAAAACTGCCATTTAACTGGAGCTTCTATCGGCCCCCTGCAACTGGGATGTCCTGCGCCATCCCCCTCCGATGCTCCGTTCCCCGACGCCGGCACCGGTGTAATTATTTGTCTAACTAGATTAGTAGAACTGTGGCTGCGCGGCCGTGGCTGCGCGCGTGCATGCTCCCGCATGCGTCATCAGGAGCTTACTGTGTAGGCACAGTGCAAAGTTTTCCTGCACTGTGCCTTTGCAGTAAGCTCCCGATGATGCGGGAGCGAGCACGCATGTGGCCACAGCCACGCAGCTGCAGTTCTATTCGTCTAGTTAGACAATTATGCCAGCGGTGGGGAACGGAGCATCAGAGGAGGATGACGACGTTGGATATTTCAGCTGCAGGGGGCCAATAGAAGCCCTGGCAATTTTTGTTTTTTAATAGGTGCAAGAGAACCCCTTTAAAGAAAAGTTTGGGAAATACTGGCATAACATTAGCCCCTGAATAGGAATGGGTATTAGCAGTGGCGCAGCTATAGGGGATGCAGAGTGGGGGGCCATCCTTCAACTTCTGTGTTAGCTCCTCAATGGTGTTATACTGATAATAATCACCTCTATATGGGGGAATGAATAGTGGTGATCATTAATGAACTGCTTCAAGAATATAGCAAAGCCCAAGGTTTGGTTAGCACACCAGAGTAGGTTTGTAGGCGTATAAGGCTTATATGTCTGCACTTTCTGATGAAGGGGACCCTCCGTGTCCCTGAAACAATTGTCAAATGATGTGTTGACTTTCATTACGGAATAAATACTCCTACAAACTTACTCTGGTGTGCTAACAAAACCTTGGACTTTGCTACTTGCACTAGGTGTTTTGCTTGGCGCCTTGGTTATGCACCCAAGTTACATACGGTAAGGTGTGCCACTTCCAAAACCCCTGACTACCTTGCTTCCAGAATATAGATCTTAAGATACCACAACAATTTTTTGCAGTTCCAAAAAGCATTAAAATCTTTATTGCACAAAGATACAAAAAATGTTTTCCCTTAAAATGGTTCCAATTATCTACATATGTTGGCAATGTGGCACCAAAGCAAGTCTCCTCAGACCAAAGCAACATGAAAGCCAAGTTCAATTGCATATGAATAAACGTTTTGTGGGCAACTGCACCAACCAAATGCAACCCAACAGCCGGCAGCAAAAGGAACAATGGGCATTGAAGCACATTATGATATGTTGCATTGGTCCAGAGAGTGGAAGGGTGATTAAAAAATTTTTTGGGGGGGTAGGGAAAGTGCTTTAAACCATTACCAGTTACTGATCTTTTAAATCATCTTAACAGTGTCCCTCATCCTTTCCTTCTCTTGCAGTACCACCGAAGCTTTCAGAGATCGCTGGAGTGAATGATTTGGTTCATCAGAACAAATCAACTCTATCCTGCATGATTTCAGATTTCAACCCAAACAACATTAAAGTATTTTTTTACTTGAAGAGAGTTGATGATATTGAAAAGTATGAAATACAATCTTGGCAATACCCATCACTACAAGATCGACAAGGCCAACATCGCGATACCACTGATTATCCTAGGCTGCTAGAAGAATCACTTCCTCTTACCCAGATAAACAATACACTTCGTCTTACTGAGGCAGAACTTCTCAAACTCAAGAGATCTTACTTTTCATTCAGTTGCCTGTGTTCTGCAAATATAACTCCTGATAAAGAAAAAGATGAAGGAGCAGAGTTGACCATAGAAGTGAAACATGTGGCTCTGAAATCCACCCTAGTTAAATGCCACAATCTGAAGATTGATGGTGGTAAGTTGAAAACATATGAAGTAATATGATAGAGGCATCAAGCTAGGAATGTTTTATTGCCTAATGCAGTGATAGGCAAACTTGGCTCTCCAGCTATTAAGGAACTGCAAGTCCCACAATGCATTGCAGGAGTCTGACAGCCACGGTCATGATTCATAAAGGCAAATGCATTATGGGACTTGTAGTTCCTTTACATCTGCTGAACCAAGTTTGCCTATCACTGGCCTAATGTATGTCTCCTGCTGGGAATAGAAAAACTATGTGAAGCCAAAGGATGCAGTATACAATAGCACATGGTAGAACAGGGCCGGCTCAGACAGGTATCACGCAGTGTCTTGTTCAAATGCTTTTCTGCTAGTGTGTCATTTTAACCCCACCATGGGGACATTAAGGCATGGCACTTAGGAGATCCTGGAAACTACATGTAGCTTCTGAACAAGGACTGAACAAGATAACAAGAGGTGACAAGATTGAGTGTTGCGTTTGCACGAATGACAGTGAACAACAGTACCAACACTGTCCATTTATTTGAACAGACAGCGATTGAATGAAGAGTGTCGAGTCTGTCATTTAATCGCAGCAGAGCGCCAGTGTGAACTGGTCCTTAGTTTTATTTATGTTCCCCATAGAGATTACTAATCATTGTCCTTGACACTCTGATCCCCAACTCATGGTTAGAGAAATGTGGATAACTACTCTACACTTGTGACAGTAGGTCCTGTGGGTGAATCAGTTAATCTGAGCACAGATTACACCTGATAATTTGGGTACTGCCAGAGGCTGCTATAGAAATTGCAGCTATAGTGGTGTTGGGGTGGTCATTTTGGTGCTGGATAAATTGCGGCTATGTTGAGTACCGGAGTTCCACTATATTATAGCGGAACTTCAGCTTTATTAGTAGTGTCAGGAATGGCACTGAGAAGGTAATTTGGCGTTGGTAAAATTGTGGCTATAGCTCCAAAGGTTAAGGTCAGGTGTAGGGAGGCTAGTGTTACGCATAGGTGGGGGGTAGTGTAATATGGATCATGCAAAGGGAAAAAGAGAAAAACACGGGGACACCGGGAGTTTGTATGTATTTATATAGCGCCAACGTATTACGCAGCACTGTACAGAGTATATATTGTCTTGTCACTAACTGTCCCTCAGAGGAGCTCACAATCTAATCCCTACCACAGTCATATGCCTATGTATGTATCGTGTAGTGCATGTATCATAGTCTAGGGCCAATTTAGGAGGAAGCCAATTATCTGTTCATTTTGTTAGGAGTTGTAGTTATCTCCCCAGCAGGGAGCGGTGAGGCCGCCGCTTTCGTGTCTGACAGGTCTCTCCAGGGTGCATCTAAGCAGAGCTGCGCACGCGCGCTCCAGGAGACAGGCCCTTTATGCTTTGAGGAGGCGAGTCAGCTGACAGTGCGGGACTGATCACCACTGCTGATTGGCAGAAGTTCGCTGGGCGGAGCCTGGGGATTACCAGTCTTCTATTTAAGACCTGAGCTGTTGTCTGCTGTTGCTGATACTTTGCGGTTAAGCTCTCAGACCTTAGTCAGTTCCGTGTGTGTTTGATCCGGCAGGACCCAGGGGATTCACACTTAGCTTAGGAATACCATATCATTGTTTATAGTGTATGACTCTTTGCCTGAAACCTGGACTCTTCTCTCTGCCTCTCAATTCTGTACTCTGCCTATCTGATTGTTGCCGATCTCGGCCCGACCTCGATTCCGATATTGCCTCCTGATTCTGTACCTCTGCTCATCTGATCTGTTGCCGACCCCGGCCTGTTTACTCTCTACGTTTTTGCCTGACGATTCTGTACTGCTGCCTGACCGACCTGTTACCGACTCTGCCTGTATGACCACTCTTCCAGTGATAGTCCCTACAGCCAAGGGCTATCACATAGGAGTACTCCTGTGTTATACCGTGCACAAAAACACGTGTGATCACACTCTGAATAAAATACTGACTTTTGCGCTGTTAGAGCTATTACTGCTCATTACAATATTAGGTATGGTCATAGTCAGCTAACTTCGCTACGCTGGAACTACGCTTAGTTCTACACAATTACACTTCACAAACTACAGCTTCAAAATCAGAAACTTCGCTACGTTTGCATTTCGTAGACTACGCGTTAAAATACGGAAGCTTCGCGTAGTGCGAAGCATAGTGTATGCGGACGCTTATGCCCTTATGCGGAGAAAATTCCACAATAATCCGCTAAATATGCACATGGGTGAACTAATATATGCGTACATTCCACCTTCCAATGCGGAATTGTATACGTATAGAAGGGCAGTAATATTTATTTTTTTATTTGGGGCTTTTTGGAGTGGGCAGGTAAACCGGTCATTTTAAATGTAATTGATTGTGTATATTTAAAACAAAAATGTATGTAGATGTAGCTTTACTATTTTGCCACGAGATGGCCACAGCTATTTTTTTGTTTTTCATCCTGTAAGGGAGAGCTCTCGCTAACAGAAACTGAAGGGATGACGTGAAACTTAGGAAAATCACGGCTTTTCAGATAACCCATCGGTTTTTCATACAGAGACATAGATCAATGAATGAGAACTGTGTTCCCATTCATTAATCTCTGGGGCAGTGTAAGGCGGCGGGAGCGTGCGAGAGTGCGCCCGGCTCAGCTGCAGCAGGGCAGGCTATCTGGACAGATATATCTGTCCAGATAGACCTAAGTGGTTAAAATAATACTTTTCTTGTGAAAATGATTTTTTACATTTTTTTTTTATTTTTGCAGACTTTCTGAAACTGTCCACCATTATTGCCCCACAATATCTGACACACAATAAAAAGGTGACTCTGACTTGCTCGATCACTAAATTTAATTCAGGACCTTTGGAAATTACTTGGCGAAAAGAAGATTTGATGAAGCTGAAACCAAATGTAACCATATGTGACAAAGGTCAAGTTAAGGACAGTAAATATGTCTATAAGGAAACTCAAGAAGTGAAGGATGGCCGTCTACACACATATTCCAGCTCCCTGAAATTCACACCACAGGTTAAAGATGATCATGGGAGGAAATACATCTGCAGGGTTAAATATGCTGCCATAAATGAGACCTCCCAATCCTTCCTGGACATTTACGCTAGAGGTAAGTGATCAGGTTACAGTAAAATCGTAAAGGTGACTATCCGCTATAACATTGTTGTACCCTTGATCAATATTATATTCCTATGTATCCATGTAGTGTATATCTGAAACAAATCAAGTAAAAGTATTTATTGTGCCATCCACCTGGTCAAATAATTGCGTTGTACATAATTCTGTAAAGGAAGGGAGACAAACTGAGATCCCCATATGGTGTAGTATTTTTTTCATCAACAGGGTAAGAGTGAAGTAAAATGTACCATTCACAAAGTTGGGTTGTCTATAACAGGGTTTCTCAACACGTGGTACGCGTACCACTGGGGGTACGCGAGACCACTGCCGGGGGTACGCACAGTTGCTAGTTACTTATTAAACTACACTTCCTCCTGCTCTGAACGGCTGTGTTGCTATTTACAGCTCCCCTCCAGCTCCTGCAATGCCGACTGCTGATTTTTGCTGATTAGATAACGCTAGAGGATCAGAGCAGAGAGGAACAAAAGCACCACCCCCTTCCTTCCCAGGCATAATGAGCTCATCCAGTACTCCTTCGTCCCTCCCTCAGGAATGTGAAAAAAGTAAAGAGATACGCATTACCACGTGCGTGCGTGTGCTGCGATAGCGGAGACAGACAGAGTGTCAGAACTGTGTGAGTTGGAGATTCTGCTTATGCTGACTATATGTGTGTGCTGACTATGTGTGTGTGTGTGTGTGTGTGTCTGTGTGTGTGTGTGTCTGTGTGTCTGTGTGTCTGTGTTCTCATCACCCTGTGCCAACCTCAGCCAGCACCCTCACCTGTCCCTCACCACCAATCACCCTGTGCCAGCCTCAGCCAGCACCCTTACCTGTCCCTCACAAGATATCACCCTGCGCCAGCCTCAGCTAGCACCCTCACCACCTATCACCCTGTGCCAGCCTCAGCCAGCACCCTCACCAGCTATCACCCTGTGCCAGCCTCACTCAGCACCCTCACCTGTCCCTCACCAGCTATCACCCTGTGCCAGCCTCAGCCAGCACCCTCACCACCTATCACCCTGTGCCAGCCTCACCCAGCACCCTCACCAGTCCCTTACCACCTATCACCATGTGCCAGCCTCAGCCAGCACCCTCACCACCTATCACCCTGTGCCAGCCTCAGCCAGCACCCTCACCACCTATCCCCCTGTGCCAGCCTCAGCCAGCTCCCTCACCAGCTATCACCTGGTGCCAGCCTCAGCTAGCACCCTCACCTGTCCCTCACCACGTATCACCCTCTGCCAGCCTCAGCCAGCACCCTTACTGTCCCTCACACCTATCAGCCTGTGTCAGCATCAGCCAGCACCCTCACCACCTATCACCCCAGCCTCACCCAGCACCCTCATTCTCCCAAGCGTGTGTGTGTGCAAGTTTGTGAGCACACTCTCCGGGGGTACTTTGCAGAGATGGAGTAGCAATAAAGGGTACTTGGTTTAAAAAAGTTGAGAAACACTGGTATATAAGACAACCAAATACAAGTCTGATAAGGAATACAAGCCCATCCACATGCGAGATAGTAGGTTGTCACACTCCAGGAATGCAATAAGTACCCTACTAACACAACCAAGGTGGGTGACTAAAAACTGGCTCCAATAAAGGATAGGAAAATCTAAAAACAGTTTAAAAATGAGGGGTGGTCACTTACCTCCTCTAAAGACAAAAAGCTAGGTATTTCCAATGTTATTTATTAGACACCAAAGATTACGCATTTCACAGTTCAAGCCAGTTTGGAATGACAGTGGCACAAACATCAGTGCTCAAAGGAGAAACGCTCCCTAATTCCTCACCAAAAGAATTACCAGGCAATGATCAACAAGAAAAAGTCCTCTTTCACAGGAAATTACAAAAGTACCCAACAAACCTGACCAGCTATTCCGCACAGTTGACAGTCTATGCAACCAATTACATGCTCAAGAGACCTATGTGAGAAATGTTCCCTCTTCCTTACAAAGTCTCATCTATTCGGTCTGCCGTTAAATCCACAACTTCAAACACCTATTCAGAGCCTCCTAATGGATGCCGTAACAGCCTACCTAAGCGCCTTATTCCTTCAGAGGATCTTCCAATCCTAGTTAATGCCTTCATAACATCACGGCTGGCCTTCCAAAAAAAAATGACACCACCTGTAGTCTGTACAGAATGCTGCCTAAGACTGTTTACAAGTCAATCCCACCATTGCCACATAATACCAATCTGTCTGTTTCAAGCTACCCTTAAAATGGAAAATCCTTACCAAAATTGGCATGCTAACATTCAAATCCCTACACGATGCAGGCTCTGGATATCTGAAGGATTTGTTGCAACTGCGTCTCACCTTCCACAACTTTAGATCAAAAGCATCCAATAACTGGACCACCCCCAGAGTCCAACTAAAAACCTTTTGTAGCTATAGCTTTCTGTAATGCTGTCCCTACCCTTTAAAATGCCGTGCCAAACTTAATCAGCTGCAACCCTGGACACGTTTAAATTAATACTGAAAAGCCACTTGTGTAGTCATTTATGATCACATAACTTTCCCCCCAGTGCTCATCAGTATTTACTGATCTGAGACCAGCTTGTGCACTTTGGGTCCTACAGGAGAAAAGCACTTTACAAATGTTTTGTTGTTGTTTCAGCAGGTCAGTGGAAGTGTCTGCAAATGAAAAAACTCTGTACTTTGATACAGGCCATAATCAATTGTTACGCAACATAATGCAATAATTGTACAAAATAAGTACAAAACAAATTTGCAACATAACATTTTTAACATACATACATTTTGATGATTATATTAATGAAGAAGGTAAAGATAGATAAAATGGACATCTGTCACTATGCTTTAAAGGATACCTGAGGTGACATGTGACATGGTGAGATAGACATGTGTATGTACAGTGCCAAGCACACAAATAACTAGGCTGTGCTCCCTTATTTTATTTCTCTGCCTGAAAGAGTTAAATATCAGGTATGTAAGTGGCAGTTCCTGTCTGAGTCAGACTACAGTGTGACCCTCACTGATAAGAAATTACAACTATAAACATTTTCCAAGCAGAAAATGGCTTCTGAGAGCAGGAAAGAGATAAAAAGGGTCAATAATTCATAGATTTTAGCTCTGGCATACTTCAATGAATGTGTCATTGAGCAAAAACAATAAGACAGTAAAAACTTAAAAAGTAGATTTAAATATAAAATAAAACCATGGGATATCTTAAATTAAATAAGAGACGTGCGCTACTCCACAGTTCCAACCAATAAACTGGTAGTGGGTATCAAACCAGTTAAAAGTCCACACTACAGTCCGTTGAACCACAATGGCGAATCCTGGTAACTTCTCTTCCTCTAAACTTCCAGTAATCCTCTAAAAACCCACAAATAAAAAGCCATCATCACACAGATGTATGCTTCAATAGGGCCAAACACCTTCCAGGTAAGTAAACCACCGTTACCAGGATTCGCCATTGTGGTGCAATGGACCGTAGTGTGGACTTTTAACTGATTTGATACCCACTACCAGTGTATTGCTTGGAACTGTGGAGTAGCGCACATCTCTTAATTAATTTATTCTTGTTTGGATGTTTACAGTGGCATTAACAGAGGTGCAGCACACTCACAAAGATAGGAAGTTTCAGGTTCAGGGGAGAGTACCAATATACCTAATCTATTATATACATGAGATATCTTAAAAAGTCATTTTTAGGAGAAGGAGGATAGATACAATTGTTTATTTCATTCGTTTATTTTCACCTTGAGTGTCCTTTAACAATATTCATGACCAATACAAAATTATACAGTATATAAAAACCCAATAAATGTGTGTCACAATATGAAAGCCATATTCATGACTATTGACAAACAAATTCAAGGGTTGGTCTGTAAGACATAAGTTTATTTATATAGCACAGACTAAGCAACATTTCAATATTTGCATTAATGCAAACTTGCAACATTATACAAGTATTAACAATGTGCACAAAATGCGGTTGAAGATTTTGGTAAGGAAATGTAAAATGGACGTAAGCAGTATTCATGACAATAGCATTGGGTTTGTAAAGGTATGAAACCAGGATCTGACATGGTATTTGGATATAAAAGCAGTGGCTAGATGGATGGGAACGAATTGGGTGGTTTAAAGTGGATGTGAGCTTGGAACTTCCTCTCTGCTCCAAAAGATTAGGCACAGTATTAAAACAATCAGCAGAAAAAAATTGTTACAATGCACAGAAATCCCCCCCCCCCCCCCAAAAAAAAAACCTGAAAATGTACTGAATGAACTTTCAGGAAGTAAAGAAGGGTTAAAGGATCTGTCTTTTCGCATACAGACAGCACTGCCAGCACCGAGGCGCTGTGAGTCATGACCAGGGTTGCTCAAATCCGAATTCGGGTGAAACCTAGATAGTTGCTTTCCGGATTTTACCCTGTTAATGACAATCACCTGGGCGGGGGGGCGGGGTGTCAAGCTTACCTCTCTGACGTCTTCTTCTTCGGTCCGTCCTTCGGCGCCTCCCACTATGCAGTCCATGCACGTCACGTGAGTACAAACACTTCCTCCTTCAACCCGGAAGGAGGAAGTGTTTGTAATCACGTGACCGCTGTGTGGAACGCATCATGGGAGGCGCCGAGGGATGGACCGAAGAAGACGTCAGAGAGGTAAGCTTGACCCTCCCACCCTCCCGCCCAGCCCGCACAAGTGATTGTCATTAACAGGGCGAAATCCAGATAGCAACTATCCAGATTTCACCCGAATTCGGATTTGAGTAACCCTGGTCATGACTACTGATTACACACTTATTGCATTCAACTGTAGCTAAATAAACAAACCGCTTAGTGCAGCTAATTTCTACAGTATTTCTATGTGGAATGAACATTTCAGTCTGTTATTTCCAAGAGCTCGGGTCCATTTTAACCACTTCAGGATTCTGCGTACGTTTAAGTACGCCCCTGAATCCTGAAGTGGATTCCATGGAAACGGCCGCTCATACGAGTTCCATGTCAGCTCACGGAGGGTGTCTCCGTGAACACCCTGCGAGCCGTTCGGCGGCTCGCAGGGTAAATGTAAACACACAGGGAAGATCTTCCCTGGTGTTTATATGTATATGGTGCTGCTGCGCAGCAGCGCCGTAGAGGAGATCGGCGATCCCCGGCCTCTGATTAGCCGGGGATCGCCGGCATCTGATAGGCTAAAGCCTATCCCATCAGGTGCAGGACGGAAATCCGTCCTGCGCCGCTCACAGAGGAAGGGAGAGGGAGGGAAGGGGAAGGAGGCCAGAAAGCGCTGCGGAGGGGGGCTTTGAAGAGCCCCCGCAAGCGCAAGCAGCCGGCGGCGATCAGACCCCCCCAGCAGGACATCCCCTAGTGGGGAAAAAAGGGTGGCAGTCTGATTGCCCTGGCTGCCAGCTGATCGGTGCTGCGGGCTGGAGAGCCCACGCAGCACCGATCAGCAAAAAACCCTGTGGTACAGAAGTGGTTAAACAATTTCTTCTATACATACTAAAATGAGTTTCACCTTGAAGCTCTAACAAAGTTTTATGATTGGGAAGTGTGATTTTTTTTTTTTCCACCAAAAAATAATTTATTTAAAAACACTGGTCAATGCATTTCGTAGAGAAGATCCACCTGCTTCTTCAGGTCAATAAAACAGTGTCTCAAGGTAAAAGTGAGTGTGCTTGGAGTTCCTTCCCCCACCATTGAATACTGCTAAGTTAGTTTTAACCAGTTTTTTAGTCCATTTCCTTTTAATCATGTTGTATAACAATTGTTACTTCTAGGCAGAGTGCCTTTTGACTTGCAGACACTGGCATTGACCAAATGAAGTAGGCTTGACCTGTGAAATGTATAGTCTTTTATGTCTAATAAACAATGTTTGAAATATCTAGCCTGTTGTCTTTGGGGGAGGGAAGTCATCAACCCTCCTCCTTTTTAAACTGTTTTTAGAATTTCTATCTTTTGTTGGCAACTACTTACACCAGTTTATAATGCTGTAAAGGTTGTTGGTTGTAAGCCCCTATTCACACTGCAACAACTATCTCTAAGCAGGAAAATAATGCAGAAGGTCTGTACAATGCCAAGTTGTTTCATTCATTAACAGACATATACGATCACAGCGCCAAATCAAACATAGCTCGCCAAATCAAACATAGCTGACATGTTTCGGACCTGACTGGTCCTTAGTCATAGCTGAATGTTATTTTTATCATGCTTACCTGGGCATGCTAGAGACAATATACATCATCAACCAGGCACTTAATCAGTCATTAGGATACCAAACTTACCTTAATGATGGTGTGTAGGCTGTAGGGCACCAAATCTAAGGGGTGTCTGAAGGAGGGTACCAAACATTACAGTTATTGGGTGGATGTGCTTAAAATGAATTTAAATACACATATGGACTATAATAACTATAACCAACTGTTTCAGATGACAATTATAATCAATTGAGATGCGCAAATGTAACAATTACATATATTAGGCAGTGCGCTCTTATATTATTATAAAGTTGAAAATAATTGCAGAGTAATATAGCGCCAACACAGTCCTGCTAGGTGTAGGAGGGAATCCCTCTCGCAAATAATAAACAGTTTGTCACGAAAATCTTCTATGTTGATCCTAAGCCTTGGTTCACACCACCACCACACCAAGTATTGGAAAGGGACTCACCCTTTACTTAGACCCCCAATTAGCTCTTAGTTGCGCCTTGGGGTTATTCCCAGGTCACCCCCGACCTTAGAGACCTTTGTCTTTGCTGTCCCCACCATTGTCTGTACCATTAATTAGGGATAATCTCAGCTGCTGATATTGTACCTCCAAATAAAAAACTCCACATAGCGTAAAACCGTTTTGCCTATAAAAACTTTACCATTTATTGCACTTACATTGTTTCTCCATAAAATTCCAGCATGCGTTTTTTAAATGGGCTCTCCCCTGTATCGGTGGCCTCTGGAGGGCTCTCCCGGTCTGCGTAGCTCTGACACGACTGCCGCGCGCACAGCCGCCCGTATCGCTACCGAGGATTCTCGATGTTGCCCGCTTGGCTTCTGCCACCCCTTACATCAAGTATGGCTATCTCATCTAAAGGGATGCAAGGACTGTCAGAAGCCATGCGGGCAACATCGAGAATCCTCCTCGGTAGTGATTGGCCTGACGCAAAGGGAAGGGGAGGAAGTACTACGTTAAAACACTCCTATCCAATCAGGGCCCCAGCTCCTGATGAGTCACTCACTGTGACGAAACTAGTCGGGCGGGACCCTATACAACAGAGTGGAGTGTGGCAGCAAGCGGGGCAACGTGGAAGCGATACGGGCGGCTGTAAGCGTACCGATACAGGGGAGAGCCGATTTAAAAATTTCATGCTGGAATTTTATGGAGAAACATTGTAAGTGCAATAAATGTTAAAGTTTTTATAGTCAAAACGGTTTTACGCTATGTGGAGTTTTTTATTTGGAGGTACAATATCAGCAGCTGAGATTATCCCTAATTAATGGTTCAGACAATGGTGGGGACAGCAAAGACAAAGGTTGCTAAGGTCGGGGGTGACCTGGGAATAACCCCAAGGCGCAACTAAGAGCTAATTGGGGGTCTTTGTAAAGGGTGAGTCCCTTTACAATTCTTGGTGTGGTGGTGGTGTGAACCAAGGCTTAGGATCAACATAGAAGATTTTCGTGACAAACTGTTTATTATTTGCGAGAGGGATTCCCTCCTACACCTAGCAGGACTGTGTTGGCGCTATATTACTGGACAATTATTTTATATTATATTGACCTGAAGAAGCAAGATTATCCTGTGAAACGTGTTGTCCTATTTGTGAAATAAAAAAACTTTCATTTTTATTATCTAAATTACACCTTTGTGGAAGGTTGTATTTTTAGTTTCTCTCCTGCTTTGGGGGGAATTTGCCTTGCCTCTTTCCAACCATTGAGAATTCTTCTACTGATCCAGAAAGCAACCACCAAGGGCTGGACACCCTGACACAAGCAAAAGCAGGTTCCTTCCACTGGCTAAAAAAATTGATTGTAAAAATAAGAAACCAAAAGAGTGTGAGTGTAATAAGATCACAATATCATTGTAAGGTGTTTACCACAGGTCATACTATTGGTTCCTGGTTTTCTTCCTTCTGTCTTTTTTGGGTTACTTGATTCACTGGGGTCACCCACCAAGCTTTACCAACCATTACTCTGTGGGCCAAATTTATCAAAGCATTACCAACAGTTTTTTCTTCTTAAACTGTTCTAACCAGCTGGGGAACTGTTCTGCATGATAATAAGAACATTTCCAAATTCTACTTAATGGCGGCAGATTAGCGTGAATTTCTAGAACTGCACTACAGTTAAAAAAGTGCAAATCCATCCCAAAGCAGTCACAGATTAAGAAGTGCTTAATAGCAGTTTTACAGATGCAGTGCAGCAGTGCAGACTAGACAGGATTTGTGAAGGGCTCCTCCCCCTGCTGAATTCCTCATCAGGACCTGCCAGTATCAATACAGCAGATGTATTGGCTACTTCAGCAACAGTATTTACCTTATACACTGCACTGTCTGAGAGACCTTCCTAATTCCTCCTATTTTACAACAGCTCCCGTTCTGCCGCTCATTAGCCCGGAGATCAATGAATTGGAACACAGTTCTCATTCATTGATCTGAGTCCCCATTAGAAAGACCGACGGGCAATCTTTCTAAAGAAAAAAAAAGTTTCCCGTCCTCCCTTCACTTCCTGTAAGCGAGAGAGCTTGCTTACAGGACTAAAAAAATGTTTGACTGGCCATCTTGTGGCCAAATAGTAAAACTACATCCACATACATTATTTTTTTTTAAATACAATCTATTACATTTAAAATTAACTGTTTACCCCCACACTCAAAAAATACCCAAATATATGTTTTTAATAAAAAAAAATGACAATAAAAAACAAACAAACAAAACATAAATAGTTACCTAAGGGACTGAACTTTTTTAATATGCATGTAAAGAGGGAATATTACTATTATGTTTTAAATTATAAGCTTGTAAATCGTGATGGACGCAAAACTGTAAAAATGCACCTTTATTTCCAAATAAAATATTAGCGTCATACATTGTGATAGGGATATAATTTAAATTGTGTAATATCCGGGATAAATGGATGAATAAAATATGTGGGTTTTAATTTTGGTAGCATGTATTATTTTAAAGCTATAATAGCCAAAAACTGAGAAATAATTATTTTTTTAAATTGTTTTCTTAATATTCCCATTAAAATGCATTTAGAAAAAAATAATTCTTAGCAGAATATACCACCCAAAGAAAGCCTAATTAGTGGTGGCAAAAACAAGATATAGATCAATTCATTGTGATAAGTAGTGATAAAGTTATTAGTGAATGAATGGGAGGTGAAAATTGCTCAGATGCATAAGGTGAAAAACGACTGAAGGCTGAAGTGGTTAAGAAGGAATCTGCACTGTTTAGTGATTTCTTAAGAAGTCTGAGACAGTTCTGCACAGGTTTCTAAAAACCTACCAATATCATGTTTCTTGTAACGATTGTAACGATCGGTGTCAGCACACAGAGAGAATCTGATCATTGATGATCTGCACAGTGCTGGGCCGAAATTACGCATGAGCGTAATTACGCATCGTAATTCAATGTAGATTTACGCGTAAGCGCAACGCGTAACTTACGGTCTCACGCGTAATTATTTATGCGTAAGCAGTTAAGTGGTATTGTAATTACGCTGTCTCCTGTAATTGCTAGGTATGCGTAATTTTACGAAGACTTATGCGTAATTTTACGTGTAATTACTAACATAAAAACTCCCCTTTTCTAAGAGTAGCCAATCAGTCAACATCCTAAGCAACCAATAGTATCTTCTCCCGCCCTTCAGTATATAAGCGTACGTTTAGAAGCATACGAATGATGTGTACGCAATAGCTGTCACATTGACGGCTATTGCGTACACATCGTCCGTATGCGTCAAAAAGTACGCATTATTGGGTATTACGGCACTACGCGTAACATCGTAGCGTAAGCACCTACATTATGGTATCCTTACACGTAACTGAGTAAGTTAAAGCGTAATTACAGTGATGAACCGTAGATAATTTCCTACGCCGTAACCATAATTGCGTAATAGCGTAAAATTACGCGTAATGATCCGTAAGCGTAGATTTTTCCATTACGACCTGCACTGGATCTGCAGAATCATCAACAATACAGATGTATACCTGATTATGGATGATCTGCAGAATCACCAATAATACAAGTATGACTAACCTCTGGACACCTAACGAAGTGTAAGTGTTTGGTGCAACTGTAGGCTATCTCCCGTGGGGCGGGAGACACGGATAACTTCGGCCAGAGACCACCTGAGGAGCAGGTGGCCCTCGGCTGTGCAGGGACTATCTCCTTAACCTCCTGGGGGATAATCCTGAGCTGAGCTCGGGGTATGTCGCGCAGGAGGAGTTCTCAGGCCCTGGTGGGCCGATTTGCATAATTTTTTTTTGTTACATGCAGCTAGCACTTTGCTAGCTGCGTGTAACTTCCGATCGCCGCCGATCCGGCGCTACCCGCCGTGCTGTGCAGCCCCCCTCTCCCCGACCCCTTGTGCAGCCTGGCCAATCAGTGCCAGGCAGCGCTGAGGGGTGGATCGGAACTCCCTCTGATGTCACGACGTCCATGACGTCATCCTGCCCCGTCGCCATGGGGACCGGGGAAGCCCAGCAGGAAATCCCGTTCTGAACGGGATTTCCTGCTTACTCTGATCGACGAAGGCGATCGGAGTGGGTGGGGGGATGCCGCTGCGCAGCGGCTATCATGTAGCGAGCCCAGGGCTCGCTACATGATTTAAAAAATAAAAAAGTGCTGTGCCCCCTCCTGGGTGATGTAATTGTATCGCCCAGAGGGTTAAGAGAGGGGATAGAGATGCTCTGGCAGCCAGTGATTCCCTGGTAAACTGGTAATCAGACTGTACTGCAGCCAGGGGATTCCTAGGGATAGAGGCCACTGGCTGCACTGCAGGAAGGACTCTCTAAGGAGCAAGAGACCCCTGCAGCTAACTGACACTTGGTGGAATAGTGTCACGGGTAGTACAGACAGGCTGAACACTCGAGGGATGAGTGACAGCCAGAAGGGTCGAGCAGGCCAGGTCGGTAACACACGAGCAGATAAGGTACAAAGACAGGAGACTGATTCAGTAACCGGGTACAGGCAAGGTTGGCATCTGGTAGGCAGATAGGCATAGGTACCGAATCAGAAAGCAAGAGAGAGATCGACAGAGCAAAAGGTCATAACAAATATAAAGCACAATCCTAGTATGGGGTGTGAGATCCTTGGTCTCGACACCCAGGAACTAGTCTTAAGGAATAACACAGTATCCTATGCTTGGGTGTGAGGTCCTTGGTCTCAACACCCTGGAACTGATCTAAAGTATAACACAGCAATGACACAGTAATCCTAAGCTTGGGTGTGAGGTCCTTGGTCTCAACACCCTGGAACTGGTGTAAAGTATAACACAGTAAATAACAAGAGCGTAATCTGGCTAAGTGTGAATTCCCAGGTCCACCTGGTTCTAACACACTGTAGGATCTGACTGAGGTCTGAGTGCTCACACGTAAGTATTCGCAACGGCAGACAACCAGCAACTGACCAGCGAGATCTATATATACTACAGCGCTCCTCAGCGCCGCCCCCAGCCATTCAGCCAATCAGGAGTTCCGCTGGATCAGCTGATCGCCCTGATCAGCTGATACCTCTCCTGCTGGCATAAAGGTCCTGACTTCTAGCGCGCGCGTAGCTCTCCATCTGTGTGCACTAGAAGGCCCAGGCAAACCGTGGCGGCATCTCCGCTATTCATTACATCTCTGTTGATAAATTTCCACCTGTGTTCTGTAAATGTGGGCAACAAGTAGTGTGAAAAAGGTGTACAGAAGCCTGCTTGACATGCACTTATAGAGGAACTTTACCGAAAGATAGTAGCAGGGGAAAAATAAATAAATCAATACATTGCAAAGTGAGAAGTTAAAAAATAGAACCTAGATCAAGAAATGATTGATAGTCTCAGCTTATACATTCATGTTGTTTGAGCCATCCTAAGCCTGAAGGTCATCATCGTTACTGGTGGTAGACAAGGAAACAGTAGCAACTGCCATTATCTGTAAACACCCCCACTAACAACGTGTTAGACTAAACGGTTATATATTTTATTATTATTTAGTATTTATATAGTGCCGACATCTTCACAGTGCTGTACAGAGTATATTGTCTTGTCACTAACTGTCCCTCAGAGGAGCTCACAATCTAATCCCTACCATAGTCATATGTCTAGTGTAGTATAGTGTATGTATCGTGGTCTAGGGCCAATTTTGGGGGAAACCATACCTATCTGTATGTTTTTGGGGATGTGGGAGGAAAACGGAGTACCCGGAGGAAACCCACACAGACACAGGAAGAACATGCAAACTCCTTGCAGATGTTGACCTGGCTGGGATTCGAACCAGGGACCCAGCGCTGCAAGGCAAGAGCGCTAACCACTACGCCACCCTGCTGTCCACAGCATAGATATAGGGAGATACTGCTTGCTTGGCAATTGGACATGACATCACACTGTGGGACGGCTTTCAGCACAATATCACACAAGATCAGCCACAAAGTGACAGACGTCCCTGATGATCGATTCGAGAAAAGGTTAAGTTTTCTCATGGGAAAGTGGGTATTGGCTACTGAATGGGATAAAGTTCAGTCCTGGGTTAAAGTTCCTCTTTGAGTGATCAAAATGTGTATATAAATGCTAAAAGTGGCAAATGAGTGTACAGTACT
Source organism: Hyperolius riggenbachi (assembly GCF_040937935.1). Lineage (NCBI taxonomy): Eukaryota > Metazoa > Chordata > Amphibia > Anura > Hyperoliidae > Hyperolius > Hyperolius riggenbachi. Next base: position 209,894,874 of record NC_090656.1, read on the forward strand.
TGACCTAATATATGTCTATATATTTACTTTGTACTGATCCTACAATTCATAATACCCATCACCAATGTCTAATGTCATAGCCCATTCCATATGTCATCAACAGCATCTAAAATGGGTGGAGCCCAGAATCCTTGAAGCCCAGAGTTGACAGTTAGATAAAATAAGATTTGTTAAAATGTGTTAAGATCAGTAATGGCAGATTTCATGTTTCTTCCCCTTCAAGTACACTTCAATAAATTCTGCAATTTACTGGATGGATTCCAGCCTTTAATCAAACAAGTAGAAAAAAAAACATGAAAATAGTACACTGAGCTCTACTGGCTACTTTTATTGATTTAAAAAAATGAATTTTTTTTCTTTTGTATCTTTGTAGCTGCACCTGCAGTGGAGGATATCATCTCCAGGCACACAGTATGCTATGTTGATCAGCAGATGGTGCTCTCCTGCAGAATTCTCAACTTCCATCCCCAGGATATAAGCATTAAATGGTACAAGGAGGAAGAGGAGTTACCACCTCCTGACAATGACACTCGTATTGGGGAAGATGATGGACTTTACAGTGTTAATTCCATTCTGAGATACAGACTCAAACGTGACGACTGTGGGAAAACATTGAAATGTAAAGTTGACCATCAGTGCTTCCCAGAGCCTGAAGTCCGAGAATGGAAAATAGGAGACCTGAGTAAGTAACATATGATGGGCAGTAATGGTTATAGGTCTGAATGGAGCATTGTGCCTCTTGGGGGTGCTTTTGCAGCATTGGGGAGACTTAAGATTAAACTATTAGTAGTTTAAATCCAATAAAACAGCGATCACAATCCAAAATATCTTGCTTTCCACAGAAAAAGGGTATAGGATTTCCCTGTAAAAACAGACTTTTTCATAGCGCAATACTGCTGCAGGTAAAAACACCCAGTGAGCACTTCAGGACCTATGAGTTAAGCCTCCACCAGGAAACACTTAGTGGTTTGGAGTACAGCGCCCCCGTAGTGGGTTACACTCACCGTGTGACCTCTTGACTTATCTGCACATCAGTTCTCCAATCACCTGGGCAAGGATTCCTTAAAACCAAAACCTTCAAGAGATACAAAGCGGGACTTGCATAGTGTAAAACCATAAATTGTAATTGCTAAAGTATCCTGCATACATTCTGCGTACCAGATATATGGAGTAAAAAGCGCTTATCTGAAGTGACAGCTACCACCGTGGCCGGATCCCGCTGCACGCTCCAGTACCCGCTTAGCTCAACCCACTTCCTGGTTCGCGTCCCACGTGACTCCAAGCTCCGCCCTACGCGTTTCGTCAGAATGACTCAGGGGCTGGAGTCAAGTAGCAAAAGGACGCATTACATACTCCCTCTGTGCCCGCCCTCTCCCACCACGTCATCTGGATTCAATGTGTCAACACCTATCCCGCCCACCCAAACCTCCCCCACATCCATATTCATGCCCATCTACTACTACCATAGCAGGCAATGGGATCCCTGTGCCGATCCTGCCATAAAGTGCATAATAATACAACAGCCATATTCCTACCTATTCCTAATACATGGTGAAAGATCAAAACGCTCAAAACCCCCTACCGATTCGACCAATGGGTGCAGGATCTGGGAAGCCAGGCCAATTCAGGAATATGCACAAAAGGATCCGCAGACCAACAGTGGTGAAAAAATGCTGGTTATTCTTTATTCAGGTAATCCACATGGCAAAGGTAAAAAATCACAAGGTTCAACTGACGTGTGTCGGGCTTACAATCTGCCCTTAATCATAGTACTATGATTAAGGGCAGATTGTAAGCCCGACACGCGTCAGTTGAACCTTGTGATTTTTTACCTTTGCCATGTGGATTACCTGAATAAAGAATAACCAGCATTTTTTCACCACTGTTGGTCTGCGGATCCTTTTGTGCCTATTCCTAATACAGTAATTACACCCTAACAATATACAATATTCTATTGTGCAATATGTTGTGTACATTTCTGTGCATTGCTATCACACTATAATATCTCATACATAAAATTGTAGTATTGTTTCCCATAACAAATTTATATTCCATGCCTATTAAATGTATATAAAGTGCATATCCTATATATAATGACACCCCTATTGCCAACCATTGCTTTTATCACAAATTGTGAATATAAGTATAATTATAATTTACAACACTATATACAATATAATTTATGCCCCCCCCCCATCAATACCCAGTTTTGACTCCTCCCTCCCCCTTTACAGAATATTTTTTGAATACATCAAGTACTAATGTGCTCAGCCCATTGTGATACTGTATATTAACAATTAAATTAAACCTCTCCTAGTCCAAATGACACTATTATTAACCCTTATAGTGCGTTACTCTTCATAAATTTCCATTGTACATCCTTTAGAACATTTCTTATGCACATCTGCCACCTAGTGTTCAAATTTATTTAACACCCATTCAATTGTGAGAAATGATTCTATAACCACAAAAATTAAGCACAAACGTGAAATTATGCACCACCCCCAATTATTAACACCAATCCTATCCCAACAGAGGTCAAGCTGCAATAAATGTCTAAAAGTTAACTAAAAAATTAAAAATTACTAATAAAGCAATTCATGTCTAATTCCACATTCAATCCATGAGGGTGTGAGGATTGTACTCTAAAGATCCATTCAGTTTCCTTTTTTGATAGCTCCTGCAGTTTGTTACATCCCCTCCAGTTTGGCACCAACTTCTCAATTGCAGTAAATTTCATTTTTGTTGGATCACAGTTATGATTTTTTGCAAAGTGGGCCGACACACTATGATTTTTATATCCCTTCTTGATGTTATAAACATGCTCATGCATCTGTTCCTTCAACGTTCTAGTGGTCCTACTCACATACTGTAGACCACAATCACATTGCATCAAATAGACCACATGATTACTATTACAAGTAATACATTGTTTAATCTTATATTTCCGATTGTCCACTGTGGAACTAAAATTCTTAACTACTTTTGGCTTTACTTCCCTATATGCATACACAGGAAAAAAACCTTCATTCTGCCAAGGAATAACTCTCAGAGCTTGGGGTTCAACACAACTTGGCACCAACTTATCTTTAAAGTTTGGTGCTTTCTTATAAATAAGTTTAGGTTTATCTGATAATGCCCTTTTTAATGCAGCATCTTGCATCAATACCTGCCAATGCCTATTAATGCTCCTCTCAAGCTTCTTATGTTGTGTAGTAAACGTTGTGATAAATGGAAGTGAACCATGAATCCCAGCATTGCCTGTACACATACCATGTATAAGTTTCCGTCTATCCATTTCAGCCACCTCCCTTTCCACTTTATCTATATCTCCTCTACAATAACCCATCTCAATAAATTTAGTAGTAAGGATGGGTGCTTGTTCCCAATAATCTTGAACTAACGTGCAATTTCAACGCAATCTTTGATACTGCCCCCTGGGGATGGGCCTCAGCCATGACCCATGATGGCAACTATCCATTGGTACATATCCATTTCTGTCAGTTTTTGTAAAATACCATTTACTAGCCAATCTGTTATCCATTTTAAATATCTCTAAGTCCAAGAATTGTATTTTTTGCCCACACATTTGGGCCTCAATCTGAATATTGGGATATAGGAGATTACACTCACTAATGAATTCAATGGCCGAGGTCTCATCCCCATCCCATATCATGATCAGATAATCAATAAACCTGTACCAATGCTTAAACCTTGCTGGGTTGATTTGAATAGCTTGATCTTCCCATTCTGCCATATATATATTAGCCAGCGATGGGGCATACGATGCCCCCATCGCACATCCCTTGATTTGACTATAGTATTCACACCAAGCCAAAAATATTTCCATGACAGAGCAAATTATAACAATTTCAAAATAAAACAAATCTGTTCGTTTCGAAGGCCTGACCACTTATGCTTGGTATCTTTTAGTACTCTTGGTAATTCACAATGGGCTGTAAGTAATGGTCAATATATTGACCAACCCTTTGTGTAATAGACCTCATATCTTCAAAATATCTGTCAACTCCTGTTTATAACGCCATGTAGGATTGCAATTTAATTTTACATTGTTTGATCCAGTACTAATTTATTCAATTCAGAAAAATATTGTTGTCTATTTAAAATCACCACCCCACCACCCTTGTCTGAAGGCGTATTACTACCCCTTTTTCCTTTAATAATTCGCATATTTCCTCAGAGTGATCCCTGTACTTTGGGACTTTAATTTCCCTTAGATTTTTGACAACCAAGTTCTTAAACACATCGATTGTGTGCTGACTAGCATTATTGCTGGGATTGAATGTGGAATTGTTCCGCATATTGGAATGCACATAATTTCCAATCTGATTCACCTTTGATGCAGGAACTTCCTTGTCCAAAAAATACCTTCTTGAATTAATTTTCCTCATGAACTTTTGTATTTCAACAAAAGCTCCAAACTTATTCATATTGTTTTTAGGTGCATATTTTAGCCCTTGCTACATTAAATGCTACATTAAATGCTACATTAAAAGCTACATTAAAAAGGGCATTACCGGATAAACCTAAATTTATTTACAAGAAAGCACCAAACTTGAAAGATAAGTTGGTGCCAAGTTGTGTTGAACCCCCAGCTCCGAGAGTTATTCCTTGGCAGAGTGAAGGTTTTGGTAAGGATTGCTATGCATGTAGGGAAGTAAAGCCAAAAGTAGTTAAGAATTTTAGTTCCACAGTGGACAATCGGAAATATAAGATTAAACAATGTATTACTTGTAATAGTAATCATGTGGTCTATTTGATACAATGTGATTGTGGTCTACAGTATAGGGTAGGACTACTAGAACGTTGAAGGAACGAATGCATGAGCATGTTTATAACATCAAGTAGGGATATAAAGATCATAGTGTGTCGGCCCACTTTGCAAAAAAACATAACTGTGATCCAACAAAAATGAAATTTACTGCAATTGAGTACATTCCTCACACCCTCATGGATTAAATGTGGAATTGGACATGAATTGTTTTATTAGTAATTTTTAATTGTTTAGTTAACTTTTAGACATTTATTGCAGCTTGACCCCTGTTGGAATAGGATTGGTGTGAATGATTGGGGGTGGTGCATAATTTTCACGTTTGTGCTTAATTTTGTGGTTATAGAATTATTTCTCACAATCGAATGGGTGTTATATAAATTTGAACACTAGGTGGCAGATGTGCATAAGAAATGTTCTAAAGGATGTACAATGGAAATGTATGAAGAGTAACGCACTATGAGGTTTAATAATAGTGTAATTGGGACTAGGAGAGGGTTAATTTAATTGCTAATATACAGTATCACAATGGGCTGAGCACATTAGTACTTGATGTATTCAAAAAATATTCTGTAAAGGGGAGGGAGGAGTCAAAACTGGGTATTGATGGGGGGGGGGGCATAAATTATATTGTATATAGTGGTGTAAATTATAATTATACTTCTATTCACAATTTGTGATAAAAGCAATGGTTGGCAATATCACAATTAGATAGGGCTGCGCTGTCCAATGATCTCACAACGCTTGTGGACTGTGCCACTGTATGTTGTAACCAGTCACTCTTGAAGCCTTATATTATCTAGTCAAGGGCCGGATTTTGTTTTAAAACAGCAAGCTAATTCTGAGTCCTGTACTGGAATGTCTAAAGCACAAAATCAGCCACAAAGTTCATTAAATGAAAAAGTCACTTGTTTGGGATCGCTGCTTCACTCCTTCACTCTCGGGCCTCGGGCTCCCGATTCCCCGTTAACCAGTGAGATAGTTTCAGCTTCGCTCTACTGCAGTGACGTCAGACGCGCACGGACGTAGCTCCGCCCTACGCGTTTCATTTTCAGGGGCTGAGGAGTCCGATTGGACGAAACGCGTAGGGCGGAGCTACGTCCGTGCGCGTCTGACGTCACTGCAGTAGAGCGAAGCCGAAAGTATCTCACTGGTTAGTGGGGAATCGGGAGCCCGAGGCGAAAGGAATCTGAGGGGGTGCGGGACGCCGTGCCCAGCCAGATGCAGGGACAGACCCCACTGCCAGGACATATGATGTGCAATATTTCAAGACGAATTATGTGAGTGCGCAATTATAGCGCGGATGGCTTTTTATTCTAAGGCATAATACGCTATGATGGTCTTATATGTTTTTATGTTCCATACATGGTGGAAACTTTTATTTATTGAGGTGGCAACAATTTGGTGAGCGCAATCTATTATTGGGGAGCGGACTCACAAGCAGTGCACTTTTTTCACTATCACCTGGGTGTTTTATTATACTGTGACAGAATTACGCTATGTACAGCGACCTTTTGTCTTATAGGTTTTATTAGTGAGCGCAGCTCAGCGGAATAAATGGTTGGCAATAGGGGTGTCATTATATATAGGATATGCACTTTATATACATTTAATAGGCATGGAATATAAATTTGTTATGGGAAACAATACTACAATTTTATGTATGAGATATTATAGTGTGATAGCAATGCACCGAAATGTACACAACATATTGCACAATAGAATATTGTATATTGTTAGGGTGTAATTACTGTATTAGGAATAGGTAGGAATATGGCTGTTGTATTATTATGCACTTTATGGCAGGATCGGCGCGGGGATCTCGTTGCCTGCTATGGTAGTAGTAGATGGGCATGAATATGTATGTGTGGGAGGTTTGGGTGGGCGGGATAGGTCTCTTCACATTGAAATCAGATGACGTGGGGGGATAGGGCAGGCCCCGAGTGAGTATGTAATGCGTCCTTTTGCTACGTGACTCCAGCCGCTGATGAGTCATTCTGACGAAACGCGTAGGGCGGAGCTTGGAGTCACGTAGGTTTAGCTGAGCGGGTACTGGAGCGCGCAGCGGGATCCAGCCACGGCGGGAGCTGACACTTCAGATAAGCGCTTTTTACTCCATATATCTGGTACGCAGAATGTATGCAGGATAAGTTCGCAATTAAAATGTATGGTTTTACACTATGCAAGTCCCGCTTTGTATCTCTTAAAGGTTTTGGTTTTAAGGAATCCTTGCCCAGGTGATTGGAGGGCTGATGTGCAGATAAGTCAAGAGGTCACACGGTGAGTGTAACTCACTACGGGGGCGCTGTACCCCAAACCACTAACTGTTTCCTGGTGGAGGCTTAACACATCGGTTCTGAAGTGCTCACTGGGTGTTTTTACCTGCAGCAGTAGAGGCTGGATAGTGTAATGGTTAAAGGGACTCCGAGCTCAGAAAAAAAAGGAAAGTTGTACTCACCAGGGGCTTTTTCCAGCCCAGTGCTGGTCGGGAGGTCCCACGCCGGTGTCCTGGCTCCTCTCCTTCTCCCCGCTCCGGAATGGCTGGCAGGCCGCAGCCCGGGCGACACTCTCCCGAGTGTCGGGCTGCTTCTTCCGCATATGACGCGGATTACGTCACACGCCGGCCGCCTCGTATCATAACGGCGGCCGGCGTGAAAGTACTGCGCATGCGCGAACAAAGCGCGCATGCGCAGTACTTTCACGCCGGCCGGCGTGCGACGTAATCCGCGTCATATGCGGAAGAAGCAGCCCGACACTCGGGAGAGTGTCGCCCGGGCTGCGGCCTGCCAGCCATTCCGGAGCGGGGAGAAGGAGAGGAGCCAGGACGCCGGCGTGGGACCTCCCGACCAGCACTGGGCTGGAAAAAGCCCCTGGTGAGTACAACTTTCCTTTTTTTTCTGAGCTCGGAGTCCCTTTAAGGGCTCTGCCTCTGACATGGGAGACCAGGGTTCGAATCTCAGCTCTGCCTGATCAGTAAGCCAGCACCTATTCAGCAGGAGACCTTAGGCAAGTCTCCCTAACACTGCTACTGCCTATAGAGCGCGTCCTAGAGGCTGCAACTCTGGCGCTTTGAGTCCGCCAGGAGAAAAGTGCTATATAAGTGTTTGTCTTTGTTTTGTCAGTATTGCGCTATGTAAAGTCTGTTTTTACAGGGAAATCCTATACCCTTTGTCTGTGGAAAGCAGGATATTTTGGATTGTGATCGCGGCTTTATTGGATTGAAATTGGAATTGGAGAATATATGTGTTCTTGAGGAGCCAGCGTATCCCCTACTCATAATTTACTGGTGAACTAACTGTCTTATCAATAGCTGTGTTGTGGAGCGCAATCTTTAACCTTTGGATATTGGAATTTAACTATTAGTAGTAATCGTATTCTTCTAATTACGATTGCATGAAATTTTGCATACATTTTTGCAATTACAACCATATGTCATTAATATTTGGACATTCATCTGATTTTGTGTAATCCATTTGTAATTGTGTGCAATTTTTGCTTAAAGAGGAACTTAACTTAAAATTTAAAACTTACAAATAAGAAGTACGTTTCTTCCAGAGTAAAATGAGCCATAAATGACTTTTCTCCTATGTTGCTGTCACTTACAGTATGTAGTAGAAATCTGACATTACCGACAAGTTTTGGGTTAGTCCATCTCTTCATGGGGGATTCTCAGCATGGCCTTTATTCTTTATAAAGACATTCCCTGAAAAAGATTTATACAGTGATGCTGGACAGCTGTACACTTTTTTGGCAGTTGGATGGAGCAACTGCCATTCACTAAGTGCTTTTAAAAATTAAAAAAAAAAACCTAAGAAACCCCTATGAGGAGATGGGCTAGTCCAAAATCTGTCACTAATGTCAGATTTCTACTACTTACTGTAAGTGACAGCAACATAGGAGAAAAGTAATTTATGGCTCATTTTACTCAGGAAGAAATGTACTTCTTATTTGTATGTGTTTACATGTATTTTAAATTGTAAGATTTTCGCGACAGAGGTCCTTTAATGCTGGATACACACGGTGCGTTCGTGCACTCGATTTTCCCGTCGATTCCCGTCGATTCGTTTATTTCCAACATGTCCGATTTGGATTTCGATGGATCGTTAGGTCGATTCGGCATACTTTGCATGCGAATCGACCTAACGATCCATCGAAATCCAAATCGGACATGTTGGAAATAAACGAATCGACGGGAATCGACGGGAATCGATGGGAAAATCGAGTGCACGAACGCACCGTGTGTATCCAGCATAAGTTTTTCATGTACTTTCATGCAGACTATAGTGGTTAATAGCAAAGCTCCCCCCTCCCCCTTGCAATCATCACCAAGATTGCCACGTAAGTTAAAGCGGACCCAAACCAAACATTTTTTTAATTAAAAATATTTAGTTGCACCACTCTGACACATACAAAGATAAATAAACACCCCTTGAAGCCTATGAGCCAGGGCCGGATTACTGACCAGGCAACAAAAGCAGTCGCTTGGGGCCCCATTCAGAGTCAAGGGGGCCCCATTAGCACATAAACCAGCCCTCGCCATCCTGTCAGCGGTGGCTGGATGGTATAATGGTTAAAGGGACTCTGAGCAGTGCAGTAACTATGGAAAGATGCCTATCATTTTAAAGCTCTCTTTCTCCTCTTTCCAATGATATATAAACGGCTGCCCTATGCCTTTTAGTTTTTGCTATTTTCGCGATCGAAATTGCAGCCACAGGATGACTTTTCTCCAAAATCGGCAGCTCGATTCAGCACAATGCAATGAAATATAAGAAACCCAGGGGGATATAATTACAAACATCATGCTGGTAGGTGTGAGGATGTAATTAATTAGTTGTGGGTATGCTTAAAGGCATACCCACAGGCACTGCTCGGAGTCCCATTAAGGGCTCTGCCTCTGACACAGGAGACCAGGGTTCGAATCTCGGCTCTGCCTATTCAGTAAGCCAGCACCTATTCATTAGGAGACCTTAGGCAAGTCTCTCTAACACTGCTACTGCCTATAGGGCGCGTCCTAGTGGCTGCAGCTCTGGCGCTTTGAGTCCGCCAGGAGAAAAGCGCGATATAAATGTTATTTGTCTTGTCTTGTCAAATGATGCCGTGCGCTGCTGATTGTCTTCAGAGCCAGGCTCTCCTCCTAGGTCCCCCTCCTGCTACTGTGCGCTCTGCCGCTGCCCACTCCTCCCTCCCTTCCCACAGAGAACCACAGCTGCAGCAAGAATGATAGCAGCAGATGGCAAATGCTCACTCACCTATCCATGATCCAAGCGATAGAGATCCCGTCATCCGAAACCCATCTGTCTCTTCTACAGTGCAGCCACTCGCTCTGAACTTCCTGATTCTCAGATCAGACAGGAAGTAGGAAGTAGTAATAGAAGTAGTAACAGATCGGCAGCACTCTAGAGGAGACAGATGGGCTCTGGATGACGGGACCTCTATTGCTTGGATCGCAATAGGTGAATGTGAGTCATCTGGTGCTGTCATTCTCCCCCGCTGCGTCTGCCTTCTCTGCTGGACTGTCATATTCACTGGGATGGAGGCTGCATGGTAACTGTCTAGTTTGGGAGGAAATCGGTTGTTCGGTGGTGGGGGTGGTTATGTAATTCTGTCTGGGGAACGGCTTCCGGTTTGGCAGTGTCCAGAGCTTTCTGCTATTGCCAGGCTGGAGATGCAGGGGGAAAGTGCTGCTGCTGTGATATCTGGCGCCCTCTTCACAGGGATGCCCCAGCCCCTGAGTGCAAATGTCCCAGTCATTCATCTCTCACTCTGCATTTTGCCGCTGCAATTCCCTGCATTGTGCACCCACAGAGGAAAGCGGGCTGCCCCTGTGTGTGCGGCATGTTGCTGTGCAGCTGCATTTTCTGATTCTATTACGACATGATGGGGGGCCCAAATCAGTTACTTTGCTTAGGGCCCCATTTAGCCTTAATCCGGCTCTGCTATGATCATTTCAGTGCATGCTTTTCACCCTTCTCTTTTCATAGCTAGGGTTATACTGGGGGCAGTCATTAGCAATTCCTCCATTCCCGGACACCATCTACTCCACCAGTTTGCCGGAAAAATGCCGTCAATTTGAAAGGAAGGGAGGGGTTCCTCCAATAAATGTAAAATATTTTATATTTGTCGTTATGCAGCTGAAAAAAGGCTGCTATTTATTATTATAATTTAGAAAATAGATTTTATTTCTGAAATCTTGTTTTTTTTAATTTGGGTCCACTTTAAGGAAAAGGGTAGGAACAAGGCAAAACATTTCTCAAAAAGACCTTGTAGTTGTGAGAAAAATCGATTTTGAAAATAAAAAGGAAAAATGGTTTTAAATCTCAGAAAAATGACAGTTTAAAAACCATTTTTCCTTTGAATTTTTAAAATTGATGTTGATAAAAATGTTTAGCCTTGTCCCCACTATTCCTCTTAACATACATAGCAATTTTGGTGATGATTATGTATAGCAGTGCTGTCCAACTTCATGGGCATGGAGGGCCATTTTTTTTTCAGACCCCATGGTGGAGGGGCGAAGGTTCTTGCTAGAGTCGCAGCCCCCCCCCCCCGGAAAAAAAAATGTAATTAAAGGACAATTAGATTGGCAGCACTTACCACAAAATGCAATTTAAGATGTCGGGGAAGTTGTGTGGCGCGCGTAGCGCACCAAAAACCACGGGGGTTCTGTTGCGCGTAGAGCACCGCGCCGAAAAATAGGTGTGGCCATGGACCAGAATGCGGGTGTGGCCACGGGTGGAGACAAATTTACATGAATTTAGCAATGTGGGACATTAGATTAGGCCGAGTGTCCAAACTGCAACCCAAAAGTCACTTATCTATCGCAAAGTGGCAACAGCAATTTAAACTACATACAAACGTTTTAACTCATACATGAACATTATGGAAAATCCAAGTTGAAAATAAACTGTGAAGATAAACAATTTCATCCATCCTACTCCTGAAAAATGTGGGTTTTTTTTAGAACCTCCCAGTTTTATTTTCCGTTTTAAAAAGCTAAAAAAGTAGGTTTAACGCTATTGTTTCATGATAACGATTTAGCTTTTCCATAGTCTCGCAGTTCGCAATCATGTGACCACCAACAAGACAAATTCAGCAATCATGAGGCCCCCAACGAATCATGAGGCCCCCAATAAGACACATTCAGCAATCATGATGCCCCCAACAAGACAAATTTAGCAATCATGAGGCCCCCAAAAAATCATGAGGCCCCCCAACAAGACACATTCAGCAATCTTGAGGCCCCCAACAAGACAAATTCAGCAATCGTGATGCCCCCAACAAATCATGAGGCCCCCAACAAGACAAATCCAGTAACCATGAGGCCCCCAACATGACAAATTCAGCAGTCATGGGGCACATAAATAGACAGCATTTCACATAAATAAGCAGAATGCCCCTTTAATATGGTAGACACCTCTCACCTGGCTTCTAAATTCTCCTCTACTGGCTGCTGTGCCTGGCAATAGTGTTTTGGGCCGGATTGGGGATGATGTGTGGGCTGAAATGCCTTGCGGTGCTGCTGTGGCCGGGCTGCTGGGGATGCTGTGGCCGGGTGAGGTAGTGACAGGTGCCCCCCCAGTTGAGGTAGTGACAGGTGTCCCCCCCCCAGCTAGATAGTGACAGGTGTCCCCCCAGCTAGATAGTGACAGGTGCCCCCCCCAGCTAGATAGTGACAGGTGCCCCCCCCAGCTAGATAGTGACAGGTGCCCCCCCCGGCTAGATAGGGACAGGTGCCCCCCCCAGCTAGATAGTGACAGGTGTCCCCCCAGCTATAGTGACAGGTGTCCCCCCCAGCTAGATAGTGACAGGTGCCCCCCCAGTTAGATAGTGACAGGTGCCCCCCCAGTTAGATAGTGACAGGTGCCCCCCAGCTAGATAGTGACAGGTGCCCCCCCAGCTAGATAGTGACAGGTGTGTCCCCCAGCTAGATAGACAGGTGTCCCCCCCCCCAGCTATAGTGACAGGTGTCCCCCCAGCTATAGTGACAGGTGTCCCCCCCAGCTATAGTGACAGGTGCCCCCCCCCCAGCTAGATAGTGACAGGTGCCCCCCCAGCTATAGTGACAGGTGTCCCCCCAGCTAGATAGTGACAGGTGCCCCCTCAGTAAGATAGTGACAGGTGCCCCCCCAGTTAGATAGTGACAGGTGCCCCCCAGCTAGATAGTGACAGGTGCCCCCCCAGCTAGATAGTGACAGGTGTCCCCCCCCAGCTAGATAGACAGGTGCCCCCCCAGCTAGATAGACAGGTGCCCCCACCAGTTAGCGAGCCCGTTACCTCTCTCTCCTGTGTCCCCGCTGGCCTCTCCAGTGTCCCCGATGCCGCTGCTGCTGCCCCACAGCTCAGACCTCACAGATCGCTGCGACGGAAGAAGCAAGCAGAGCGCGCGCATGACACCCGCGCGGCAGAATGTCACATGCGGGAGTGACTAATGATGTTACTTCCGCATGTGACATACTCCGTGCGGGTACCATGCGCACTCTGTTTACCTCAGTCGCCGCGATCTGAGGTCTGAGCTGTGGGGCGGCAGCGGGGACACAGGAGAGGCCAGCGGGGACACAGGAGAGGCCACAATAAGAGGGAGCAGGCATGGTGCCCATAGCGCAAGTCATGCCTGCATCCCAGGAAGACGAGCGGGCCGCAGCAGGTGGCCTGGCGGGCCGGATGCGGGCCGCCAGTTGGACAGCGCTGATGTAAAGCATGTATGGGGGCCTTGCTATCAGTCACTAAAATCGGTGTGAAATTAAGTGAAAATGAAGGTTCCTGATTACAGTTTGAAATGAAATTATGATTTTACCCGTAATGTTGCATTACAATTTTGCACTGTAATTGCAGTTATGATGCAAAATTACGTTTATGTGAAATTTGGGCTCATCACTATTCACTGTCTCCATATATAATATATGGCAGGTAAGGGACAAGTGACTGCCTGGAAAGGTACAACACACTTGCGGTGTGGTTCGGCGGGGGTTTGTAAGTTCATAGAGGACAAAGTCTAGGGTGCCAGTGCTCCTGTGATGTAAATCCGGGCCTGGGTAAGGTTGTGGATATGAGTAGTTAAGCAGTCTTTGGTAGTGTCATTTCTTCATGTTAGTGGTTTGTGGACTTCAAATATATATATATATATATATATATATATATATATATATATATATATATATATATATATATATATAATTTGACTGAAGTGAAGCCTTAAAGAGAATCTGTATTGTTAAAATCGCACAAAAGTAAACATACCAGTGCGTTAGGGGACATCTCCTATTACCCTCTGTCACAATTTTGCCGCTCCTCGCCGCATTAAAAGTGGTTAAAAACAGTTTTAAAAAGTTTGTTTATAAACAAACAAAATGGCCACCAAAACAGGAAGTAGGTTGATGTACAGTATGTCCACACATAGAAAATACATTCATACACAAGCAGGCTGTATACACCCTTCCTTTTGAATCTCAAGAGATCATTTGTGTGTTTCTTTCCCCCTGCAGCTATCTTCCACTGAAGTGTCAGGCTGTTTCTTCCTGCAGAGTGCAGGCAGCTCTGCCTGTATGTAATTCCTCAGTATGTGAAAGCCCAGCCAGCTCAGAGGAGGATTTATCCAGCTTGTAAAAGATAAGAGAGAAGCTGTCCTAATCTAAATAATACACAGGCAGTGTGCAGAGAGGGGCCTGGAGGGGGGAGATGCATCACAGAACCACAACACTGAAGAACTTGGCAGCCTTCCAGACACAGGCTGACAAGTCTGACAAGAGAGAGAGAAGTTGATTTATTACAGAGATGGTGATAGTAGAACGTGCTGCAGTAAGCCAGAACACATTAGAATAGCTTTTGGAACTTGTAGGATGATAAAAAAAAGGATGCAATTTTTGTTACGGAGTCTCTTTAAGAAACAGATAAGCCATGCTTTTTCTTTATTTTATTTTTTTCCTAGGAACAAATTATGTTGCTGAGCAGTATACAATGCGATATATGTGAAGTGACAAGACGCCTCTCTGCTGTGAAAGAGATGGGATGATGGTGCTGGAATAATTTCCCCATTGAAGGCATTTGTAAACTTTATATACTATTGCAGATGAGACATTTATATCAAGACCAAAAAACATGGGAAAAGTTGTACAATTCCATCCATCCATGAGTTCTTATGACTGATGCATCCTGTGTCTTATCAGCTCAGAAGCACTGGATTTGTGGAGGATAAACCGTCACAATGCAGTTGAATGAATCAATTGCATTTTCCATAAAGTGCTGATGCAGGCAAAAAAAGATGCAGCGTACAGTGCAGTAGCAAGAATAAAGTTGCTACTTATTGTGGTTGAGCATGCTGTGATCGTGGGAGGGCAGTGAGCACCTGTGGTTTGTGTGGAGTGTGAAGGAACATAACATGTTTAGCTTGAAGGAACACAATCGATTAACATGTTTTTTTTCCATTGAGATAGGAAATGTTTGGGAAGTGCTGCTAAGTACTGGTGTATACATCTGAATTCTTATCTCCTGTTACCTAATTCCTTTCACACTTTGTCTGAGGGCAATTCTGACTGCAGACTGAGCCATGAGGGGAGGGGAAATTCCCTCACTGTGCATCTGTTAACTCTGTGTGTGCAGAAAGCTCAGTCAGAGACGAGCAGAGCTTTCTCTCACAGAAAGCAGAGGAAATGTATCTTATGTGCAACATAAACATTTGTAATTGTGTGTGTGTGTGAAACATGAGACCTAACTTTGCTTCAATATTACACTGTTCTTAGCATGTCAGACTGCAGAGAATCACCTATGCAAATGAGACATTCCAAACATAGCTAAAATCTACACACAATGAATTACAGATTTTGCCTCTGATATTTAACATGAAAAGTAGGAAAATGTTTACACAACTACTGAGACATTATTTGTACACTAGTACAGGGTTTCTCAACACGTGGTACGCGTACCACTGGGGGTACGCGAGACCACTGCCGGGGGTACGCACAGTTGCTAGTTACTTATTAAACTACACTTCCTCCTGCTCTGAACGGCTGTGTTGCTATTTACAGCTCCCCTCCAGCTCCTGCAATGCCGACTGCTGATTTTTGCTGATTAGATAACGCTAGAGGATCAGAGCAGAGAGGAACAAAAGCACCTCCCCCCCTTCCTTCCCAGGCATAATGAGCTCATCCAGTACTCCTTCGTCCCTCCCTCAGGAATGTGAAAAAAGTAAAGAGATACGCATTACCACGTGCGTGCGTGTGCTGCGATAGCGGAGACAGACAGAGTGTCAGAGCTGTGTGAGTTGGAGATTCTGCTTATGCTGACTATGTGTGTGTGTGTGTGTGTCTGTGTGTCTGTGTGTTCTCATCACCCTGTGCCAACCTCAGCCAGCACCCTCACCTGTCCCTCACCACCATTCACCCTGTGCCAGCCTCAGCCAGCACCCTTACCTATCCCTCACAAGATATCACCCTGCGCCAGCCTCAGCTAGCACCCTCACCACCTATCACCCTGTGCCAGCCTCAGCCAGCACCCTCACCAGCTATCACCCTGTGCCAGCCTCACCCAGCACCCTCACCTGTCCCTCACCAGCTATCACCCTGTGCCAGCCTCAGCCAGCACCCTCACCACCTATCACCCTGTGCCAGCCTCACCCAGCACCCTCACCAGTCCCTTACCACCTATCACCATGTGCCAGCCTCAGCCAGCACCCTCACCACCTATCACCCTGTGCCAGCCTCAGCCAGCACCCTCACCACCTATCCCCCTGTTCCAGCCTCAGCCAGCTCCCTCACCAGCTATCACCTGGTGCCAGCCTCAGCTAGCACCCTCACCTGTCCCTCACCACGTATCACCCTCTGCCAGCCTCAGCCAGCACCCTTACTGTCCCTCACACCTATCAGCCTGTGTCAGCATCAGCCAGCACCCTCACCACCTATCACCCCAGCCTCACCCAGCACCCTCATTCTCCCAAGCGTGTGTGTGTGCGAGTTTGTGAGCACACTCTCCGGGGGTACTTTGCAGAGATGGAGTAGCAATAAGGGGTACTTGGTTTAAAAAAGTTGAGAAACACTGCACTAGTAGACCTAAGCCCATTTAAAAAACGGGCCCTATGTCTGTGTTCCTGGTCACGCGCGCCCGCCACCCATGCCCGGCGCACACGCGCCCGCCTGCCACCGGACACGCGTGCGCCCACTCACCCGCCACCGCACGATCACCCACCGCCACACACGACCGCCGCCCGCTCACCTGCCGCACATCCGGCCGCCTGCTCACACGACGCCCGCTGAACTCCCTGGCCCTGTCCCCGGCCTTCTGTCTCTGGGTCCGTGCTGCGCACATGCGCAGTGGGCAAAAGCACGGACAACGCTACACAGGGACAGGAGGCACGGACACAGAGGTTTTATTATAGAGGATTGTCATTTTAGAAAAACAAAATTGCATACCTGGAACTCTCTGGCATTAGCAATAGGTGACACCCCACCTTTGTGGGGGAGCACGAGGTAGACAATTAAATGGAACAAATGCAAAAAAAGTGGTATCAACCTTTTCTTCAAATTCACTTACAAAACTTTATTAAAGGTATATCACACTGAACATGTTACTTCTGTATCAATTAAAACCATAAAACACGCTGCGGGTTGTAATTAGCACAGCCGGCTGGGCCCATGCACTCAGCACTACCACATACCAATCACACGTGGGATCCCATCAACCATATTACTACTCTAATGACAGAGTAATATGGTTGATGAGATCCCACGTGTGATTGGTATGTGGTAGTGCTGAGTGCATGGGCGCAGCCGGCTGTGCTAATTACAACCCGCAGCGTGTTTTATGGTTTTAATTGATACAGAAGTAACATGCTAAGTGTGATATACCTTTAATAAAGTTTTGTTAGTGAATTTGAAGCAGAGGTTGATACCACTTTTGTTGCGATTGTCATTTTAGAACACTGGTTTAATAGGGTTCCTTTAAGTAATCAGAAGACAGATTAACTGCTTCGTGTACAGAGCAGGAAAGGAGCCAGCTGCTCTTAAAGTAAACCTCCAGACTAAAAATCTACTCAGCAGCACTGAAAAGGCTTGGTGTTTCTTTAACAGTTTCACAGCATCAGAACTTTGTTTTTCTTAACGAAGTCTTATTTTTAGCTGCACAAAAGCTAAGCTCCACCCCATAAAAGAAAATTGCCTGGGCATTTTTCCCCTAATGCTGTGCTAAGCATGATGGGATTTCCTATGTTGTTGTTCACGTTGCCTAGCAACTGGGAGTGGTGATCAGCACACAGGACAGTTGGAACTGTGTCTCATGCTCCCTGTCACCTCCTTTCAACCAAAAAGATGGCTGCCCTCGTGAAATCAAACATTTGCCTGTTCTTTTAAAACAGGGTGGGTAAGAGATTATATTACATATCTATTTAAATTAACATAACTAATGTAACTTAATACAATATGTTTGTTTAGGCTGAAGTTCCTCTATAAGCTGTTAATTCAGCCTTGAATAGTGTGGAATAAGTAAAGGAGGCCAGACATCAAGCGACTTGGCAGTCTATCAACCACCTTATTCAATAATTATTATCGAATTGGACAAAATTATACATTTTTTAGCCTTTTAGCCTCCCTTGTACATATATGCCAGGCAAAAATACTGAGGCATACTTATGTGTTATGTGTGTATCGATCCCATTGACAATTATTGAGATATTGTTGTTGTATATGATTGGATATGTTTTTTTTTTCCCCTTTGTTGAGTTTTACTATGCACCTTCCTAACAAACTGTATTTGTGTGTTTTTACTGTTAGTTACTCATGTTTGGGTATTATTGATCTGAGGAAGCGTGCAAAACCCTTAAAACGCGCTGTCATATCTTTGTTTTTGGCATTAATAAATCAACTTGTTTAACCACTTGCCGACCAGGGGAATTTTCACTGATCGGTGCTGCGTGGGCTCTACAGCCCGCAGCACCGATCAGCAGTGCGATCAGACTACCCCCCTTTTTTCCCCACTAGGGGGATGTCCTGCTGGGGGTTCTGATCGCCCCCGGCCATTAGTGGGTAGCGGGGGGGCTCCTCAAAGCCCCCCTCCGCAGCGTTTTGTGCGCTCCCTCCCTCCCCTTACCTCCCTCTCCCTTCCTGGGCTGCGCAGGACGGATATCCGTCCTGCGCATTGTGGGATAGGCTTCAGCCTATCATATGCCGGCGATCCCCGGCCAATCAGAGGCCGCGGATCGCCGATCTGACTTACGGCGCTGCTGCGCAGCAGCGCCGTATCATGTAAACAGCGGGGATTTCTTCCCCGCCTGTTTACATTTTGACGGCGAGCCGCTATCGGCGGCTCTCCGGCTGTTCACGGAGACACCCTCCGTGAACTGACATGGAAAGGCCGCTCGATCGAGCGGCCGTTTCCATGGTAACCCGCAGACGACCAGTTTACGCCAATCGGCGTTAGCTGGTCGTCAAGAGGTTAATCAAGGCGCAATTGGCTTCTGCTTCAGGGGTGGTACGTTTTACCACTGCCTCTCCTTCTTACACTCCATTTTTTAAGTGTTTTATATTGTTTGGGCGCCTCCATTATTTATCTATTATATTAGTGTATGCGCTCATGCACTGGCACCAGGATTTATGGCAGCACAGAGAAAGGAGTACGTCAGCTGGGGAGCTGAGAATTAGTGTTGTGCTAATACTCGGCATGGGGCACTGGGGAGAGCAGCAATGCGTCAGACACACACACAAACATACACACACACGTACTGTATGTACATTTACAGTATGTTAATATGCACATACATACTGTATACACAGGTGTGTGCATATGTGCAGGTTTACATCACAGGAGCCTATAGGCACAGATGTCCTGGCTCCCTAGACTTTGCCCTCCATAACCCTACAAACCCTCACCAAACGGCACCGTATGGCAAGTGTGCTGTACTGGCTGTCCCAGCTGTCACTTCTCCCTTATTTCCCTTTTTCTTTCTTCCTCTTTCTTTGGAGTATCCAATAAAATGGTTTTGACTGAAAATCCACAGTCGTATGTTCTGCTTGGAGGAGATTAGTCCACCACTACCTCCTCTATTACCAAGATGGGTTTTTACGTTCTTTTAGTGTTTTTTTATCCTGCTGGCGCCTCTGTTATTCTATTATCTACATCAAGTCTACCCTTGGTGGAGGATTGTACCCTTCCTTCTTCTACTACAGAGAGCGACTTTTTAATCCTGAGTGGGGTCAGGACAATCTCCACACCTGCTTTGACAGTGGTTGCCTAATTGGTAACCCTGGTTTGTGAGTGTTAAATTAATATTATTACTCTTCCAATTATACATTACTAGTACGTACTACACTATATTGGGCTCTTGGTGTTCTCTCTTTTTCTCTGCCTTCGTCATAATATAATCACGGCAGTGGTGAAGGTGGAAGGGGAAGATGTGAGCACAATTGTGGGCAGTGAGGGAGAAAGGACATAGAGCAGTGTAGGTTCACAAGTAAAAGCACAGTGCTCCATGGAAACTACCTCACTGCCAATCCTTGCCAGCCCAACATTGCAGCAGGAAGTTACTGCTATGAACAAATTGGTGGGTGGAGGCACCCAAAAGAATAAAATATTCAAAAACTGCTTAAAAAGGACAAGTACCGTTGGCTAATCTCTCCTGAATATCTCAAAAACAGCCAACATGACAACGTGGGTATTTTCCACTTCTTCAATTAGCAACTGACAAAAGTGTGCTGGTGGCTAGAGAATAGTCAGATTGGAGCCCCTCAAGCATTCCTTGGTCCAAACTACTGCAGTACTGCCACACTGGGGGGCTGGAAGATGTGAGAAGTACTGTGAATGTATTACTGGGTGGACTAGATTAGTATCTGCTATTGCACTCAGTGCTCCTCAATATATTTTCAATGTTCCTCCACCAACAACACACTTTCACCTCAAGAGGTGAAAGCACCCACTGAGTTGGCTGGACTACAGTCACAGTAGTCAGCAGAGCAATGACTCCCAAGATGAAACTGGTAGGGAGGAGCCTGACGGGGAAGGAACAGGAGGACACAAAATAGCCTCAGAGTAGTAGGGGAGAAGGTGTGTGGGAGAAGGAGACAGCCTGATAGCAACGGTCAGCCTGGGAGACAGTGCACTCCGGAGCCCACTTGAACACTCCAAGTACTTGCTGGAAATTCTAAGTGTGTTTTTGAATAAAACGTGAATTTATGCAATATATTGTGCAATGAGAGCATTTGCATGTTATTGAGGTGCAAAGTTGAAATCATCAAACAAGACGTGCCTGTGGTTTTGGCACATCCATTATCTCTATGGAAGCATAGGTGTAACCATCTTAACCACCTGAGCGGTATGGATGAGCTCAGCTCGTCCATTACCGCCGCGGTGGATTGCTCAGCCCCTGGAGGTGTAGCTAGCACTTGACTAGCTACATCACTCCTCCAAACGCCGCCGGCCCACTCTGAAACCCCCGATTGCGCTGTTTTATACATACCCCCCCCCCCCCCAGAGCCAGCGCAGCCTCTCCATAGCCTCCAGGGGTCACTATGCCGGCGATCGGAACTGCGCATGACGTCAATGACATCAGAAGTCATGCCCGATCGTCGCCATAGCAACGCCTGAAGCTATGGGGGAAGTCTCGGCCACCGCGGGATCGCGGCCAGGTAAATATCGCCGGCTGCGAGCGGAGGGAGGGGGACAAGGTCCTTGTGTGCTCTGTAACTGTATGGTTTGAATACAGATTGCTTGAAGAAGCAACCTGTGTGCTGTCTCCTTTTTTCATCTAGTACAAATTGTGCAGGAGTGGTGTACCTGCGGGAGAGCGGCACCTGCTTCCAGGCCGGGAGAAGGATAGGCCTGTTAAAGCATGTGGAAAGTGTGTTCTATATCTTGTGACTCGGTGGCAAAGTGTAGCTAGCCTAGTGCTAGCTACACCAACGTAGACACATTTTTTTTAAAAAAAGCCACCCGTGGCCGCCTGTCCGCATTTAATCAAACGCCGGGGTGGTTGATTGGAGGATAACCATCCATCCATCCAAGAGCATATAGTGTAGAAATATCCATCCAACTGGGGTTTGGAGAAGGTGGGAGGAGCCTATGTAATGCCCCAATTGCTCTGCTAACTACTTTAGTCAAATTCCAGCCAACTTGGTGAGTGTTTTTTCGTCACAGGGTGAAAAGTGTGTTATTATTGGTGGACAGACATTGAATAGATAATGAAATGTGCTGACTGCAATAATACAGCTTAAAGGAGTCATCAGGGAAAATGTAATAAAATAAGTGCTACTTACCGGGGGCTTCCTCCAGCCCCAAGCTCCCAGCATGTCCCTCGCCGCAGCCGTTCGCCGCAGCTCGCTCCCGATCCTCGGCGATGACATCAGGCCGACCTCTGCAGCTCGCTGCCGGCCCACGTGGCGGTGATTGACAGCACCGCTCGCGCAGGCACAGTACAGGCCGACCTGGAGGTTGCCCTGACGTCATCGCCGGGGACTGGGACGGAGCTGCGGCAATTGGCTGCGGGGAGAACTGCGGCGAGGGACATGCTGGGAGCTTGAGGCTGGAGGAAGCCCCCGGTAAGTAGCACTTATTTTATTACATTTTCCCTGATGACTCAACTAGTTCACATTATAAATCGCTAGTGCTATCGCAAGCACTGAGCGATTTGAGTGATTTTTAAAGTGCTTTTTTAATCGCTTTCAGATACATTTTCGCTCAGAAAAACACGTTTCTAAGCCCTTTTATGTAGCGTCAGGAAGTGAACTCTTTACCTCGGAAATGAATAAATACATTGGCCTCAATTCACTAAGCTTTATCGAACACTTTATCGAAAGTTTGATAATTTACCTTATGTGTAAAATCTAATTTTGAAATCACTAAGGTGTTCTGGATTTATTGAACGTTTTATCGATAAAACGTTTGATAAATCTATAACACCTTAGTGAATTCAAAATTAGATTTTACTCCTGCGGTAAATTATCAAAGGTTCGATAAAGTGTTCAAAAACGTTTGGTAAAGCTTAGTGACTTGAGGCCAATGTATTTATTCATTAACCACCCTGGCGTTCTATTAAGATCGCCAGGGAGGCTGCGGGAGGTTTTTTTTTTAATAAAAAAAAACTATTTCATGCAGCCAACTGAAAGTTGGCTGCATGAAAGCCCACTAGAGGGCCTCCGGCGGCCAGAAATAACACGGAAGGCCGCAATGAGCGACGAGCGGAGTGACATCATGGACGTCAGCCGACGTCCTGACGTCAGCCGCCTCCGATCCAGCCCTTAGCGCTGGCCGGAACTTTTTGTTCCGGCTACGCTGGGCTCAGGCGGCTGGGGGGACCCTCTTTCGCCGCTGCATGCGGCGGATCGCCGCACTGCAGCGGCGATCAGGCAGCACACGCGGCTGGCAAAGTGCCGGCTGCGTGTGCTGCTTTTTATTTGAGCCAAATCGGCCCAGCAGGGCCTGAGCGGCAGGCTCCGGCGGTACTGGACGAGCTGAGCTCGTCCAGACCGCTCAGCTGGTTAAAAGCTTTCTGGAAATCACTTTTCAAAGCACTTTTTAAAGCACTTAGCGATTTCCCTATACTTTCCAATGAATCGCAAATGCTCTGAAAATCGTTCTGGAGCCGTGTTTTTAGCGATTGGATAGAAAACTCATCGCTCATGTGAGAACACTCACATAAGCAAACATTACACAAATGCTTTTAAGGCAATTTTTAAAATCGCTAGCACTTAAAAAAACAAAATCGCCCCTAATGTGAACAAGCCCTAAAAGAGAAGAGTTACTCAGCTTAAAACCAGAAGCACACCCATCTGTATTATCTATCTTTAAATTGAAAGCTCACAAGGGTAGGACTCTCTCCTCCTTTGTGTCTTGGAATTTGCTATACATTTTCTACATCGTGTTACATTTCACTCTGTAATTACTATGTCTACCAATTTTGTATTTTGCACCAGTGTCTATATTTTTGTGTGTATTATTGTCTGTATTGTTATGTACCTCATGTTTGTTTCTTACTCTGTACAGTGCCCCGGAATATATTGGCACTTTATAAATCAACAATAAAAATAATAATAATCTATGTTGGCTTGGACTGCAGTTTTGGGTGTAAAGTGTACCCGAGGAAAGCGTCTCGTGAAAAGAAATATACGCAAGAAGAGAGAATCCTCTGGGTCTTATAGAGGGTTTCCAAACCATCCTCTGGTTCCCCGTTGCTGATCCTCTGAAGAACTCCGACAAGGGCTTGTCAGAATGACGATCGGGTCTGCGCTCCTCTTTAGGCATGAGTGTAGCCATATTGCACCTGTGTAGTAAGTATGGCTGCACCTGCACAGTAAGCCATGCAGCGTCTCTGTCTCTACAGCGCAGGTGTGGCCAAGCTTACGCGGGTGTAGCATGGCCATGCTCATGCCAGAAGAGGAATGCAGCACTGATGTTCCAGAAGGTCCTGGCGTGCAGCAGCTGGAGGATGCAAGGCTTTTGAAAAGATGATGGTGCACAGGACTGGCTATATAGGCCCACTGGATTGCTCTAAGCCCATGTAGTTATCAACAGTTCAATTAACCACTTGATGACCCACCCTTTACCCCCCCTTAAGGACCAGCGCTGTTTTTACTGATCTGTGCTGGGTGGGCTCTGCAGCCCCCAGCACAGATCAGGTAGCAGGCAGAGAGATCAGATTGCCCCCCTTTTTTCCCCCCTATGGGGATGATGTGCTGGGGGGGTCTGATCTCTTCTGCCTGCTGGATGTTGCGGGGGGGCACCTCAAAGCCCCCCTCCGCGGCGAAATTCCCCCCTCCCTCTCCTACCTGCTGCCCCCCCCGGCGATCGAGGCTGCACAAGACGCTATCCGTCCTGTGCAGCCAGTGACAGGACGTCCCCTGTCACATGGAGGCGATCCCCGGCCGCTGATTGGCCGGGGATCGCCGATCTGCCTTACGGCGCTGCTGCGTAGCAGCGCCGTACAAATGTAAACAAAGCGGATTATTTCCGCTTGTGTTTACATTTAGCCTGCGAGCCGCCATCGGCGGCCCGCAGGCTATTCACGGAGCCCCCCGCCGTGAATTGACAGGAAGCAGCCGCTCGCGCGAGCGGCTGCTTCCTGATTAATTAGCCTGCAGCTGGCGACGCAGTACTGCGTCGCTGGTCCTGCAGCTGCCACTTTGCCGACGCACGGTATAAGCGTGCGGTCGGCAAGTGGTTAAAGAGAAAGTGGCTGGGCACATCCAGTATTAAATCGCCAAAAATGTATTGAAACAACATAAAATCAATGATACAGACCACCATAATGAGAAAGGGTTACAGTATGTGCAGAGGTCGACAGACGTTTCGCACCCATGTATGAGGTGCTTCATCAGGACACTGCCCCCCCCCCCCCAGAAATACCCCTTATATAGTGTACTCCCTCATTCACAAATGGATAGCATGAAAACGACAAAAACCACTGCTGTGCGCCATTACCCTCAGTCTATCACTTCCTTTAGATGTGTGCAATTCACCAGGCGGAAGCAGGATGTGAGTGCAGCAAATGGCAGCCAATAACAGCCTCCACAGTATGCAAAGGCTTCCCTCTTTTTCGGTATGTATGTGTTTTTTTTATTTAAGGTTTCCATCGGGTTCTCTTTAACTGAGATTGTATCAATCTGGTCTTGATGATCATCGTGATCCTTTGCATAATTATTACTTTTTTCTTCCCATGAGCTTTGGACAGTTCTGTTTTAGTTTACTGTAAATCTCTTGGGTGTAGCCAAAAGACACTGATTTGCTCAAATCTACTTGCATATCCTAAATTCCCAAAAAAATATTATAATGTGTGACTGCTTTGCACCAAACTGTGCGCAGCAATGTAGAATGCAGGAGAAAGAGATATTAATCTGCCTCATAGTAATTGCTCTTTTGGCTAATACACACCAAGAACACGTTTATTTAAAGAAAACCTAGGATAACTGAAAAATGTATACATACCTGGCACTTCCTCCAGCCACCTTCAGCCTCAACTGTACCTCGTCGTCCTCCTCTGTTGCTGGGAGCGTACTGCACTGGCACAGTAATACTGACAAGATACAGAACGCTCCAGATTGTAGGAGCATGAAGTGGGAACACGCATGGCTGCACTGTGCCTGTGCCAACTGTCCCCGACTGGCTGAAGTTAACAGGAGGATTGGGGAGGATCCAGGAGGTGGAAGACAGCAGGTAGGGAGCAATCAGGCTGAAGGGGACTGGAGGAAGCCCCAGGTATATATACATTTTTCATTTCAGTTATCTCAGGTACACTTTAAAGTGACCCAGAGATGAATAAAAATGCTGTTTTTTACTTACTTGGAGCTTCCTCCAACCCCATAAGTATGGATGCGTCCCTCGCCATCCTCCCGCAGTCCTCCCGGAATCCTCCATGCAGCCGCAATCAAACCGTGGTACGAGGCTCAGTCAGACTCAGTCTGACTGAGTGACGTCAGAAGGTCCGCGCATGCTCAGAAGGTCCACCACTGACATCACTGAGCCACTTACCGGGGCTCACCACAGCTGAACAAGACATCGTAGGAGGACAGCAAGGGACACGACCATGCTTATGGGGCTGGAGGAAGCCGGGTAAGTAAAAACGCACTTTTATTCGTCTCTGGGTCACTTCAAGGCTTACATTGCAGACACAGGATTTAGTAAATATATGTTTCTAGTACATCCTGCCACCCTGTGGTTATAGCTGGTAATGCATAGATAAACACATAATAGACTGTTAGTAAATACACATTCCAATATAAATAGGCCACAAGATTGAACAGTATATCACCTCACATACATGTATTCAAAATGTTTTACACCTGTAATACAAATGTATTTTTCACATTTACATGCACAATACTGTATTCAGTGGCAAATCACAGAATTATGCATATTTGTCAGTGAGAATCATCATTTCGGAGAATTGCTTCTGATTGGCAAAACCTATGATGCATCAACATTAAATGCGTAACATACAAAACTAATTATTCTCCCTTTAAAACTTCCAGGAAATTATTCCCTGAATTCCCTGACTGATCATTAACAATATGCTGCACAAGTATAGCAACCCCCACTTCCTACTCAATATCTACTGTAGCAAAAATAAAACCCTGTAAGTGGGCCTTAAGCCCCTGATGAGTCATTGGAGGACGAAACCGATAAGGCAGAGCCAAGGTCACACACGTCATCAGGGCCGGCCTTAGGTTTCACAGCGCCCTGAGCGAAACCTGATTTTTGTGCCCCCCCCCCCCTGACCATTTGCACCACACGTTATAGCCGCAGTGCTCCCCCCCCCCCCCCCCACAAAACGCCCTCAGACTCAGTAAAGATAGGTTGCCAAGCATAGGTGCCCCCAGTATAGGAAGTCAGTTGAAGGTCTCCATCCCCTCATAGGTAGCCAGGTGTAGGTAAATAGTAGTTTAGGGAGCCTCTATTATTCATATTATGATTAATAGAGGCTCCCTATACTACTATTTTCTTGAAGTTATAATTTCAGGTAAGACTCTGCATGAAATTTAGGTTGATATCCCACTATAAAAATATGTTTATAGACAGGCGCAGGTGCCTCCAGTATAGGTAGCCAGGTGTTGGAGCCCTCAGTAAAGGTAGCCAGGTGTTGGAGCCCTCAGTAAAGGTAGCCAGGTGTTGGAGCCCTCAGTAAAGGTAGCCAGGTGTTGGAGCCCTCAGTAAAGCTATAGGTATAGGAAATCAGGTGTAGGTGCCCTCAGTATAGGTAACCAGCTATAGGCGCCCCCCTGGAAGCTGGCGCCCTGAGCGACCGCTCCGGTCACTCATATCAAAGGCGGCTATGCACGTCAAGCCGAGCACGAGGGAAGGTGATGCGAGATGCTGCAATCCACCCAGCCGAGAGATGGTGATATTCAATGCTTTTAGAATTTTATTTCATGTACGGGAATTATTGTTTTTCATCTTTTAATTAAATTTGCAGTTTTACACATGTTGGTCCCTATTTGAGTTTGTTGTGAAATATCACAGATCAGTCTTGTAGAAGTATAGTATAAGTTTATTTACTGTACAGGAGACATGCACTGAATCATAGCAAAGCAATGTCTAACTTGCAAAGCTCGGAACAGAAGTTATATACTCCCAATTACACATTACAATCATACCTCCTACCAATAACCTGATTGGATCCTCACAAAATCTCTAAGTTAACTATTGGAATACAGAATACAGCATAAATGAATACATGAATACATATTAATATTTAAGTGGATGAGATCAGTCAGTCGTTAATTATTATTAGAGGTACATATTTCATCAGTAGCTTGTTTAATTTAAAGGGACTCCGAGCAGTGCAGAAACTATGGAAAGATGCATATCATTTTAAAGCTCTCTTTCTCCTCTTTCCAATGATATATAAACCACTACCCTACGTCTTTTAGTTTTCGCTATTTTCGCGATTGAAATTGCCGCGGCCGCAATTTCAATCGCGAAAATAGAGAAAACTAAAAGGTGTAGGGCAACGATTTAGGTGTCGTCAGAAAGAGGAGAAAGAGAGCTTTAAAATGATATCCATCTTTCCATAGTTATATTGTATTACACAGGGCGACACTTTCCCCAGTGTCAGCAGCTCCATTCTGCTGAATGCAGCTGCTGACTTTGACAAAAAGTCGCCCTGTGTAATACAATATAACTATGGAAAGATGGATATCATTTTAAAGCTCTCTTTCTCCTCTTTCTGACGACACCTAAATCGTTGCCCTACGCCTTTTAGTTTTCTCTATTTTCGCGATCGAAATCGCGGCCGCGGCAATTTCAATTGCGAAAATAGCGAAAACTAAAAGACGTAGGGTGGCGGTTTATATATCATTGGAAAGAGGAGAAAGAGAGCTTTAAAATGATGTGCATCTTTCCATAGTTTCTGCACTGCTCGGAGTCCCTTTAAGGCTAGTTTGACTGGTGAGATTCACACAGTGCCATCCTTATCTACAAGACCGACAAATCATCCCTAGTAGCACATTCCAAACCCATGAGACCATGTGAAAGAAGAGAACTAGTCTTAAAATGTATAGAACAAAGGAGTATGGTAATATGGCTTTCAGGAGGCCATTTTGTTATATTATCAATTTTACTTCAAGTTCCCTAGAAAAGTCCTAAAGTGAAACCTGCTGGTAACATTGAGTGAAGCATATACCAGTGAAGCTGGTTTGGCCACTAAAAAGCCTTACTCCCTCATTGTGCACTGCATCTAAAAGCAAATGTGTTTTCAATAAAAGGGTGTTAATTTCTTGATCTTGGAAGCGGTCTACACTATATGTTTCTTTGTCCATTTAAAGGTGTATTTCTGAGTGGTCTGCAGGGTTTTCTTTTGAAGAATCCAGGGACTGAGCGCAACCGTGCATAGGAGTGACTCACGCCAGAAACAAGCATGCAGCTAATCTTATCAGATCTGACAATAATGTCAGAAACACCTGATCTGCTGTATGCTTGTTCAAGGTCTGTGGCTAAAGGTATGAGGCAGATGGTCATCAAGATAGCCAGGCAACTGGTATTGCTCATAAGGAAATAAATATGGCAGCCTCCATATCCCTCTCACTTCAGTTGTCTTTTAAAGCAATACTTAACTGACCTGGGGGGTGGGGGGGATGGCAGATACCTATAGAGAGGGAAGGCTCTGGATGCTGTAGAGCTTTTCCATTCCTCTCTTGGTGTCCTCATTTCAGCGCTGCCCCGTTTGAATTCGCCTCTAGCTATGCTCGGATACCCCCAATCACGAATTCAAGTAAATACGGCTACGGCAGAATCGAAATCTGGATAGGCCGTGATCGTGATCCGGATTTGAATCGGAGCTCCAAATTCGACTCGGGTTTTAGCTGTGATTACATGTAGAATCTGACTTTAATGTTAATAGCAAAGCTCCCATACATGCTACAATCACCAAAATTGCATGGATTATAAAGGTGATCAGTGCCTACAACTTAAAAAAAAATATTCAAAAATAACTTGTAGTTTTTGAGAAAATCAATTTTAAAGCTTCAAATGAAAAAAGTATTTGTGATTAAAAAACCGCCCAAACCCGCTGACTTTAGAGGTTAATAGCAAAGCCCCCTTACATGATAGAAACACTAAATTTGACCTTATAGTTGTTGAGAAAATTGATTTTAAAGTTTCGAAGGAAGTTTCAAGGGGAAAAAGCATGCATGTAAATGCGGTAAATACATTAACTGTCATTTAAATGTATACTATTTTCCTTTGAAACTTTGAAATCGATTTTCTCAAAAACTATTTCCTCTTGTTCCCATTGTTCTTCTTAACATATCTGGCAAATTTGGTGTTTCTAGCATGTAAGGGGGCTTTGCTATTTACTATTAAAGGCTAATCCGTGATCACGGGCGTGATCATGGATTCTACTTTTAATCACGGCTAAAATCTTTGGTGTTTATAGCATGTAAGGGGGGTTTGCTATTAACCACTAAAGTCGGCGGGTTTTCAGGTAATAATCATGGCCCGAGATCACGGCTAAATCCGTGATCTCGAGTCGGATTTGGACCAAGATCACGCATGCATTCGGAACTGAACCCGTGATCGAAAAGCGATCATGAATTCGGAATCCGACCTTGTGATCAGGAAAAACTGCTTGTGATCACGGGTTACCCATGATTACGAGGCCGTGCAGAGCAACACTGTTTGCCACATTCAGAAGCCTTCGGAAGGCATCAGAAGCACTCAAGTCCCCAGATGCTACTGATGATGGGTGACTCCACTCTGCTCATGCACACTACTGATCTGCCCATTTTTGGAAGTGTTCAAGGTCAGGGACACGAGTGTTACCTTCTGAGGAACTACAAAGGTGTGTTAGACCAATTGGTCGAATACCGGCAACGTGGGTGACAGAGCTGGAACGAGGACACTGAGACACGGCCGAGAAGGCTCTATAGGATTCAGAACCTTCCCACTCTATAGTTGAGTATCTGACGTTTTTCCCCCAGGTCCCTTAAGTATTGCAGTACAGCCACACTAATACATGGAAAGGGGTGCAGGCATGAGAAAAAATCCAACAAGCTCCTGTCAGATATGTTTGGAGGGACCCGAATGGTGGAATGGTGAATATGAATTGGGAAGTCTTTGGACCATCCAGAGCCTTCCCACTACTTGGGTAAGAACCTGATTTTTTTTTCTGCTATGTTACAGGTTTGCTTTACACTAAAACTGCGAGGATAGAAAACACAAAAAGGATACTTACCTCGAGAGGCTTCCCCAGTCCTTCTCCATCAGGCCGTTCCAGTGCTGAGACCCCTGAAGTGCAGCCAATCTGTGCTTGTACAGTAGCATTGACCCACCCAAGCTTCAACAGACAAAGCCGAAATCAGTCAGGTCTGTGCTACTGTGCAGGCGGTGTGTGCATGCGCAGGAACACAGATCTGATCATCGCAATTGGCTTTTTCTGCCAAAGCTGATCAGGTCCATGCTACCGCACGAGCTTTTGACAAGTCCTTGTCAACTGTTTTGCAGAGAGAACAGCGCTGGAAGGGCTCAGAGGAGGAGAATGGGGGAAGCCCCTGGAGGAGCCAGAGGTTTCCCTCTATTGAGGTAAATACTCTTTTTGGACACTTTTTTTCCCCTACAAGTTTCCTTAAAGTGTAAATGAATAAATGGATCTATTTGGTTTTCATAGGTTTCCATTGACCATATTGTCATAATTGTCCTTTTTAAGGTATTTCCTGAGCTCCTCTATTGCTTCCTCTTTGTTTATAGTGCGCCATTGTGCTGGAATTGTTCCCAGCTCTGTGAATTTATACTTATAATGTTTCACAAGATCACTTTGGAAGTGGTGGGTCACCCATTTCCAGTAAGATAATTCCGGTTTGCTTGGAGTGATAGACCAGGTGCTGAAAGGGTTCCCAGCTTGTTCGAAAATTTTGTAAGGAATACTCCTGTCAATAGGAAGTCTGAAATTAATATTTGTCTCTACCAGAGACTCGCAGGATTCCACAACAAATTGGTCTGTTTTGCGATAATGCCAACCATTCAAAGCCTGAGGACGGTGACATGTAGCACTGTGATCCTCATCATGCTTGCAAATAGTCCTTGTACATACAGCACAACAAAATGGACACTTTTTCCAGCACCCAGAAAAGTGGTCAAAAATAATCCTGCTAACATTTTTTGTAAGATCAGTATGGTCTCTTTTTTGTACTACAGTTTCCACAGCCTGTTTCATGGCTTCCTTCAGAGACTCTACATCAGTTATGTTCAGATAAGTCACACTCCACAGATCATCCCTTGACAGCTTCACTTCACTTCCAAGCTGGGAGCAGAAAGTGTCCAACCATTCTTTGACACCGTCCTTTTTGCCTCTGACCAAGGTGGCTGATGTGTTGTTGATGGCCTTTAATGTAATATTTTTAAAGTGATCCAGGTTTAAGTTAAGAATTTCTGGCGCCACGTTACGATAGTCATCACAATATTGTCCAACACACTCTTTGATAAAATCTCTAACTGCAGATTTAGGGTCTCTTATATAATACATATATTTAGAAAATATTTCTTTTTCTGCCAATGACTTAAGCAGGTAGAAATCTAGTTTTGATTTGTTTCTATTCAAAGCTTGATGCTTACACTTTACTTTGCTAGCTAAATCTATTGCAGATTTGTGATAGACTGCCTCTTTGATGGCCTTTTCCAGCTTTATACAGAGGAAATCATCCATTGTTCCATTACATAACATCTTACAAATTTGCCAGAATTCATTGTTCTTTTTTAATAAAAAGTCAACCATATCATTGGCTGCTCTACAAACCTCAAACATGTTTTCAAACCTTTTGGTTGCTTTGTGGCAAAAGAACAGAGATGCATATAACATGTATTGCCTTCTAAATTTAAAATTCCCTAATCCTTCATCTATTTCGGTAATTAGCATTTCTACAATTTCCCAGAAGTAAATCGGCTGGTAATCCATTCTTTTCTGTTCTTTATTATGAAGAAATTCCTCTAGTTTTCTTTCTAAAACATCTGTAATATGCTGTATTGTCTCCACATCAGCCTTTGAAAGTTTTTGATGTAACACAACCATCTTGGATTTATTCGAAATATATTTTGAGAATTCCTCCACTAAGTTTTCCCACTTACAGGACTCCTCTATGGTACTTCTTATGTTCTTTTTGTTTTTAAACATTTCCAGGAACTCTTTCTCTAAATCATTGTTAATGTTTGGTTTTTCAAATGTGTAGTCTTTTTTAATGTCTTCCTTTACTTCAGTGATCAGAGTATTCCACAGTTTGTCAAAAATTTTCCTCAGTTTTATGTCAGTGATATTCTTTCCTTTCAAGGACAAGGCCAAGTTTCTGACTCCGGCTAACATTTTATCTTCATATTTCTTTCTGTTCTTCTCAAATGCAATGAACTCATCTGCATTTTTCTTTACCTGTTTTATGATGTCATTTTTAAGAACAGTTAGTCTCTCTATCATTTTCTCCACTTTACATAGTGCTTTAACTTTTTTGTTTTTTTCATCATCAAAAAATGCCTCCAGCTCTTTAAGGATGCCCTTGTATATTAGTTCAGATTCAGGATCCTGTGGAAACTCCCACTCCTTTAACCCATGGTTGTGAATTTGGTAAATGATTTTATTTTGAAGAGTCAACATACGTTCTCTTAATTCCCAAGTCCATTGACTGTATTTAGCGTCCAATTTCTTGTGTACAAGAATTGAACGATCCTTGCTAAGTAAATCATGCCACCGATCATTAATTTGAGTCATAAATGTGGAAATACATACAATATTTTGTTTTTCTTCCTGTTTTGCTGTCTCTAGTATGTCTTGTCTTAGCTGTTGAATATTCTGGCTGTAACTTGGATTTGGAGAAGACATGGGAGGATCACCTTCAGAGAGGGGAGCAAGGAAGTGGGTGTGTGTATTTATATCAAACCTGACAACATCCCTAAAACAGGTGGAATCACATTTCTCTTGCTGTGCAACATACAAAGTCATTTCATCCAGTTTGTCCTGAAGATGTCTTTTTTTCTTCAAGTTCTCTTCAGCAGTTATTTCTCCAACATTTTGATGGACGAGTACACAGCTGGGCCTTAGAGGGACTTCCTTCATCCTCAAAAATGCTTGAATAGCAATCTGTAAAATGTATTGGATTTCAGAAGGATTTTCTCCACAAATATTAATTAATGAGAGATTACTAAGGCCAATTACAAAAGTAGCCAGTTCTTTGTCATGATCATCAATTGTAGTTTTTGTTGGCAGTTCAGCAGCTCTCAGCCCCTCTGTATCTATAATGAGTACATAGTCAAAATGAAGTTCTTGCCTAAGTTGTTCATCAACTTTTATAAGTTGCATAAATGCCCCTCTGGTACCTCTGCCGGCACCCACTGCAGACTGAAGTCCAAACAGAGCACTGAGCAGAGTGGATTTTCCAGTACTTTGTATGCCCAGCACAGTGAGGACATATAACTTTTTATCTCCTAATGTTTTCATCAGCTCATCCAGAATTGATCCAATCCACTTCCGTGGCACGTGAGCAGCATCACCGTCCATCAGCTCAATGGGGTACCCCGAAACCATGAGCTCTGCAGCAATCTTTGGCAATGTAAAAAAACATCGATCTTTTTTAAGAAGTGTTTCTGAAGCTTCATAAATGTGCCCCAGTTCTCTCAGAATATTTTCAAGCCCAAATGTTGAGATGTCAATATTTTTGGATAGTTTCTCTAAGTCGTGCTCCATTGTTTCTATAATTGTTTTATCTGTATTTGTGTCCTTCTTTTTCTCCATTATTTGTGACAACTTAGAGTAGTAGTTCTCTTTTAGCACTGAAAGAGTTGAAGAAAAATCATTCAAATATGTTTTCAACCACTGGAGGAAGTACATATTTGACTCTTGATTGTTTGATCTTAGATAGTCTAAAAAATCTTTCATAAAATTGTTGGGAGGGAAAGCTCTTTTTATTAGTTCGTTCCATATTGCTCTTTTCTTAGACTCAATGTTTCTCTGTTGCTGTTCCATATCCAACTGACTATTGTGTTTAAGTATTTTCAGTTCTTTGTATGTCTTGCACCAGTCTTTCCAGAGTTCCCCCTGTAGAGGAAGAAATGCCTCCTTCCAGACTGATGTTTCTTTTGCTTTTAACAGTGACGTAAGACCCTGAGCATCTTCTTTTCCTTGCTTGCATTGGGTTTTGTCTTCATCCACTACAAACCCATGTTTTCTGGCTACGTCTGCACAGGTATCAAGTGAGTATTCTTTCTTTGAGATGCTTAATAAAGATTGTATTGTTTGTGATATGTCTTGTATCATTTCTGCTTCATTTCTTTTTTTAAGACCTATGTTAATTTTGTTTCCTTCTCCAGGTGGACATTTCTCTTTGTTTGCCAATAGACAGATGAGTGATTTGGGGGATTTTTGTAGCCGTTGTAACACTTCTTTCCCTCTCGGGTCCAGCTCTGAGAATACAACCACAATGACTGAGGATATTTCTTCTAAGAATTTCACTTGCTGGTGTTGTTCTTTGGCATCACCATGAAGATTAGTAAATGCAATGCAATCATCAAATGGGTCATCCTCTTTGCCACCAGGAAAATACCAGGCAATCTCTGTAACTCCGTTCATCAGTAAAGCATTGTTTGTGCTGCCTCTGCAGTGCCGATGAAAGAAAATATTGTGTTTCTGTTTACTAATCAGCCAGTTCATCAGCTGTGATTTTGAGGAAGAAGATTGGCCAAGACGGATGAAGGATACGATGTGAGTCTTTGTTTTCTTAATGACCTTGTCATAAGGTGTGTCACATTTACATTTCTTTTTCCACTTCTTTTTAATTTCTTGAAAAGACCAGAGTGGGAATTCTATAGAATTGGGAAGTGGCACCAAAAGTGGAAGAGCGAACTGACAAATTGAAAGTTTTGAGTACAGATACTGTCGCATGAAATCATCAGCACAATGGAAAACTGACATTTGAACATCCATTGGATGGATAGCCTGTTCATTTTGCTGTTCATATTTTTGCATATTGCCATGTGGAAAGATATCTATGACATCTTCTCCCCCATCAGCCTGTGCAGTTAGATGGCTACTCTGTGCACACTGGGCATATTTGGCATTGTAGTCCAGCATGAGCAGTTTCTGCAAGTAATGAAGGGGAAGCTGTTTTTCTTCAAAATCGTGTTTTTCCGCCAAATAAGACAGACATATTTTGCGAACATCCATGATCTTCATTTTCTGTGGGTAATATTCCTCAAGATCCAGCTTCTTCAGCAGCCATGAAATGTCTTTGCCCATTGTACCATATATATAATCTTTGAGGTCCTTCTCTATTTTATTCCACTCTTCTTGTGTTGATGGTAGTCCATGTCCAATAAGTTTACAAATATCATTGCAAAGTCTGCCTCGCAAGTGCTCTTTCATAAAATCCAGACGTTGTGCTTTCCATTCCAATGACACGTTGTTTGGACCTACAGATGTCAGACCCCTGTACAGAACAAACGCTTGAGCCCGTTTGGTGCATTTACATCTGATATCCATGAACTCGTTGTAGGTTCCTTGCATTTGATTTCTCAGATATTCTATTTCTTTATATTCCAAAGGTCTTTGGAAGCTGTGATTCTCAGAAAAATACTCAAAGTTAATTGCAATACAGAGCATCAGTAATTCTTCTTCTAGATCATTCTTGTTCCTCAGAGCGATGAGATAGAGATTCAACAAACAATTCATTTTGTGTTGATCTTCTATTGTTAAATGGCTGGTAACCTTTAGATTTTGCACATATTTGTTTAAAACCTGCATAAACTTTTTGAAATCAACTTTTTTCTCATATCTATTTATCCAATTCATAATAAATATGGTATCAGGAAAATTTTTAACAGAGAAAATATGAGGATCCAATAAAGCTTTCATTGATGTTCTTATGAGTTGTGTATGTTCTTCAGGGGTGTCAATGTATTTCTGAACAACCCTTTTTAAAAATGTTTGCAAATTTTTGTCTGATAGACAAATATTTTCCCAAATATTGTCAGCACCTGTCATTTCAAATAGCTCCTGTTTTAGGTCAGTTGATGCACTTACATGATCTTCAGTACTATCCACGTTCCAAAACTGTACATACCATAGAAACCCCTTTGCTTTTTCTATAGAATTTTTGAGGCTTTTTTCTGTAGTAAGGCCAGTTAACCTTTCGTAATGATTACTCAGACAAGAAGCTATTTTGAAATTGTCTGTAAATTCATCCTTGTGATTGTCTTTAATAACAGTCCATATTGGCACCAGCTGGTATCCTCTGTCTATAACACTCCAAGTTTCCTTACTGCTCTGAAGTCCTGATTTCCATTGCAAGAAAGAAGCTGCGTTGGATGGACCTCCAGTTTTAGAAATAGAAACCTGAATATGTTTCTGAAAGTTGGATGTTTTTGAGAAGTCCACACGTCCCTGAGCAGTTGTAAGAAAGTCAGTATCCTCTCTGTATCCAGCACAGCTAGCATCCTCATACGAATTTAATGCATTAAATACAGCTTGTTTTGCTTTTTCTATTTGTCTGGGATCATCTTCTGTCACGGATACCTTCCACCAGTATATGCCACCAAAATGTATGGGACCAAAATGGACATGTGACCCAAACCTATGAAAAAATGTTTTACATTTTCTTCCTAAATCCTGATCATCTGCTTGAACATAAATTTCCTTCTCAATGTCTTTTAGGGCACTTAGTGCAGACTGGGAAATCCTTAGCTGGTCCCTTCTGATGTAACAGGAAGCTAAGGGGATGTAATTATATCTGGTTGCACAAACATAATTGGGTTCAGATTCGAGTCCATACTCACAGTTTAGTCCACACTGCATGAGAGGAACAAAAACTGATCTCCATAAATTCATACCTAGTCTTTCAATTGCTTTTTGAAAATCACGTTCCTTTTTAGGAGACAAAAATTCCTCCTCCCGAACAACAGAGCTGTGTTCTTTTCCAGCCAGGCTTACATTCTCTGGAATATACAAGACTGGTTCACGTTTTCTGACCACATCTTCCATGTTTTTGGTTTGGAATATCCCCTCCAGTGCTAGGCCCCCAGAAGCATGACGAATAACCTCTGCATCTGTAAAGTTCTCCATTTTCTTTGGTGGGAGTAAACACTGTGCAGGAATCTTCAGAGCTTTACACATTTCTCCTTCATATTGCTGAACATCTTCATCCTGTTGAGCTTTCACTTGATGGTGCAAGGCTTTCGGTTGCTCCAGTGGGTTAAACACTTGTTTATTTTTCAGATGTCTTTATTCTTGCACATTAGCGATCTCTCTCTTCACTGCAGTTAAGTTGTTTGACAAGTTTGATGTTGACAAGGATGTTCATCAGGTTTGAAATCTGACATTTCTATGAAAAACATGAAAATAATCTGTTAGTGAAAGAGAATTGATAGTATTCCTAAACTCGGGTCACTGTCAAACATTAAAACTATTAGGAAGACCACGTTCACACTGATCAGACATGCATTGTCCTTTGCAAAGTCACTGCAAAATCATTGCACATCTGAAGTATTTCAAAGGAAACTAATTTTTTCCTGCATTTTATTGCATTTTTCTGTGTTTTAAAATTACACTGCAGGTCTTTTGTTTTTCATATGTAATGTGTGAATCTAGTTTATTGTGAGTCAAGAGAAACACAGAAAAATTGCAGTTTAAAAATTTAGTTAGATACACTTTCAGGCTGGCAGTACACATAACATAGTGTGAAAGGCTGAGTTTTATGTCATGTTTTATGTTAGTTGTGTGTGTTTTTTCTGCATTTTTACTGCATTTTTGGTGCATTTACGATGCATTTTCATGCTTTTTACATGCATTTTAATACGTTTAAGATTTTGCATGCATTTTTCATGCGTTTTTATATTTCCAATTATGCAAATCACTAGGAAAACAACAGGAAGCATAAATACAGCAAAAAAAATACTTGGGGGGGGGGGGGGGGGGGTAAAACGCATATAAAACACATGGAAAGCGCATGAAAAACGCATTTCCATTGACTTTCATTATATGTGTCTATGAACATCATGCAACAACATTTTGCAACAAAACCAGCGTTTTTATAATGCAGGTTTAAAAAACGCATATGCGTTTTTATATGTTTTTTCCTGCGGCCCATAGACTTTAATTAGTGGCAAAAACGCAGCATTTTCCGCACCGCTAGCATTTCTGCTATGTGTGCTCCCAGCCTCATGTACAATAACTTCATTGTTATGCACACAAAAAAACACAATCCAAAAAATTGCACACAAACACTCAACAAAAATCACAATTGCAGATATGTACATGCGGGAATATGTATGATTGATGCCTAAACATAATTTATATGAAACAAACAAACATAGAGATGGTGATCACCACTGCCGGTGCACCTTATTTGCATGAAAAAGTCACTGCATAATTTACACCTGAGCACTGTCAATTGGACTAGAACATACCAGAGCAGGTGGTGGGCACCAGGTACTAGAAGCCTAATGGTGGTTTCACGCAGAGTGCTTCATCAGAGGTATGTGGCTTAGTCATAGCCTCAGATGAAGTACCCGGCACCCATTACCCATCCACCCACTCTGGTGTCTGCTAGTCCAATTTACTGTAAAGTAAATTATGCAGTAACTTTTATAAATATGCAAATAAAGTGCACTGGCAGTGCCGACCGCCATCTCATCGTTTGACTGGAAAGATTATTCTCTCATCTGGTCAGAGCGCGATGTGTCTTTATTGACCAAGTGATATGGAAATATTCAAAATCCTTAGAAGCTAGCCCCTCCCACCATATACCATTGTGCCGACTGCTCTTTGTACTTGTTTTACACATACATAATTAATATGAAACATGAACTTGAGGCTTTCAGGATCATAGTAGACTAGGAGAGCTATTGGGCACCCAAAGAGAGAACATGTATAGTGTAAATAGCATGTGACCAAATAATACATAAGATTTAAAAGTACCTTAGTGAAAAATATATGCTGTAGCCACAGTGGCTAGAGATGGCCCGAATCTCCGATTTTAGGTTCGCGAACCCGGTTCGTGAACCTCCGCAAACCGTCGCGAACTTGCAAACATTCGCGAACCGCCATAGACTTCAATGGGGAGACGAACTTGAAAAATTAGAAAAAATTATGCTGGCCAGAAAATAATGGTGCACTATGAGGGCGAACCGTGGCCGAGGTCTAACAGTGGCATAGCAATAGGGGATACAAAGGTTGTGACCACATGGGGGCCCTTGGGCTAGAGAGGCCCTCCCTCAACCACAGTATTATTTCTCTATTTGTCCTGTACTGGTAATAATAACTTCTATAGATGTTTTGAATAGTAATAATAATAGTAATAGTAATAATAATCATTAACCACTTTGGCCTAGATTCACTAACCGGCACTAAGCCGGTTAGTGTGCCTTATCACTTAGGGCTTGATTCACAAAGTGGTGCTAACTGTTTAGCACGGGTGTGCCAAACAGTTAGCACGTGAAGTGCCGTTTGCGGACTTTTGCGGGCGCAATTTGCCGCGATCACAGACTTTTGCGCCCGCAATTTTCCGCGATTCGTGCAAAAGTCCGTGAACGGCACTTCACGTGCTAACTGTTTAGCACACCCGTGCTAAACAGTTTGCACCGCTTTGTGAATCAAGCCCTTAGTGGGCACAAACTACAGCGCTAACCTTATCTGAGGTTGGTGTGCCTTATCTGAGGTTGGTGTGCCTTATCTGAGGTTAATGTGCCTTATCTGAGGTTAATGTGCCTTATCTGAGGTTAGTGTGCCTTTTCTGAGGTTAGTGTGCCTTATCTGAGGTTAGTGTGCCTTATCTTAGGTTAGTGTGCCTTATCTTAGGTTAGTGTGCCTTATCTTAGGTTAGTGTGCCTTATCTGTGGTTAGTGTGCCTTATCTGAGGTTAGTGTGCCTTATCTGAGGTTAGTGTGCCTTATCTGAGGTTAGTGTGCCTTATCTGAGGTTAGTGTGCCTTATCTGAGGTTAGTGTGCCTTTTCTGAGGTTAGTGTGCCTTTTCTGAGGTTAGTGTGCCTTATCTGAGGTTAGTGTGCCTTATTGTAATGATTGTGGAATTATTTCCGTGATCAGCGCACAAGGCGTGCGCTGACACGGCGGAAATCCTCCACAAGCGTATGAAACGAGAGAACCCAGCTTTGGTGCAAAGCACCAGTAGAGGGAAATTCCCACCGGCAGGTGGAGCTGTGGAGTGCAGAGGAGCAAGCCTCTATACTGCCACAGATGCCAGATGGGAATTGTCCGAATTGCAACCAAGCAGGGCAAGATAGCCCTTAAAGAGAGAGAGCACAGCGACAGGGTGAATGTGTGTTCACCAATCTAGTCGCCAACCCGCGACGATGAACACACAACTGTGAAGATCAGGTGGGAAAGCAATCGCAAGAGATAGCGATTGCTAATAGCGACACAAGACTGAATAAGCACAGAAACAGAATGTATGTGTGTGCACCAATCTAGTCGCCAACCCACCACGGTGCACACACAACAGCAGAAACAGAGTAGGAACGCAATCGCGAGAGAGGCGATTGCCAGAGGTGACACAAGCCTAAGCAGAGGTACACCCAGGAGCAGAGCAAAGGCACAGTAAATCATACAATGAGAATGATAAGGAAAATAACAAACGCTAACTAAACGCGAACACCGCACTAATTCGCAACAGCGAACGCGTTAACAGCGCGGTCTCCACACGTTAAGCGCAACAGACACAAGCACGCCACCCTAACTAACCACTGACACACAAACACGAAACAGAGAACGCAAGCGCTTGCTTAACGGTTACCTCACCGAGCCTACCGCAAGCGTTCGTATCAGACAAGACAGACAGATGGACGGACAACAGGAATATGAGAGATACGATCCACCGCTCTTCCGCCAGAGCGAGTGCGATCCGGGTTCAGGGATAGGACAGGAAAGATCCACTGCTCTTCCCGCCAGAGCGAGTGCGATCCGGGTTCAGGGACAGGATAGGAAAGATCCACTGCTCTTTCCGCCAGAGCGAGTGCGATCCGGGTTCAGGAACAGGATAGGAAAGATCAGGGGAGGACTGGGACCTTTTGGCCTGGGGGAAAACACAAACTAGAGGCCCATTTTCACAGAAGCCCCAGCCCAAATGACATCACATATATGCTGGTAGTCACGTGGGAAATACAGCAAGGACACTCAAGAGACAGCGTGACAGGTAAAGTATAAATGCACTTGCATCAGGGGCACATAATACATTTTGAGTTACAACGGTCAGGGTTTTCATCTCTCACACAAGTCCTGCAAGCAGCCCTTCTGGAGTCTAGGGACTGTCTGCCAGCAGCCCTCCTGGAGTCTAGGGACTGTCTTGTAAGCAGCCCTTCTGGAGTCTAGGGACTGTAAAAAACGTTTTAACCTAGACAAAATCTTATGTAGCTGTGCACATGCAGTTAACAATGGTGAGAGACCAGACATATTTTTTCCCATGGACCCTGTAGGCAAGCCTCTGCTCTGCATCATGCTGTGTATATTTACCAGTTTACCCGCCCTCTAATTGCTCTGTAATTGGTCGTTTATTTCCCTCAGCCAACCTAGTGGTTCACATTCCCTTATACAAAAACCTGAATGCCCCAGGCATTGTACCAGCCCTAAATCATTAAATGAGAGGCAGCCTGGGGGGAAATCTCCCCCCTTCCCCCCTGGCCAGTCCTCCCCTGGGAAAGATCCACTGCTCTTCCGCCAGAGCAAGTGTGAACCAAGTAGGGAAACAGAGTTAGCAGGATCCACTGCTCTTTCCGCCAGAGCAAGTGCGATCCAAGTAAAGCAACAGAGCTTAGCAGGATCCACTGCTCTTTCCGCCAGAGCGAGTGCGATCCAAGTATAGAAACAGAGTTAGCAGGATCCACTGCTCTTTCCGCCAGAGCGAGTGCGATCCAAGAACAGCAACAGAGCTTAGCAGGATCCACTGCTCTTTACGCCAGAGCGAGTGTGATCCAAGTATAGAAACAGAGTTAGCAGGATCCACTGCTCTTTCCGCCAGAGTGAGTGCGATCCAGGTACAGCAAGATGAGGTAGCCAGTAGCAACCGCTGCTCCAGCTTACACTCCAAGAATACAGATCAGGCTAGTGCGATCCAAACAGACGAACAGAAGGAGCTAACAGTAG
Source organism: Hyperolius riggenbachi (assembly GCF_040937935.1). Lineage (NCBI taxonomy): Eukaryota > Metazoa > Chordata > Amphibia > Anura > Hyperoliidae > Hyperolius > Hyperolius riggenbachi. The sequence continues at coordinate 209,937,690 of NC_090656.1, forward strand.
CAACCGCTGCTCTGGTTAGCACCCCCAGACAGACAGAACAGGCAATACAAATAATACAACCTGACTGAACTAGAGGGGTGTCTAATACAGCCCCCAGAATACTCTAAGATAAGTATAACAATCCAACAGGGAAGGCTGACCCTCCAGGAATGTGTTAACAAACCATTATGACCAGCAAAGCATTCTGGGAGCAGAAGGCTTTTATACTGCCAGCCCTCGAAGGAGACAGCTGGGAAATTTGCATGTATGCAAATCCCTCAGCAAAGCAACTCTGAAAGTTGCAAGATGAAGCCAGGTCTCTTTTCCAGAGACCTGCATCCCTCAGACATAAGGAATGGTCAAACAGCCGTCTGACTGTGCAGCCAGCTGAGCAGATCATTACACTTATCTGAGGTTAGTGTGCCTTATCTGAGATTAGTGTACATTATCTGAACTTAGTGCCCCTTAAGTAGCTTTGTGCACACTAAAAGATGCACAAAGCTACATCGCGCACTGCACCACTCACAGCGTAATGATCTTTACGCGCTGTGCGACGATTACGTCACACCCGCTATACTGTGTATGATGTGACCATAAGGTCGCATAGGATGCGACGATAACGGTGCACTGATGCGCCATTTAGGTCGCATCCTATGCAACCTTAAGGTCGCATCATGTACAGTATAGTGGGTGCGATGTTATCGTGAAGTGCACGATGTAGCTTTGTGCATCTTTTAGTGTGCACAAAGCTACTTAAGGGGCACTAAGTTCAGATAAGGCACACTAATCTCAGATAAGGCACACTAACCTCAGATAAGGCACACTAACCTCAGATAAGGCATGCTAACCGGCTTAGCGCCGGTTAGTGAATCAAGCCCTTTGTATCCTAATTGCAGTATATTCATGTCATTGTAAGTGGCTCCTGAAAACCACAAGATGTGAATATAAGTTACTTCAATGTAATGAGCACAGCACATGTGTTAGCATGAACCCCCCTCCCCATAACTATAGTTACATAGTTACATGGTTATTTAGGTTGAAAAAAGACATACGTCCATCGAGTTCAACCAGAAAACAAAGTACAACACCGGCCTGCTCCCTCACATATCCCTGTTGATCCAGAGGAAGGCGAAAAACCCTTACAAGGCATGGTCCAATTAGCCCCAAAAGGGAAAAAAATTCCTTCCCGACACCAGATGGCAATCAGATAAAATCCCTGCATCAACACCACTGGGTATTACCTAGTAATTACAGTGGGATGCAAAAGTTTGGGCAACCTTGTTAATCGTCATGATTTTCATGTATAAATCATTGGTTGTTACGATAAAAAATGTTAGTTAAATATATCATATAGGAGACACACACAGTGATATTTGAGAAGTGAAAATGTATAGGATTTACAGAAAGTGCACAATAATTGTTTAAATAAAATTAGGTAGGTGCATTAATTTGGGCACTGTTGTCATTTTATTGATTCCAAAACCTTTAGAACTCATTATTGGAACTCAAATTGGCTTGGTAAGCTCAGTGACCCCTGACCTACACACACAGGTGTATCCAATTATGAGAAAGAGTATTTAAGGGGTCAATTGTAAGTTTCCCTCCTCTTTTAATTTTTTCTGAAGAGTAGCAACATGGGGGTTTCAAAACAACTCTCAAATGACCTGAAGACAAAGATTGTTCACCATCATGGTTTAGGGGAAGGATACAGAAAGCTGTCTCAGAGATTTCAGCTGTCTGTTTCCACAGTTAGGAACATATTGAGCAAATAGAAGAACACAGGCTCAGTTCAAGTTAAGGCTTGAAGTGGCAGACCAAGAAAAATCTCAAATAGACAGAAGCGACGAATGGTGAGAACAGTCAGAGTCAACCCACAGACCACCAAAGACCTACAACATCATCTTGCTGCAGATGGAGTCACTGTGCATCATTTGTACTTTATACAAGGAGATGCTGTATGTGAGAGTGATGCAGAGGAAGTCTTTTCTCCTCCCACAGCACAAACAGAGCCGTTTGAGGTATGCTAAAGCACATTTTGACAAGCCAGCTTCATTTTGGACTAAGGTGCTGTGGACTGATGAAACTAAAATTGAGTTATTTGGGCATAGCAAGGGGCGTTATGCATGGAGGAAAAACAACACAGCATTCTAAGAACCTGCTACCTACAGTAAAATATAGTGATGGTTCCATCATGCTGTGGGGCTGCGGGGCCAGTGCATGGACTGGGAATCTTGTCAAAGTTGAGGGACACATGGACCAATGTCCAGGAATCGGTGACAAAGCTGAAGCTGCGCCGTGGCTGGATCTTTCAACAAGACAACGACCCTAAACACTGCTTAAAATCTACTAAGGCATTCATACAGATTGCAGCGGAACAAGTACAACATTCTGGAATGGCCATCTCAGTCCACAGACCTGAATATAATTGAAAATCTGTGGTGTGAGTTAAAGAGAGCTGTCCATGCTCAGAAGCCATCAAACCTGAATGAACTGAATGAATGAACTAAAGATGTTTTGTAAAGAGGAATGGTCCAAAATACCTTCAACCAGAATCCAGACTCTCATTGGATCCTACAGGAAGCGTTTCGCTGTAATTTCTGCAAAAGGAGGATCTACTAAATATTGATTTCATTTCTTTTTTGTGGTGCCCAAATTTATGCACCTTCCTAATTTTGTTTAAACAATTATTGCACTCTTTCTGTAAATCCAATAAACTTCATTTCACTTCTCAAATATCACTGTGTGTGTCTTCTTTGTAAAATACTGTATTTAACTGACATTTTTTATCGTAACAAGAAACGATTTATACAGGAAAATCATGAAGATTAACAAGGTTGCCCAAACTTTCGCATCCCACTGTATAGCCATGGATGCCTTTCAATGCAAGGAAGGCATCTAAGCCCCCTTTAAATGCAGACATAGAATTTGCCCTAACTACTTCCTGTGGCAATACATCCCACATCCTATCACTCTTAAAGAACCCCTTCCTAAATAAATGGCTCAATAAATCCTCCATGTGTAGATCATGTCCTCTAGTCCTTTGTGAAGGCCTCGGGACAAAAAGCTAATTTGTCGAGCTTTTATATTGCCCTCTGATGTATTTATACATGTTAATTAGATCCTCTCTAAGGCGTCTTTTCTCTAAACTAAATAAACACTGTTTATCTAACCTTTCTCGGTAAGTGAGACCCTCCATCCCTCGTATCAATTTTGTTTCTCGTCTCTGCACCTGCTCTAAAACTGCAATATCTCCTGTAATGTGGTGCCCAGAACTGAACTCCATATTCCAGATGTGGCCTTACTAGAGAGTTAAACAGGAGCAATATTATGCTAGCATCTCAAGTTTTTATTTTCCTTTTAATGCATCCCAAAATTGTATTAGCTTTAGCTTCAGTGGCTTGGCATTGAATACGATTATCTAACTTGTTGTCAATGAGTACTCCAAAGTTCTCCAAGTTTGATGTCCCCAACTGTATCCCATTTATTTTGTATGGTGCTAGACCATTGGTACGACCAAAATGCATGACTTTACATTTTCAACATTGAATTTTATCTGCCATTTATGTGCTCATATAGCCATTAGAGATGTCGCGAACCTCCGATTTTCGGTTCGCGAACCGGGTTCGCGAACTTCCGCAGAAGGTTCGGTTCGCGGAAAAATTCGCGAACCGCAATAAACTTCAATGGGGAGGCGAACTTTGAAAAATAGAAAAAATTATGCTGGCCACAAAAGTGATGGAAAAGATGTTTCAAGGGGTCTAACACCTGGAGGGGGGCATGGCGGAGTGGGATACATGCCAAAAGTCCCGGTGAAAAATCTGGATATTACGCAAAGCAGCGTTTTAAGGGCAGAAATCACATTGAATGCTAAATTGCAGGCCTAACGTGCTTTCAAACATCTTGCATGTGTATACATCAAACAGGGAGTGTAATTAGAGTACTGCTTCACACTGACACACCAAACTCACTGTGTAACGCACCGCAAACAGCTGTTTGTGTAGTGACGGCCATGCTGGACTACTGCGCAACATGGCGTGATTGCTCTTCCTCACTCAGTGATGTCAGGTAATGTGTGACTTCCTTCTCAACTTTCCATGGCATTGTTAAAAAGCTTACGTTTTGTTTTTAATTTACATTTTCTACTTGCTGTGTACTTGTTCAGTACCGCTACAATGAGAATCCTGTGGAGGCGGGCAAGTCTGCCATTGTGACCCCGGGTAATGGCCGGGGAATGAGAGGTTTGAATCCGGTGTGGAGCCTGAGCAACGGCTACCACTACACATCCAAGGAGGGCAGCGGGCAGGCATGCACGCCCGCCCGCCCCGAGGTAGTGACCAAAAATAACAATACAGGAGGAGGACTTTCGAGGCCCTGCTGTGTATTTGAAATGAATGTACTTTAAATCCTTTAACGAGAACCAGTTATGGCGGGCAAAGATGACACCACATTCCTTTCACGAGAATCATATGGAGGCGGGCAAGTCTGTCATTTGTGACCCCGGGTGATGGCCGGGGAATGAGGGATAGAATCCGGTGTGGAGCCTGAGAAACGGCTACCACTACACATCCAAGGAGGGCAGCAGGTAGGCATGCACGCCCGCCCCGAGGTAGTGACCAAAAATAACAATACAGGACTCAGGAGGACCTTTTGCGGCCCTAATTGAAATGAACTAACTTTAAATCCTTTAATGGGAATCCGTTATGGAGGGCAAGTCTGCCATTGTCAGCGCGGGGAATGAAGGTTGGATTCCGGCCCGAAGTGGGAGCCTGCTGAGACCCATGCTGTAGCTGCCCTGACCGTGCTTTGCCGACCAGGCATCTGTGGTCAGATGGACCCTTGAGCCAGCGGAAGACAAACCAAGTCGAAAGCATTTGCCAAGAATGTTTTACGGAGGGCAAGTTTTTTTGCCCTTTTGTTAAATTTTTTGAAAATGATAGATGGTTGTATTTTTAAATTGTTTGAAAGTTTAGATGGTTGTATTTTTAAATTGTTTGAAAGTTTAGATGGTTGTATTTTTAAATTGTTTGAAAGTTTAGATGGTTGTATTTTTAAATTGTTTAAAAGTGTATCCATTCTTCCTCCCCCCAGCCACGAACAATACCATGGGAACGTGGAGCAGCAGAAGCCCCCTGTGACGGCTGCCACGGTTGTTCTCCGCTGCTTGTCTTTTGACGAGTGCTGCTTTTACTCAGGTGTTCTTGCCATAGCTGTTTGTGCCTTCTCTCCAGGTGCCTTCGTAAGGCACTTGTCCCTACGTGAGAGTTGGCCTTTCCACGGCTCAATTTTTGCTGGCAGAGACAACAGATGGCTTTGCTCCGATCTGAGACACACACGTGAAAAAATTTCCAAACCGCTGAGCCCCCCTGGGGTGATGGCGCTACGGTGGCATCAGCAGAAGCTGACGTTGAAGGGCATGTGTGCTCCCTGGCCATAGCTGGCGATACATGGCACCGGACACTGCCCCCAGCTGTTTCTGAGGACGAGCTCCCTCTGCTTCCATCATGGAGTCGTCTCCTCCTACTCCTCTCTGACTCCTCCTCTGAACTGTCCCCCTGGTCATCTCCTCTACCGGGAACATATGTGGTATCCGTATAATCGTCATCATAATCCTCCTGGCCAGCTGCGCTTTCCTCAGACACCTCCTCAAGTGCACCAACTTCAGGTGGTCCACCATCATCCCCATCCACACACGTTACGTCCATACTATCGCCACCTAACTCAGACGTATGAGGTGGTGTACCTGCGCCTTCTTGTTGTTGTTGCAGTAGTGGCTGGGAATCAGTGATTTCACCACCACCACCAAATAACTCCTGCGAAGTGTCAAATGCAGCGGATGTGGTGCTTGTTGTAGCGCTGGTGGCTGCGGGAGATGAGGTGTTCTGTGTTAAATACTCAATCACCTCCTCACGATTTTGGGAAGTGATGGCACGTGCCTTCTTCTGAGCACTGTATTTTGGGGCAGGTCCGCATGAAATCACAGCAACACCACCTCGCACAGCCACAGACCTGCCGGTGCCTGGTGGCCTTCCTCTGGGTCTGCCTCTACCTCTTCCTCTACCTGGTTTGTCCATTTTGTCCATCTCGGGGGTATGCTAGCTATATGCAGTGAGGTGGGTTCTCACTCAACACAACAGGTAGTTAGATGCAGTGAGGTGGCCAGGTGGGTTCACACTCAACACAACAGGTAGTTAGATGCAGTGAGCTGGGTTCACTCAACAGTAAAGGCACTTAAGATGCAGTGAGGTGGGTTCTCACTCAACACAACAGGTAGTTAGATGCAGTGAGGTGGCCAGGTGGGTTCACACTCAACACAACAGGTAATTAGATGCAGTGAGCTGGGTTCACTCAACAGTAAAGGTACTTAAGATGCAGTGAGGTGGGTTCTCACTCAACACAACAGGTAGTTAGATGCAGTGAGGTGGCCAGGTGGGTTCACACTCAACACAACAGGTAATTAGATGCAGTGAGCTGGGTTCACTCAACACAAGGCTAGGTATATGCAGTGATGAGGTGGGTTAAGTAAACACAACAGGTACTGGGTAGTTAGATGCAGTGAGCTGGGTTCACTCAACAGTAAAGGTACTTAAGATGCAGTGAGGTGGGTTCTCACTCAACACAACAGGTAGTTAGATGCAGTGAGGTTGCGAGGTGGGTTCACACTCAACACAACAGGTAGTTAGATGCAGTGAGCTGGGTTCACTCAACAGTAAAGGTACTTAAGATGCAGTGAGGTGGGTTCTCACTCAACACAACAGGTAGTTAGATGCAGTGAGGTGGCCAGGTGGGTTCACACTCACCACAACAGGTAATTAGATGCAGTGAGCTGAGTTCACTCAACACAAGGCTAGGTATATGCAGTGATGAGGTGGGTTAAGTAAACGCAACAGGTACTGGGTAGTTAGATGCAGTGAGCTGGGTTCACTCAACAGTAAAGGTACTTAAGATGCAGTGAGGTGGGTTCTCACTCAACACAACAGGTAGTTAGATGCAGTGAGGTTGCGTGGTGGGTTCACACTCAACACAACAGGTAATTGGATGCAGTGAGCTGGGTTCACTCAACACAAGGCTAGGTATATGCAGTGATGAGGTGGGTTAAGTAAACACAACAGGTACTGGGTAGTTAGATGCAGTGAGCTGGGTTCACTCAACAGTAAAGGTACTTAAGATGCAGTGAGGTGGGTTCTCACTCAACACAACAGGTAGTTAGATGCAGTGAGGTGGCCAGGAGGGTTCACACTCAACACAACAGGTAATTAGATGCAGTGAGCTGGGTTCACTCAACACAAGGCTAGGTATATGCAGTGATGAGGTGGGTTAAGTAAACACAACAGGTACTGGGTAGTTAGATGCAGTGAGCTGGGTTCACTCAACAGTAAAGGTACTTAAGATGCAGTGAGGTGGGTTCTCACTCAACACAACAGGTAGTTAGATGCAGTGAGGTTGCGAGGTGGGTTCACACTCAACACAACAGGTAGTTAGATGCAGTGAGCTGGGTTCACTCAACAGTAAAGGTACTTAAGATGCAGTGAGGTGGGTTCTCACTCAACACAACAGGTAGTTAGATGCAGTGAGGTGGCCAGGTGGGTTCACACTCAACACAACAGGTAATTAGATGCAGTGAGCTGGGTTCACTCAACACAAGGCTAGGTATATGCAGTGATGAGGTGGGTTACGTAAACACAACAGGTACTGGGTAGTTAGATGCAGTGAGCTGGGTTCACTCAACAGTAAAGGTACTTAAGATGCAGTGAGGTGGGTTCTCACTCAACACAACAGGTAGTTAGATGCAGTGAGGTGGCCAGGTGGGTTCACACTCAACACAACAGGTAATTAGATGCAGTGAGCTGGGTTCACTCAACACAAGGCTAGGTATATGCAGTGATGAGGTGGGTTAAGTAAACACAACAGGTACTGGGTAGTTAGATGCAGTGAGCTGGGTTCACTCAACAGTAAAGGTACTTAAGATGCAGTGAGGTGGGTTCTCACTCAACACAACAGGTAGTTAGATGCAGTGAGGTTGCGAGGTGGGTTCACACTCAACACAACAGGTAATTAGATGCAGTGAGCTGGGTTCACTCAACACAAGGCTAGGTATATGCAGTGATGAGGTGGGTTAAGTAAACACAACAGGTACTGGGTAGTTAGATGCAGTGAGCTGGGTTCACTCAACAGTAAAGGTACTTAAGATGCAGTGAGGTGGGTTCTCACTCAACACAACAGGTAGTTAGATGCAGTGAGGTGGCCAGGTGGGTTCACACTCAACACAACAGGTAATTAGATGCAGTGAGCTGGGTTCACTCAACACAAGGCTAGGTGTATGCAGTGATGAGGTGGGTTAAGTAAACACAACATGTACTGGGTAGTTAGATGCAGTGAGCTGGGTTCACTCAACAGTAAAGGTACTTAAGATGCAGTGAGGTGGGTTCTCACTCAACACAACAGGTAGTTAGATGCAGTGAGGTTGCGAGGTGGGTTCACACTCAACACAACAGGTAGTTAGATGCAGTGAGCTGGGTTCACTCAACAGTAAAGGTACTTAAGATGCAGTGAGGTGGGTTCTCACTCAACACAACAGGTAGTTAGATGCAGTGAGGTGGCCAGGTAGGTTCACACTCAACACAACAGGTAATTAGATGCAGTGAGCTGGGTTCACTCAACACAAGGCTAGGTATATGCAGTGATGAGGTGGGTTAAGTAAACACAACAGGTACTGGGTAGTTAGATGCAGTGAGCTGGGTTCACTCAACAGTAAAGGTACTTAAGATGCAGTGAGGTGGGTTCTCACTCAACACAACAGGTAGTTAGATGCAGTGAGGTGGCCAGGTGGGTTCACACTCAACACAACAGGTAATTAGATGCAGTGAGCTGGGTTCACTCAACACAAGGCTAGGTATATGCAGTGATGAGGTGGGTTACGTAAACACAACAGGTACTGGGTAGTTAGATGCAGTGAGCTGGGTTCACTCAACAGTAAAGGTACTTAAGATGCAGTGAGGTGGGTTCTCACTCAACACAACAGGTAGTTAGATGCAGTGAGGTTGCGAGGTGGGTTCACACTCAACACAACAGGTAGTTAGATGCAGTGAGCTGGGTTCACTCAACAGTAAAGGTACTTAAGATGCAGTGAGGTGGGTTCTCACTCAACACAACAGGTAGTTAGATGCAGTGAGGTGGCCAGGTGGGTTCACACTCAACACAACAGGTAATTAGATGCAGTGAGCTGGGTTCACTCAACACAAGGCTAGGTATATGCAGTGATGAGGTGGGTTAAGTAAACACAACAGGTACTGGGTAGTTAGATGCAGTGAGCTGGGTTCACTCAACAGTAAAGGTACTTAAGATGCAGTGAGGTGGGTTCTCACTCAACACAACAGGTAGTTAGATACAGTGAGGTGGCCAGGTGGGTTCACACTCAACACAACAGGTAATTAGATGCAGTGAGCTAGGTTCACTCAACACAAGGCTAGGTATATGCAGTGATGAGGTGGGTTAAGTAAACACAACAGGTACTGGGTAGTTAAATGCAGTGAGCTGGGTTCACTCAACAGTAAAGGTACTTAAGATGCAGTGAGGTGGGTTCTCACTCAACACAACAGGTAGTTAGATGCAGTGAGGTGGCCAGGTGGGTTCACACTCAACACAACAGGTAGTTAGATGCAGTGAGCTGGGTTCACTCAACAGTAAAGGTACTTAAGATGCAGTGAGGTGGGTTCTCACTCAACACAACAGGTAGTTAGATGCAGTGAGGTGGCCAGGTGGGTTCACACTCAACACAACAGGTAATTAGATGCAGTGAGCTGGGTTCACTCAACACAAGGCTAGGTATATGCAGTGATGAGGTGGGTTAAGTAAACACAACAGGTACTGGGTAGTTAGATGCAGTGAGCTGGGTTCACTCAACAGTAAAGGTACTTAAGATGCAGTGAGGTGGGTTTTCACTCAACACAACAGGTAGTTAGATGCAGTGAGGTGGCCAGGTGGGTTCACACTCAACACAACAGGTAATTAGATGCAGTGAGCTGGGTTCACTCAACACAAAGCTAGGTATATGCAGTGATGAGGTGGGTTAAGTAAACACAACAGGTACTGGGTAGTTAGATGCAGTGAGCTGGGTTCACTCAACAGTAAAGGTACTTAAGATGCAGTGAGGTGGGTTCTCACTCAACACAACAGGTAGTTAGATGCAGTGAGGTGGCCAGGTGGGTTCACACTCAACACAACAGGTAATTAGATGCAGTGAGCTGGGTTCACTTAACACAAGGCTAGGTATATGCAGTGATGAGGTGGGTTAAGTAAACACAACAGGTACTGGGTAGTTAGATGCAGTGAGCTGGGTTCACTCAACAGTAAAGGTACTTAAGATGCAGTGAGGTGGGTTCTCACTCAACACAACAGGTAGTTAGATGCAGTGAGGTGGCCAGGTGGGTTCACACTCAACACAACAGGTAGTTAGATGCAGTGAGCTGGGTTCACTCAACAGTAAAGGTACTTAAGATGCAGTGAGGTGGGTTCTCACTCAACACAACAGGTAGTTAGATGCAGTGAGGTGGCCAGGTGGGTTCACACTCAACACAACAGGTAATTAGATGCAGTGAGCTGGGTTCACTCAACACAAGGCTAGGTATATGCAGTGATGAGGTGGGTTAAGTAAACACAACAGGTACTGGGTAGTTAGATGCAGTGAGCTGGGTTCACTCAACAGTAAAGGTACTTAAGATGCAGTGAGGTGGGTTCTCACTCAACACAACAGGTAGTTAGATGCAGTGAGGTGGCCAGGTGGGTTCACACTCAACACAACAGGTAGTTAGATGCAGTGAGCTGGGTTCACTCAACAGTAAAGGTACTTAAGATGCAGTGAGGTGGGTTCTCACTCAACACAACAGGTAGTTACATGCAGTGAGGTGGCCAGGTGCGTTCACACTCAACACAACAGGTAGTTAGATGCAGTGAGCTGGGTTCACTCAACACAAGGCTAGGTATATGCAGTGATGAGGTGGGTTAAGTAAACACAACAGGTACTGGGTAGTTAAATGCAGTGAGCTGGGTTCACTCAACAGTAAAGGTACTTAAGATGCAGTGAGGTGGGTTCTCACTCAACACAACAGGTAGTTAGATGCAGTGAGGTGGCCAGGTGGGTTCACACTCAACACAACAGGTAGTTAGATGCAGTGAGCTGGGTTCACTCAACAGTAAAGGTACTTAAGATGCAGTGAGGTGGGTTCTCACTCAACACAACAGGTAGTTAGATGCAGTGAGGTGGCCAGGTGGGTTCACACTCAACACAACAGGTAATTAGATGCAGTGAGCTGGGTTCACTCAACACAAGGCTAGGTATATGCAGTGATGAGGTGGGTTAAGTAAACACAACAGGTACTGGGTAGTTAGATGCAGTGAGCTGGGTTCACTCAACAGTAAAGGTACTTAAGATGCAGTGAGGTGGGTTCTCACTCAACACAACAGGTAGTTAGATGCAGTGAGCTGGGTTCACTCAACAGTAAAGGCACTTAAGATGCAGTGAGGTGGGTTCTCACTCAACACAACAGGTAGTTAGATGCAGTGAGGTGGCCAGGTGGGTTCACACTCAACACAACAGGTAATTAGATGCAGTGAGCTGGGTTCACTCAACAGTAAAGGTACTTAAGATGCAGTGAGGTGGGTTCTCACTCAACACAACAGGTAGTTAGATGCAGTGAGGTGGCCAGGTGGGTTCACACTCAACACAACAGGTAATTAGATGCAGTGAGCTGGGTTCACTCAACACAAGGCTAGGTATATGCAGTGATGAGGTGGGTTAAGTAAACACAACAGGTACTGGGTAGTTAGATGCAGTGAGCTGGGTTCACTCAACAGTAAAGGTACTTAAGATGCAGTGAGGTGGGTTCTCACTCAACACAACAGGTAGTTAGATGCAGTGAGGTTGCGAGGTGGGTTCACACTCAACACAACAGGTAGTTAGATGCAGTGAGCTGGGTTCACTCAACAGTAAAGGTACTTAAGATGCAGTGAGGTGGGTTCTCACTCAACACAACAGGTAGTTAGATGCAGTGAGGTGGCCAGGTGGGTTCACACTCACCACAACAGGTAATTAGATGCAGTGAGCTGGGTTCACTCAACACAAGGCTAGGTATATGCAGTGATGAGGTGGGTTAAGTAAACGCAACAGGTACTGGGTAGTTAGATGCAGTGAGCTGGGTTCACTCAACAGTAAAGGTACTTAAGATGCAGTGAGGTGGGTTCTCACTCAACACAACAGGTAGTTAGATGCAGTGAGGTTGCGTGGTGGGTTCACACTCAACACAACAGGTAATTGGATGCAGTGAGCTGGGTTCACTCAACACAAGGCTAGGTATATGCAGTGATGAGGTGGGTTAAGTAAACACAACAGGTACTGGGTAGTTAGATGCAGTGAGCTGGGTTCACTCAACAGTAAAGGTACTTAAGATGCAGTGAGGTGGGTTCTCACTCAACACAACAGGTAGTTAGATGCAGTGAGGTGGCCAGGTGGGTTCACACTCAACACAACAGGTAATTAGATGCAGTGAGCTGGGTTCACTCAACACAAGGCTAGGTATATGCAGTGATGAGGTGGGTTAAGTAAACACAACAGGTACTGGGTAGTTAGATGCAGTGAGCTGGGTTCACTCAACAGTAAAGGTACTTAAGATGCAGTGAGGTGGGTTCTCACTCAACACAACAGGTAGTTAGATGCAGTGAGGTTGCGAGGTGGGTTCACACTCAACACAACAGGTAGTTAGATGCAGTGAGCTGGGTTCACTCAACAGTAAAGGTACTTAAGATGCAGTGAGGTGGGTTCTCACTCAACACAACAGGTAGTTAGATGCAGTGAGGTGGCCAGGTGGGTTCACACTCAACACAACAGGTAATTAGATGCAGTGAGCTGGGTTCACTCAACACAAGGCTAGGTATATGCAGTGATGAGGTGGGTTAAGTAAACACAACAGGTACTGGGTAGTTAGATGCAGTGAGCTGGGTTCACTCAACAGTAAAGGTACTTAAGATGCAGTGAGGTGGGTTCTCACTCAACACAACAGGTAGTTAGATGCAGTGAGGTGGCCAGGTGGGTTCACACTCAACACAACAGGTAATTAGATGCAGTGAGCTGGGTTCACTCAACACAAGGCTAGGTATATGCAGTGATGAGGTGGGTTACGTAAACACAACAGGTACTGGGTAGTTAGATGCAGTGAGCTGGGTTCACTCAACAGTAAAGGTACTTAAGATGCAGTGAGGTGGGTTCTCACTCAACACAACAGGTAGTTAGATGCAGTGAGGTTGCGAGGTGGGTTCACACTCAACACAACAGGTAGTTAGATGCAGTGAGCTGGGTTCACTCAACAGTAAAGGTACTTAAGATGCAGTGAGGTGGGTTCTCAATCAACACAACAGGTAGTTAGATGCAGTGAGGTGGCCAGGTGGGTTCACACTCAACACAACAGGTAATTAGATGCAGTGAGCTGGGTTCACTCAACACAAGGCTAGGTATATGCAGTGATGAGGTGGGTTAAGTAAACACAACAGGTACTGGGTAGTTAGATGCAGTGAGCTGGGTTCACTCAACAGTAAAGGTACTTAAGATGCAGTGAGGTGGGTTCTCACTCAACACAACAGGTAGTTAGATGCAGTGAGGTGGCCAGGTGGGTTCACACTCAACACAACAGGTAATTAGATGCAGTGAGCTAGGTTCACTCAACACAAGGCTAGGTATATGCAGTGATGAGGTGGGTTAAGTAAACACAACAGGTACTGGGTAGTTAGATGCAGTGAGCTGGGTTCACTCAACAGTAAAGGTACTTAAGATGCAGTGAGGTGGGTTCTCACTCAACACAACAGGTAGTTAGATGCAGTGAGGTGGCCAGGTGGGTTCACACTCAACACAACAGGTAGTTAGATGCAGTGAGCTGGGTTCACTCAACAGTAAAGGTACTTAAGATGCAGTGAGGTGGGTTCTCACTCAACACAACAGGTAGTTAGATGCAGTGAGGTGGCCAGGTGGGTTCACACTCAACACAACAGGTAATTAGATGCAGTGAGCTGGGTTCACTCAACACAAGGCTAGGTGTATGCAGTGATGAGGTGGGTTAAGTAAACACAACATGTACTGGGTAGTTAGATGCAGTGAGCTGGGTTCACTCAACAGTAAAGGTACTTAAGATGCAGTGAGGTGGGTTCTCACTCAACACAACAGGTAGTTAGATGCAGTGAGGTTGCGAGGTGGGTTCACACTCAACACAACAGGTAGTTAGATGCAGTGAGCTGGGTTCACTCAACAGTAAAGGTACTTAAGATGCAGTGAGGTGGGTTCTCACTCAACACAACAGGTAGTTAGATGCAGTGAGGTGGCCAGGTAGGTTCACACTCAACACAACAGGTAATTAGATGCAGTGAGCTGGGTTCACTCAACACAAGGCTAGGTATATGCAGTGATGAGGTGGGTTAAGTAAACACAACAGGTACTGGGTAGTTAGATGCAGTGAGCTGGGTTCACTCAACAGTAAAGGTACTTAAGATGCAGTGAGGTGGGTTCTCACTCAACACAACAGGTAGTTAGATGCAGTGAGGTGGCCAGGTGGGTTCACACTCAACACAACAGGTAATTAGATGCAGTGAGCTGGGTTCACTCAACACAAGGCTAGGTATATGCAGTGATGAGGTGGGTTACGTAAACACAACAGGTACTGGGTAGTTAGATGCAGTGAGCTGGGTTCACTCAACAGTAAAGGTACTTAAGATGCAGTGAGGTGGGTTCTCACTCAACACAACAGGTAGTTAGATGCAGTGAGGTTGCGAGGTGGGTTCACACTCAACACAACAGGTAGTTAGATGCAGTGAGCTGGGTTCACTCAACAGTAAAGGTACTTAAGATGCAGTGAGGTGGGTTCTCACTCAACACAACAGGTAGTTAGATGCAGTGAGGTGGCCAGGTGGGTTCACACTCAACACAACAGGTAATTAGATGCAGTGAGCTGGGTTCACTCAACACAAGGCTAGGTATATGCAGTGATGAGGTGGGTTAAGTAAACACAACAGGTACTGGGTAGTTAGATGCAGTGAGCTGGGTTCACTCAACAGTAAAGGTACTTAAGATGCAGTGAGGTGGGTTCTCACTCAACACAACAGGTAGTTAGATGCAGTGAGGTGGCCAGGTGGGTTCACACTCAACACAACAGGTAATTAGATGCAGTGAGCTAGGTTCACTCAACACAAGGCTAGGTATATGCAGTGATGAGGTGGGTTAAGTAAACACAACAGGTACTGGGTAGTTAGATGCAGTGAGCTGGGTTCACTCAACAGTAAAGGTACTTAAGATGCAGTGAGGTGGGTTCTCACTCAACACAACAGGTAGTAAGATGCAGTGAGGTGGCCAGGTGGGTTCACACTCAACACAACAGGTAGTTAGATGCAGTGAGCTGGGTTCACTCAACAGTAAAGGTACTTAAGATGCAGTGAGGTGGGTTCTCACTCAACACAACAGGTAGTTAGATGCAGTGAGGTGGCCAGGTGGGTTCACACTCAACACAACAGGTAATTAGATGCAGTGAGCTGGGTTCACTCAACACAAGGCTAGGTATATGCAGTGATGAGGTGGGTTAAGTAAACACAACAGGTACTGGGTAGTTAGATGCAGTGAGCTGGGTTCACTCAACAGTAAAGGTACTTAAGATGCAGTGAGGTGGGTTTTCACTCAACACAACAGGTAGTTAGATGCAGTGAGGTGGCCAGGTGGGTTCACACTCAACACAACAGGTAATTAGATGCAGTGAGCTGGGTTCACTCAACACAAAGCTAGGTATATGCAGTGATGAGGTGGGTTAAGTAAACACAACAGGTACTGGGTAGTTAGATGCAGTGAGCTGGGTTCACTCAACAGTAAAGGTACTTAAGATGCAGTGAGGTGGGTTCTCACTCAACACAACAGGTAGTTAGATGCAGTGAGGTGGCCAGGTGGGTTCACACTCAACACAACAGGTAATTAGATGCAGTGAGCTGGGTTCACTTAACACAAGGCTAGGTATATGCAGTGATGAGGTGGGTTAAGTAAACACAACAGGTACTGGGTAGTTAGATGCAGTGAGCTGGGTTCACTCAACAGTAAAGGTACTTAAGATGCAGTGAGGTGGGTTCTCACTCAACACAACAGGTAGTTAGATGCAGTGAGGTGGCCAGGTGGGTTCACACTCAACACAACAGGTAGTTAGATGCAGTGAGCTGGGTTCACTCAACAGTAAAGGTACTTAAGATGCAGTGAGGTGGGTTCTCACTCAACACAACAGGTAGTTAGATGCAGTGAGGTGGCCAGGTGGGTTCACACTCAACACAACAGGTAATTAGATGCAGTGAGCTGGGTTCACTCAACACAAGGCTAGGTATATGCAGTGATGAGGTGGGTTAAGTAAACACAACAGGTACTGGGTAGTTAGATGCAGTGAGCTGGGTTCACTCAACAGTAAAGGTACTTAAGATGCAGTGAGGTGGGTTCTCACTCAACACAACAGGTAGTTAGATGCAGTGAGGTGGCCAGGTGGGTTCACACTCAACACAACAGGTAGTTAGATGCAGTGAGCTGGGTTCACTCAACAGTAAAGGTACTTAAGATGCAGTGAGGTGGGTTCTCACTCAACACAACAGGTAGTTACATGCAGTGAGGTGGCCAGGTGCGTTCACACTCAACACAACAGGTAGTTAGATGCAGTGAGCTGGGTTCACTCAACACAAGGCTAGGTATATGCAGTGATGAGGTGGGTTAAGTAAACACAACAGGTACTGGGTAGTTAAATGCAGTGAGCTGGGTTCACTCAACAGTAAAGGTACTTAAGATGCAGTGAGGTGGGTTCTCACTCAACACAACAGGTAGTTAGATGCAGTGAGGTGGCCAGGTGGGTTCACACTCAACACAACAGGTAGTTAGATGCAGTGAGCTGGGTTCACTCAACAGTAAAGGTACTTAAGATGCAGTGAGGTGGGTTCTCACTCAACACAACAGGTAGTTAGATGCAGTGAGGTGGCCAGGTGGGTTCACACTCAACACAACAGGTAATTAGATGCAGTGAGCTGGGTTCACTCAACACAAGGCTAGGTATATGCAGTGATGAGGTGGGTTAAGTAAACACAACAGGTACTGGGTAGTTAGATGCAGTGAGCTGGGTTCACTCAACAGTAAAGGTACTTAAGATGCAGTGAGGTGGGTTCTCACTCAACACAACAGGTAGTTAGATGCAGTGAGGTGGCCAGGAGGGTTCACACTCAACACAACAGGTAGTTAGATGCAGTGAGCTGGGTTCACTCAACAGTAAAGGTACTTAAGATGCAGTGAGGTGGGTTCTCACTCAACACAACAGGTAGTTAGATGCAGTGAGGTGGCCAGGTGGGTTCACACTCAACACAACAGGTAATTAGATGCAGTGAGCTGAGTTCACTCAACACAAGGCTAGGTATATGCAGTGATGAGGTGGGTTAAGTAAACACAACAGGTACTGGGTAGTTAGATGCAGTGAGCTGGGTTCACTCAACAGTAAAGGTACTTAAGATGCAGTGAGGTGGGTTCTCACTCAACACAACAGGTAGTTAGATGCAGTGAGGTTGCGAGGTGGGTTCACACTCAACACAACAGGTAGTTAGATGCAGTGAGCTGGGTTCACTCAACAGTAAAGGTACTTAAGATGCAGTGAGGTGGGTTCTCACTCAACACAACAGGTAGTTAGATGCAGTGAGGTGGCCAGGTGGGTTCATACTCAACACAACAGGTAATTAGATGCAGTGAGCTGGGTTAACTCAACACAAGGCTAGGTATATGCAGTGATGAGGTGGGTTAAGTAAACACAACAGGTACTGGGTAGTTAGATGCAGTGAGCTGGGTTCACTCAACAGTAAAGGTACTTAAGATGCAGTGAGGTGGGTTCTCACTCAACACAACAGGTAGTTAGATGCAGTGAGGTGGCCAGGTGGGTTCACACTCAACACAACAGGTAGTTAGATGCAGTGAGCTGGGTTCACTCAACAGTAAAGGTACTTAAGATGCAGTGAGGTGGGTTCTCACTCAACACAACAGGTAGTTAGATGCAGTGAGGTGGCCAGGTGCGTTCACACTCAACACAACAGGTAGTTAGATGCAGTGAGCTGGGTTCACTCAACACAAGGCTAGGTATATGCAGTGATGAGGTGGGTTAAGTAAACACAACAGGTACTGGGTAGTTAAATGCAGTGAGCTGGGTTCACTCAACAGTAAAGGTACTTAAGATGCAGTGAGGTGGGTTCTCACTCAACACAACAGGTAGTTAGATGCAGTGAGGTGGCCAGGTGGGTTCACACTCAACACAACAGGTAGTTAGATGCAGTGAGCTGGGTTCACTCAACAGTAAAGGTACTTAAGATGCAGTGAGGTGGGTTCTCACTCAACACAACAGGTAGTTAGATGCAGTGAGGTGGCCAGGTGGGTTCACACTCAACACAACAGGTAATTAGATGCAGTGAGCTGGGTTCACTCAACACAAGGCTAGTTATATGCAGTGATGAGGTGGGTTAAGTAAACACAACAGGTACTGGGTAGTTAGTAGTGTTGGGCGAACATCTAGATGTTCGGGTTCGGGCCGAACAGGCCGAACATGGCCGCGATGTTCGGGTGTTCGACCCGAACTCCGAACATAATGGAAGTCAATGGGGACCCGAACTTTTGTGCTTTGTAAAGCCTCCTTACATGCTACATACCCCAAATTTACAGGGTATGTGCACCTTGGGAGTGGGTACAAGAGGAAAAAAAAATTTAGCAAAAAGAGCTTATAGTTTTTGAGAAAATCGATTTTAAAGTTTCAAAGGGAAAACTGTCTTTTAAATGCGGGAAATGTCTGTTTTCTTTGCACAGGTAACATGCTTTTTGTCGGCATGCAGTCATAAATGTAATACATATAAGAGGTTCCAGGAAAAGGGACCGGTAACGCTAACCCAGCAGCAGCACACGTGATGGAACAGGAGGAGGGTGGCGCAGGAGGAGAAGGCCACGCTTTGAGACACAACAACCCAGGCCTTGCATGAGGACAAGAAGCGTGCGGATAGCAATTTGCATTTTGTCGCCATGCAGTCATAAATGTAATACAGATGAGAGGTTCAATAAACAGGGACCGGAAACGCTAACCCATCACAGATGTTCATTGTTCATGTTACTTGGTTGGGGTCCGGGAGTGTTGCGTAGTCGTTTCCAATCCAGGATTGATTCATTTTAATTTGAGTCAGACGGTCTGCATTTTCTGTGGAGAGGCGGATACGCCGCCGATCTGTGACGATGCCTCCGGCAGCACTGAAACAGCGTTCCGACATAACGCTGGCTGCCGGGCAAGCCAGCACCTCTATTGCGTACATTGCCAGTTTGTGCCAGGTGTCTAGCTTCGATACCCAATAGTTGAAGGGTGCAGATGGATTGTTCAACACAGCTACGCCATCTGACATGTAGTCCTTGACCATCTTCTCCAGGCAATCGGTGTTGGAGGTGGATCTGCACGCTTGCTGTTCTGTGTGCTGCTGCATGGGTGTCAGAAAATTTTCCCACTCCAAGGACACTGCCGATACCATTCCCTTTTGGGCACTAGCTGCGGCTTGTGTTGTTTGCTGCCCTCCTGGTCGTCCTGGGTTTGCGGAAGTCAGTCTGTCGGCGTACAACTGGCTAGAGGAGGGGGAGGATGTCAATCTCCTCTCTAAAGTCTCCACAAGGGCCTGCTGGTATTCTTCCATTTTGACCTGTCTGACTCTTTCTTCAAGCAGTTTTGGAACATTGTGTTTGTACCGTGGATCCAGAAGGGTATAAACCCAGTAATTGGTGTTGTCCAGAATGCGCACAATGCGTGGGTCGCGTTCAATGCAGTCCTAGGCCGAAGAGGTCATAGCCTAGGGTCACAAAACCTGTTTATTTGGGCAATTTCAATGGTGGCGAGTCTGACGTACATAAATCGCAGCAATGGCCGTTAGCAACGTCTGAATCTCACGAAATGTCTCATGCAGGTAGAAGACATATTGTTAGACTTGGGCTCCAAAGATGGGTTCCCTACATCTCTGCAAACCAGAGTTACAGGGCTCCAAATTTGGTAAAATCACCCATAGGCTTTCCATTGGGCCTCCTATTTACAGTTCCAAAATCTCACATCTTTTCAAAGGGCAATTACTCAGCAGTGGCAAATTTTCTAGCATTGTAGGGACCCTTAGGGGGAACATGACTGGTGAGTTTCGGGCCCCTAGGCCAAAGAGGTCATAGCCTAGGGTCACAAAAACCTGTTTATTTGGGCTATTTCAATGGTAGTGATGGTGACGTACATAAATCGCAGCAATGGCCGTTAGCAAAGTCTGAATCTCACGAAATGTCTCATGCAGGTCGAAGACATATTGTTAGACTTGGATTCCAAAGATGGGGTCCCTACATCTCTGCAAACCAGAGTTACAGGGGTCCAAAATTGGTAAAATCCCCCATAGGATTTCATTGCCTCCCTATTTCACTTTCCAAAATCTCACATCTTTTCAAAGGGCAATGGCTCAGCAGTACCAAATTTTCTAGCATTGTAGGGACCCTTAGGGGGATCATGACTGGTGAGTTTCGGGCCCCTAGGCCGAAGAGGTCATAGCCTAGGGTCACAAAAACCTGTTTATTTGGGCTATTTCAATGGTAGTGATGGTGGCGTACATAAATCTCAGCCATGGCCGTTAGCAACGCCCCCACCCCCACCTGATCCCGTGTAATTAAGCCCCCATCCCCATGCTGTGATTAGGCAGCATGGAGGATTAGCAAGTGAAAGGATCTCACCTCATCTATTTCCAGCGCGATCGGGCTCCCCTCCATGCATTACCAATGTCTGCCTCACTATGCTGAATGGATTCATCATCAAGCCGGGACCTAATCCATTAGTCATAGTGAGGAAGACCATGGTAATGCATGGAGGGGAGCCCGATTGCGCTGGAACTAGGGGAGGTGAGATCCTTTCACTTGCTAATCCTTCATGCTGCCCAATTGTAGAATGGGGGGTATTGTTTTGACATACCTGGCTACCTGGGGGGAGGGAGATAACAAATGGGCACACCTGGCTAACTTGGGGGGGGGGCAAAGGGGCACACCTGGCTATCTATGGGAAGAGGGAGAGAACAAAGGGGCACACTTGGCTATCTATGGAGGGGGGTCACAGGGGTACATCTAACTTTTTATACTGGGGAAGTGCTAGTAAGGGGCACATCTGGCTATACTGGGGGGCTAAAGGGGCACACCTGGCTATCCATGGGGGATGGGGGGAATAGAGGGGCACATCTGGCTATCTTTGGAAGGGGGAGAACAAAGGGGCACACCTGGCTATCAATGGGGCAAATCTGGATAATAAAGGGGCACATCTGGCTTTTTTATATGGGGAAGGGGCTAATAAGGGACACATCTGGCTAACTATACTGGGGGAGATAAAGAGGCAAACCTTACTATCTATGGGGGGGGGGGATAAAGGGGCACACTTGGCTATCTATGGGGGGGGGAGAGAATAAAGGAGCACATCTGGCTAACTATTAAGCATTTAAAATATGTATGCCATGAGGGTATACTACTGGTATTTTGGCAAATACGTCTTGTAATTACTGATAAAGTACAAAGAGAAAACCCAAAACGAAAAAAAAATACACTTTTATTTACAAATAATATATTGTCACCATACATTGTAGTAGGAACATAATTTAAATGTTGTAATAAACAGGACACATGGGCAAATAAAATGTGTGATTTGATCTTCAGTAAAACTTTTTATTTTCAAACTATAAGGGCTTAAGACTGAGAAATAATGACTTTTTTCATTTTTTTTCTTATTCCTTTTAAAATGCATACATAATTAAATAAGTCTTACCAAAAAGTAACACACAAAGAGTACCATCCAATTGGCGGCAAAAAAAAACATGGTATAGATCATTTATGTGTGAGAAGTACTGATAAAGTTATTGGCTAATGAATGGGAGGAGTATGAAATGTAGAAAATTGATCAGGTTTTTTAGGGGGAAAACCCTAGGGTAGGGATTAATAAACTGTATAAGCAGACAGAGGTGCCAAAAGAATAAAATATTCTAAAATGCTTAAAATGGGAGGTGGCAGATGTGGACTTACCTCCTTTAAGCAGACACACACGAGTGTTGTGCACATTCAAAACAACAAAAATGTATTTATATACTCCAGAAAGTGCAAGTGCAATGCGTTTTGCGGGCATCTCTCGCTTCATCAGGCAATAGAAACGGAGCATAAAACTCAAATAGGTCTGGTGCAAAGCTCAGCGCCTCTGTCAGACAGAGGAGCACAGCCCAAGAGGAGCACAGCCCAATCACAATTCCTTGTCGGTAATCTTTAGAGAGTCTGCGTTCGGCGATGGGGAACCGAAGGCCAGCGAGGTAAGCCTCATTAGGATCCAGAGGCCTCCCTCTCCTTAGGTAAGTATTTTATCTTGTACAGTTTAACTTCTACCCACAATTTGCACAGCATGCCATTGAAGTCCTCTTCAGCCTGGCATCCAGTGGTCTGTCTAAAAGAACTTTCAGGCTGGGAACACACTAGGTAGAAATGCTAGGGTTGCATAAAATGCAGCATTTATGCGTATAATTGTAGTCAATGGGCTGCATAAAAAAAGCATATAAAAACGCATATGCATTTTTTATGCATTTTAAAATACTGTATGTGGTTTTAAAAACGCTGGTTTTGTTGCATATTTTTCAAAAACACATCGAAAACGCACATAATGTAAGTCAATGGTGACGCAATGTAATGTATTTTGTATGCGATTTCATGTGGTTTTTTCCTCATGTATTTCCGCTTTCTGTTGTCTCCCTAGTGATTTGCATAAAACGCAGAAAAATGCGTTTTGTATATGCGAACCGCAAACACATTAAAACACATGCAAAATGCAAACGCACAGAAAACACAGTTAAACGCATAAAAAATGCACAAACGCACAAGGCAGAAAACGCGACCTTTCACGTACTGACAAGTGTGCACCCAGCCTCAGTGCTAATGGTGTGTACACAGACAATTGATATCTTTTTAAAAATAGAGACTTTATTGAGAGAGTAAGAAAAAAGGTGTGCAGGACATGTAAAATACGAAGCAATATTGCAGGTAAGGTGACACAATCTTTAGATATACAGGTAGTCCCCGGTTAACGAATGAGATAGGGACTGTAGGTTCGTTCTTAACCTGAATCTGTTCTTAAGTCGGAACATTGTGCCATCTCTGTACCCTGTACCTCCTCTGTGCCCCCCTGTGCCTCCAGTGTACCCCTCTGTGTCACCTCTGCCCTTTCTACCTGTTTATACAAGTTTAAAAGCCATTTTTTCATTGAATTTTTTAAATTCGATTTTCTCAAAAACTACAAGTCCAATTTGAAATTTTTGCGACATGTTCCCATGGAAACACAGAATCCTTGCCGTTTGTATTAGTGGGTTGTTTGTAAGTCGGGGACTACCTGTACATCAATATTGGCCAAATGCCGACACACAGGGGTAAACATTCCAGATATTACATTGTTAATGAGAACATAGCCATATGACACACACCTATAAAATGCAATATGGGGGAAGAGAACCAAAATAGCAGCTACCCCAGGGAGGGACACTGCATATCCACATTCACTCATACATAGGGCTTGATTCACTAAACCGTGATAAAGCAAATATCACACCTTATCAAAGAAATTACACCTTATCAGAGTAGCACTTGTGCTTGCTAATTGGTAATGGCACTAGTCCTACCCTGAGCCTCTGCGGTTTCGTAGCGCTCGCTATGCTACTCTGATAAGGTGTGTTGACTTTGATAAGGTGATAAGATTATCTTTAATAATATGTGTTCTCCTAGGGATGGAGACGCACCCGACTGCCACCCCCACATAATTTTTGACCCCCTTTACCTATTTATAGGACTGGCACCTGGGTCTCCTTATTAATTACTTCAAGACAACCCCACGCCAATGGGTGTGGCTGCGGCGGCAGCCCCAGGACCGCCTAATGCCAATTGTTGTCAAGTCCTGGGGCTGCAGTTTGCAGGAGATTGCGCACGCGGGTGCGTGCACAAGATGTGCTTGGGGCGCGGAGCTCCGCCCCACCTTCAGTCTCTGAGCGGTAATCGACGCTCGGGGGACTGTTAGACGGCAAATCCGCTGTCTTTCTACTGAGTACAGCGCTGCGATCTGCAGCCGCGCTGTACTGGGGACAGCCGTGTGACAAAACTGTTTTGCTGTCTATGTACATTTTACAGTGCTGCGATCTATGGCAGCGCTGTACTGGGGGCACTCAGCTGTCTCACTGGAAGGCTGAGAGAGCAATCAGCTATCATAGGCTGATGTCTATGAAAGCCGATCACTGTGATTGGCTGGCGGACAGGGGGGGGGGGGGTATGGGGATCAGAGATTTTAAAAAAATATATATCATTTTCATTATACAAAAAGCAGAATTAAAGTAATAAAAAAAAAATAACGACTGCCTGCAGTAGTGATTAGAGCCACCAATAGAAAGCTCTGTTGGTGGTCAGAAAAGGAAGGGGGGGGGGGGGATTTATTTGTGTGCACGTATGTGTGGCTCTGCAGCAAGCCAGTAAAGCTGCAGAGCCCTAATTTGAAAAAACTACAATTAAATCAGGTGTTGGATGCATTGCCTGGTTTCAGAACTTGCCAGCACTTATCACTGGTGAGTTCTGGAATTGCATAAGGCCTGGGTCCATAGGCAATTAACTTTTTCTCCTGCGTTATCTCCTAGGAGAAAATTTACATCTTCTCTTTAAATTAAATTTTCAGCATTTTACAATTGAAGAGTACCCAAAAGTAAGGAAAAAAGGTACTATCAAGATAATTTTGAGTATTGTCTTGCTTGCTGGTAGCGATGGCCTAAACGGTTCGCATGCGATTTTGTTCGCACGAACAACGCGGGTTTGAGTTCACGTCGAAACGCGGACTTTATGCGCGTTCGATTTGCCCCCTATGCTACATCATTGGGCTAAACTTTGATCCTCTACATCACAGTCAAAAGACACATGGCAGCCAATCAGGCTGGACTCCCTCCTGGAGCCCCCCCCCCCCCCCCTTATATAAGGCAGCAGCGTTGGCCATTTTCTCACTCTGTATGCTGCTGTATTAGTGAGAGAAGAGAGAGACATTGGAGAGATAGGGAAAGCAATAGTTAGGAGGTCTTCTTCTTGTGATGTGTTTTTTTTGTGTGTGGCCCACTGACACTGCATATACAGCCCTGTCTGTCGCATCTGACCCTTGCTAATTGCTATACTGTGCCAGGCCCAGCACATTCAGTGCCTAGTGTGACTGCAGCACATTGTATTATAATACCAGTCACTGCATACCTTTTCACTGCACCTTTGTGACCGCATGCTGTTTTATATACCAGTCACTGCATACCTTTCACTGCATCTGTGTGACCGCACGCTGTTTTATATACCAGCAGTCAGTGCATACCTTTCACTGCATCTGTGTGACCGCACGCTGTTTTATATACCAGCAGTCAGTGCATCCATTTTCACTGCACCTGTGTGAATGCACATTGTTATACCAGCAGTCACTGCATACCTTTCACTGCACCTGTGTGACAGCACATTGTTATACCAGCAGTCACTGTAACCTTTTCACTGCACCTGTGTGGCTGCACATTGTTATACCAGCAGTCACTGCATACCTTTCACTGCACCTGTGTGACTGCACATTGTTATACCAGTGGTCAGCCAGGCCACAATTATTGTTCTAAAAAGGTGATACCCAAACTGTACTGTGATGTTGAAAGCCAAGTGGTGTCATCTCTGGCACACAGTGTTGGGTCATGGGTCCATCTGACCATGGATGCCTGGTCTGCAAAGCACCAGGGCTTTGCAGACCAGGGCAGGTACATTACGTATACAACACATTAGGTCCTTCCTTGGATGTGTGGTGGTAGCCATTTTTCAGGCTCCCACTCTGGACCGGAATCGAACCCTGATTCCCCGGCCATTATCCGTGGTCACCATGGTGCAGAGTGTGTTGGGGAGCACACCTGACCCAAGATAATAAGCTCATTGCTTCATTGTGGACAGACCAAATTCGATCAGCTGGACACTCAGTCACTGTTGTTCTGTCATTGAGCTACCTCAGCCCGACCATATGGGCTTGAAAACCGCCATCGCCTGCATTCTCGCCATGGTTTGCACCAGTCCAGTACGGCTGTCACTACACAAACAGCTGTTTGTGGTGCGTTACACAGTGAGTTTCGTCTGTCAGTGTGAAGCAGTACACTAATTACACTACCTGATTGATGTATACACATGCAAGATGTTTAGCAATTTAGCAATGCAATGTGATTTCTGCCCTTATAACCCTGATCTGCGTCAATTTCGTAATTTTCCTTGGGACTCTTGGCATGTATCCCACTCTGCCATGCCCCCCTCCAGGTGTTCGACCCCTTGAAACATTTTTTCCATCACTTTTGTGGCCAGAATTAGTGTTTGTAGTTTTGAAACTTCGCCTGCTCATTAATTGCGGTTCACATGGTTCGCAAACTTTTGCAGAAGTTCACATTCAAGGTTCCCGAACTGAAAATCGGAGGTTCGAGCCATCACTACATACTGGTGGTCTAAAAGGCAGGGAGGGGGGGGGGGGGTGAAGGGTAATAGTGAAGGTTGAGTTAAGAGGGGTGGAAGGTTAAGGTTAGGGGTAAGGGGGTGGGTTAAGGGTTAGGGTTAAGGAGGAGGGAGGGTAAGGGTTAAATTTGGGAGTTAAGGATAGGAGGCGGGTGCTTACGGTTAGGGGTTAAGGAGAAGAGAAGGTTAAGGGTTAGGAATTAACCTCCTGGGGGATACAATTATATCACCCAGGAGGTGGCGCAGCACTATTTTTTAAAATTTTTTATTTTTTAAATCATGTAGCGAGCCCAGGGCTCGCTACATGATAGCCGCTGTGCAGCGGCATCCCCCCACCCCCTCCGATCGCCTCCGGCAATCAAAGCAAACAGGAAATCCCGTTCACAACGGGATTTCCTGTTTGGCTTCCCCCGTCGCCATGGCGACGATCGGGATGACGTCATCGACGTCAACGACGTCGTGACGTCAGAGGGAGTCCCGATCCACCCCTCACCGCTACCTGGCACTGATTGGCCAGGCTGCGCACGGGGTCTTGGGGGGGGGAGGGGGGAGCGGCACGGCGGGTAGCGGCGAATCAGCGCGGAGCGGCGAATCAGCGCGGAGCGGCGGCGATCGGTATATACACGCAGCTAGCAAAGTGCTAGCTGCGTGCAACAAAAATAAATTATGCAAATCGGCCCACCAGGGCCTGAGAAATCCTCTGTGGCGGCTTACCCCGAGCTCAGCTCGGGATTATCCCCCAGAGGGTTAAGGAAGGGAAGGTCAAGGTTAGGGTTAGGGGTTAATGGGGGAGGTTAAGGGTTACTAATTTTACCAAACTATTTTTTTTTTCAAATTGAAATTATTTTTCTTGTGTCTTTAGTTATGTACTGTTATTTATAAGTTATGTACTGTTTATTATTATAAGTAAATGTATTCATTCTTAATTTATTTAATACACTGTAAAGTCATATAAACTTTGCCAAGGTGCCACAGCACCTCTATTGAACGAGATTACAGTTAGTGAGCTTTAAAGGGACACTTAAGTCAGAAAAAAAATGAGTTTTACTCACCTGGGGCTTCCAATAGCCCCCTGCAGCTGTCCGGTGCCCTCGCCGTCTCCCTCCGATCCTCCTGGCCCTGCCGGCAGCCACTTCCTGTTTCGGTGACAGGAGCTGACAGGCTGGGGACGCGAGTGATTCTTCGCATTCCTGGCCACAATAGTGCCATCTATGCTGCTATAGCATATATCATATACCATATAGCAGCATAGAGGGTGCTAATGTGTCTGGGAACGCGAAGAATCACAACGCGAAGAATCACAGGCTGGGGAAAGCGTCCCCAGCCTGTCAGCTCCTGTCACCGAAACAGGAAGTGGCTGCCGGTGGGGCCAGGAGGATCGGAGGGAGACGGCGAGGGCACCAGACAGCTGCAGGGGGCTATTGGAAGCCCTAGGTGAGTAAAACTCATTTTTTCCCTTTAAGAGCTAGTTGGCGCAAACCACGGAGTTAAGTGGTTTGCGCCCACACATCGCGCACAGCCCCGCTCAGTGCGCGTGCAGCGCGATGCGCCAGCAATAGTGCGCAGTGCAACAATAACGTTGCGCCCGCTGCCCTGTAAACGTCGCACTTGCTGCACCGAAAATGGCGCATCCGGTGCCCCCAGAAGCAGCGCATTGATGCACCATTTCGAGGGCACCTGCTGTGCCATTTTTGGCGCATCAAGTGCAACATTTACAGGGCAGTGGGTGCGAAGTTATCGTCGCACCACTCACTGCTACCGGCGCATCCCGCTGCGCACACTGAGCGGGGCTGTGTGCGAAGTAGCTTTGCGCGGCTGTTAGTGCGCACAAAGCTGCTTTAGGGGCACTAAGTGGCTTTTCACTCCGGCGCTAACACTTAGCGCCGGTTAGTGAATCAAGCCCAGTGAGTAATGTAACTAAAGCTAAACTAAAGAAGGGACTGAAACATTGGCATTATTTCTGGTAGGTTTTTCAAGTAAATTACTGCATGTATGGTAATTTTCCGAATGCTTTAATTACACTTAGCAATTCTGGTAGATTTTAGTCATGTTTTAATGCATGCGTTAAATTTTATTCATGAATTGCCGCATGCAGTAAATTATGCAGTAATTTGTGCGGGAACTTGCTTTACTTTTACAGAAAATCGCTATTTTCATGGAAATTAGGGGGCATGTTAGAACAAAATTTACAGATCAGTTGACATCTTCCAAAGACTATCCTAACTTGTGGAAGACAAATTCAAGTAAAGACGACAATTATTTATTCACCACATGCTTACCGCTTAAATACTCCACATTTTACCGCACGTTTTACCGCATATTCGGAAATGCAGAGAAATCTTTTAGAATTAAAAAAAAGAGGAAAATACAGCATGAGGTATATTTAAAACCCATTTTTTTACCGCATATAGCTACCAGAATTGAGGCAATTGTATACACTTTTCCTGTGTGTGTAACTGCCTGAACAGCTTAAAGAAAACCTATACTGAAAATTAAAAGTCAAAATAAACACACTGTTATAAACTGTTCTTATCACCTTGCTTCGACACCATCGTCTCACAGACTGTGAGATCACTTGACTCTCCACACAGCAAACAGGATATAGACTTTCTCAGGCTTCTCCAATGTTTCCGTTATTTATTCAAGTCACAGAAAGACAGATAGATACAGTCATCATATCCTAGCTATGCAAATCTTCATGTTGCATTATAAGCTCATGATTAGACTCCCTACCGAAGTCTATCAGGTACCTTCTTCCTACCTACGTTACACTAAACTACCTATGTACATAGCATACATTATATCAGCTTACATAAAGGAATAACATGCTTAGAGGTCCAAGTCGGCCTTGCGAGCTAGTGCAGAAGGAAGAAGCAGAAGTGCCTTCTCCATTGCTCGCTCCAGATTTAATACCGACTAGGAAAGAGTTAAATATGACATCATCTTCGCCACCCCCTATATCAGTCTATTGGTGGACCCACTCATGGTGTCATCATACCCGCCTACTTGATTAATAATCAATGAGACATTTGACATACATGCAGGAATGTGAATATTTACAAAACATGACTGATGTTTATTGTTCCAGGCCCAGGTCAGGGAGACCTGCGGCCTTGTTCAGAACAGCTTCTTGGTATGTTCTAGTTCTGCTGACAGAACTGCAGATTTTCTCTCTTCAGAGAAAATCCCCTTAAAGGGCAGGTCTGCTCATCAAGCCTTTTTGACTAACTCAGTCCAAATAACTGAGGCCTACTTAAATTATAACACACACAAGTCATACTTACCTCCTGTGTAGTCTACTCCTCAATCTATTTTTCCTCTCCTGCGTCCTGCGTCCACTGTGATCAATAGAATTCTCCGTCCTCCATTTTGAAAATGGCTATTACCCCATAACAGCTTCCTGGTCAGCACACTGTTAAACTGTAACATCACCCACTTGAGCCATAGGGAAACATGGACACATCAGTTCTCCTCTCAGCTGCAACGGACAGCAACTGATATATAACTGGCAGCAACTGATATATTTCAGTTCTGACAAAATATTGTCAGAACTGGAAGGGATTATTGTCAGAAGAAAATGGTGAGCTTCTGAGAGGAACTGATGGCAAGGTAACTATGTAATGTTCATTTGAAGTTACCTCATGTGTTTATTTTAAATAATTTTACTCAGTACAGGTTCTCTTTAATACGTAAGTACCCAATATACATCTTACTACGCGAGTTCATACAATCAATAAGCATGAACTACTTACACAAGAAGATCGTTTTTACAAGTTAATACAATGAGTTTACATTTTATTTTTGTTGAATGTTAAATGTTGATGTTATAGTTCTAGTGAAAGCTTATGATGTTACAAATGAAATATGGTGAGGCAAGAAAATAACTCAAATCAAGTCATATTCAGAATAATGAGAGTTAAAAGGTTATTTCATTATTTTTATTTTTATTTTTTTTACTTTCATCTGTGCTAAGATACAGAATTTGAGCCATTGCTTGCATTGTGGTAAAGTAAAGTACACCTAAACTGAGAGAGAAATGGAGGCTGCCATGTGTATTTTCTTTTAAACAATACCAGTTGCGTGGCAGTCCTGCTGATCTCTTTGGCGGCAATAGTGTCTGAATCAGGGCCCGTTCTCACAATGGTGATTAGCGGGTGATTCCCTCTAATCGCCAGAGCGTTAGCGCTTTTTATAGCGCTTGGGCAATTAAAATCTTATGGCAGTTATCTCATTACTGCGATTGCCGCCGATCATGGGCGTTTTACGAATAACAGCAATCGCGACATGTGTTACCTGCAGCATTTTGCTGCAATTCTTGAGTGATCGCTGTACAGTGCTTAACAAAGTGCTGATCGCAATCGTGGGGAATCGCAAGGATGTCCAGTGATCTTACCGCTGTAATCGCTGTAAAATCACTCACGCATTGATACTTTCTAGTGTAAATGGGCCCTCACACTTCTGAAACAATGACAGCCAGGCACTTTGCATGGTTTAAAAGCAAATAAATATGGCAGCTTCCATATCCTTCTCATGTCAGGTGCGCTTTAAATTAGTTAAAAAACACAAAATCCAGGCTCCTTACCTTGAGCTAGGACATTTAAACACTTGTAGATTTAGAGCTGGTCCACACTAGACACAGTTGCAGGACGGACACTGCAGTCCGGATCAGGGGAAGTACCCACCGTACTGCAAACTGATGAAAGTGCATCAGTTTTGCATCAGTTTCCGTTCAGGTTTTTCCCTGACAGAAAACGTCTCCATCATTAGGAAGGAGTGGGAGGATTTTTTTGGGCCAATCATAAAGCTCAGGCTATCCGTTTTAACATCCGTTTTTTGCCTGTGGAGCTGGAGATGCGTTTTCTCATTGCTTTCACTACCCCTGCGTGTATCCGTGGTCCTGATCCGTTGCGTGAAAATGCAGCAGATCCGGACCTTCCGTTCAGGTTTTGAAAACGGATCCCCGCAAACGCAGACGGATCCGTTTTTTACTTGGGTGAGGCTGGCTGCTATTTTCAACATTAGTATCCGGGACTCCGTTTTTCATCAGGTTTGAAAAACGCAGCCACGGATACGTTTCCGGACCTAGTGTGGACCAGCTCTTAATGGGGAGGTGCTAGTACGTTCACATGGCACATATGTAGGTACTAGCAACTCCCTTGCAGGATTAGTTAGATGCAGTTATATGCTGGTGGATGTGCATGATTCGCATGTGTTGCAAAAGGAAATTATCAAGCGCTACTCGTAGGTGCAATAAATCGAGCTGCCAGAGGTAGTTCCAATCCAAAGTGGAGCTGCATAAACTGTATACGTAAACCTCAGCGCTATTCAATCGCCCCAATCCTTCTCCTGCAGCCTGCAGACACTAGTGTTGGGCGAACAGTGTTCGCCACTGTTCGGGTTCTGCAGAACATCACCCTGTTCGGGTGATGTTCGAGTTCGGCCGAACACCTGATGGTGTTCGGCCAACCCGTTAGGCCACATGGCCGAACTAAGAGCGCATGGCCGAACGTTCCCCAAACGTTCGGCTAGCGCTGTGATTGGCCGAACGGGTCACGTGGTTCGGACCCGAACGCGCTCTGATTGGCCGAACTGTCACGTGGTTCGGGTAAATAAATACCCGAACCACATCATATCTCCGCCATTTGTCTGTGGGTTTAGCTTTGGGTAGGCAGGCAGGGTAGTTCGCGCTCCAGCCACGCTAGCCAGGGTCCCCCCAGTCATTGTGTCGCTGCTGGGAATAGTAGTACACCGCTCGCTCAGCCACACTATATAGCATTCTGTTTACTGCCACTCTGTGTACCTCGCTCAGCCACACTATATAGCATTCTGTTTACTGCCACTCTGTGTCTGCTGGGAATAGTAGTACACCGCTCGCTCAGCCACACTATATAGCATTGTGTTTACTGCCACTCTGTGTACCTCGCTCAGCCACACTATATAGCATTCTGTTTACTGCCACGCTGTGTCTGCTGGGAATAGTAGTACACCGCTCGCTCAGCCACACTATATAGCATTGTGTTTACTGCCACTCTGTGTACCTCGCTCAGCCACACTATATAGCATTCTGTTTACTGCCACTCTGTGTACCTCGCTCAGCCACACTATATAGCATTCTGTTTACTGCCACTCTGTGTCTGCTGGGAATAGTAGTACACCGCTCGCTCAGCCACACTATATAGCATTGTGTTTACTGCCACTCTGTGTACCTCGCTCAGCCACAGTATATAGCATTGTGTTTACTGCCACTTTGTGTCTGCTGGGAATAGTAGTACACCGCTCGCTCAGCCACACTATATAGCATTGTGTTTACTGCCACTCTGTGTACCTCGCTCAGCCACACTATATAGCATTGTGTTTACTGCCACTCTGTGTCTGCTGGGAATAGTAGTACACCGCTCGCTCAGCCACACTATATAGCATTGTGTTTACTGCCACTCTGTGTACCTTGCTCAGCCACACTATATAGCATTGTGTTTACTGCCACTCTGTGTCTGCTGGGAACAGTAGTACACCGCTCACCCGCCACTGTATAGCATTGTGCTCTGTGTCGCTGCTGGGAATAGTGGTACACCGCTCACCCACCACTGTATTGCATTTCTGTACTGCCACTGTACTGCTGCCAGTCAGCGTGTACTTTAAGGATAAGTGAAATGAGGAAGAAATCCAGTGAAAGAGGGAGGGGCAAGGGAAGAGGTGTTTCCCCTGACGGTTCACGTACAGGCCACAGGGGAGCACCCAAGAAAACCCACTCAATACCGCCCATGTTGTCCAGGACAACAACCCTCACAAATCCAAAAGAACAGGACCAGATAATTACTTGGATGACCTCTCAAGCGTCCAGCAGTGGGTTAAGCAGCACCAGCACATCACGCACGAGGTCCGAGTCCTCAGCCAGTTACAAGGAGCCAGTGGGCACAAAGCTGACACAACCGGCAGCGACACCACGCACACAACTGCCAGATAACCAGTCCGATGAATTACCTCAGGACACAATGGGGTATTCGCAGGAGCTATTCCCAGCCCAACAAACTTCCACCTTTCAAAGGTCAATGGAGGAACAGCCAGAAATGTTGTGCCCGGATTCACAACCATTAACCACCCTGGCGTTCTGATTAAATCGCCAGGGTGGCTGCGGGAGGGTTTTTTTTAAATAAAAAAAAAACTATTTCATGCAGCCAACTGAAAGTTGGCTGCATGAAAGCCCACTAGAGGGCGCTCCGGAGGCGTTCTTCCGATCGCCTCCGGCGCCCAGAATAAACAAGGAAGGCCGCAATGAGCGGCCTTCCTTGTTTTGCTTACATCGTCGCCATAGCGACGAGCGGAGTGACGTCATGGACGTCAGCCGACGTCCTGACGTCTGCCGCCTCCGATCCAGCCCTTAGCGCTGGCCGGAACTTTTTGTTCCGGCTACGCTGGGCTCAGGCGGCTGGGGGGACCCTCTTTCGCCGCTGCTCGCGGCGGATCGCCGCAGAGCGGCGGCGATCGGGCAGCACACGCGGCTGGCAAAGTGCCGGCTGCGTGTGCTGCTCTTTATTTCATGAAAATCGGCCCAGCAGGGCCTGAGCGGCAGCCTCCGGCGGTGATGGACGAGCTGAGCTCGTCCATACCGCCCAGCTGGTTAACTGTAGGAAATGCACCGCGCACTGAAATACAAGGCGAGTCCGAGGAGGACTCGGAAACCCAAATCCCAGAGCAAGTTGGGCAGGAGGGGTTGCAATTGCAGGAGGTCGGCCGACAAGATCTGGAAGACAACGTTGGAGTGAGCTGCGCAGAGGTTGTTCTGGGGAGCTCTACTCCACGGCGGCGGCCCCCCACAATGACATATGACGAGTTTCAGGAGATGGAAGAGGAGTGTATGGACAATGTGGACATAGACCCAGATTTTGTTTGTGAACGAGAACATCGCCGTCGTAGCAGCAGCACAGATGAGTCTGTTGAAGAACCCACTGCTGCACGAGTTCGCCTTGTGCCACAAGGCAGGCGGCGCGCAATTTCAGGCACCACAAGCGTGGAAGTTCAAGTAAGAGGCAAAAGAGGCGCAAACAGAAATCGCCAGCAAGGCAGGTGCTCCAAAGTCTGGGCTTTCTTTGAAGACTGCACTGAGGATGGTACTATGGCGATTTGCAAGGTGTGCAAGACCCGCCTGAGCAGGGGGAAAAGTATTAACAACCTCTCCACCCCCAGCATGAGCCGCCACATGCTATCCAAACATCCCACTCTGTGGGCAAACGCGGCAGGACAGGGTACCAGCAACACTGCCTCCCTTGCGGTCACCAGACTCACCACCAGACCCGCCTCAGCAGCAGCAGTAGCCCAGCCATTGCGTGGTTCACAACATTCACAAACATCAGACGCTGACACTGTCACTTTCCGGAGTAGTGCTCTTGAGGTCTCCCAGTGTTCATCAAACACAACAACCAACAGCCCTTCAGTGTGCAGCCCTACGATTCAGTTGTCTGTCTCGGAGATGTTTGATCGCAAGAGGAAATTGCCAGCAAATGACCCCCGGGCCGTGGCAGTAACAGCCAGCATAGCCAAGCTTCTGGCCTGCGAAATGCTGCCATATCGAGTGGTGGAGACAAACAGCTTCAAGGGCATGATGTCAGTGGCCATCCCACGTTACGTGGTTCCCAGCCGCTACCACTTTGTGCGCTCTGCAGTGCCTGAGTTGCATGAGCACGTGGTCAGCAAAATAACCCGAAGCTTGAAGAATGCCGTTGCCTGCAAGGTTCACCTCACCACTGACACCTGGACGAGTGCGTTCGGCCAGGGTCGATACATCTCCCTTACCACGCGCTGGGTGAACCTTGTGGAGCCTGGCAGCGATTCCTCGCCTGCTACGGCGCGGGTGTTGCCCACGCCGCAAACAGCTGCACCGCCGTCCCTCCCACTGGATAACAACAGCAGCACCTACCTCTCTGACTCCTTCTCCTCCAACGCATCTCAAAGCTGTACCTCATCCGGAAATGCTAACCCAGCAGCAGTAGGATCGTGGAAGCAGTGCAGCACAGCTGTTGGCATGCGTCAGCAAGCGTTGCTGAAGCTGATCTGCCTTGGGGATAAGCAGCACACAGGGGAGGAAATTTGGAGGGGAATAAAGGAACAGACGGATTTGTGGCTGGCACCGCTGGACCTGAAACCGGGCATGGTTGTGTGTGATAATGGGAGTAATCTCATTCGCGCTTTAAGGTTGGCTAAGCTGACACACATCCCTTGCCTGGTGCACGTGATGAACCTAGTAGTTCAGCGGTTCCTGAGGACATACCCAGGCGTGGCCGATCTTCTGTTGAAGGTGCGACGAGTGGCCAAACATTGCAGAAATTCCAGTACTGCTTTGGGGGCACTCGCCAAGATGCAGGAGCGCTTCAATCTCCCCCACCATCGCTTGCTGTGTGATGTCCCTAAGCGCTGGAATTCTACGCTGCACATGCTAGCCCGCTTTTGCGAGCAGAAGAGTGCAGTGGTCCAGTACATGACGGCACAGTACCGAGGCGCATCCGGACAGCTGCCAAGCTTCTGTGGATCCGATTCGGCCAACATGTTGGACCTCTGCCAAGTCCTCCAAAATTTTGAGCAATCCACGTTGCTTGTGAGCAGTGACAACTCTTCAGTCAGCATTACCATACCACTGCTGTGTTTACTGAAGAGGTCAATGTTGAAAATCAAGGAAACAGCTGTCATGATGCAACTGGGGGAATCTGAAGGAGAAAACGATCAGCGTGATGGTACCAACATCAGGCCATCCGCATCAGGAAACGCTGGCCCCAGCAGCTATGACGAAGAAGAGGAGGAGGAACAGCTGGAGTTGGAGCAGGAATTTCCTGCCACCACTGACGAGGGCCAGAGCGGTGCACGTTGGACTTCCACAATTCAGTGCGAATGGTCAGCAGAAGCAGACCAGGAAGAAGGTGACGACTATGATGCATCACAACAACTATCACAACGCTCACAAGAGGATGATGAGGATTCTGGCAGGACTCTGGCACACATGGCTCAATTCATGCTAGACTGCATTGAATGCGACCCACGCATTGTGCGCATTCTGGACAACACCAATTACTGGGTTTATACCCTTCTGGATCCACGGTACAAACACAATGTTGCAAAACTGCTTGAAGAAAGAGTCAGACAGGTCAAAATGGAAGAATACCAGCAGGCCCTTGTGGAGACTTTAGAGAGGAGATTGACATCCTCCCCCTCCTCTAGCCAGTTGTACGCCGACAGACTGACTTCCGCAAACCCAGGACGACCAGGAGGGCAGCAAACAACACAAGCCGCAGCTAGTGCCCAAAAGGGAATGGTATCGGCAGTGTCCTTGGAGTGGGAAAATTTTCTGACACCCATGCAGCAGTAGCCCACAGAACAGCAAGCATGCAGATCCACCTCCAACACCGATCGCCTGAAGAAGATGGTCAAGGACTACATGTCAGATGGCGTAGCTGTGTTGGACAATCCATCTGCACCCTTCAACTATTGGGTATCGAAGCTAGACACCTGGCACGAACTGGCAATGTACGCAATAGAGGTGCTGGCTTGTCCGGCAGCCAGCGTTATGTCGGAACGCTGTTTCAGTGCTGCCGGAGGCATCGTCACAGATCGGCGTATCCGCCTCTCCACAGAAAATGCAGACCGTCTGACTCAAATTAAAATGAATCAATCCTGGATTGGAAACGACTACGCAACACTCCTGGACCCCAACCAAGTAACATGAACAATGACTATCTGTGATGGGTTAGCGTTTCCGGTCCCTGTTTATTGAACCTCTTATCTGTATTACATT
Organism: Hyperolius riggenbachi; assembly: GCF_040937935.1. NCBI lineage: Eukaryota > Metazoa > Chordata > Amphibia > Anura > Hyperoliidae > Hyperolius > Hyperolius riggenbachi. The sequence goes on from NC_090656.1 coordinate 209,975,063, forward strand.
TATGACTGCATGGCGGCAAAAAGCATTGCTATATCCGCACGCTATTTGTCCTCATGCAAGGCCTGGGATGCTGTGTCTCAAAAAGCGTGGCCTTCTCCTCCTGCGCCTCCTCCTGTTCCATCACGTGTGCTGCTGCTGCTGGGTTAGCGTTTCCGGTCCCTGTTTATTGAACCTCTCATCTTTATTACATTTATGACTGCATGGCGGCAAAAAGCATTGCTATATCCGCAAGCTATTTGTCCTCATGTAAGGCCTGGGATGCTGTGTCTCAAAAAGCGTGGCCTTCTCCTCCTGCGCCTCCTCCTGTTCCATCACGTGTGCTGCTGCTGCTGCTGCTGCTGCTGCTGGGTTAGCGTTTCCGGTCCCTGTTTATTGAACCTCTCATCTTTATTACATTTATGACTGCATGGCGGAAAAAAGCATTGCTATATCCGCACGCTATTTGTCCTCATGCAAGGCCTGGGATGTTGTGTCTCAAAAAGCGTGGCCTTCTCCTCCTGCGCCTCCTCCTGTTCCATCACGTGTGCTGCTGCTGCTGGGTTAGCGTTTCCGGTCCCTGTTTATTGAACCTCTCATCTTTATTACATTTATGACTGCGTGGCGGAAAAAAGCATTGCTATATCCGCACGCTATTTGTCCTCATGCAAGGCCTGGGATGTTGTGTCTCAAAAAGCGTGGCCTTCTCCTCCTGCGCCTCCTCCTGTTCCCTCAAGTGTGCTGCTGCTGCTGCTGCTGGGTTAGCGTTTCCGGTCCCTGTTTATTGAACCTCTCATCTTTATTACATTTATGACTGCATGGCGGCAAAAAGCATTGCTATATCCGCACGCTATTTGTCCTCATGCAAGGCCTGGGATGCTGTGTCTCAAAAAGCGTGGCCTTCTCCTCCTGCGCCTCCTCCTGTTCCATCACGTGTGCTGCTGCTGGGTTAGCGTTTCCGGTCCCTGTTTATTGAACCTCTCATCTTTATTACATTTATGACTGCATGGCGGCAAAAAGCATTGCTATATCCGCACGCTATTTGTCCTCATGCAAGGCCTGGGATGCTGTGTCTCAAAAAGCGTGACCTTCTCCTCCTGTGCCTCCTCCTGTTCCATCACGTGTTCTGCTGCTTGTGCTGGGTTAGCGTTACCGGTCCCTTTTCCTGGAACCTCTTCTCTGTATTACATTTATGACTGCATGGCGACCAAAAGCATGTTACCTGTGCAAAGAAACATGACATTTTCCACATTTAAAAGACAGTTTTTCCTTTGAAACTTTACAATCAATTTTCTCAAAAACTATAAGCTCTTTTTCAAATATTTTTTTTCCTCTTGTACCCACTCCCAAGGTGCACATACCCTGCAAATTTGGGGTATGTAGCATGTAAGGAAGCTTTACAAAGCACGAAAGTTCGGGTCCCCATTGACTTCCATTATGTTCGGAGTTCGGCGCGAACACCCGAACATCGCGGCGATGTTCGGCGAACGTTCGCGAACCCGAACATCTAGGTGTTCGCCCAACACTAGCAGACACCCAGTTCTCAACAAAGATATACAGTGTCCGCCACCATAGGACAAAACAATATGCCAGGCTCAGTAGGATTTTGTTCACAGGGGGTAAAACAATTTTTATTTCACACAATGGTAAAATTATAAGCAAAACAACTTACATTGTGGGCCCATGCACACTGGACCCACTTGCATAGAGATCGCTCATAAGGTTCTTGCACTGAATAAAAATTCTAAGTGCACCTTATTACTTATGGATGATGTGTTTGGAGTTAGCCCATCTCTCCTTCCCTCTCCTTCCCTATCCCCTGATGACGGCATAGAGCCGAAACCTGGTAGGGAAGGAGAGACGGGCTAACTCCAAACACATCATCCTTAAGTAATAAGGTGCACTTAGAATTTTTATTCAGTGCAAGAACCTTATGAGCGATCTCTATGCAAGTGGGTCCAGTGTGCATGGGCCCACAATGTAAGTTGTTTTGCTTATAATTTTACCATTGTGTGAAATAAAAATTGTTTTACCCCCTGTGAACAAAATCCTACTGAGCCTGGCATATTGTTTTGTCCTATGGTGGCGGACACTGTATATCTTTGTTGAGCACTGGGTGTCTGCAGGCTGCAGGAGAAGGATTGGGGCGATTGAATAGCGCTGAGGTTTACGTATACATGGTGCGCACGGATACATTATGTTAGCTCCCTTGTGTGATTGGTAAGATGCGTTATCTGTCCCAGGAGAGGACGTCAGGATGTTTGCTCCTCATCCCTAGATAGGTTTGATGCAATGAATGTTTGCATGTCTGCACTATGCATGTTACAGGGCCAGAGTTAGGACACCTACGTTTACCTGGGTACTTCTGCGCAGTGTAGGTGACTAAGCAAAAGAATGCATTCCTTTGTGAACTAAGACCCCGGCTTTTAATTTAGCTGTAGGGATAACAGTGGTGCCTGGATGAGTGAATCTGTGAATGCATTTGTTTGAACATTTGCATGCGAGAGTGCGAAGGATTAATAGATTTTTATTTTATTTTTTTTGTTAGATGCACTATCCGTCCCAGGGAGGACGTTAAAGAGACTCCGTAACAAAAATTGCATCCTGTTTTTTATCATCCTACAAGTTCCAAAAGCTATTCTAATGTGTTCTGGCTTACTGCAGCACGTTCTACTATCACAGTCTCTATAATAAATCAATGTATCTTTCCCCTGTCAGACTTGTCGGCCTTTGTCTGGAAGGCTGCCAAGTTCTTCAGTGTTGTGGTTCTGCTATGCACTCCACCCTCCAGGCCCCTCTATGCACACTGCCTGTGTATTATTTAGATTAGGGCAGCTTCTCTCTTATGTTTTACAAGCTGGATAAATCGTCCTCTGAGCTGGCTGGGCTTTCACATACTGAAGAATTACAGACAAGGGCAAAGCTGTTTGCAGGAGAAAAACGAGCAGCCTGAAACTTCAGTGCATGAGAACTGCAGGGGGAAAGAAACACACAATGATCTCTTGAGATTCAAAAGGAAGGGTGTATACAGCCTGCTTGTGTATGAATGTATTTTCTATGTGTGGACATACTGTACATCAACCTACTTCCTGTTTTGGTGGCCATTTTGTTTGTTTATAAACAAACTTTTATAAACTGTTTTTAACCACTTCTAATGCGGCGAGGAGCGGCGAAATTGTGACAGAGGGTAATAGGAGATGTCCGCTTACGCACTGGTATGTTTACTTTTGTGCGATTTTAACAATACAGATTCTCTTTAAGGATATGTGCTCCTATTCCTTAGATAGGTTTTGATGCGCTGAATGTGTGCATGTTTGTGCTATGCATGTTACAGGGCCAGAGTTAGGACACATACATCTTTGACCCTCTACATCAGGGGTCTCAAACTCAATTTACCTGGGGGCCGCAGGAGGCAAAGTCAGTATGAGGCTGGGCCGCATAAGGGATTTCACAAAGAAGTCAATCAGCAGCTAACCCCCAATCCCCCCCCCCTTCCCTTGTTCACAAAAAAGTCAATCAGCAGCTCCCCCCCCACCAGTCCCCCCCCCCCCCCCCGTCCCTTGAATTGATTTTTATTTCAAAATCAAATTCACACTGAAGCGAACTATTTTGCCTATTTTACCTTATAGTTCGCTTCAGTGCTCCCATTACAAGTAATCCACTGTGTCCCCGCCGCAAAACGAGGGCTGCAGAGCCCCCAAATCGCCCGGGGGGGCATCCGCCGGCATTTCCTGGAAGGGGCAGAGCTTTCAGCTTCAGCTCTGCCCCTCCTGACGTCAATCGCGGCGCATCGCCACCTCTCCCCGCCCCTCTCTGTGAAGGAAGAGTGAGAGGGGCGGGCAGAGGTGGCGATGCGCCACAATTGATCTCAGGAGGGGCAGAGCTGAAGCTGAAAGCTCTGCCCCTTCCAGGAAATGCCGGCAGATTGCCCCCTGGGCGATTTGGGGGCTCTGCAGGGATGCGGCGGATTACTTGGGAGCACTGAAGCGAAATATAAGGAAGCTTATGCCGGCGAGGGCCACAAAATATTGTATTGAGGGCCGCAAATGGCCCGCGGGCCGCGAGTTTGAGACCCCTGCTCTACATCATAGTCAACAGACACATGGCAGCCAATCAGGCTGCACTCCCTCCTGGACCCCCCCCCCCCCCCTCTTATAAAAGGTAGCAGTGTCGGCCATTTTCTCATTCTGTCTGCTGCTGCTATCGTGAGAGAAGGGAGAGACATTGGAGAGATAGGGAAAGCGTTAGGAGGTCTTGTTAGCTTGCTCCTTGTTGATATTTGTTGCTGAAAAGCACCACAAAAAAATCTCTTTTGAGAGCTAATGTTCTTGTAATGTTTTTTTTGTGTGGCCCACTGACACTGGAAATACAGCCCGGTCTGTCGCAGCCGGCCCTTGCTAATTGCTATACTGTGCCAGGCCCGCACATTCCGTGCATACATTTTCACTGCACCTGTGTGACTGCACATTGTATTATACCACCAGTCACTGCATACCTTTCACTGCATCTGTGTGACAGCACACTGTTTTATATACCAGTCAGTGCATACCTTTTCACTGCACCTATGTGACTGCACATTGTATTATACCACCGGTCACAGCATACCTTTCACTGCATCTGTGTGACAGCACACTGTTTTATATACCAGTCAGTGTATACATTTTCACTGCACCTGTCTGACTGCACATTGTATTATACCACTAGTCACTGAATACCTTTCACTGCATCTGTGTGACTGCACACTGTTTTATATACCAGTCAGTGCATACCTTTTGACTGCATCTGTGTGACTGCACATTGTATTATAATACCAGTCACTGCATACCTTTCACTGCATCTGTGAGACTGCACACTGTTTTATATACCAGTCAGTGCATACCTTTTCACTGCATCTGTGTGACTGCACACTGTTTTATATACCAGTCAGTGCATACCTTTTCACTGCATCTGTGTGACTGTACACTGTTTTATATACCAGCCAGTGCATACCTTTTCATTGCATCTGTGTGACTGCACATTGTATTATACCACCAGTCACTGCATACCTTTCACTGCAACTGCAGGAAATTCTGCAGCACCTGCGTTTGCGTTTGGGAGAAAATCACATCGCTCTTGTTTGATTCGTCCCATTCAAATACATTAGCCAAGCGCTTTTTAAAGCGCCAGCATTTTTGAAAGCGCTTAGGAGAGCTCTTGGTGTGCACCAGCCCTTTGTTATAAACAGAGAAAATTTCATAAAATTTAAGCAAGGGTTTAAGTGAATAGTAAATGTATGATTATGCAATAATATTTTTGGTGGATTGAGAAAATGAGGTCATCACAAGGTGTACATCTAAAAGGGGCGCCTGGTAAAATGGGCATGAGGAAATGACAACAGTAGAATATTGGTTAGTATTCCGATATTCTTCTATCCCCCACTATACCCTAAAACTCACATTTATCCTCCCTTATCTTCAGATAATACTTACTTCTCCCACCTAATCCTGACACTAACCTTCCCCCTTTATATGACATAACACTCAATAAAAATGTGTTTTCCTACTTTTTTTTATCACTCGTTCAATTACCATATTTGCTTATGTGCATAAGTACTATTGTCTGTTTACAAATCACTAGTTCCCAAAGTACAGTACATCTGCTCTGAAAACTGCCATTGCATTTATTCATAGATTTTGATATATAAATACAACAGCTATCTAGTGAAAAATTCTCATCTGTCTCTGTCTCAGTGCAGTTCCATTTCACCTGTAACTAATTGTAGCAACAGATGAATGTAAACAAAAGATAATGTTATCACCTCTTAGGATGCGGATCACAAGCTGAAGGAGCTTTCCATTGCAGAACAAAGTGCTGTGTTTGACTGCTTGATTGCTGTTCTGCTACTTTTTTGTGTTAGTAGGTTTAAGGCTGTAAATAATCTGGAAGAAAGAAGAAATGGTGAGTTTCAGACCACTTTAAAGCCACAATTTGCCTACGCTCCATAAAGCCAATAATTTCAGCCACTATAAATCTGCTCAAATCATCTAGCCATAAATCGTCTACTCCTGCAAAAAAAAATACTCACCTGGCAACACCATAGCTGCTAATTGCACTGCAGCCTATGGCGGCACCCAAATGACCAGGCGTAGCATGCGTCCATGCTACCTGTTCCGCATCACAAGGTGAGAATTTTAGAAAGCAAATAATCAACATATGCACACATTTGAAAAAGTTGTGGGCTAATTTAGGCGATAAACAGCGTAACGACTATCAAGATTACCCAATTTTGCCTGCCCTTTTATTAACCTCCTGAGCGGTATGGACGAGCTCAGCTCGTCCATCACCGCCGGAGCCTGCCGCTCAGGCCCTGCTGGGCCGATTTGCTTCAAATAAAGGAGGTTAACTGCTCCTCAAAATATCGTAAAATTGTATCAGTAAAATTAAAAGGTTATAACATATAGAAAGAAAAATAGGATAAAATAAGGTAGAAAATGATATGAATGCAAAATTGTGTTTACTTCTTACCTGAACGTGAGAAGTATTTATTGATATTGATCTTGGAATCTAGAAGAAATGATTGGGATATGGCTGTTTGTAATGTGTGTTAACATAAACTAAGGCCACTAACAAATTATGATAGTTTAACCATTTCCCCTCACCCCGGATGAGTAACTGCATCCCTGCAAAATGCCATATCTCTGTGCAGCGACGTAGCTATTATGTCCCTTCCCACTCGATTTCAATTTCATTCATCGATGGGGAGGTTATTTCATTATGAATATATAGGCACTAATCAGCACAAATATTGGTGCCAAGAGACTGGTGCAAGGGTGTGTTAAGGTGGCCATACATTGTCAGATGGCCACCAGATTCAACTATATGATAGGTTCTCTGAATCCAATCAGAGAGGGATTTATTATTTGTCACACACTGCACCATCCCTCCCACCCCAGCCATCACACACTGATTACTATTAGTGCAGGAGGCACCCCAGGGCCCCCAACCCCCCAAAACCTTAATATCTAGTTATCTGGCTTGCAGTCACTGCTATGTATCCCCTTTTCTTAATTTTCTCTGCTTCAAACACAATAGGGGAATGATAGCTGAGTGAGTTGTGCGCCCCTCCTACACTGCGCACTAAGGCTGGAGCCTCTCTCGCATCTGCCCGGCCCTGGCTGTGCACAGTGTTGTTGTAGACTCACATGTACGTGGGAGATTAAGTTGTCATCTGTTGCCCCCGGGGCTGCTAGTACCCTGTGACCGCACTGTATGCACTGACGTCACATACATGCGGCGGGGTCATGTGGTACAGGTGCCCCCGGCGGCAATGGAGAAAGACACCGACAGGTGAGCCTAAAACACTCATGCATTTTACCTGGGGGGAACAGGCTGGCAGTCCATTGTGGGGATGCTTATTCGGACTCCGCAGGAATTACATTTCTGCATTTCCGATCGGAAACACCGCATTACTCTGTAATTTTAGCCAAGTAACAGAACTCGGAAGCACTGTTGAACCAATCAGAGAATGCAACTCAGGAGTATTTAGCCATCTAGAGGGGGATAAATTGCAAGTAAAGACGGCCACATAACAAGGCAGCCTCACAAGCCAAGTTGGCTAATTTTAGCAAGGGTATCCCTTGCTTGCTTTCAAGGGATAATTAAGTCAGACATTAAAAGGCAGTTTTACTTACCTGGGGCTTCTACCGGACCCTGCCGTCTCCCTACTCAAGGATCTTCCTGTCCCCCGCTGTGTTTCGATTGCGCCAACTGAACCTGTCGCCGGCCACTGCGCCTGCACAGCCCTGACTGTGCACATTCCTGTTCGTGGTCCCGTTGCCGGGAGCACCCCGCGCATGCAAAGTACGAGAAAATCTCTACTGTGTCTGCACAGGACGTTCCCGGCGTCAGGAGCGCAAACAAGGACGCACGTGGCCAGGTCTGCACAGATGCAGTGGCCAGCGACAGGTTTAGTCGGCGCAATCAAAACTGAGTCACGGTTCCTAGAGTACGGGCACGGGGTGACTGCAGGGGGCTGGTAGAAGCCCCAGGTAAATAAAACTCCCTTTTTCGTCGAAAGCAAAACTGAGTCACAGCGGGGGATTAGAGATGGGCCGAACCTCCGAATTTTGGTTCGCGAACCCTGTTCGCGAACTTCGGCGGAAGGTTTGGTTCACGCAAACTTTCGCGAACCGCGATAGACTTCAATGGGGAGGTGAACTTGGAAAACTAGAAACACTTATGCTGACCATAAAAGTGATGGGAAAGATGTTTCAAGGGGTCTAACACCTGGAGGGGGGGGGGGGGGGGGGGGGGCGTAGTGGGATAGATGGCAAAAGTCCGGGGAAAAATCTGGATTTGACGCAAAGCAGTGTTTTATGGGCAGAAATCCCATTGAATGCTAAATTGCAGGCCTAACATGCTTTGAAACATCTTGCATGTGTATACATCAATCAGGTAGTGTAATTAGTGTACTGCTTCACACTGACACACCAAACTCACTGTGTTACGCACCGCAACCAGCTGTTAGTGCAGTGACGGCCGTGCTGGACTACTGCGCAACATGGCGAGATTGCTCTTCCTCACTCAGTGATGTCGGGTAATGTGTGACTGCCTTATCAACTTTCCATGGCATTGTTAAAAAGCTTACTTTTTTAAAAAAAATTACATTTTCTACTTGATGTGTACTTGTTCAGTACCGCTACAATGAGAATCATATGGAGGCGGGCAAGTCTGCCATTGTGACCCTGGGTAATGGCCGGGGAAGGAGGGTTTGAATCCGGTGTGGAGCCTGAGAAACGGCTACCACTACACATCCAAGGAGGGCAGCAGGAAGGCATGCCCGCCCCGGGGTAGTGACCAAAAATAACAATACAGGAGGACTATGGAGGGCTTGCTGTATTTGAAATGAATGTACTTTAAATCCTTTAACGAGAACCAGTTATGGCGGGCAAAGATGACACCACATTCCTTTCACGAGAATCATATGGAGGCGGTGAAGTCTGCCATTTGTGACCCCGGGTAATGGCCGCGGAATGAGGGATGGAATCCGGTGTGGAGCCTGAGAAACGGCTACCACCACACATCCAAGGAGGGCAGCAGGAAGGCATGCCCGCCCCGAGGTAGTGACCAAAAATAACAATACAGGACTCATGAGGACTTTTGAGGCCCTAATTGTAATAAATCAACTTTAAATCCTTTAACGGGAATCAGTTATGGAGGGCAAGTCTGCCATCCATTCAAGTGCAAGTTATGTTATGCACTGACTGCCAGGTATAATACAATGTGCAGTCACAGATGCAGTGAAAGGTATGCAGTGACTGCAAACAGCCGTTTGTGTAGTGACGGCCGTGCTGGACTGGTGACAAGAGTGCAGGTGACGGTGTCTTTACAGCCCATATGGTCGCCCTGCTGATGTAGCTGAATGACTGAACAGTGACTGTTCAGATGATCAAATTTGGTCTGACCACAATGAAACAACGACCCTATTATCTTTGGTGTGCCACCCCCACCCGAGACACTCATATAGCCGGCGGTCATTGCTTCATTGTGATACGCAAGCCCCTTCACCGCGGCAAGGTAATGATCATGAAGGGGGATGGGCACATGTACATGCCTTTTTTTTTTTGTTGCAGCCGCCCGCAGTGCAGCCAGAAAAATTAGGCGGGCATGTACACGCAGCAGAAAAATTAGTATAGCGGCCCCTGCTAGCAGCGGCCTTAAAAATTATGGAATCCGCCTTGAGTCCTGTTGGTGGTGGCGGAGAAGGCAGTCAAGTGGCCTGCATGCAGAGATGCTGTGTGTGGGGACTGACTTAGTCTTCGGTCGTGCAGTAGCCCTCCGGGATCCATGCCGCATTCATTTTGATAAAGGTGAGGTACTGAACACTGTTGTGACTTAAGCGACTTCTCTTCTCAGTGACAATGCCTCCAGCTGCACTGAAGTTCCTTTCTGACAGGATGCTTGCGGCAGGGCAAGAGAGAAGTTGAATGGCAAATTGGGACAGCTCTGGCCACAGGTCAAGCCTGCGCACCCAGTAGACCAAGGGTTCATCGTCGCTGCTCGCAGTGTCTACATCCACACTTAAGGCCAGGTAGTCGGCTACCTGCCGGTCCAGGCGTTGGAGGGTGGATCCGGAAGGGCTACGGCGAGGCGTTGGACTAAAGAATGTCAGCATGTCCGACATAACCCAGAGATCGCTGGAGCGTCCTGTCCTTGCCTGCGTGGACTTGGGAGGAGGAGGATTACTGCCAGTGGTACCTTTATTGCGTTGTCCTGTCACATCACCCTTAAAAGCATTGTAAAGCATCATTGACAGCTTGTTCTGCAAGTGCTGCATCCTTTCCGCCTTGTGTTGAGTTGATAACAGGTCTGCCACTTTGTCTAGTAGAGGGTCTAGTAGCGTGGCCACCCAGTACAGGTCATTCCCCTTGAATTTTTTGATACGGGGGTCCCTCAACAGGCTGGACAACATGAAAGAGGCCATCTGCACAAAATTGGATCCAGATGTACTCTCCATCTCCTCTAGCTCTTCCTCAGTGATGTCATGCAACTCCTCTTCCTCCCCCCAGCCACGAACAATACCACGGGAACATGGAGCAGCAGAAGCCCCCTGTGACGGCTGCTGCGGTTGTTCTTCTGCCGCAGCCTCTTCCTCCTCCACAGAAACACCTTCCTCATCCTCATCCGAGTCTGACTCCTCTCCTTCCCCACACGACTACTCCTCTTCCTCCTCCTCCCCCCTCTGTGCTGCCGCAAGTGTCTAGGAAACATCTGGTTTGGATGAAAATCGCTTCCACAAGTCCTCCTCTGTATCTGTTCACGCTCCTCCACAGCTTCATCCACCACTCGACGCACGGCACGCTCCAGGAAGTAAGCATAGGGGATCAAGTCGCTGATGGTGCCTTCAGAGCGACTCACCAGGTTGGTCACCTCCTCAAAAGGCTTCATGGTCCTGCATGCATTTCGCATCAGTGTCCAGCTGTTGGGCCACAACATCCCCATCTTCCCAGATTGTGTCCTTCTACTGTAATTATACAGGTACTGGGTGACGGCTTTCTCCTGGTCTAGCAGGCGAGAGAACATGAGCAGGGTGGAATTCCAGCGAGTCGGGCTATCGCAAATCAGGCGTCTCACCGGCAAGTTGTTTCTATGCTGAATGTCCGCAAAGCGTGCCATGGCCGTGTAAGACCGCCTGAAATGCCCACACAACTTCCTGCCCTGCTTCAGGACATCCTCTAAGCCTGGGTACTTTGACACAAATCTTTGCAAGACCAGATTCAGCACATGTGCCATGCAGGGTACATATGTCAGCTTTCCCAAATTCAATGCGGAAATGAGATTGCTGCCGTTGTCACACACCACGTTGCCGATCTCCAGCTGGTGCGGGGTCAGCCATTGCTTCACCTCTTTGTTAAGAGCAGCCAGGAGAGCTGGTCCAATGTGACTCTCCACTTTGAGGCAAGACATGTCTAAAATGGCATGACACCGTCGTACCTGGCATGCAGCATAGGTTCTGGGGAGATGAGGCTGTGTAGCTGGAGAGGAGGAGATGGCAGCACCGCTAGAATTGAACTGCCACTCAGCCGAGGAGGAGGAGGAGGATAATGACAGCGAAGAGGATGTAGCAGGAGGAGAAGGAGAGGAGGTGGCAGGAGGCCTGCCTGCAAGCCGTGGAAGTGTCACAAGTTGGTCCGCTGCACAGCCACGTACTCCCTGCTTGCCATCGGTCACCAGGTTGACTCAATGAGCTGTGTACCTAATGTAGCGGCCCTACCCGTGCTTGGCAGACCAGGCATCCGTGGTCAGGTGGACCCTTGACCCAACGCTCTTCGCAAGAGATGACACCACTTGCCTCTCAACTGCACGGTACAGTTTGGGTATGGCCTTTCGTGAAAAATGAGTGTGGCCTGGTATCTTCCACTGCGTGTCCCAATGGCCACAAATTTACGGAAAGCCTCTGACTCCACCAGCTTGTATGGTAATAGCTGGAGAGCTAATAGTTCCGCCACGCCAGCTGTCAGACGCCGGGCAAGAGGGTGACTGGCAGAAATGGGCTTCTTCCACTCAAAGACTTCCTTCACGGACACCTGGCTACTGCTGTGGGCAGAGGAGCAGGAACCGCTCAAGGGCACAGGCGGTACTATCGCCACCTAACTCAGACGTATGAGGTGGTGTACCTGCGCCTTTTTCTTGTTGTTGCAGTAGTGGCTGTGAATCAGTGATTTCACCACCACCAAATAACTCCTGCGAAGTGTCAAATGCAGCGGATGTGGTGCTTGTTGTAGCGCTGGTGGCTGCGGGAGATGAGGTGTTCTGTGTTAAATACTCAAGCACGTCGTCACAATTTTGGGAAGTGATGGCACGTGCCTTCTTATGAGCACTGTACTTTGGGCCAGGTCCGCACAAAATAACAGCAACACCACCTCGCACAGACCTGCCGGTGCCAGGTGGCCTTCCTCTGGGTCTGCCTCTACCTCTTCCTCTACCTGGTTTGTCCATTTTGTCCATCTCGGGGGGGGGGGGGGGGGGGGGGGGGGGGATGCTAGGTATATGCAGTGAGGTGGGTTCACTCAACCCAAAGGGAGTTATATGCAGTGAGGTGAGTTCACTCAACAAAGGTAGTTATATGCAGTGAGGTGAGTTCACTCAACAAAGGTAGTTATATGGAGAGAGGTGAGTTCACTGAAGACAAAAGGTAGTTATATCCAGAGAGGTGAATTCACTCAACACAAAGGTAGTTATATGCAGAGAGGTGAGTTCACTCAACACAACAGCTAGTTATATGCAGTGAGGTAAGTTCACTCAACAAATGTAGTTAGATGCAGAGAGGTGAGTTCACTCAACAAAGGTAGTTATTGTATGCAGTGAGGTGAGTTCACTGAACACAAAAGGTAGTTATATGCACTGAAGTGAGTTCACTCAACACAAAGGTAGTTATATGGAGAGAGGTGAGTTCACTCAACAAAGGTAGTTATATGCAGTGAGGTGAGTTCACTGAAGACAAAAGGTAGTTATATCCAGAGAGGTGAGTTCACTCAACACAAAGGTAGTTATATGCAGAGAGGTGAGTTCACTCAACACAACAGCTAGTTACATGCAGTGAGGTGAGTTCACTCAACAAAGGTAGTTATATGCAGTGAGGTGAGTTCACTCAACAAAGGTAGTTATATGCAGAGAGGTGAGTTCACTCAACACAACAGGTACTAGTAGTAGGTATATGCAGTACTGGGTAGTACAATGTGCAGCTCCCTGTCACACACAGAGGTAGTCACTGAATGTGCTGCTGCTGGCTGGGCTGCTGGCAGTGGCACACACACAGTATGAATTAGCAATGCTGTCTAAGCAACACAAGTGTCAGTTTGACACACATAAAAAAAAACTACACAACAGGATTAGCTCTGAAAAGAGCTGTTGAATGAGGGGTGCTATTTAAGCAATTAGATTCTGCCAGGAGCAAGTTAACAAGCCAAGAGCCTGACTAATCTGTCCCTAGGAGAACAAGTCTGCAGCAGCTCGCCCTATTCTCACCTAGCAGCAGGCACACGAGTGAGTCTAATGGCCGCCGGAGCCTGCCTTATATAGGGGGCGGGGGCTTCAAGGCTGAGTGTAGCCGGATTGGCTACAATGTGCCTGCTGACTGTGATGTAGAGCAGTGCTGTCCAACTTCACGGGCATGGAGGGCCACTTTTTTTTCCAGAACCCATGGTGGAGGGGCGAAGGTACTTGCTAGAGCCACAGACCAACCCCCCTGCCCCCCCCCCCCCCCCCGGAAAAAATGCAATTAAAGGACAATTAGATTGGCAGCACTTTACACAAAATGCAATTTAAGATTTCGGTGAAGTTGCGTGGCGCACGTAGTGTGCCGAAAAACATGAGGGTTCCGTTGTGAGTAGCCGTGCCCAAAAATGGGTGTGGCCATGGACCAGAATTTGGGTGTGGCCACAGGTGGAGACAAATTTACGTGACCTTAGCAATGTGGGACATTAGATTAGGACAGTGGTGGCGAACCTTTTGGAGGCCGAGTGTCCAAGCTGCAACCCAAAAGTCACTTATCGCAAAGTGGCAACAGCAATTTAAACTACATACAAACGTTTTAACTTATACATGAACATTATGGAAAATCCAAGTTGAAAATAAACTCTGAATATAAACAATTTTATCCATCCTACTCCTGAAATTTTTTTTTTTTTTTTTTTTTTTTAGAACCTCCCAGTTTTATTTTCCGTTTTAAAAAGCTAAAAAAGTAGGTTTAATGCTATTGTCTCATGATGATGATGATTCAGCTTTTCCATAGTCTCGCAGTTTGCAATCATGTGACCCCCAACAAGACAAATTCAGCAATCATGAGGCCCCCAACAAGACACATTCAGCAATCATGAGGCCCCCAACAAGACAAATTTAGCAATCATGAAGCCCCCAACAAATCATGAGGCTCCCAACAAGACACATTCAGCAATCGTGATGCCCCCAACAAATCATGAGGCTCCCAACAAGACAAATTCAGCAATCATGAGGCACATAAATAGACAGCATTTCACATAAATAGGCAGAATGCCCCTTTAATATGGTAGACACCTCTCACCTGGCTTCTGAATTCTCCTCTACTGGCTGCTGTGCCTGGCTGGCCTGGCAATAGTGTTTGTGGCCAGATTGGTGATGATGTGTGGGCTGAAAGGCCGTGCGGTGCTGCTGTGGCCGGGCTGGCGGTGATGCTGTGGTGTGGCCGGATGAGGTAGTGACAGGTGAACCCCCAGTTAGATAGTGACAGGTGCCCCCCCCAGTTAGATAGTGACAGGTGCCCCCCCAGTTAGATAAAGACAGGTGCCCCCCCAGTTAGTGACAGGTGCCCCCCCAGTTAGATAGTGACAGGTGCCCCCCCAGTTAGATAGTGACAGGTGCCCCCCCAGTTAGATAGACAGGTGCCCCCCCAGTTAGATAGTGACAGGTGCCCCCCCAGTTAGATAGTGACAGGTGTCCCCCAGTTAGTGACAGGTGCCCCCCCAGTTAGATAGTGACAGGTGCCCCCCCAGTTAGATAGTGACAGGTGTCCCCCCAGTTAGATAGACAGGTGCCCCCCCCCAGTTAGATAGTGACAGGTGCCCCCCCAGTTAGATAGTGACAGGTGCCCCCCCAGTTAGATAGTGACAGGTGCCCCCCCAGTTAGATAGTGACAGGTGCCCCCCAGTTAGATAGTGACAGGTGCCCCCCAGTTAGATAGTGACAGGTGTCCCCCAGTTAGATAGTGACAGGTGTCCCCCCAGTTAGATAGTGACAGGTGCCCCCCCCCCAGTTAGATAGTGACAGGTGTACCCCCAGTTAGATAGTGACAGGTGCCCCCCCAGCTAGTGACAGGTGCCCCCCCCCAGTTAGATAGTGACAGGTGCCCCCCCAGTTAGATAGTGACAGGTGCCCCCCCAGTTAGATAGTGACAGGTGTCCCCCCAGTTAGATAGACAGGTACCCCCCCAGTTAGATAGTGACAGGTGCCCCCCCCCTAGTTAGATAGTGACAGGTGTCCCCAAGTTAGTGACAGGTGCCCCCCCAGTTAGATAGTGACAGGTGCCCCCCAGTTAGATAGTGACAGGTGCCCCCCCAGTTAGATAGTGACAGGTGTCCCCCCAGTTAGTGACAGGTGTCCCCCCAGTTAGATAGTGACAGGTGCCCCCCCAGTTAGATAGTGACAGGTGCCCCCCCCCCCAGTTAGATAGTGACAGGTGTCCCCCAGTTAGTGACAGGTGCCCCCCCAGTTAGATAGTGACAGGTGTCCCCCCAGTTAGATAGTGACAGGTGCCCCCCCCCCAGTTAGATAGTGACAGGTGCCCCCCCAGTTAGATAGTGACAGGTGCCCCCCCAGTTAGTGACAGGTGCCCCCCCCAGTTAGATAGCGAGGTGTCCAGTGCCTCGCCCGTTACCTCTGATCCGCTGCTGTGTCCCCGCTGCTTCACAGCTCAGACCTCACAGATCGCGGCGACTGAAGCAAGCAGAGCGCGCGCATGGGACCCGCGCGACAGAACGTCACATGCGGAAGTGACTGATGTCACTTCTGCATGTGACGTACTCCGTGCGGGTACCATGCACACTCTGTTTGCCTCAGTCGCCGCGATCTGTGAGGTCTGAGCTGTGAGGCAGCGGGGACACAGGAGAGGCTACACAAGAGGGAGCAGGCATGGCGCCCATAGCGCAAGCCATGGCTGCATCTCGGAGAGACGAGTGGGCCGCAACAGGAGGCCTGGCGGGCCGGAAGCGGCCCGCGGGCCGCCAGTTGGACAGCGCTGATGTAGAGGGTCAAAGTTGACCCTCATAGAGCATTATGGGGCGAACCGAACTTCCGGGAAAGTTCGCCTTTGCCGGCGAATGCGAACCACCCGAGGTTCACCTGGAACCGTTCGGCGGCGAACCGTTCGGCCCACCTCTACAGGGGATAGGAGGATCCTAGAGTACCAGCGCGGGCACAGGGTGACTGCAGGGGGCCGGTAGGAGCCCCAGATCTGTAAAACTGCCTTTTTATGTCTGACTTAAAGCGGAATATAACCCTGCATTTCAACTTTGCTCTAAAACATTATTTACAGTATATTATATGCAACCAGCATTTTTTTTTTTACTAGACCAGCATTGGAAGGGTTACACAGGGCTTTAAAGTCCCTAGAGATTTCTGCAGACGCATTCGAACTTGAGTTAGATACTTTTTGTTTACATAAATGTATCTAAGTGTTTATTGTGACTCATCTCTCTCACTGAGAAGGAGTTGGAGGACAGCCAAAGAGTGTGTAACATTTCTAAATATATACATATAACTAAATAGAATGTAACTATCTGAACGTCTGCACGGAACTTAAAACCTCTGTGTTTAACCCTTCCAATGCTGGTCTAGTAAAAAAAAAAATAATGCTTTTTGCATATAATATGCTGTAAATAATGTTTTAGAGCAAAGTTGAAATGCAGGGTTATATTCCGCTTTAAGATTCACTTTAAGGTTGTACTAACCTCAATGTCATAGAGATTTGCTATGTTTTCCACTGTTGTTTTTACTGTTTTTTCTACTTATAGTAAAATAACCAAATAACTATACAGTATAAATCTGTTCATGATATCAGTTGTGTACTTTATAAAACCCAATAAAAATGTATTGAAAAAAAAATCCAACCCGCACCACTTTTTTGCACAATGCATGCATTTTCTCCTTGAAATTAATGGCTACTGTTAAAAAACACATACATTAAAACACCCCCCCCCCCCCTCCCCAAATGCACAATTGTGTGGCAAAACACTTGCAGTGAATCATCTGCAATTTCCGCAGAAATGTGATCCCTCCCTGAAAGGTAGTCTGATAAGGTGGGAGGTTTGCATGCTGGTGCTGATGTGGTCAATTATAATGATAAGAATTAAACAAAATAAAACTTTTATAGTAGGTTTTAAAATGCAGCTTACCTGTCTCTTGATCGCCTGGGAGCTCAGTGCAGGTTTCAGTAGAGACTCTGACTGCACAGCTCTATTTATAGTTATGAACATTTCTATCGTTTTCATTTTTAGGAAATACCTGAGCTAGGCAGGAATGCAAAACTTAAAGCAGGAACTATAAAAATGCATAGTTTCTGTGTAACCATGATTTGCAAGACAAACCGGAAGAAAGTAAGCTTTAACCTCCCTGGCGGTAAGCCCGTACTGAGCACAGGCTATGCCGCCGGAAGGCACCGCTCAGGCCCTGCTGGGCCGATTTGCATAATTTTTTTTTTTGCTACACGCAGCTAGCACTTTGCTAGCTGCGTGTGCAATGCGATCGCCGCCGCTACCCGCCGATCCGCCGCTATTTGTCGTGCCGCGGCCGCCCCCCCCCGAACCCCGTGCGCTGCCTGGCCAATCAGTGCCAGGCAGCACTGTGGGGTGGATCGGAGTCCCCTATGACGTAACGAAGTCAATGACGTCATCCCACCCGGTCGCCATGGCGACGGGGGAAGCCCTCCAGGAGATCCCATTCTTGGAACGGGATCTCCGATCGCCAGAGGCGATCGCAGGGGCTGGGGGGATGCCGCTGTTTCTAGGACTTACGGGGGCTTTGCTATTAACCGCTAAAGTCGGCGGATTTTTACTGTAATGTAAATGCAGAAAATAGGCAGATGCAGATTTTCTGCATTTTATATTACAGTAAAATTCTGCCGACTTTAGCGGTTAATAGCAAAGCCCCGTAAGTCCTAGAAACACCAAATTTTCAGGGTTTATGAAACTGAATCTTGTGAACAAGATGCAAAAAAAAGTTTTAAAAAAGACCTTATAGTTTTTGAGAAAATCGATGTTAAAGTCGGGCGGAATTTCCGCGATTTCCGGCAGAAATCCGCCTAACACACTTGCATTACCGACTTCCGCTTTCCGATGCGGAAATGCAATTTCCGATCGGAATTTTGGAAATTGCATTTCCGCTGAATCCGAATGAGCATCCCTAATCTGAATAGAACACAGAAGCATGTTCTGTGTACAATGACATGGATCCATCTGAAAATGGCGACTGCGAATAATGGCTAATGGTGTTGCCGCTAATCAGTTTGCCGCTTATCGCTATTTAACGTTAAAGCCTTATTGTTATTTAGCGTTAAAGCCTTATCGTTATTTAGCGTTAACACACAGAACCCTCTCTGTACCTATCCCTAACCCCTAAACTCCCCCTGGTGGTGCCTAACTCTAACCACCTCCCTTGTGGTGCCTAACCCTAAGACCCCCCTGGTGGTGCCTAACCCTAACCACCCCCCTGATGGTGCCTAACCCTAAAACCCCCCCAGTGGTGCCTAACCCTAACCTTACCAGTGTTGCATTAAATCCATTCACCGTTTCGCAGTTAAATAATGTCTGCAGTTTGGCTTATGTTGGGCGCTATTGATAAATAACGTTACTCTGGGCAATAACATCTTCTGTTTGGCAAATTAACTGCACTATTGATAAATAACGTTACTGTGTGCCACTATTGATAAATAACGTTAGTGTGTGCCGTTTTTCTTCTTTTTTTCCCTGTGCGCCATTATTATGCAGTACTAACGATAAATAACGATAAATAGCGATAAGCGTATCTTTTTAATGTGGCGCCATTTTTATGCATAGGCGCTGTGCGCCATTATTCACTGATCCGGTTCTGTGTACAATGATATGCCTCTGTGTCCTTCTATTGTGCCTCCTGGTCCCCCCTGGGCTCTGCTTCCCCCCTGCAAAATAGCACCAGGCTAGCAACAATCTGCTTGTCACTAGCCTGCTATTTACCTTGTATTTGTCAATCATCTTCTCCTCTCCCTTAACCACTTAAAGACCACGTCACGTAAATGGGCGTGACCGTGGCGGCAGCCCCAGGACCACCTAACACCAATTGGCATCAAGTCCTGGGGCCGGCTATTGCAGGAGTTTGCATACAGGCTGCGTGTGCATGTCCTGCTTGGTAGGCGGAGCTCTGCTCTGCCTTTAGTCTCCCAGCGCCGTCTTTTTACTTAGTACAGCACTGCAATCCATGGCGGCGCTGTACTGGGGACAGCCGTGTGACACGGCTGTCCCCCTGGGGCACAAGAGAGCAATCGGCTCACATCGGCTGAAGCCTATGACAGCCGATCACCGTGATTGGCTGGCGGGGGGTGGGAAGGTGGCAGAGGGAGAAAAAAATATATATATATGTTTATTTATTTTAAAAAAAATTACAATAAATATTTGTAAAAAAAAAATAAACAACTGGGGAACCATCAGACCCCACCAACAGAAAGCTCTGTTGGTGGGGAGAAAAGGGGGGGGGAGGAATCACTAGTGTCAGGGGTCGAGTCCTGCGTGGACCCACTTTTTCTTCAGAGTGAACGCCATTCACCCTGGCTTGTGTGGAGGGGAGCAGCGCTATGGGGACAGTGGGGATGGGCGGACAACTCCCCCCCCATCCCTCACCTTTGTGCTCCCGTTCCTGCCTCACTGCCACAGTGTCGGGCCCGGCGGCGAAAGTGGGCGGAGACTTTCCGCCTTCTTCCAGCCGCAAGGGACGCTCTGCTCTGTGTGCGGCTAGAGGACCAGACTAGCCGCACACAGAGCGGAGCGTCCCTTGCGGCTGGAACGAGGTAAGTCTCCGCCCACTTTCGCCGCCGGGCCCGACACTTAACAACGCTGGAGGGGAGAGGCAGGAAGGGGAGCACAAAGGTGAGGGATGGGGGGGAGATGTCCGCCCATCCCCACTGTCCCCATAGCTCGCCTTCTCTGCTCTGCTCCCTCCAGGTGGGGGCACACCTGGGTAACCTGGGCACATATACCCCTGCCTACATATACTGGGGACATATACCCCTGCCTACATATACTGGGGACATATACACCTGCCTACATATACTAGGGACATATACACCTGCCTACATATACTGGGGACATATACACCTGCCTACATATACTGGGGACATATACACCTGCCTACATATACTGGGGACATATACCCCTGCCTACATATACTGGGGACATATACAACTGGGGACATATACACCTGCCTACATATACTGGGGACATATACCCCTCCCTACATATACTGGGGACATATACCCCTGCCTACATATACTGGGGACATATAACCCTGCCTACATATACTGGGGACATATAACCCTGCCTACATATACTGGGGACATATACCCCTGCCTACATATACTGGGCACATATACTCCTGCCTACATATACTGGGGACATATACCCCTGCCTACATATACTGGGCACATATACCCCTGCCTACATATACTGGGCACATATACCCCTGCCTACATATACTGGGCATATATACCCCTGGCTACATATACTGGGCATATATACCCCTGGCAACATATACTGGGCATATATACTGGGCATATATACCCCTGGCTACATGTACTGGGCATATATACCCCTGGCGACATATACTGGGCACATATACCCCTGCCTACATATACTGGGCATATATACCCCTGGCTACATATACTGGGGACATATCCCACTGGCTACATATACTGGGCACATATACCCCTGGCTACATATACTAGGCAACTATACCTCTGGCTACATATACTGGGGACTACTATACTCATGGCTACTTATACTGTGGGCACCTATAGACCTGGCTACCTGGGGGTACCTATTTTGGGGGAACTGCTGTCAGATTATCTGCATTTTTGTGGAACCGCTGTTATGTATTGTGGGGAACAGCTGCCAAATTATGTGTATGTTAGGGGAACGGCTGCTGCCAGATTACGTGTATTTTGGGGAACTGCTGCCAGATTGTGTATGTTTGGGGGACCACTACTGCCAGATTATATGTCCTTTGGGTGTTACGTGTATTTTGGGTGATCCGCTGCCAGGTTTCGCGTATTTTGGGGAACTGCTTCCAAATTATGTGTATGTTGGTGGAACTGCTGCTGCCTCATTGTCTATTTTGGGGGAACCACTTCCATATTATCTGTATTTTGGAGGAACTTCTACCAGATTATGTGTCTTTTTTGGTGAAATGCTGTCAGATTACATCTATTTTTGGGGGATACACTACGGCAGAGCTCAAACTTCCTCGGCAGACCTTTTACATCACTGCTAAGGTCATGTATATTTGGCCCCACCCATGACCACACCCATGGTGTGCTTGACCACGCCCAATTTTTCTCCCAGTGGGTCCACTCACTTCTTTTCCCAGGACTAGACCCCTGACTAGTGTGCTGTGTTGTGTGACCCTGCACCTTAAAGCTGCAGTGGCCTATTTTGAAAAAAATAGCCTGGTTTTTAGAGGGGTTTAGCACTGTGGTCCTCAAGTGATTAAAAAAGAAAGCAAAAGAAGCGCTCTGATAGTGCATTAACTTCTTTTTAATGTGATACGCGATAAAGTATTGCACTTACATGGAAGTTTCTTTCAAACAAGCATGTAAGTGGCCTGCCCACAATCCTTCCTCTAACCTGCGGTCTGGCCAGGACCCGGGGACCGCTCTGAAGTTTCTCTGCGATGTCCTGCGGTGTAGCGTGAGGGGAAAGAGGGGGCATGACCGCAACACATGACTGCAACTACGTCACTTCCGTTTTGTTTTTGGCCTGATAGATTTTTTTGTCCCAGGTCACCTAACAGCATGCATGAGCAAAATGTTCCGTCCCCAGCACTGTCTCTCCAGACAGTGGCAATAGCCCTTAAATCTCCCGGCAGGAAGAAAACATCACACAAGGCAGCTGGGAAGTGGAGAAGGCAGGCATGGCACATCGGGAGACTCTGAGCTGAACTGCAGCCAGGCAACACACAGCTGCTGGGTGGCTCGTGGCTCCTGCTTGAACTGCCTGGGAGTGGGACTCGAGAGCGAGAGAGTCTAACTAGTAATAGTACAGGCTGTATGCCATGTGCAGGCAGGCTCGCAAGAGTCCAGGGCAGCAGCTTGTGTGATGTTTTCTCCATGCCGAGAGATTAAACGGCTACTGCCACTGTCTAGAGCGTGCTGGGGACGGAACATTTTGCTTATGCATGCTGTTAAGTGACCTGGGACAACAAAATCTATCAGGCCTACAAGTAACCGGAGGTATTAGGTAAAGAGCAAGCAAGGTGCACAGACCATACCAAGATAGCCAAAACTCGAGTGCTCAAGGCCCAAAAACAAGGAGTTCAGTATATGTGGATAGATAAAGGTGGCCCGGCACATCCAGTAAAAAGGCTTCTTTACTGAAAAACATTAAAAAAGTAGTCACATAGCATCAACACAAACTGCAGGGAGAGAGGTAGTTACAAGCATGCACAAGATCAGCGGCCGTTTCGCACCCTCACATGGGGTGCTTCATCAGGACAAATGAGCCCCCCTACAGCCCCTCCATTTATAGTACACTCACCTAAAAGATCTGGATGGGTCAAAACGCCATCACTGCACGCCTTTCACCTCCAGTGTGACTTTCTGGAGCGCTCCTGCGCTCCATAGAGAGGAAACAGGAAGTCGGCATAGGTACAGGCGGCCAATTGTTCGCCTCGAAAAGGATTAGGGCCGTTCCATATGCTGGCCAGTTGCAAGCAGTGCACAGGATACTCCCTTTCTAAAACCTCCTATTGGGTTCCTGCGGAAGCGTAAGTAACCGCTCGTGCAAGTGACCAAACGGCCTCCTACGCTGCACGTCATAGTCATCCCCAAGTTCCGGCCAGTTACCAGCAGCCAGACATGCCCACCTCACTACACAGGTTCAATCCACTATGAGAGAATCCCAATCAAAATAGGGGTCCGAAACTACAAGTTTTGCCTGATAGTTGCTTAACAACCTAAACCGGCAAAGGGAGAAAGGCAGGTCTAATAATTTTAGCCATATAAAGGGGCATGGTCCCATTTCAATAACAATATTACCTATCCTTAAATTGAAGCTCAGGCGTAAACACCTCACCCACCAATAACCGCCTGTGGTACCGTCAGGAGGTTGGAGCGGCAATGGGGAGCCCGGTGGCCCCCACCTATGCCAGGCCCCTTCATGGGCCACTGGGGGGCCAACCATATCTTTACAGTGGGGAACGCGTTCCTGGGGAGAATCAAACTCTGGATCCGTTTCATAGATGACATACTTGTCATATGGCATGGTGAGCAAAGTACCTTTGAGGAGTTTGTAGTTTCCAATAACTGCAATGAGGTAAATATAGCCTTTAGTTTACACACACTTGGGGTGGACAGACTATTGAGTTTTTGGACCTCATTATTGATGCTAGTAGAGGGTCCCTAATTACTAAAACTTTCAGAAAGCCCACAGCGGTTAATTCTGTCTTGCATGCTGCCAGCTACCACCCTCCAACGACTGTTCGGTCCCTTCCTTTTAGCCAGTTTATACGTTTAAGAAGGAATGCTACTACCTGGGAGGATTTTGTACAGCAGGCAGAACAACTGAGTGATAGACTTGTGGCCAGAGGTTATTCCAGGAGGATAGTTAGAGAGGCGTATGATAAAGCAGCTAATAAGAGTAGGGACAGTCTATTGGCTAAAAAGATGAGGACCTCTCAGGATAGGTTTTACATGCATTTTACCTTTTCCACTATGTATAGTAGAATCAAAAAGGCAATTAAGAATAATTGGTGGATACTACAGGAGGATATGTTATTAAAAGAGAAATGTAAATCATTGCCCTGTGTCTCATATAAAAAGGTAACCAAACACTGTGAGATGTGTTTGAGCAGGTGTGATTCGATTGAACAAAAAAACAAATCAACCAAATTGTAGAAAAGTCTATACAAAACCTTTATTAATCATCATAATTATACCAATAAAATTGTCATTAAAAATGTGTGCCCCCCGCCCTCCTCCCCCTCACCTCCTACCCCACCTAACGGACAGCCCCTCACCTCCAACAACCACCATCCCCCCAATCCCACAGCAGCCACAAACACTTTGTCAGTGAAGCCTGTGTATCTGCTTCACTGCTAGAAACACACAAATATTCATGGTTCAACTGAACTCAGAATGGTGTAATAATTGAGAGCCTCTATGAAAAACAGTGGTCAGCTCGTGACTCAGACCAGTCCATTCACTGTATTTGTTGGAAGTACACCAAACATCCAATTCATTAACGAATGGTATGATCCGTCTGAGTAGAATATGTAAACTCCGGATGTCATGCAGTTAAAAATCAAGCAGCAGCAGCAGCAAGCCAAAGGAGTTAGTAGCCAGCCAAGTATACAGAGGTATATACAGTTCACAGATAGATGGCATAATCAGGTGATGAAAGCAGGCCCAAGGTATTAATGGCAAGCAGAACATACAACAGAGCGCACCTCTCAAATCAGGCACATAAGACAATGCACTGCATAGTTCACAGTCAGCAGAATACGATGCACATAGCTTTATAGTAGCCTATAGCTTAAAGAGAATCCGTATTGTTAAAATCGCTCAAAAGTAAACATACCAGTGCGTTAGGGGACATCTCCTATTACCCTCTGTCACAATTTCGCCGCTCCTCGCCGCATTAAAAGTGGTTAAAAACAGTTTTAAAAAGTTTGTTTGTAAACAAACAAAATGGCCACCAAAACAGGAAGTAGGTTGATGTACAGTATGTCCACACATAGAAAATACATCCATACACAAGCAGGCTGTATACAGCATTCCTTTTGAATCTCAAGAGATCGTGTGTTTCTTTCCCAAATGCACTGAAGTTTCAGGCTGCTCTTTTCTTCCTGCAAACAGCTTTGCCCTTGTTTGTAATTCCTCAGTATGTGAAAGCCCAGCCAGCTCAGAGGATGATTTATCCAGCTTGTAAAAGATAAGAGAGAAGAGAGAAGCTGCTCTAATCCTAAATAATACACAGGCAGTGTGCAGAGAGGGGCCAGAAGGGGGAGTTCATAGCAGAACCACAACACTGAAGAACTTGGCAGCCTTCCAGATACAGGCCGACAAGTCTGACAGGGGAAAGATACATTGATTTATTACAGAGATTGTCATAGTAGAAAGTGCTGCAGTAAGCCAGAACACATTAGAATAGCTTTTGGAACTTGTAGGATGATAAAAAACAGGATGCAATTTTTGTTACGGAGTCTCTTTAAGCGTAGTTCAGCTGGATCAATAACCGTGTGAGTCATTCAGTGCAACACGTGCATCCAGATAGCCGAGAGTATGGTTGTTCACACTATGCAGTTCTCATGCAAGGCATAGTATACATATAGCAGAGAAAGTCATTCTCAGATGATGCCCGTTGGGCTGCTTACGTCTCTCATGACTGGAGTGATGGCTGGCACATGCTGGTTGCTGGAACAAGTGTAGGTGAGGCTGAGAGCAGTGTGGATCCGCAAGCTGGACCGGGTGCCTCGATGGGGAGCCAAGGGCCAGGCTAATCCAAGGTGGAGAGGTGCAGAGAGGTCGGGACGCAGCACATGCATGCCCTCGACCGGTTTCGAGGGACTTCCGGCTTCCTCTGGAGGTATGTCACTTCCCCGTGTTGCCTCCAATTTATTCCCCCAGTGGACGAAGAGTGGAGCGCAAGCCACGCCTGCCCCCACCAGCGGCCAATGCCGCGTGGGAGGGCGGGGCCAGCCGACACAGCGTGCAAGTGCAAAACCGCCGCTCACTCGATGTGTCAGGCCAGCCCCGCCCACCCGCCCGAGCACACGCCGGGCAGCGGGGCGAGGCAGGCAGACACCGTGGGAAGGCACCAAAGCAACCATCCCGATGCGTCCGCCAAGCCACGCCTCCCCACCCGAACCGCCGCCGGAGAGGGCGGGCGAGAACCGACAGCACACACCCAACGCCCAAACAGGAAGGAAGACCAGAGACAAACAGGGGTAAATAACCCCACATATATTTAAGCAAACGGCAGTTAAAGAGAGTCTGAAGCGAGAATAAATCTCGCTTCAGACCTCATAAATAGCAGGGGCATGTGTGCCCCTGCTAAAACGCCGCTATAGCGCGGCTTAACGGGGGTCCCTTCACCCCCAAATCCCCCTCGATACACCGGGGGAGCGCTTCCTGGTTGGGGCAGGGCTAACCGCCGCAGCCCTGCCCCACGCGCGTCTGTCAGCGCGTATCTCCGATTCTCCCCCGCCCCTCTCAGTCTTCCTTCACTGAGAGGGGCGGGGGAGAGGCGGCGATGCGCCGCTGACAGACGCGACTGGAGGCAGGGCTGCAGCCGTTAGCCCTGCCTCCAGGAAGAGACAGCCAGCGACCTTTTCACGACACACTTTTGCGGGGGGTGGGTTGGGGGTGAAGGGACCCCCGTTTAGCCGCGGGATAGCGACGTTTTAGCAGGGGCACACGTGCCCCTGCTATTTATGAGCTCTGAAGCGAGATTTATTCTCGCTTCAGAGTCTCTTTAACCTTTATATCCTCAAATCATCAAAATCATTCTTCATCAAGTGGGGTCAATTGGCAGCATCAAGGAACGATATATTAATAAATAATTCAACCCAGGGGATTCATATAACACTCAGCCCCCACAATGGGCCGCGTGCTAAATTCCCCCAGGGAAAAATGAGACCGCCTAACCCCTCAGTGTAAATCACAACTATACATAGAAGAACTCTGCTTGGCAATGTGCAGCGGGAAACCCCCCCACCCCACGGGTCAATCTGGGTGCCCCACAGACAACCACAGGGAGCCAGGATACCAGCATAACTTCATAAAGGCAGGAACGAAGCATAACTTGTATGTTCGTTCAAACCAGGGGGCTAAGTAGCCTCCAATTCAAAAATCCAGCGGGACTCTCTTTGTAATAGTAAACGGTCCATGTCTCCGCCCCTGACGGAGACATGGATCCGATCCAGGCCAATAAACCTCATTTTGGTGGAAATGCCAGAATGTGCAGTTTTAAAATGTCTAGCTACAGGGGTCAGACTGGAAAGACTTTTACTCTTAATATTGGTGACATGATTAGAAATACGAGATCATAACTCGCGTTTTGTTTTACCAATATAAAATGCGCCGCAAGGGCATAGGAGGAGGTAAACCACCAAAATGGTATTACAGTTAACAAAATGTGCCAACTCCCAGTCCCTACCATCCGGTAGTCTGACCTAGTGGTGCTCATCAGAGCTAGGATATCCGAGGTACTCGGATAATCCTAGCTCTTTTTCACTATTCGAGCTCGAACACCGAACTCGAATAGTATTAGCTATCCGGGCTGTGCTATCCGAGCGCACTCGGATAGCAAGCAGCTATCCGGAGATATCCTAGCTATCCGAGCTCGGATAGCGTCACGAGCTCGGATAGCGTCACGACAGACGTCACCTCGAGTCCTCACAAGCGAATCAGAGGGCTCCCAGCCCTCTGACTGCAGCCAATCACAGAGAGGGAGCCTGGCCAAGCCCCCCTCTATAAATAGCGGACGCCATCTTGCCTCACCCGTCCTGCTTGCGACTTACTGACTGATTGTACTGAGAGAACTGCTCCAGTGCTTTTTGTCTGTGTGCAAGTGGATTTCCATTGCTCTAAACCTAGCGTTTTTACACTCCAACACTTGATCTTCAACTGTATTGCTTTGTATAGATAGATTGTATTTTAGGCAGTTTAGTTAGTGTGATTAGGGACTAGGGAGGGAGACTGTTACTGGTGCTGCTGCTGCAGGCCTGCAGCCAGCAGCTAGGCCCTGTGCCTGCCCTGCTCTGTGCTCTAGTCTCTACCTTACCTGTGCTCTCACCTGTCCTACTCTACTCCTGTACTACTACTTCTGTGTTAGATAGAATATTGTACTATTTTGTAGTTAGCAAGGCCCAGCTTTACTGCTATACCTGTCCGGCTGTATCTGCCTCTCAGTAATCTAGTCACACCTGTTGTACTATTTAGCTCGATTCTTCTATTGTTTAGTTAGTACTAGTAGTACTGTGTGTACTCACCCACTGTACTCTAGTCTGTGTGTAGGGACCGTCAGTTAGCGTCAGCTAGGGTCTTTGTGTGCGCAGTGTGCACTCTCTCGTTAGCGCTACACCGATCTCTGCTGTAGAGTACACCTGTCCGTCACCTCACACACCCACCACCACCAGTCCCACCCCATTAAAGTACCCCACTTGTCCCACCCGCCTTTACAGCTAGGGTCTTAGTGTGCGTGCGCATGCACCCTCCAGTTAGTGCTACACCCGTCCTCCTATTGTTTATAAATATACTACTTCTATTGTGTCTTAGCTGAATTGTACTGTAGTCTGACACCGTCAGTCAGTGTCAGCTAGGGTCTTTGTGTGCGCAGTGCACATCTGCGCTGTCAGCACCCTCCAGTTAGTGCTACACCCATCCTCCTATTGTTTATATAAATACTACTTCTATTGTGTCTTAGCTGAATTGTACTGTAGTCTGACACCGTCAGTCAGCGTCAGCTAGGGTCTTTGTGTGCGCAGTGTGCAC
Organism: Hyperolius riggenbachi; assembly: GCF_040937935.1. Lineage (NCBI taxonomy): Eukaryota > Metazoa > Chordata > Amphibia > Anura > Hyperoliidae > Hyperolius > Hyperolius riggenbachi. The sequence goes on from NC_090656.1 coordinate 210,003,783, forward strand.
TCTCTCGTTAGCGCTACACCGATCTCTGCTGTAGAGTACACCTGTCCGTCACCTCACACACCCACCACCACCAGTCCCACCCCATTAAAGTACCCCACTTGTCCCACCCGCCTTTACATACATAAGTTTTTTTTCATTTGTATAATATTAAAAATATACAATGTCTGGCACTGGCAGCCACGGTCTGGGCAGGGGCAGCAAGGGCATCGCCAAGAGAGGAGGTCATGGGCGTGGCAGCCGCGCCACCACCACCATGCGCAGTTCTGCGTCTGCACCAGGGGCTATTCCGCCATTAGCCACTGGCCGTGGACGGCTTGGCCGCCCATCAGCTGGGAGTCACGCTGCAGAGACACAGCAGCAGCAGCGTGTGGCCCAGATGTTCTTCCCACCGCCAGGTCGTAGCCGTCCTATTGAGGAGAAGGACACAGACGCTGTGGTGGAACTGATGGTGGATGAGCAGGCCACCATTAGCTCTGGAACAGAGTCCTCCACCCCCGCCACCACTCCTGTTCGCAAGAGCAGCAGCAGCCGCCCAGCACTGCCTGGGGAGCAGGAGGAGGAGTGCAGTTCTCCAGCCCCAGAGGGCGACACCAGCACCCTGTCACTCAGCACCTTCTTATGGACCCCAGGAACAAAGAAGGTATGGAGTGCTGTTGTGGAAGAATTGGCAGAGGAAGGAATGCTCATGGGCACTTTGGGGGATGATGCTTTGGACAGTCAGACAGTGGTTTGGGGGATCCCAGCAGGACATGTTTGTGGAGGGGGAGGATGATGATGACATTGTGAAGGACAAAGACTGGTTGCCACCAGGTCCTAGGAGTGGGGATGTCATCAGCTCTGAGGAGGAGGAGGAGGATGCGTCTGCGGGCCTTGCTAGAAGGATCAGCATCGCAGGCATGGGCAGGATCACAAGTGGGCGTGGTATGCAGGCCACACAGCGTGCTGATCAGGAGACGAGTTCTGCCAGTGCCACCACCAGCCGCACCAAGAACCCCCCCCCCCCAACCACCACAGGGAGACCAGCGGCAGCAGCACCTTCCAGCCGAAGGGGCAACTTCACCTCCCCAATATGGAATTTTTTGACCCTTCCATATTTGGAGTGCAAGTATGCCACCTGCAACCAGTGCCGCAAGCAGCTCAGCAGAGGGAAGGAGCCCTCTGTGTTTGGCACCACCTCTCTGGTCAACCACCTTGCAGGGAAACACTTTCACGAGCATGAGGAGTTCGTGAAGTTGAAGGAAGCTGGCAGCGGCAGTGGCAGACCCGCCACCACTGCGAAGCCGTTGGCAGCAGGAGTGCGTCAGCAACGCACTGCTCCTCCTCCCTCTGCAACTCCTGCCGCTGACACTGAGGCCTGTTCTGGCAGCCAGTCCTCAGTGGCCTCCTCTGCTCCCTCCACTGCTTCCCGTGCCAGCAAAAGACCTCGCCAGACCCTGCTCAGCGACACCTTCCAGGGGGTGGTCAGAGTTCTGCCTCCCAGCAGCCGTCGCGTGCGTCAGCTGAACGGCTTGCTGGCACGGGCCATGTGCTCCCAACTCCTGCCTTATTCCCTTGTGCAGGAGGGGAGCGACATGCGTGCACTCCTGATGTGTGCAGCCCCCGATTGGCCAATCCCCAGCCGACATTTTTTCGCACGCACGGCCATCCCTGCACTTCACCACTCTGTGATGGCCAATGTCGGGAGAGGGCTGGAGCACGCGGTGGGTCAACGGGTCCACGTCACCATGGACTCGTGGAGCAGCCGGTTTGGGACAGGCCGCTATCTGTCCTTCACCGCGCATTGGGTCAGCTTGGTGGAAGGGGGTGAGGAGGGGGGGGGAGCAGCATTGGCCGGCACTGCCAGAGCAGCAGCAGCAACAACAACGTAGTGGGTGGTGCCACCATGCAGGGTCAGCGGAACAGCAGCAGGTTCCTCTGATCCGCTTCCATCCTCCGCCACACCAGCCCAAACCCCCCGCCTTAGCAGCAGCGTGAAGCCCCGCCACTGCCAAGCGCTGCTGAAATTGGTCAGCATGGGGAAGACCAAACTGACGGCGAACCACGTCCTGGCCAAACTCCGAGAGCAGGAGAGGAATTGGCTGACCCCCAGAGGCCTCAGAGTCGGAGAGGTGGTGTCCGACAATGGGGCAAACCTGGTCGCTGCCATCAGCAAGGGAGACCTGACCCACATCCCCTGCCTGGCGCACGTCCTGAACCTGGTAGTTCAAAAGTTCCTGCGGACCTACCAGGGGATGGACCGACTCCTTGAGGTGGCAAGGAAGGTTGTGCATCACTTCCGGCACTCGCCTGCAGCCGTGGTGAGCCTGGAAGAGGTGCAGAAGGAGCTGCACCTGCCACAGCACCGGCTCATGCTCGATGTTCCAACTCGCTGGAACTCCACCCTGGCGATGTTGGAGCGTCTGGTTGAACAGAGGCAGGCTGTCAGCCAGTACGTTGCATGAGCAACAGTTGCCTCCCTCACTGCAACTGGGCGTGCCGCCACCAACCTCCCGTCCATCATCTCCACGGAGGACTGGGGGCTCATGCAGCAGGTGTGCTCAGTCCTGGCACCCTTCCTGCATGCTACCAACATGGTGAGCAGGGACCATGCAATGGTGTGCGAGTGGGTCCCCTTGGTGTGTGTGCTGGACAGGGCCCTGTATGCACTGGTGGAAGAGGAAGCGGCAGCCTTGGACCAGCAGGAGCTGCAGGCAGCTTCACAGGCCACCTCTGAGGAGGAGGGCTCGGAGTTGGTGGAGGTCCCTGACCTTGCTGCTGATGAGGGGGAGCAGCAGAGCGCAGCTGGACTGGTGCGGGGGTGGAGAGAGGATGAGGTGGAGGAGGCAGAGGAGGACAGCAATGTCGGCTCTGGGGCTGCCGATGATGTGCCAACAGACGTGGCCAGACTGTTCCCAATGGCAGCGCACATGCTGAGGTGCCTGCGCAAGGACCCAAGGGTGATCCAGATGAAGCAGAGGGAGGACATCTGGATCTGCATGATGCTGGACCCACGTCTGAAGGGGAAGCTCATCCAGTTCCTGCCTGCAGGAGGAGACCGTGCGCAACAAATGAGGGATTTGCAGCTGTCCCTTGTTGAGCGCTTGCAGGAAGCCTTCCCTGAGCCATCCACCCCCACTGTCCAGCCAGCACAGAGGCAGCAGCAGGTGCCTGCATCCACCAGCAGCAAGCGCTCACGCACCACAGACCTGCTGTCTCTGACCCAAGAGCTCTACATGAGTGTAGAGCTGCCAAGGACTAGAGAGGAGGTGCCTGCAGCAGCATCCTTCTCCAGTCACAGGCAGCGCTTGACCCGCATGGTGGCTGACTACATGGGGTCCTTCAGCGGGCTTGACAGCGTGGCCCCTGTTGATCCCATGGAGTATTAGGTCAAGCACCTGCCGATCTGGAGCGAGCTTGCGCAGTACGCCCTGGAAGTGCTCTCCTGCCCCCCTTCCAGCGTACTGTCAGAGCATTGCTTCAGTGCAGCGGGTGGAGTCGTCACTGAGAAGCGATCTCGTCTGTCTCACAAGTCTGTGGACAGACTGACGTTTCTCAAAATGAACCAGGCTTGGATGGAAGGCGAATTCATGGCCCCTGTTGTCGGCGAGAGGGGTACATGAAGTGACGACTGCCACACACACATACACCTGCTGCTGCTGCTGTTATATTTCATCCTACTGTCTGTGTGTTTCCACTGCCAGGGAACACATTACAAGGTGCTGCTGCCCAAGCGCCACCAGCTATTACGCTCAAAAATAGCTGCATTAATTTGAAAAAAAAAAAAATTGTAATTATTTTAGAGGTGTCCGGGTTGAAAACTGTGCTGTCCCAATTGTGTATTGGACACAATGTGGGCTTCACGACCGCTGTCTGGAACCTCATGCTGTTCATTTACAGCCCTGGGACCACCGCTAGGACCCAGGGCCTACTATGTCTCGCTGCCTGCCAAATGCCAGTCTGCCACACACACTTATCCTCCTCACGCTGCCTGCTGTTATATTTCCTCCTGCTGTCTGTGTCTCCTCTCCACTGCCAGGGAACACATTACAAGGTGCTGTTGCCCAAGCGCCACCAGCTATTACGCTCAACAATAGCTGCATTATTTTGAATTAAAAAACAAAAAATTGTAATTATTTTAGAGGTGTCCGGGTTGAAAACTGTGCTGTCCCAATTGTGTATTGGACACAATGTGGGCTTCACGACCGCTGTCTGGAACCTCATGCTGTTCATTTACGGCCCTGGGACCACCGCTAGGACCCAGGGCCTACTATGTCTCGCTGCCTGCCCTCCTGCCTGCTGCCAAATGCCAGTCTGCCACACACACTTATCCTCCTCACGCTGCCTGCTGTTATATTTCCTCCTGCTGTCTGTGTCTCCTCTCCACTGCCAGGGAGCACATTACAAGGTGCTGCTGCCCAAGCGCAACCAGCTATTACGCTCAACAATAGCTGCATTATTTTGAATTTAAAAAAAAATTGTAATTATTTTAGAGGTGTCCGGGTTGAAAACTGTGCTGTCCCAATTGTGTATTGGACACAATGTGGGCTTCACGACCGCTGTCTGGAACCTCATGATGTTCATTTATGGCCCTGGTACCACCGCTAGGTACCAGGGCCTATTATGTCAGTCACATCACAGTGCCTGACACACATTACTCCTCCTCCTGTAGCTGCATTGAGCTTCTGCTGTCTGTGTGCTGCTACCACTGCCAGGGAGAACAGAAGAAGAACTATTTTCTACTGCCACCTGCCCACCCACTCTCCTACCGAGTACCGACCGACTATTACCACACACTACAAATAGCTGCAAGCCTGCAACTACTACTTCCTCCTCCTGCTGATGTCTGTGTTTTACCACCGCCAGGGTACACAGAAAAAGGCGCTGTGGCTTGCAATGTGCCACTACCTACCTATTATGCCATCAACACAAATATAACTATGGTGTTATTACAATAAAATATTTCCAAAAATGAAGTAAAAAAATATTACAAAAGAAAGGAAAACCAAGACACATAATATAATGATAGAGAAGAAGAGGAAGAAGAAGAAGAAGATGAAGAAGAAGAAGATATAGAAGAAGAAGATATAGAAGAAGATGAAGAAGATATAGAAGAAGAAGAAGATATAGAAGAAGAAGATATAGAAGATGAAGAAGATATAGAAGATGAAGAAGATATAGAAGAAGAAGAAGAAGAAGAAGATATAGAAGAAGATATAGAAGAAGAAGAAGAAGATCTAGAAGAAGATGAAGAAGATATAGAAGAAGAAGATATAGAAGAAGAAGAAGATATAGAAGAAGAAAATATAGAAACAGAAGATATAGAAGAAGATATAGAAGAAGAAGAAGAAGAAGAAGATATAGAAGAAGAAGATACCGAAGAAGAAGATATAGAAGAAGAAGATATAGAAGAAGAAGAAGAAGATATAGAAGAAGAAGAAGATATAGAAGAAGAAGATATAGAAGAAGAAGATATAGAAGAAGAAGATGAAGACGACGTAAATGAAGACTTCCAACAACCATTTTGGACACACCTTCTCATGCAAACACTTTTCATGAAGTTAATTTACTTTTTTTGAGACCTTTTTTATAACTACTACATCACCACATAATCACTTGATGTTTTTCTTCATAAAAAAGGTGGTTTCATGCAGCATTGACCTCCTATACAAGTTTTACAAGCTATTTAAGGCCAGCTTGAATATTTTACTCGAATACAGACTCGGATAGTGACGTCGGATATCCGAGGTCGAATCGGATATTCGATTACATCGGATATCCGACTTCGAGTGAATTCGGATAGTTTACTATCCGAATTCGACCAAACTCGAATAGGATAATGAGGTATCCGAGCAACACTGACCGATCTCCCCACCTGTATGTATCTGCACATCGTGCACCCACCACATGTGTAGGTGCCCGTCAGCTTACAATGTTTACCACTAATAGAAGGATCTACAAAGTGACTGTTTACCACCTTATCTCTCCAGGAGGGTGCCCGTCTGAAAGAGAATAACGGTCTTGCAGGAATCACATTATTTAATTTTCGATCATTGGCTAGGATGTGCCAATGTTTCTCAATTATGTGTACGATCTTAGACTGTTGGGCTGAATATCTAGTACAAAAGCGCACAGTGCGTTCTGCATCACGCGTGGGTCGGGAGCCAGTCGAGAGCAAAGATGCTCGTACACTGGCATCCGCCCTTTTAAAAGCCTTTTTCAGAGTTCCTTCCGGGTATCCCCTCTCTCTATACCTTCCCCTCAGATTATCTGCTTCTTTCTTAAAAGAGGTATCATCGGAGCAGTTACGTCTCACACGTAAGTATTGACCCATAGCGATCCCCCGCACAGTATGTGCAGGGTGAAAGCTATCTGCTCTCAAAAGTGAATTGGTAGCAGTGTCTTTTCTGTATAGACAAGTCGACAACTGGCCTTGATTGTCAAGGAGGATGGAGATATCAAGAAAGGGGACCCCGGAAGGACTACTTTGCACAGTAAATTTAAGATCACTAAAATTTGTGTTTAACGTATCAACAAATCGGCAAAGGAGGGTCTGACCTCCCGTCCAAAACATGATGATGTCGTCGACGTACCTGTGCCACGCCAAAATGTGGCACAGGTACATCGAGAGACCATCACTAGCAAATAACTTGCGTTCCCAATCCCCAGGAACAGGTTAGCGTAGGAAGGGGCACATGTGGTCCCCATCTCCACCCCCTGCACCTGGAGGTAGTGGGAACCTTCAAAAACAAAAATGTTGTTAGTCAGCAAGAACTCAAGCAAAGTCAACAGAAACTCACTGTGCGCAGTACACAGTATGCCCAGCTCACTCAAAAAGGTGCCAACGGCCTGTATTCCCAAATCGTGCGGAATGCTCGAATAGAGGGCCTCCACGTCCAAGGTCACCAACAGCGTCCCCACAGGTAATTGTACTCCGTCCAACACCCGTAGCAAATACGATGTATCATATAAAAAGGTGCCGAACTTAAAAGATAAATTGTGCCAAAGCGACTTTGTCAGTCATCAAACATGAAATTGGCTGGCTTCTACCAGGCCAGTGGGGAATTAGATGTAATCAATGTTCATGTTGCAATTTTTTGGTGACCGGCAAAAGTTTAATTCGCCATGGCCAACAGGTACTTTTTAAACAATTTCTGAATTGTAAAACTAGGGGTGTGGTTTACGCCGTGGTATGTCCCTGTTTGAGAATGTATGTTGGTATGTCACTAGAATGATGATGGAAAGATATCAGGAGCATTGTAGATCTTTAGGAAAAGATGATGCCAAAGGATGTCCAAGGGTAATGGAACATATGAACTCAGTCCATGGTGGTGACTCCACTAAACTCAGATTTTTTGGTTTGGAACAAGTATCTAGGGACAGGAGTGGAGGAAATTGGGCAAAAAAGCTATTACAAAGGGAAAGTCATTGGATATCTTTTTTTGATGCAACTGGGTCTAAATGAGCAAAATTATTTGTCAGTGTTCTTGTAAGATATGTGTCTTTTGCTTAAAACTATCTATTATTTATGTTATTTTTACTGTATTTGTATTACAGTTTTTAAGATATTCTCTTTTCTTTTCTTGTGTCTCTCTCTATTTTAGGCGGACTCCCCCCCCCCCCTTTTTTTTCTGCTCTTTGGTGGGTCAATTTAAAATGGAATGAAACCCAGCATTTCTTCTTTGCTCTAAAAAATGATTTCCAGCATATTATATACAACCAGCATTTTTTTTTTTACTAGACCAGCATTCAAAGGGTTACACACAGGGCTGGAAAGTTCAGTGCAGAGAAATGAGGACGCATCTGAAGTGTACATTATGTTATCTTGTGTTTACTTAATTGTATCAAGTGAGGAATGTGACACATTCTCTGACTGTGGAGAAGCTCCTGGACACAGACATAGGGCTTGATTCACAAAGCGGTGCTAACCTACTTTGCACGTCTAAAGTCTTTAGACGCGCTAACCAGGGTGCTAAGTAGGTTAGCACCGGATTTCTTAATCAGATCGCGCGCTAACTTTGCGCGCGCAAAGTTTTACGCGCGCAAAGTTTTACGCGCGCTAAGTCCCATAGGCTTTAATGGGTACTTCGCGCGGAGTGCCCTGTGCTCTGTGCAGTACGCGCGTAAAGTTTTACGCACATAAAGTTTTGCGCGCGTAAAGTTTTATGCGCGAAAAGCTTGTTTAGACGTGCTAAGGGGGTTTTCACAGGCGTGCTAACAGTTAGCACCGCTTTGTGAATCAAGCCCATAGACTCAAAGCATTTCTGAATTCAATACATAATGAATAAAAGCAGTTGTTAATAAAATGCAAAGTCAGCTCACAAAGCCAAAAAAACCTGTACTTTTGGGAACGTATAATTTCTAAATAAATAATAATACTTATGCACAAATGCAACTATGATGACCGTACGGCATATAAAAAGTAGGAAAGCATGTTTTTATTGAATATTATGTCAGGGTTTTATACCGCTTTAAGGATAGGTAATATTGTTATTGAAATGGGATCATACCCCTTTATATGGCTAAAATGATTAGACCTGCATTTCTCCCTTTGCCGGTTTAGGTTGCTAAGCAACTATCAGGGAAAACTTGTAGGTTTCCTATTTTGATTAGGATTCTCTCATAGTGGGTTGAAACTGTGTAGTTAGGTGGGCATGTCTGGCTGCTGATAACTGGCTGGAATTTGGAGATGACTATGACGTGCAGCGTAGGAGGCCGTTTGGCCACTTGCATGAGCGGTTACTTCCGTTTCCGGCTTAAGAAACGCTGGAATACAATAGGAGGTTTTAGTAAGGGAGTATGCTGTGTACTGCTGGCAATTGGCCAGCGTATGGAACGGCCCTAATCCTTTTCGAGGTGAACAATTGGCCGCCTGTACCTATGGCGACTTCCGGTCTCTGCTCTGTGGCGCACAGGAGTGCTCCAGAAAGTCACACACGTGAGGTACGGCGTGCAGCGATGGTGTTTTGACCCACCTAGATCTTTTAGGTGAGTGTACTATAAATGGAGGGGCTGTAGGGGGGCTCATTTGTCCTGATGAAGTGCCCCATGTGAGGGTGCGAAACGGTTGTCGATTTTGTGCATGCTTGTACTACCTCTCTCTCTGCAGTTTGTGCTGATGCTATGTGACTACTTTTTAAACTTTTTTCAATAAAGAAGCCTTTTTACTGGATGTACCCGGCCACCGTCATCTATCCACATATACTACAACGAACCTGGAAGTGACGTAGTGGCAGTCACATGTTGCGGTCACGCCCCATCTTCCCCCTCCCGCTACACTGCAAGACATCGCGGAGAAAACTTCAGAGCAGCCCTGGGTCCTGGCCAGGCCGCAGTTTCGAAGAAGGATCGTGGGCAGGCCACGTACACGCTTGTTTTACAGAAACCTCAATGTAAGTGCAATACATTATTGCGTATTGTAATGATCTGCTCTGCTGTCTGCACAGGCAGGCAGCTTTTTGATCATTTTTCAGGTCTGCATGCTGCAGGTCCCTGGAAAGGAGACCTGTTTTCACTCTGCAAGTTTCAGACTTGTTGTTCTGGTGAGGGATTTGCATTCACTCATTTGGTTTTTGATAGCTCTGCCTCTTTTGAAGGCTTGCAGTATAAATGCCGTTTCCTCCCAGAATTCCCTGCTGGTCATAAAGGTTTGGTTCTGCTGGACTTACCTTGAGTTTCAGCCCCTCTGCTGATTGTTTGCAAATATTCTAGTGTAGTTAATTATTGGGAAGTGCATCTTGCATTTTCTCTAGTGCAGTCAGGCTTTGTATTATTTGTACTGTTTATTCCTGTGCTGTTTTGTCTTGTCCCTGCGATTGTACTGTCGCCTGCGGCGGCTGGCAGTAAATCGTTTGGTCTAGTTCCTAGATCGGATTTGCCCTGGCAGTGGATCTCCTTTGTCTGACTCTTGTGCGCTGACCTTGGAGATAATTCCACAATTGTGACAGAATGACCAGCCAAACAGAAATTCCCAGTGTAGAGGGAATTTTTGATTTGTACGATTTTGTCGAATATGGTTCTTGTACCTTTAAGAGATTTAAAAAAACTAGACTCTGAAACCAAAGATCACTTTCTTTCTGAATGTGCAAGATTTTTTCTTAACCCTACATTTCAAATTACTGATTCGTCTACGTGGGCTCTCCAAATACCTTTTTGTAACAAACGCTGTAGAGGCAGCCGCGGTGAACAGCGCTACCACCGCAGCTGCCTCCAGCTCCCTGTTTAGCAGCTTATCCGGGCCTCAGGCGTCTAGCACGCTGAGGATGGAACTGTCAGTTGCACATAGGGGTGCCTTGTCGCGCGCATAGACAGGACCTTTATGCGGGGAGGAGGCGCATCAGCTGACCGGCTGGTTGGCTGACGTCAGAGGAGACGCTCGCCGCTCCTCATTGGTTGATCGCAGGGGGCGTGCCTGGAGGGTCTCCTCTGCTTCATAAGCCTTGCTGTGTCACTCGCAACTTGTCTGCTGTTGCGAATACTTCATGTTAGCGCTCAGACCCTTAGATAGTTCCGGTGTGCTTTGATCCGGGAGGAAACCGGGGATTTCACACAAGATAGAAATTGTTTGATAGCCTTAAGCATTACCTTACTGTATATTATTTGTATATGACTCTGGCTCGTTCTGACTTCTCTCTTGCTCAGTGATTCTGTACCTTTGCTCATCTGAGCTTATTGCCAACCCTGCCTGTTTATATCTTCCTGACTCTGCCTTCCGATTTTGTACTGCATCTGTCTGTCTGTTGCCAAACCCGATCTGTCTGACTACTCTACTCTCACCAGAGGGCCCTTGTCTCTGGTGAGGGGCTCTGTACTGATTGTACCCACCAGCTCCTCTGGTGAGGTATAGCTCTTATCAGTATTACTGTTGCACCCAACACCGTCTGTATTTGTTGTCACATCAGCTTCTGATATACCAGTATTATAGGTAATTCTGCAGATCACCTTATAATCAGGTATATATCTGCATTATAGGTGATACTGCAGATCCCCTAATAATCAGAATACTGTCTCTTGCTGACACAAATTGTTACACTTATGTTCTATTGCAAGGAGATCTGTTTCAGTGGGCTTATGAGATTTTGAAAAGCAATTCCTGGAATGATAATCCTTATCAGTTTCTTACATTAATTTTTTTCTCACTGGTTTAAACTGCCTTCCTTGCCACCTATTCTTTATGGGTGTGTACCTGCAAATCAAGCAGCTGTTCTATCTATTCCATGCAAAACCACTCAGGTTGATAATGAATGCAGTAACAGCTCCCTTGCATCTAGACAGCAGCCACTTAGAGCGGCTAAGATTGAAAGGAGAAAGTCTGGGAAGGCTTCCCAGATGAAAGATCCGTTGCCCATAGCAACTACAAATAAAATAAAATTAAATGTGATAAGTCCAGAGAAACTTCTCAGTCTCAGGTTTTATTACCCCAAACAAAAGCATATGTGGATCCTAGGATAGGCAGAATTATTTAATATATTAAAGGAGTAAGAAAATCTATGCATGTTCCTGATTTCCCAACCCATTTGAGTGTTACCTTGATACTGGGTTGTTTGAGCCTCCATTTGCTCCATGGGAGATTGGGGCTTTGATTGAAGAGTTCGATATTGATTTGAAGGCGTTGTGCGATTTTTACATCGCAGAAAGCGAAGAGATTCTAAATGCTTGCATTAACTCTGTGTACACTTTGATTGAATCTGGTGAGTGTGACGACTATTTTGTGAATCCGGTGATTTGTGTGTGGTAGACGATTTTGAATGAATTGCACACACACCAACCAATTGACTCCAATAAAGAGCCAACGTTGTCGGATGATTGTTCCTTCCTTTCTGGGGTAAAGCAAGTGAGTTTGGACTCTGTGCGATCTGAAATAAAGGAGTGTCTTCATGTATCTACATCAGTTGAGAATGAGTGTGCTACTGTTGCTGACACCAGTGTGAATTCTGAAAGATTCTTTCCCATGGCAACTGCTTGTGTGGAGTTTGAGTCTGTGCGATCCAGTGCTTTTTCCTCAGGTGTTCCTGCAAATTATGATCAACATGAATGTGTCAGTTTTGTTAAAGATATGTGGGATCCTTTGTCAAATAAAAACAGATCTTTTTCTCCCAGTAATTCTTTAAGATCTTCCATCTATGATCCTGTTATGGGTAAAATTCCTAAACTATGCAACCTCAAGAGTAATGTTAATTTGACTAATAAAGTTCCTCATGTTGTTGTCGCAACTTCTTCTGCAAATAAATCTATGCCTCACTCTGTTCACACCTGTGAAAGCACATTTCCAGATGAAAATTGTTCCAATGTTCCTGTCCTGGACGCTTTACAATTTGGTCCACAGATTTCGGAAGCTTGCGCTTTAGAAGCTTCAGTTTCACAACCAAAAGCGATCTTGGATTCACAAATTTTACGTTTTGATTCCTCGGATTCGACATTGTTAGCCGAGTCTAAGGGTGAGACAGCGCTTTTGTTTTGCGAATCTGATACTGAGGGATCTTTGCTTTGTCCGGGGAATGTTTCTGTGAGCCTGCCCTGTACCATGAATGAAACTGTGATATCCAATCGCACCGACATTTGTAAGTCCCTTTCCTGCTCTGAAAATGGTGCTGACTTTCCACCCTGTACTCTGGATGAGTCAATATTGCCTTGCATAAAATCTCCAGCAGTGAGCCCAGAGGCTCGCCTAGGTATTGCAACTATTCTCACCTGTTCTTCTGCCATTTTGGAATTTCAGTCTAGTTTGACTGCTATGCAGGATTCTGCGTGCAGTGAAACTAGAGTCAGGGAGTCAATGTTTGTTCCAGTAGATATTCCTGTGCATCCTGTTCATAAGAATGAAATTCAGTCTCAGCATATTGTAGAACCATCCCTGGGACATCTGCCCTGTCCGCAGAATGTATTTGATGTTTTGCCCTGTAACATGGATAGTTCAGAATCATTGATTAGTTTATCAGAAAACTTAGGAAATGATGCTCCTGAGGTTTTGTTTGATGTCCTGGAGGTCTCTGAGTTCCTCCCAAAGGGTGCAGAACTTTTAGGAGATGCCTCCTGCCCCCCAAGTCCTTCTGAAGTGTTGCCCACTTCAGTAGGCATTGCTGTTATGCTGACTACTTTTGCAGCTCTTGTGGAGCTTCAGTCATGCGTAGTCAATGATGAGTTTTTGTTGGATGCTATTGCAATCATAGAGACTTCTAAGTCTGAGTCCAAGTCTTCTTTTGAAAGACCAGTACTTGTGACCACTACTCGTGATGATTTTCTGCCCGGTCCTGGTTTTGGTCTTGTCGTGACTGACTCTGAGGTTTGCAGTTCCTTGACATGTCCAGAAGTTTCTCTTGTACTAGTGTACCCAGATGCGCTCTGTGAGCCAGAATGCTCAAGTGTGTCTCGTTTGCCAGCATGCTCAGATGCTTCCTCAGTGGAGACATGTTCTGATATTGCCTGCCTGCCTGCATGCCCAGAAATGGTTCCTGAAAGCCCTGATCTTGATGGTTGTCCTGGTAACCCTGAATCCGGAATTGTCATAGGTTCCATGGGGGTTCTTGATAGTTCTCCATGTGAACCTGAGGAGCATTCTGGCCTCTTGGGATCTCTGTGGAGCTTCAAAGTGTTCTGGGAGATTCTGAGAGAAACTTGTCTTGGTACCCTGGATTGGATCAACAGTGGCTTCTGTGTTGATAGGGACACTTCTAATGGGTATTGTGGGAGATTTGGTATTTTTGGACGGTCCCTGGAAGGTGGTGGGTATTGCTCAGAGAGTTTTGATGGGTCTTTCTCTGGTACTCACAGTTCTGATGGGTGTCACACTGAGGCTTGTAGTACTGATGGGCATGTTTCGGTGGGTCCTGCCTCCGATGAGTTCGGTTTCGGGAGGATTGATTCTGGAATTGGGCCGTGTCGGGCTGTCTCGATTCTTCATGAGTGTTCAGCCAGACTGTTTTGTTGGAAATGTCAGTTTTGTAGGACGTCTGGTAGCCGTCCCTAGAAGGGGGGGGGGGTACTGTAATGATCTGCTCTGCTGTCTGCACAGGCAGGCAGCTTTTTGACCATTTTTCAGGTCTGCATGCTGCAGGTCCCTGGAAAGGAGACCTGTTTTCACTCTGCAAGTTTCAGACTTATTGTTCTGGTAAGAGATTTGCATTCACTCATTTGGTTGTTGATAGCTCTGCCTCTTTTGAAGGCTTGCAGTATAAATGCCATTTCCTCCCAGAATTCCCTGCTGGTCATAAAGGTTTGGTTCTGCTGGACTTACCTTGAGTTTCAACCCCTCTGCTGATTGTTTGCGAATATTCTAGTGTAGTTAATTATTGGGGAGTGCATCTTGCATTCTCTATAGTGCAGCCAGGCTTTGTATTATTTGTACTATTTATTCCTGTGCTGTTTTGTCTTGTCCCTGCGATTGTACTGTCTGTCGCCTGCGGCGGCTGGCAGTAAATGTTTGGTCTCGTTCTTAGATCCCATTCGCCCTGGCGGTAGAGGCGGTGGATCTCCTTTGTCTGACTCTTGGAGTATAACCTTAGCTGCGGTTGCTACTGGTTACTCCTTTAGTCTGTCTTGTCCAGCACGAACGCTTGCTGTTGCCTGGTGTGAGGCAACCGATTAGCAAGCGTTTGCGTTATTTGTCTGTCGTCATTGTTATGTTCATGTGTTAGTTAGGGTTGGTACGTTTTGTCACTGTTACGCTTATCGTACGGTGGCCGTACTGTTAACACACTTGTCTCTGTTGCGCATATCGTGTGGGGACCGCGTTTAGATAGTTTGTTTGTTATTTTCTTTGACGTTCAGATTGGGGTTATTTGCTGTGTCTTCCTTACTCTGTCACGCTCTGTCTTTATTCAGTCTTGTGTCTCTATTAGCAATCGCCAGTCTTGCGATTGCTTTCTCACTTTGGTTTTCGCTGTTGTATGTCAACCGTCGCCGGGTGGCAACTGGATTGGTGGACATACATACATTCTGTCTCTTTGCTCACTCTCTCTCTCGAGGCTATCTTGCCCTGTATTGCTTCGCTTCTTACAATTTCTATCTGGCATCTGTGGCTGTGCAGAGGGTTTATTCCTCTGCACTCCACAGCTCCATCTGCCGGTTGGAAATTCCTCTCTACAGGTGCATTTGCACCAAAGCTGGGTTCCCTTTCCAAGTGCTTGTGGAGGGTTTCCGCAGTGTCAGCGCACATATTGTGCACTGACCTTGGAGATAATTCCACAATCGTGACATGTATCTCATTAAAAAGAAGTTAATGCACTTCTTTTTCTTTCTTTTTTAATGGTCTTCAGCACCTGGCACCACCCAGTAAGAAGCAGCTCCATAATGTACCAACAAAGGATATCACCTTCTATGTGTACACAAACTTTTACGTTTAGTTAGATAGTGCAGGGTAATATACTTTTATCTTCTCCTCCCCCGCCTCCTCTATTGCAGTGCTTCCCCACCTTTGTCCCCTCGCTCACCACCTCTGTAAGCTTCCTCCAATCGGAAGCTAAGCTGTGACCCAGGAACTACTTCCTGTGTCGCTTTGTGTCCTTCTGTGTCCCATGTGTCCGCCTCTGTCCTCCTTGTATCCTCCTCTATGCCCCTTTGCGTCCCTCTTGTGTCCTCCTCTATGCCCCTTTCTGTCCCCCTGTGTCCTTGTGTTTGTCTCCCTGTGTCCTCTGCATGGGCGCAGTACAGGGAGTCCCCGACATTGTGGCGTATTGGCAGGCGTTCACAAGTCAGGGACTCCCAGCATTTGGACAATAGGATGCAGTGACTTGTTTTCCCAGATTTTGGGGGGAGAAAAATTGAGTCTTATAGTTCCAAAAATACAGTAACTATTATATGCCTTAAAGGGACCCTGAGCTCTAAAAAAAAAATGAAATTGGTACTTACCTGGGACCTTTCTCCAGCCCACCGTAGGTCAGGAGGTCCCCCGCCATCATTCTGGCTCCTCTTCCGGTCCCTCCGTCGCATACCGCACCGGCGGCACCCGGGCCAGGTGTCGGGCTCCCACTTCCTTAACGGTGACCCTCTTCGTCATTACGCCGGCCGCTGCGCGTCATGATGGCGGCTGGCATGACAGTACTGCGCATGCGTGGTTTAATCACGCATGCGCAGTACTGTCACGCCGGCCGGCGTGATGATGCACAGCAGCCAGCGTGATGACGAAGAGCGTCACCGTTAAGGAAGTGGGAGCCCGACACCAGGCCCTGGTGTTGCCGGTGCGGTATGCGGCGGAGTTACTGGGAGAGAAGAGCCAGGATGACGCCGGGGACCTCCCAACGTACAGTGGGCTGGAGAAAGCCCCAGTTAAGTACCAATTTCGTTTATTTTTAGAGCTCAGGGTCCCTTTAAAAAAGGAGTCTGAACTAAGGTTTTAAATGCACCTGAAAATAAATAGTGCCTGGTACACCATGCAATTGCATAACTTAATAAAAAAAAAATCTGAAAAACAGAGCCTCCCATGATGCAGTGCCCCTTAGTAGAGTACTATCTGGCATGATAAGGGGAGTTGTAAAGAAGTGATCATATAGTACAATAACCAGCTCTACAATTTCAGGCTCTGCCATTATTGTGGGTCAAAAAGCAACTATTTTATTTCTGTAAAAATTCTCAATTATAAAAGACATGCTATAAAAAAAAACAACAAACAACTTAGCTCAAACCAATCTCCTTCAGAATCAGTGTTGCTTACAAATGTTCATCATTCATTTTCACATTGAAAATGCTATTTTCGATTTCAAGAAAATATTTGCGAAAATACATTGTATTTTCGCAATACGGTCAAAGGAAAGACATTTTTCTTGCCGATGCGAAATTTGCAAAAAAACATGAAAATAGGTAATTTTGAAAAAAACACAATTGTATTGCAAAATGAATTTTCATAGCATTTTCACTCGAAAGTTGAATTATACTTTATTTTCATGAAAATTAATGTGAAAAAAATATTGGCATTTTCACTCATCACTGTTCAGAGTAAATAAAGTTAACCTGAATTGAAAATGGACCCAACTTCTTACCCTACCTCCCTTTGATATAGAGGTCCAACATCAAAGATGCTTCTTTTTTTCCTTGGCCACTATTCAGGCCATGAGATTGACAACCTGAATTTCAGCCGTTAAAACAACACCCTGCACACCTATTTACAAAGTTTCCCTGCCTCTGGCTATAAAACTAGGTAGAGCCAGCTCAGCAGAGAGTGGTGCGCCAAAAGCAAAAAAAAAAGTGACAGAAAAAAAGGTCCAATCTTTGATTTATGTTTATCGCTCTCTTAATGACAAATAACTTTGAGATCAGTTTACAAACAACATGAACTTATAGCAACTATGCTCACTCTGAACTCAAAATTGATTTATAGTACAAAGATAATGGAAATTAAAAACAAATTTACATATTTACAGTATACTACCCATAATCCCATAATGTACTGAGTGTTAGACAAAACAAGGGAAGTGGTAATGGTTTGGATCATTAGCGCTTAAGCCTCATCTACACGAGCAGATGAGGCTCCGATCCGGCGGCCCGATTAGCCGCCGGATCGCCTCTTCCACGTCCCCGCCACGCCACGCCGGATTCCATCCCCCGCTCGTCCCCGCCGGCGCCGCTTATCTTCCGCTCGATTCCCTGCCATTGTCCCCTCGCGGGGAGCGAGCAGGGAATTGGCAGTGGGGAGATCCGTCCTGTCGGATCTTATCAATCGAGCCGCATTTTGGGAAAATTAGTTTACAACGATAATCAGAAACTGTAATTTTGCAATTTCATGTAATTGTTGCATAATTTTGTGCACACTTCAGCAGTAGCCTCTATACATGCTATCCTCACTAAAATTGCTACGTATGTTTAGGGGAATTTTTCTAAAATACCTTGTAGCTTTTGAGAAACTCGATTAAAAAAAAACCTCAGAAAAATGACAGTTTAAAAAACGTTTTTCCTTTGCATTTTTTAAAATCATTTTTCTTCTAAACTACAAGGTCTTTTTTTTTCACTTGTTCCCACTATTCTCCATATCATACGTAGCAAATTTGGTGACAATAGCATGTATGGGTGCTTTGTAATTAATCGCTAAATTCGGCATAAAATTAAGCAAAATTTAGGGTAATTTCACAAAATTACAAATTGATTACACGAAATTTCCAATTCGTAATTATTTATGGCCGTAATTGCGAAAATGTACGCAAAAATTTGTATAATCGTTATGAACAGATTACGATAATCACTAATCAGAACCACCACCTTCAAACAAAAAAATTAAAATGTTGCCAATAACCAGAAAAGACCCCCGCCCATAAAACTGACCAGTGACGTGTGAGTATAAACATTTAGTTGGCACGCTAGTGCAGTTGAAGTGCAGACTTTTAGCTTTAATTCAGTGAAGTGAACAAAACAAATGCATAAAAATGTGAGGTAACTAAAGCATGTGGGACGTCCATGAGTTCAAGACTTCAAGCTGCCATTGCCAGCAAAGGGTTTTCAACCAAGTATTAGAAATGAACATTTTATTTTCAGTTATTTAATTTGTCCAAGTACTTTTGAGCCCCTGAAATGAAGGGATTGTGCTAAAAAAAAGGCTTTAGTTACATCATATTTATATGCAATTATTTTGTTCACCTCACTGAATTAAAGCTGAAAGTCTACACTTAAAGGGGCCCTATGGCAAAAAAATGTAAAATTTAAAATATGTGCAAACATAGACAAATAAGAAATACTTTTTTTTCCAGAGTAAAATGAGCCATACATTTATTTTCTCCTATGTTGCTGTCACTTACTGTAGGTAGTAGAAATCTGACAGAAGTGACAGGTGTTGGACTAGTCCATCTCTTCATAGGGGATTCTCAGCATGATTTTTATTCTTTATAAAGATACTTTATTCCCTAAAAATGATTTAAACAATGATGCTGGCCAGCTTCCCTGCTCGCTACACAGTTTTTTGGCAGTTGGACAGAGCAACTGCCATAGTGCTTTCGAAAATAAATCCCTTATAATCCCCCATGAAGAGATGGACTAGTCCAAAACGTGTCGCTTCTGACAGATTTCTACTACCTACTGTAAGTGACAGCAACATAGGAGAAAAGTAATTTATGGCTCATTTTACTCTGGAAAAAATGTACTTCTTATTTGTATATTTTTGCACATATTTTAAATTTTACAATTTTTTCGCCATAGAGCCCCTTTAAACTATATTTGTGTTGTTTCGTTTGAAATTCAATGTGGTAATGTATAGAACCAAAAAAAAAAGTTGTCTCTGTCCAAATGGACCTAAATCTCAATACGCACACGGTAGTACTGCGTAGCATGCGCTGGTAACTTATGCACGCTCCTTTTTAAAAAATGGCAGCTCCTTTAATCGTGCCCTAAGCCCCGTCAGGTCCAGTAGCTTTCCAGGATGTGATCCCTGCACGTTGATTGATCCAGTAGGCTGCCTGTGAAGTGACCGACTGTTATTTAAAAGGAGCGCGTGTTAAGTTACCAGCGCACACTGCGCATCACTACCACTTATATCGTGCGCATTGAAGTTGTTCGGTACTGAATGGTACTGGTGTTTGAGTTTGGAACAATGTTCCAAATTCCGAGCACGAACACTTCCACTAAGCAAAGTAATATGTGCACAGCTTAAATGTATTATATTTTTACTGTTCAATTCCCCTTTTATTATTCCTACTTCCATCTCTATTTATCTTTCTTCTACTAAAGTTGGCAGTTCTCATTTGTTTTACCACATGACAGATTTTTAGGCTCTTTTTAGGCCTTAGATTGCAGCACTGTACGGAGTAAATAGATGGCGGTTTTGCCGTCTAACAGTCTCCTAGCGGCAATCGCTGCTGGGAGACTGATGACGGAGCGGAGCTCAATCATCCAAGCAGAGATGTGTGTGCATCGGTGCGCGCAATCTCATGCAGAATATGCCCACAGGACTGCACGCCGATCGGCGTTAGGCAATCCTGGGGCTGCCGGCGCGATAACGCCCATAGGAGTGATGCGGTCGGCTAAAGTTGAAAGGGACTCAGAGTTTAAAATAGTAAAAAGATTTATACATACCTGGGGCTTCCTTCAGTCCCATCCTCTCAGATCGCTCCCACGCGCCATCCTCCGCTGCCCGCAGCTTCGGGAACTGGGTCCGGTCACTGACGTCAGTCGGCTCCAGTCTACGCAGGAGAAGTGTGCCGTCTATGTAGTTCTCTGGTGGCAGCTGGAGAGATACGAAAACAGCGCACTTCTCCTGCGTAGACTGGTGCCTATTGACATAAGTGTGGGGACCCCGTACCTGAAGCTGCGGGCAAGTGGGAGCGATCTGAGCAGATGGGGCTGGAGGAAGCCCCAGGTATGTATAAATCTTTTTACTATTTTCAGCTCTCTGGTACACTTTAATGTCAATTATCGTCTCACACACCATAATGGTTATGCCACAAAATTTGTTAGGAGTCCACAGAATAGCTGGAAGCATGATGCCTCCTTGTTGATATAGGAATTATGAAAAAAATTGGCATATCCTTAATAATTGTAACTTTGTTGAAGACAGAGAATGAAAAAACAACATTTCGGCACCGCACCAGATCCCTTTATCAAGGCAAAAATCTGTCTGCCCTTCAACAAAGAATAAACAGAATTCTGGGTGAGGTCTCCTCTAAGCACTCATGTCTGTGACGTTCAGTGTCCATATGTTAAGATGCAAATACTTTTATGTGAACAATCCCCTGCAGGGCATAGCAGTACAGGAAAGTTTGTTCAAGACCCTGCATATTCTGGCAAGAGAATTTAAATTTGCACAAGTTGTGCCTTGAACTTCCCTAGCTGTATAATAACTTCTGTATATTAGACCCTAAAAGCAGGAAAAAATCATACCGCTAGATAGATCTGTGGCAGCACTGCACTTCACTCACCTCCCCTGGATCCAGTGATGCAATTCTCCCTTCATCCACCTGGTGGCACTCTACCCCTATTGTGAGATCGCCGACTGTTGCCGTGTGCCAAACAGTGATCTCAACAGAGGGATCAAGATCCTCTGAGGACCAGAAGAATGGCTGCAAGCATCTGGATCCCAAGAGGGGTGAGTTACAAGCATCTGGTGCTCACAGGCTCTGCATTTACCTCCCGATGGCTACCCCGAGTCAGGCTTGGGGTTATGAGCTGTAGATTTCTAGACCCAAGCCTGACTTGGGGATACACCTAAGGAGGTTAAAGGGACTCAGAGCCTGGGAAAATAAAAATATTTTATATATACCTGGGGCTTCCTCCAGCCCCATCCACTCCGATCAATCCCACGCCGCCATCCTCCACTGCCCGCAGCTACGAGAACCAGCTCCTGTCACTGATGTCATCGAAGCCAGCCTATGCAGGAGAAGTGTGCCCTCTACGTATCTCTCCGGCAGCTGCTGGAGAGATACATAAACCGTGCACTTCTCTTACACTAGACTGGCTCCGACTGTTGGAAGTGCGGGGACCCAGTTCTCGTAGCTACGGACAGCGGAGGACGGCGGGAGCGATCCAGGCAGATGAGGCTGTAGGTATGCATAAAATCTTTTTAATCTTCAGCTCTGGTACACTTTAATGAGCCGAGAGGCTAAATTTTCAGGCAGTATGAGTCAGGTAAATCCCAAAAAACCTTGCGCTGCCACACAGTCCACTAATGACAAAAGTCCACAACTGCACAACTGTAGGTTGAATCCGCTTCAGTCTTCACATCGAGTGCACCTCAGGAAAAAGCCCCCAAAAAAGAGAAGGAGAGAGAGTTCATCGCATAGGCTGTCAGGCCAAAACAAGTCCGCCACCCACTATGGCCCGTGCAGGTTCCTTTAAGATATCACCACCTTCCTGTGCTCCACCACCTCTAGGGACCACTCTCACCTCTAGTTATGGCTGCCTAGACCCCACAGACAGCTAACACAGCATGAGGTTTCAACTCAGGTAGTCTTTCCACTCTCTTGTATCTTCCAATGCTTCTCTCACATCATCACATTAAGAAAGAAAAATTAAATTCATTGCATAGGCTGCTTTATATCATGCACACATGGAGGGATCCCACTGCCAGGGTGTAATCACATTATATTTTTTCTTTTTTCTTTTCTAATAGCCATCATAGCAAGGGCTGCTTGCTGTGCCTGTGTAAAGGTGGGTACACACATCAGATAACACTCTTTGGAAAATGAAAGATCACAGACCAATTTTCACCCTTCCATGTAGTATGAGAGTATACCTGCACAATCTATTCGCTGAACTCCCCATCAGATAAAAATGTTTGCAAGATGCTGCACACAAAGATGCTGTACACATGCAACAGATCAGTATCTACAAAATATCAGTTCCTGCGAATTGCATTCATAGTCTATGATATCTGGAGATCCTTATACACACCTTGTTTAACAGACATTCATCTGCAGATCTGAAGATCTTGGTGGATCTGATCTGCAGATGAATGTTCGTTAAACAAGGTGTGTATGAGGATCTGCAGATCTCATAGACTATGAATGCATTTTGCAGGAACGGATCTTTTGCAGGAACAGATCTTTTGCAGATACTGATCTGTTGCATGTGTACAGCATCTTTGTGTGCAGCATCTTGCAAGCATTTTTATCTGATGGGGAGTTCAACTCAATAGAATAGACTGTGTAGAGTATGTTCTCATACTACATGGAAGGGGGTAAAATTGGTCTGTGATCTGTCATTTATCTGATGTGTGTACCCACCTTAAGCATTGCCTTGTGTTTGCATTTAATTTGGATAGTAGTGGTGGGTTATTTCCCAGGTGGTGAGGTTACTGGGGAGGGCTGCCCACATTGAGTTGGGTGGTGTAGCATGCGGTTAGCAGACCCGGGTGCAGACAATGGTCAGGATTCCACCTGCATGGCTCATCTCTGTTTGGGGTCAGTTTTGTTAGTCAGTCTTGTTAGTCCTGCCAGTCAGTTCTGTTTGTTTCAACTATCTGTTAAGACGAGACACACTCCAAAGGTGTAATAGTGAACATTTTAATTGCAAGACAACAGTAATATACACTTTCAAAAGAATAAGAATGAAGGGCGAACTGTCACTCGGTGGCCTGCCACGCCGGCTTCGTAGGAAAATCCAAGAGCAAGGAGTGGTGCTGTGGCATGTAGAGTGTGGGTGTCAGTGACATATCAAGGCCATCGAGAGGGATTTTTGATATTTTTATTGATGGAATGTTAGTGGGTGTTGGTGCATTTTTGCTGAGTATGTAAAAAATGGCGTAGGCTGATAGCGTAGGCTGTGGCATGTGTGGCATGTGATGTTTGGCTGTACAGTTTTGAACTAATTAAAGTGAGTCTGAAGTGAACCTACAAAAATAAATTCAGATACCAACCTAAAGAGGAGAGGGAAGGCTCTGGGTCCCATAGAGGCTTCTTGTTCCTCTCACGGTCCCCTCGTTCCACTGCAGGCTCCTCTGTTTAAATCTCCCACTGTGGGAGGCTTTCGATATCTTCGGGAGCCCAAGTGATCCCAAATACGGGAATCTCTGTACTACGGCGTACATGAGTGCGCAAAAGTGCTTGCTCGCTCAGCTGCCGGTCTATGGGCGCACTCAGGCTTCCGAAGACTTCTGAAGCCTCCCGCAGCAGTAGAGAGCAGACTCTGACCCATCGGTTGGAGACTGTTAACGGGGGATCCAGCAGTGGAATCCGGGGACCAGGAGAGGAATGGGAAGGCTCTATAGGAGGAAAAGTCTTCCCTCTCCTTAGATGAGTATCAGTATTCAACCAAATTTCTATAAAATCATATTAAATGGGCAGTGCTGCAAAGTGGAAAAGCAAATACATTTTCAAAAATAAGCCTGCTTTTTAAACAATGGGCCTAATGCATCAATGGCCAGTAAATTTGCTGTACACATGTAGCCCATTGCAATGTTACTGGTACTAATGCCAGGGGTGCGCTAATAGCAGAGATGGATTAAGATGTAATGGGGCTCAAGGGAGGGAATAGATTTGGCGCCCCCTTGCGGTCCTCTTGGTAAGCTAAAGTGGAGAGAGGTCAGAGAAGAAAGCAGGTGGGCCCCTTGACCAGGGATGGACTCACAAGTAATCACGAGTTGGTAACGACTCAAATTCGTAATTAAAATGAGCCTTAATTGCCGCAGCTGTGCAGCTGGATGATAAGGGGTATTTACCCATAATTCCGCCATCCTGCCTGCACTCCAAACAGCTTGCACGCGTCCTATGGGACGCATTGCAAGCCTCACTACGCGTACTTCCTCCTTCAAGCCGGAAGGAGGAAGTGCTCATAGTGAGGCTTGCAACATGTCCAAAAGGACGGGTGCAAGCTGTTTGGAGTGCACGCAGGACAGTGGAATTATGGGTAAATAACCCCTTTGTAAGATCAGCGGGGCACTCATGGCAGCGGAACGCCGAGACCCGGGCTGAGGCGCAAGCTCATTGGAGCGCACCCTGGCGCTCAGCTCCCATTGGATAGGCGGCAGACACGCTCTCAGTATGCCCTCCGCCGCAATAAACAGTAACCACATGTGTGTGTTGCGTGTCAGCTGGTCAGCTGAGCTTCTATTGGTTGTTTTCAATTCTGTTTGTTTCTGATTGGTTAGTCCTTGTATTTAAGCATGGTGAGTGCTCCCAGACATGGCCCATGATAGCATTAGCTTTTGGCTTGTTGCTGGGTATACGCTCACAAATCATTTGACTCCTCTTGCCTATTCTGCCTTGTGTCTTGCCCACGCTTTACTCTAGATTGATCCCCTGGTGCCGACTCTGCTTGTATCCTAACCACGCTCTGTTGGATTACCCATTGCCGATTCTGTGTGTATCCTAACTACGCTCTATTGGATTACATGTTGCCGTCTCTGCTATTGTATCTGGACATGCCTGTTTGCCGCCTGGATCGACCTCTGCCTGGATAAGAACTTGTAAGAACGGTAGACAGAAGTACCGCTACACCGTACTGGGTGGGACAGTGCAGGAACACGAGTGGCCAAACCCAATGAGCAACAATAGTAAAAGAAGGTCCGCACTGATGTCTCCACTCCAATGTAGTTTATTCAGGACATGTCCAGTTCAGGTAAAACACTTAGACTAACATGTTTCGGACTCCAAGTCCTTAATCATAGTCATGTCACAGCATTCTGATTGTGAATTTAAAAGGGAGGGTAGTAAGAGGCGGGGCACAACCCCACCCAAGCGAGGGAGGGAGCAGATTGCCCACCAAAAACTAACACCTCGTTAAAAATGTAGGTAAACATTAATACAATTAAAAACACATACAGGTAAGGAGCAAAAATAATGAGAGCAATATATGCAATGTATGCAAGAATCAAAAGGCAATCCAATTCTCAGCCTGTCACCAAAGCCAGGTCCCACCTCGCATTTAAACCCTTAGGTGATCTAGTGCCAAGCCGGAAAATCCAAAGTGCCTCTCTTTTACGGATTAGTGCCTGAAGGTCACCTCCTCGCCTAGGCAAGGAGACCTTCTCTATTCCATGAAAGGAGAAGCCAGACATATCCCCATCATGAACCTGTCGGTAATGTTTGGCAACATTAGAAATATTTTGTGTGGACCACCCAGCCCCCAAGAAATGTTCCGATATCCTGGCTCTAAGGGGTCTGGTAGTGCAGCCCACATACTGGAGAGAACAGATATGACATGTCACCACATAAATCACGTTTTTGGAGCCACAGTTAATAAAATGCCTGATATTGAATCTAGAACCATTGTGGAGTGATTCCACAATTTTTGTTCTAGTGTGGAAAGCACAATAGTTACAGGTTGGTATTGCACATTTGTATGAGCCCCTGGCAGACAACCACGTCTGTGATTCTGTGTGTGTGCTAAAAAGGCTGGGGGACAACATACCACCCAGTGTGGGGGCTCGCCTACTGGAAAAACTGACGCCATTGCGAAGAAAGGGCCGCAAGTCCTCATCACCCTCCAGGATAGGGAGATATTTGGTGATGATGCCCCTAACCTCCTGAAACTCCGAGCTAAATGAGGTTATAAAAGCGGACCTCTCTCCGAAATTGCGTCCTGAGGCATTGGCCCGTATCAACTGACCCCTTGGGATGGAGGCTGCCCGCTGTTTACCCCTTTCTATAATCCATCCAGGGTATCCTCTCTCCCTAAGACGTCCCTCCACCACATCAAACTCTCGTCTTTCGGCCACCTGATCCGAACAATTGCGGCGGGCCCGGACGAATTCGCCCACCGGAACCGCCCGAATCGTGTGTACCGGGTGACAACTAGCTGCCTGTAGTGTGGAGTTTCCCGCACAAGGCTTCCGGTACGTCCTGGTTTGGACAGTCCCCGAAATAGGATTGCCCTCCAAGGTCAGGTCTAAATAATCAATAGAGCTGGCCTGCCAAACATGAGTAAACTTCAGATTACATTCATTATTATTGAGACAATCCACAAACTGTTGTACCAAGACAGGGCCACCCCTCCAGACGACCAGAATGTCGTCTATAAATCTCCCATACCAAGCTACCTGCTCCAGATGGCGCCCACCACCCCCAAAGATGTGGAACTCCTCCCACCACCCCATATAGAGGTTGGCCAAAGAGGGGGAAAATTTGGCCCCCATGGAGGCTCCACACCTCTGGCTTTGGTGACAGGCTGAGAATTGGATTGCCTTTTGATTCTTGCATACATTGCATATATTGCTCTCATTATTTTTGCTCCTTACCTGTATGTGTTTTTAATTGTATTAATGTTTACCTACATTTTTAACGAGGTGTTAGTTTTTGGTGGGCAATCTGCTCCCTCCCTCGCTTGGGTGGGGTTGTGCCCCGCCTCTTACTACCCTCCCTTTTAAATTCACAATCAGAATGCTGTGACATGACTATGATTAAGGACTTGGAGTCCGAAACATGTTAGTCTAAGTGTTTTACCTGAACTGGACATGTCCTGAATAAACTACATTGGAGTGGAGACATCAGTGCGGACCTTCTTTTACTAACTTGTAAGAACGCTGCCTGGACTGACATCTGGCTAGTACTAACCACGCTACCTCTTAAGTGTCTGAACTGCATATCCATTCCTTCCACTGCCAGTCATCTGACTCTCATCTGGATTGCCTCATCCTCAAGGCCTCAGGTGACTATTATACTTGTGATACTGTGCCTTGTATGATTGTTGTTGCTTCTGTTTGGGGGATACTATCTGTCAGTCTGTATGCTACATCTACCTGCAGGGTTATTGTAGTTCTGTGCTAGGTAGGAATTTGTGCAGGTGTTACGGGCTGGAGTATAGGTCAGTCACATGGGCATACAGTCTGAACTATAGTCATTGACCAGACAAGCCTGACACCCTTATCATCCAGCCGCACAGCTGCGGCAATTATGGCTCATTTTAATTATGAAATTGAGTCCTTACGGATTTATAATTACTCGTGAGCCCATTCCTGCCCTTGACACCTATTAGGCCCCAGGCTTCTGCCTAGGTTGCCTGGTGGATGGTCCTGCTCTGGCTAATAGTGTAATTCGCCCCCTTTTCCCCTTGCGATAGTACCAGTAAAATTGTCATGCACTCTCTTCACAAGGTCAATATACCTGTTATGTGTGCATTATGCCCATTATGTGTAGACTCATTATAATTATTATTTAGTATTGATGTAGTGCTCCATGTCGTAGCAACTCGGATGTAATCCGGCGATTGCCATAACCCCGAATTACCCTTGTGTGGGGTGCACACTATAGAATTAGTGCTGCAGTGGCACCCAGTTCAAAACCACCTGCTTTGCTGACATCTTCCATAGCAGAACGTTGAAATCCAGTCTTATCAGCTGAACAACCGACCGTACACACGCCCGACTGGTCATTTGCAAAAATCTGATTTGTGTATGTACCTTAAGGACAATTGCCCAGCAGGGATCGGGACTTAATTTCTCAGGTGATAGTTTTGGGCTGAGGCAGCACAGATGAACAGGGAGGAGGGACATAAGGTTGAGCCGAAATTTTCGAAATTTCGCGTTACTATAATTACGCATGCGAAATTTGCTATTACGGCGCGAAATTATGGTAGCGTAATTGCCATTAAAATCGTAATTGATAATACCGTAAGCGTAATTTTCACCGCGTAATTTCGCGTTTCGTTCATAACGTAATTTCACGTACAACTATACCGTAATTTCACGTTAAACCATAACGTAATTTCGCATTTCTTCGTAATTTCGCGAATTTCGTAATTACTTGTTAGCTATAAAAAGAAATACATTTTAATTTTGAAAATGAAAGTAATTTCGTTTATAATAGTAATTACTAGACACAGGAAAGTGTCTGGGTATTGGAGATTGTCCAATCATATTACAGGCTTCTTTTGAGATACATCCTAAACAACCAATTGTAGTTTGACCCACCCTCCTAGTATATAATCTGGCAGCCATGTTAGTTTCACTTTTTGGGTTGTTGTTTCTGTAACTACGCTTACAAACGTTTGCATGCAAGGCAAACGTAATTTCGCGATACCCACCGTAACGCAAAAACTACGCGAAAATTAACGCTTACAGATATATGAACTATCGCAAAATTACGTTATGTAACTACGCTTACAAACGTTTGCATGCAAGGCAAACGTAATTTCGCGATACCCACCGTAACGCAAAAACTACGCGAAAATTAACGCTTACAGATATATGAACTATCGCAAAATTACGTTATGTAACTACGCTTACAAACGGTTGCATGCAAGGCAAACGTAATTTCGCGATAACCACTGTAATGCGAAAGCTACGTGAAAATTACGCTTACGCGGAATTTCGCAAAATCCTTCTTCATTACGATTATGTACTTACGGCCATAATCGTACTTACACTAATAACGCGAAATTCCGCGAAATCGTAATTAAGTCATTACGCTCATCTCTAGAGAGACAGTAAGTGGCACATGGTGGTGCGACCTTCAGTGGGCTGGGTCAGTTGTGAGAATATTACACTAAGGGTTGCTCGTGTGTTGGACATCATTTAAGATCCAGCTTGTTGGAAGGGTGTGGTACCAGTGGAGTCCGAGGACCTTCCAAAGGAGACATGGACACCAGGAGCCCCTGATAGTGTAGCACGTTGAGGGTATGGGACACTCGACAACGGTATGTGCAGAATACTTACATGAATAGGTTGCAAAACCGGCAACCACAGTGTAACGGCTGGTGAGGAAAGCCTGTCCTCACTTGGGTTCTTTAGTCTTCAACAATGTAGGTCACTCTCCAGGAAAAGAAAAATGTGTAATGGTTCCAAGGAACCAACATACACGGCCAACACCCTGAGCTGAGGAGGCTGGTGGGGATATTTCTGGGAGGGAGGAGACAACCCAAGATGTGATGTGTGGAAGGGATAATGTCAGATGGATAAAACATAAATAAATCGGCTTACCTCTAAAAAGAAGGGGTAGCTGGAATGATTTAATACAATTTTTAATAGAAACCAGACAGTTGAATGATAACGCATTTCGCGGATCACATTCCGTTTCCTCAGATCAAATAACAAAAAGTGTCTTAATACTAGCGTTTTGCAAGCAGGGAGTGCCTCTAACAACTTGTTGAAAGGCTTCTGTACACATGCTGGCGGTGATTTCTTTAACCACTTCCCCTCCCCGGGACGAGTAACTACGTCCCTGCAAAATGCCATAACTATATGCAGGGACGTAGCTACTACGTCCCTCCCCGCCATGCGTTCTTGCTCACCCCTCCCCCGTGCTCGTTACCGCTGATTGGTTGCCACTAGATCAATGAATGGGAACGCAGTTCCCATTCATTGATCTAAGTCCCCGTTTGAATGACCGCCGCCATCTATTAGACGGCACCTTCATTCATAAAGACCATCCACGCAGTACTTCCTGATTAAGTAGTAATAGTACGCATACTGAAGTCACCTACGAGGACATCTTGTGGTCAAATTGTAAAATTACATTGACATTTTTTTTTCATAAAGGATCCCTTTTTACCTTATTTTTACATTTTAAATTAACCCTTGACCTCCCACACTCCCCAATAGTTACCAAATTACAAATTAAAAAAATACATAAATAGTTACCTTAGGGACTGAACTTTTTTAATATGTATGTAATGAGGGTATATTACCATTACTTTATAAATTATGCAATTGTAATTAGGGATAGATGCAAAACTGAACAAAAAAATGCACCTTTATTTCCAAATAAAATATTGGCGCCATACATTGTACTAGGGAAAAATGTTAAATGTTGCAATAACCGGGACAAATGGGCAAATAAAATGTGTTGATTTTAATGATGTTAGCATGTATTATTTTAAAACTATAATGGCAGAAAGCTGAGAAATAATGAATTTTTTCAATTTGTTCTTCTTTTTCCTGTTAAAACACTTTAAGAAAATATAATTCTTAGCACAAAGTACTTTCAAAAGAAAGCCTAACCAGTGGCAAAAAACAAGATATAGATTGTTTCGTTGTGATAAGTAGTAATAAAGTTATAGGGGAATAAACATAAGGCGCGCTGACAGGTGAAGATTGCTAAGCCAAAGGAAAAAAGTATACATTTAAATGTGGTAAATGCCGGTTAATGTAGAAAAACTAACAGTAATGTAAATTTACATATTTCACACGTAAGAGCAATGAATTTCCTGACGGGGTTTCCAGGGGGTCCGGACGCAGTGCAAACCCCTCAGGAGCCGCAACGCTTTGGTCAGGGATCATTATATAGCCGCAATATGGCTGTATAAAGATCCCTGGCATCTTTTCCTATTTTTTAAAACTTTTTTATTTTTTAATGGGTGGGAAATAAAAAAAAATGACGTGGGGTCCCCCCTCCCGAGCATCCTTAACCCCTTGTTTCCCATGCCAGCTGGGATAGCCAGAAGGCGGAGCCCCAGCCGAGTGGGGCTTTGCACCCTGAGCTATACCATCCCGCATGGTCCATGGTATGGAGGGCTCCGGTGGAGAGGGTTGAAAGGGGCGGCCAAGCCTTCCCCTCCCCCATGGAGCCCTTGTCCAATCCATGGACAAGGGGCTCTTCCCCACCTTCGGTGCCCCAGGAGGAAGTGGGGGCAATGACTCCCTGGTGGGGTTCATGGTGGCATCTGGGAGACCCCTTTAAAAAGGGGACCCCAGATGCCCGCCCCCTCCCAAGAGAAATTAGTATAGGGGTACAAAGTATCCCTTACCCATTTCCACAAAGGGTTAAATGAAAAAAAAAACACAACAACGAGAAAAGTCCTTTAATAATCTTAATTAACCAGAAATACTTACCTGTACCTTTAAAAAAATCTTGCCACGCCAATATCCTTGGAAAGGTCCCACACCAATATCCTTGATCTTCTTAAGTCGATTGAAGATCACCGCGCACCGCCACCACACACGCCCCCGTGCACTACTCTCAGCTATAGTATAGCTGAGAGCAAAGCATCTTTAAATTTCTCTCCAAGGCTCCCTATTGGTTCCTTAACAGACCAATGGGTGTGGGTGACAGGTGTAGGAGGCAGGGAGGTGTGGGAGGCAGGGAGGAAAGCGGGAACTAGCGGTATAGTGTCCGCATAAGACTTGCTCTCAGGTATACTTAGTATAGCTGAGAGCAGTGTGGTGGAGGCGGTGTGTGTGGCAGCGGCCAGCGGAGATCTTCAATCAACTTAAAGAAGAATGCAAGATAGAGGATATTGGCGTGGGACCTTTTCCGAGGATATTGGCATTGGAACATTTTTTTTAAGGTACAGATAAGTATTTCTGGTTAATTAAGATTAATAAGGACTTTTTTTCGTAGTTATGTTTTTATTTCATTTAACCCTTTGTACCCCTATACTCATTTCTCCTGGGGTCCCCTTCTTAAAGGGGGGGGGGAAGGGAAGGCTCGGCCGCCCCTCTCGCCCCCCGGAGCCCCCCCCCATACCATGGACCATGTAGGCTGGTATAGCTCACGGTGCGAAGCCCCACTCACCCGGTGCTCCGCATTCTGTCTATCCCAGCCTGCATGGGAGATGAGGGGTTAGAGATGCTCATGAGAGGGACCCCACGTCATTTCTTTTTTTAATTTTCCACTTTCTGAACATAAAAAAAAGTTCTAAAAAATAGGAAAAGGTGCCAGGGATCTTTATACAGCCATATTGCGGTTGTATAGCGATACCTGGCCAAAGCGTGCGGGTCCAGAGGGTTCTGAACCCCCTGGAAACCCCATCAGGAAATTCATTGCGCTTTCTTTTGAAATTTACACTACCGTTAGGTTTGCTACATTAACTGTCATTTACTGCATTGTATACTTTTTTTCCTTTGAAACTTAAAAATCGATTTTCTCAAAAACTATTAGGGCTTTTTGAAAAAAAAATTCCCCTTGTTCCCACTGATCTTCTTAACATAATCTGCAACTTTGGTGTTTCTTGCATGTAAGGGGGCTTGCTATTAACCGCCTAAGTTTGCGGGTTTTTAATCACGAATACCGACTTGTGATTAGTGATTAAATGTGGTTATTCGACTTGAAACCGCACTCGAGTCGTAGATCCCTTTCTACTGGTGATCGTGACCATGAGTCACTTCAAAAGTGGGCGGAGTCATGCTCATGATCACTGGTATTGGTGATCAGGGCTATCCAAGCAACCCTACTCTGCATTTCTGCTCCTCAACTAACAGCGGACCACACTTCACATGTACACATGCTAAATACTCATCTTTTATCGGTCTCCTTGGCCGATTAATCTGGGGTGTGTATGTAGCTTTATGCTGGGCATACACGGCTCGACTTTGCCGCTCAATTCTCCCGCTCGATCGATTCCCCGCTTGATTCTGCAGGCGATTCTCTTATCTTCCGCTTGTTTTTCTTATCTTTATGCATTGTCCTCAATGCGGTATCGAGCGGTGAAACGGTCGGGCGGGAGATCGGACGCGTCAGAAATGATCTATGGAGTCATCTAAATGGCTCAGAATCAAACCGTGTATTCCCAGCATTACAAAGAGGTAAGATCGACTTATCACCTTGTTATTCAGTCTGAGGAGATACATTTCCTTGGTGTCCAGTAAGACACTCCATGCTCAATCAGCTGGCCACAGCAGACAATTAAACCCACCTGCATGATGGTCCAGTAATGGGCTGCTTCTGTGCGATGGTGTCCTTCTATGTCAACCATGGAGCTCTTCTCGAAAGTGTGGATGCTGCCTGCTCACCTCCACTCTTGCACGTGCAGCAGAGGATGGAGCAACACCACTGGTGCAATGTCCAGGGCTAATTAAACTTGGGTCAAACAGCAACCAGTGCTGCTGTTTCATCATCTCACAGCAGTAGTGTGTTGCAATGCCATTCTTCCATTCATTTCCTTTCAGTCTCACCTTTCAGTACTGTGTCAGCATCACCAGTCCTATGAGTCCATTCTCTTAATCAGATCTGTCAGTCCTGTCTGTAACTCCTGCTAGCAAAGCTAGACTTATAATTCTAGCACCCCTAGGCCAACTTTCTTGTTGCACCCCCTTTCCATGAGCATCAGCCCCCTCCATTCCATATGCCCTTTTCCATGTGTAAAATCCATGTACAGCAGCATCTCTCTCTCTCACTGATAGCTCTCTTGAGCGACAGCATCACTTTTTCCTTGTGTTGCTCTCCATGTGCAGCTTTCCTTTTCAATTTGCAGCCTTCTCCTCCATATGCAGCAACTCTTCTTCAAGATCTCTCTGCCAGGTCTGGCCAACCCCTTGGGCTGCAGTCGCCCATGGCCTGGGCTTCTGTGGCCCTTCCAGAAATCCAGCCCTGCCTGTCAGTCTCACCAGTCCTTCCAGTCAGTCTTGCCAGTCCTTCAATCAGGTCTGTTCATCTGGCCAGTCCTGCCCTGAGTTATTTCAGTCTCATCAGCCAGTCAGGCTTGTCAGTCTTTTTGGCCCTGGCAGTAAGTCTTGTCAGACTCATCAGTCCCGCCCATCAATCTCACCAGTCCTTCCATTCAGTCAAGTCAGTCTCATAGGTCCTGCTAGTTAGTTCTGTCAGTCTTGCCAGTAAGTCCTCAGTCTCATCAGCCCTGCTAGTAACACAGTCAGTCCTGACAGCCTTTCTAGTCCTGCCTACATTCAAGCTATGCCAGTACATCACTCCTGTCAGTATGAAAGCCTTGTCGGTATGCCAGTCCTGTAAACTATCTCTGCTGTTGATCCTGCCTTCCCTGCACTGTAGGGTTTGCTCCTCCTGTTTTTTTAATCAGCAGTAGTGCAATCCCAGGCATGAACTGGTAACGACCAGGTAGTCTGCTGCCCACTAAAGAATGTTGGTGGCCCCTCGTCCTTTGTAGGGTGGTCTGCCACTTAGACTCTATACCCTAAGAGAGCCAATGTGTACAGCTGGCAAATGTGCAAAAAAGGAGGATAAAGCAGAACTGTAGGCAAGGGGAATCTAGTAGGTGGACAAAGAGTGTAGGTGATGGATGGTTGTAGGGGGGAAGATCTATGCTTGAGGTTGGGAGCCATAGACCATGGGCTCGATTCACAAAGCGGTGATAACCCAGTTAAAGACTTTAGGCGTGATAACCATTTTATCATGCATGATAAGTTTAGGCATGATAAATTTAGGCATGATAAGTTTAGGCATAATAAGTTTAGATAAGTTTAGATCGCGCGCCAAGTCCCGCACGCAAAGCAGCGCCATTAAACTCTATGCAAAGTGCACCAGACTTTGCTAGCGCAAAACTTTTGATCAGCTGTGCACTGCGGTGCTAACGCAGTTGGTGCTTAAACCTATCACACCTAAAAACTTATCACACCTAAACTTATCATGCCTAAACTTATCACACCTAAACTTATCACACCTAAACTTATCATGCCTAAACTGAGTTTAGGCGTGATAAAGGGCTTTTCACTAGCGTGCTAACTGTTAGCACCGCTTTGTGAATCAGGCCCCATGTATACATCCATGTGTGTGGATATTGAGAAGCCAAACACTTTTCTTAAATACACTTTAACATTAACTGTAGTGAAAATAACATAATAAATACAATTTCTTTTTGTTTACAATATTTATTTATAGATTATTTAGTCAATGTTTGCTCATTGTAAAATCTTTCTTCTCCCTGATTTACCTTCTGTAATTCATTACTTGTGGTGACATGTTCAGTTCTGCCAGGTGATCTGTATGGAATGTTCGTTACTGAGAGTTCTATGCACAGAGGGAGAAACTGCTTGCTTGGCAGTTGGAAAAAGCCATTAGTTCCCACAAGGCAACAAGGTTCACTGACAGCAAACAGTGAGGGCCTTGGTCATGACATCACACTATGGGAGGGGTTCCACCACAATATCATCCATACAGAACCCCCTGATGATCTGTTCGAGAAAAGATAAAGATTTTTTTGTGGGAAAGTGGGTACAAGCTACTGATTGGGATTAAGATTAAACCTTGGTTAAAGTTCCTCTTTAAGTAAGATTTCAGGAGAATTTCAGAGATAATGGCCTCAATTCACTAAGCTTTATCAAACACTTTATCAAACGTTTGATAATTTCATGGGTAAAATATAATTTTGAATTCACTAAGGTGTTATAGATTTAAACGTTCAATAGATCTATAACACCTTAGTGAATTCAAAATTAGATTTTACCCATGAGGTAAATTAACAAACATTTGATAAAGCTTAGTGAATTGAGGCCAATGTATCTTGTATACCTGTTTTAAATGCTCAACCATTGTGCCAATTCCTGAAAAATCAAAACCTACATGCTTAAATGATTACATTTGAAAAACTGATAATTGCTTTATCTGAAATCCATCACAGATCCCCTGCTAGACTCTCTGTAATTTGCTTAAAGTACTAATAGATCCGCAGACGACGGCCCCTCACACCACATCAGGCCAAGGCCCCCGCCCCCCCTGGGCCCACCCACTGGCTGCTGTGCCCGCCCACTAGCCACCCCATTTCAGCATGCACAGGCTCCAACACTGTGCATGGCTCCTATACTCAGGGCCGGATTTCTGCAAAGGCCGCAAAGGCCATGGCCTAGGGCAGTAAAATCAGATAAGATCAGAAGGGCAGCAGGACTTGGAGAGAGAAGAGGTCATATGTCAAAGTAAATCATCCCTTCTGGTCCCGCAGCACAGCACAGCCATCCAGCACCCTGCTCTGCACTAATAGCTGAATTCCAGAGTTCCCCAATCCGTGCTTCTCTCTCACACTCTATTTGATGTGTTATACCAATCAGGATCAATCATAACTGTCACCTGATGATCCAATTATCTGTATCATACAGTACACATGGATGTGAGAAATACCAGGAATTTACATTACAAAGCAGATAAAACTGAGTTTCGCTGAGTTCTAATGCAGGCATTCACAAACATTTCTGCTAGTTTCTTCGCCTTCTCTTTTACAGCTGTGACACTGACCCCAGCAGTTGTGAAATACCCTTTCTTATCTAAGCCTCATTTATTGCTTTTTTTTCTTCCTAGCCAGTGATCTCCTCTCTGATTCAGTTAACTCTTTCCTGACTCATTTTATTTCCTTTAGCTCCAACCATCTATGAGAACTGCTGCAGCCTAGAATAAAAATGCTGTATGCTCCCCTTTATTGCTAAACTGTCACTGTCACCTGAGCTGTTGCTAGCTCTATGCTAGTGTGTAAGGTTTGGCATCCTTCTGCTTTCCTGTAGCAGTAGAGCATTGTACCATCTTAGCCATCAGTGAAAGCAGAGAGTTTTGAATCAGGATGATACCATTTATTGACTTAAAAGAAAAAGAGTAAGCTTTCCGCTAAGAAGCCTTCTTCAGACTTTGTTCCCGTATACTGTCAATATGTTAGAGCGCACCACCATATGTACATTCAGCATTCAAAAGAGATACAAAGATTTTTCGGCAAATATAAATAAATGTCATTCAGATGCTTTAAAGTGGAGCTGAACTCTTGCACAGGAAAGAAGGAAAACATGCACCATGTATGTATTTAGAGAGCCTTTCTAATTCCTCCACATCTGTGTCTAATCAAGTTGTAATTTGATATCTTCCCTGTGTCACCTGACTGCCACAGCATATAAGCTTATTTGAAAGCACAAGATGTTAACAATATATTTGCTTCCATGAAAGAAGGAATTGGACACACTGCCGATTTATTGCAGGATTTGTATCAGCTGTAACAAAGAAATGTGTTTTCTTTAAAGGTTATTATGTTGTTCAGTATCTTTTAGAGCAGAGAGGAAGTTCTGAGTTCAGGTCCGCTCTAATTACAACAGAACATTCAAAGTGGGTATTAAGAGTATGTTTGCTACTTACCTGTTCTCTGTTTTGGATGGGCTTCTCTCCATTGCACTGCCCTGTCACCTGTTTGTGGCGCCGACTGCAGCCAGTCGCACAGAGGACAAAGAAGCAGCGCATGCTCTGGCCACTCACGCTCCCTGTCACCTGTTTGTGGCGCCGACTGCAGCCAGTCGCACTGAGGACAAAGAAGCAGCGCATGCTCTGGCCACTTGCGCTCCCTGAAATTTCTCGCTCCTGCCCAGATGTGCACAGCAACCGAGGCCAGTATAGTGCTATGCATTCTTGACGAGTACCGGTCATACATCACCGTAATTTCTCAAGTATGCATGCCAAGAACACTATCGGCTGCTTGCACATTTGGGCAGGAGCGCAAATTCCAGGAATTGTGAGAGGACAGAGCATCCACTGATTCTTGGCTGAACGAGGGGCACACCAGTACAACTGAAATGAGCCCATTCAAACCAGTGATCGCTAGTCAGATAGTTGGACAGAATGTTTTTTGGTGGTGGTGGTGGTGGTGGCGGGGGGGGGGGGGGGGGGGGGGCGCTTGGTGACAGCAGGCCTAGGGCACTGGTAAGGTAAAATCCGGCCCTGCCTACACTGAAGAAATCAGCGAGCACAGCGTTACAAGCGTTGCCATGGCATGTTATGGGTGGAGCCGAGTACTAGCAAAATACAGGTAGTCCACAGTTCACCAATGAGATGGGGACTGTACATCCATTCTTATCCTGAATCCATTCTCTTTTGTCCCCCTCTATTCGCCCCGTACCTCTTTTTTCCCTCTCTTTGTCACCTCAGCTTGTGCCTCTTTTGTGCCCCTCTGTGTCACTTCATGTCCCTCTGTCTCTTCTCTGTTCTCCCTGTGCTTCTTTTGTCCCCCTCTGTTCCCCCTGTGCCTCTTTTGTCCCCCTGTGTTACCTCTTGTCCCCCTCTGTGTCAGCTCGTCCTTCTGCTCTGCTCTAGCCAGGTATAGGTGCCCCCAGTATAAGTATCCAGGCATAGGTGCCTCCAGTATAGGTAGGCAGGTATAGGTGCTCCCAGTATTGGCAGCCAGCTATAGGTGGTGCCTCATTATAGGTAGCCTGGTATAGGTGCCCCAATATAGGTAGCCAGCCATAGGTGGTGCCCCAGTATAGTTAGCCTGGTATAGTTGCCCCCAGTATAGGTAGCCTAATATACTGTAGTTGGTGCCCCAGTATAGGCTAGCTAGGTACAGGTGCCCCCAGTGTAGGTATACAGCTATAGGTGGTGCCCTGGCATAGGTAGCCTCGTGTAGTTGCCCCCAGTATAAGTAGCCAGGTATAGGTGGTGCCCCAGTATATGTAGCTTGTAGCCAGGTATAAGTGATGCCCAGTATAGGTTGCCTGTAGCCAGGTATAGGTGGTGCCCCAGTATAGGTAGCCTGTAGCCAGGTATAGGTGTTGCCCCAGTATAGGTAGCCTGTAGGCAGGTATAGGTGGTGCCCCAGTATAGATAGCCTTTAGCCAGCCAGGTATAGGTGCTGCCCCAGTATAGGTAGCCTGTAGCCAGGTATAGGTGTTGCCCCAGTATAGGTAGCCTGTAGCCAGCCAGGTATAGGTGGTGCCCCAGTATAGGTAGCCTGTAGCCAGCCAGGTATAGGTGGTGCTCCAGTATAGGTAGCCAGTAGGCAGGTATAGGTGGTGCCCCAGTATATGTAGCCTGTAGCCAGCCAGGTATAGGTGGTGCCCCAGTATAGGTAGCCAGTAGTTAGGTATAGGTGGTGCCCCAGTACAGGTAGTCTATAGCCAGGTATAGGTGGTGCCCCAGTATAAGTAGCCTGTAGCCAGGTAAATGTGGTGCCCCAGTATAAGAAGTCCACTGTAGCAGGCTCATTCACCAGCTCCCCACATTCCAGCACTGATGTCATGCTTTTTCCCACGCTGTTCCCCACCTCCACTCTGTCTGTAGTTAGAGCAAGGCTACAAGAAAATGGAGGCTGATGTCCACAAATGTGGACATCAGCAGCCATTTTCTTGTAGCCCTGCTCTAACTACAGACAAAGCGGAGGCGGGAAACAGTGGGGAGAGAAGCATGACGTCAGCGCTGGAACGTGGTATGTTGGGGAAAGAGCCAAAATCCTGCAGCCATCACATGTGGCCCTGCCAGCATGTTTGAAGGGGCTCTGACCCCCCCTGAAGTCAGCCCTATGTATGCATTATGTACTACAGCATCTAGACACCCCGGGAACCTACACCGGGATTTTATTCATAGATTTCAGCTTTCCCTGCAGGATCTTTACACTAGCAGGTGCAGAAAGAGAGCGATCAAGATTGCCTCTGACACCTCTCACCCAGCTCACTCCATCTTCCAGCACATGCCTTCAGGAGTAAGATTCCTGACAATCGCAACTAAAACTTCTAGGAACAGCTTTTTCCCGCAGGTGGTAGCCATGCTTAATGTAGAACCACACTAGAGCTGCTAGGACTGGAAAGCATTCAGCACAGAATTTTAGTAAATGAACACTTCTCACCCTGTTCACTGCCACTATAACTTACATACTGTCTTTGACTTGTAATATATACTGTCTGTCCTTGTATGGTTTTGTTTCTATCTGTTAAGCAACTGCCAAGCCAAATTCCTTGTAAGTGCAAGCTTACTTGGCCAAATAAATTGATACTACATTTTTTATATTTTTATTGACTGAATGTTAATTGGTGTTGTGCATTTTTAATTAAACTGAGTATGTCAAGAATGGTGTGGGCTATGGCATTTAACAAAACTAGTTCTGACTGCCTTCTGACCAGTATTCCGCTAGGCTATATATTTAACAAAAAAATGTTCTGTAAGGTGGAAAAGCAAATATGTTTTCACAAATAAGTCTGATTCAAAACTCAGTTTTTAAAACATTAAGAGGACCCAGCTGTCATGATACACAGGAAGTTCCTAACAATGCTTTCAGGACAATAGAGGTTAAACTCAATGCAAGGGGATGTTTTCTGAAATACAGCCAGCATCATCTGTTTCAACTGAATAGCAGCGGGAGCTTAGAGAGTTAAATAAGTGGCTGAGAAGTTGGTGTTGGAAGGAAGGGTTTGGGTTTTTGGAGCCTCTCCAGCAGCTTCTCTCACTGATAGCTCTCTTGAACAGCAGCATCCCTTTTTCCTTGTGTTGTTCCCCATTTTCAGCTTTCCTTTTCAATTTGCAGCCTCCTCCTCCATAAGCAGCAACTGTTCTTCAATATCCAGCCGCCCCTCTAGCAGGTCCGGCTACCCCCTTAGGCTGCAGCCGCTCAAGGCCCGGGCCTCCGTGGCCCGTCCAGAAATCCGTCCCGGTCTGTCAGTCTCACCAATCCTTCCAGTCAGTCTTGCCAGTCCTTCAATCCGGTCTGTCCATCTGGCCAATCTTGTCCTCAGTTCAGTCAGTCTCGTAAACCAAGCTTGTCAGTCTTGTCAGCTCTGCCAGTAAGTCTTGTCAGACTCATCAGTCCTGCCCATCGGTCTCACCAGTTCTTCCAGTCAGTAAAGTCAGTCTCATCAGTCCTGCTAGTTAGTCCTGTCAGTCTTGCCAGTAAATATTCAGTCTCATCAGCCCTGCCAGGAACACAGTCCTGTCTATATTCTAGCTATGCCAGTACATCACTCCTGTCAGTATGAGGGCCTTGTTGGTAGGTCAGTCCTGTTAATTATCTCGTCTGTCCATCCTGCCTTCCCTATACTGTTGGGTTTGGCTCTCCTGCTGTTTCATCAGCAGTGGTGCAATCCAAGGCATGAGCTGGTAATGACCAGGTAGTCTGCCGCCCACTAAGTAACATGGCTGGCCCCTCGTCCCTTTCAGTGTCGTCTACTGAAGACCCATGGCCACTTAGACTCTATACCCGAAAAGAGCCAGTGTATACCGCTAGGAAAATGTGCAAAAAAGGAAGGTAAGGTAGAGCTGTAGACAAGGTGAAAAAAGTAGGTGGGCAAACAGTGTAGGTGATTGTTGTAGAGGTATAATCTATATGTGCTTGAGGTTGGCAGCCATAGAATTGTGTGTGGACATGGGAAGCCAAACACTTAAAAAAATTAGTTTAAAGGGGCACTATGGCAAAAAATTGTAAAATTTAAAAATATGTGCAAACACAGACAAATAAGAAGAAAGTTTTTTCCAGAGTAAAATGAGCCATAAATTACTTTTCTCCTATGTTGCTGTCACTCACAGTAGGTAGTAGAAATCTGAAAGAAGCGACAGGTTTTGGACTAGTCCGTCTCTTTATGAGGGGATTCTCAGGGATTTATTTATTTTCAAAAGCACCTAGTGAATGGCAGTTGCTCTGTCCAACTGCCCAAAAACTATGTAGCGAGCAGGGAAGCTGGCAAGCATCATTGTTTAAATCCTTTTTAGGGAATATCTTTATAAAGAATAAAAGCCTTGCTGAGAATCCCCTATGAAGAGATGGACTAGTCCAAAATCTGTCACTTCTGTCAGATTTCTACTACCTACTGTAAGTGACAGCAACATAGGAGAAAAGTAATTTATGGCTCATTTTACTCTGGAAAAAAATGTACTTCTTATTTGTATATGTTTGCACAGATTTAAAATTTTAAAATTTGTCACCATAGTGCCCCTTTAAAGAGGACCTATAATGAAAATAACATAATAAATAAAATGGCTTATTGTTTACAATATTCATTTATATATTATTTAGTCAGTGTTTACCCATTTTAAAATATTTCTTCTCCCTAATTTACATTCTGAAATGTATCACTGGTGGTGACATCTTTAGCTCTGCCAGATGATCTGTACAGGATTTTCATTACTGAGAGCTCTATGCACACAGGGAGATATTTCTTGCTTGGCAGTTGGAAAAAAACGTTATTTCCCACAATGCAACAAGGTTCACAGACAGGAAACTGTCAGGACCATGGTCAGGACATCGCACTGTGGGTGGGGTTTCACCCCAATATCAGTCATACAGACCCCCATTCACACCCCACCCCAATGATCTATTCGAGAAAAGGTAAAGATTTCTCATGGGAAAGGGGGTATTAGCTACTGATTGGGATGAAGTTCAATCCTTTGGTTAGGTTAAAGTTTAAGTAAGATTTGCAGAGAATATCAAAGATAATGTAAATGTTTGAGAAACAAGGCCATCTGGCCTGATTTTTATATTTTTATTGATTGAATGTTAACAGGTTTTGTGCATTTATAATTAAACTGAGTATGCTAAGAATGGTGTGGGCTATGGCATTTAACAAATCTAGCTCTGACTGCATTCTGACCAGTATTGCACTAGGCTAAACAT
The DNA here is from genome assembly GCF_040937935.1 of Hyperolius riggenbachi. Lineage (NCBI taxonomy): Eukaryota > Metazoa > Chordata > Amphibia > Anura > Hyperoliidae > Hyperolius > Hyperolius riggenbachi. The sequence goes on from NC_090656.1 coordinate 210,046,068, forward strand.
TTTACAAAAAAAATGTGCTGTAAGGTGCAAAAGCAAATAGGTTTTCACAAATAAGTCTGCTTCAAAACTCAGATTTTAGAACATTAAGAGGATCCAGCTGTCATGATACACAGGAAGGTCTTTACAACGATTTCAGGACAATAGAGGTTAAATTCATTGCAAGGGGCTGTTTTCTGAAATACAGCCAGCATCATCTGTTTCAACTGAATAGCAGGGAGAACTCAGGGAGTTAAATAAGTGGCTGAGAAGTTGGTGTTGGAAGGAAGGGTTTGGGTTCTTGTAGCCTCTCCAGTAGCCTCTATCTAGCTCTCTTGAACAGCAGCTCCCCATTTTCCTTGTGTTGCTCCCCATTTGCAGCTTTCCTTTTCAATTTGCAGCCTCCTCCTCCATATGCAGCAACTCTTCTTTAATATCCAGCCGCCACTCTGCAAGGTCTTGCCGTCCCCTCGGCCTGCAGCCGCCCAAGGCCCGGGCCTCTGTGGCCCTTCCAGAAATCCAGCCCTGCCTGTCAGTCTCACCAGTCCTTCCAGTCAGTGTTGCCAGTCATTCAATCCGGCCTCTCCAGCAGCTTCTCTCACTGATAGCTCTCTTGAACAGCAGCATCCCTTTTTCCTTGTGTTGTTCCCCATTTGCAGCTTTCCTTTTCAATTTGCAGCAACTCTTCTTCAATATCCAGCCGCCCCTCTAGCAGGTCCGGCCACCCCCTTGGGCTGCAGCCGCTCAAGGCCTGGGCCTCTGCGGCCCGTCCAGAAATCCGGCCCTGTCAGTCTCACCAATCCTTCCAGTCAGTGTTGCCAGTCATTCAATCTGGTCTGTCCATCTGGCCAATCTTGCCCTCAGTTCTGTCAGTCTCGTAAGCCAGGCTTGTCAGTCTTATCGGCTCTGCCAGTAAATCTTGTCAGACTGTTGGAAGAAAGGGTTTGGGTTCTTGGAGAACTAGGGAGACTATTCAGTCTGCTACAGTCTCTACTGTAGGGAAGTCTAGCCCCTAAATGGGGAGTGTGCTGCTGTGCGGGTAAAGAAGATGATTAGAAGGTTGGAGGAGATTTTAAAGCGGTATTGTCACCATAAAAATCTAATTTCAACAGCAACTGGTCTGAGTGTATTAAGTGATAAAGATGCTAATCCTGCATTCAAAACTTTTTCTGCTGTTATGGTTTGTAGTTATCACATACTTTAGGAGCACTGGCCCTAGTGCCAAACAGTGCCAAAGAGTTAAATGCTGGGAGTTCTTTTTATCTACAATATATTCCTCCTCTTCCATTTATTTCCCTGCCCAGCTGCTTATCAGAAAAAGGCTGAGGTGACTCAGTGATTGGATGTGTAAATAGAAAAAAAGACAGTGCAGTTGTTAGTATACACTTCAGTGGCAGTGTCTGAAGACACTTGGAGGAGGGCAGCTAATGAATACACAATGAGCAAGAGAAGGGAGGGGGGAAAACAAGAGTCAGGGAGGATATGATGTCAGCGTTAGCTTGGCAAGTGCCTAGAATAGGATTTTCTGCTTTTCCTTTATAAAATTCACAGGAATCAGTATGTGGATAGCACAATACATCTGTTAAGTAATAGTAGCATTTATCTATATATTTTTATTTCTAGGTTAGCATGAGTGTCGCTTGTTCTTCAAACTAGGTCTAGGACCTCTGGGGAGGAGGGAGGGTTTAAATTGTACATGGGAACTAGGAGAGTGGATAGACACTGGTAACCTGGGATTATAAAAGGAGAATTATGCAGAATTATGAACACTAAGGGCCTGAGCTTGTTGTGTCAGCTTCTCTCTACTTTTCAGCATCTGTAACATTGATGTAAAAAGTGGACAGAGGTGCACATGTGTTTAGGCCCTTAGCAGGTTAGTGAAATATTACATCAGGATCTCAACAACCTGGCCATGTGGGAAGTCATATGGCAGATGAAAAGTTATTTAAAAAGAACATGAAAAATTCTCCTAGGAGAAAATGTGAGTTGTGAATGTCAGTATAATTTGATGGATACAAGAGGTCTATGAGGTTATTGTGGTGTCCCGATTCACAACTCCTTTGCTAGACATGAGTTTCTTATGGTTCTTATTTATTTAGATGTGTATGCAGGTGCACACACTGGTTTGATATAAATACCCCCTTTTAACCTACTTCAAAACCACCCTTTCCTGCTTTCTTCCCTCTACCCCTCCCCTTTTTTGTCCCTTTGTCCCTTCCTCTACTTATTTTCTCTTTCCCTGCTCCCATCTTCCCCTTTTCTCCTCTACAACCATAAACCCAGCCTTTTTTCTGTCACCCCCTCCCCCTCAATATTCCACCTCACCTTTCTACAAACCCCTTCCAACCCCACACATCTTAATCCCCCCCTCCTTTCCACTTCCATTCCATGTATATATGTGGGGTTCACTATTGTTTTTAGTCCTCCTGATGGAGTGTTGGGCTTGACTTGGTCAATGTCTCCTGAAGAACAGTGTTGCTTGCATATTATCACCATTTATATTATAAGTCATTTTCACATCAAAAATGCTATTTTCCATTTTAAAAAAAGCGAAAATATTTTGTATTTTTGCAATATGGTCAAAAGAAACAGAATTTTTTGCAAAAATTTTTTTTTTAATTTTGCTGTGAAAATTCCCTAAAAGCATAATAATCATGTATCTTAGCACAAAAAATCATTAAACAAGCAGTTTTATAAAGGAATGGAAGGAGATGTTGGAGTCATGGTGCTTCCCCATATGAAGAGATTGCCATTTCTATGTCTCCCCCATATACTGAAGGGGCTATTATTGATGGTTTGTTATATACCATAGAACCTGACCAATATGAATAAGCTTCCTGCTATTTTTAAATATATGTTTGTATGTTTAGAAATTGTGAAAATTGTTTTTTTTTGAAAAATTTATTTTTATTCATGGATACAGCGGAAATAATTACAACTGGTCAACACATATATACCTGCAACCCACATAATAACAAACAATGCACATCTGTAATCAGTTGCATAAAGGTATGAGATGCACAATAATAACACAGTGGCGTTGGGACCATAATGCAGCTGAATCCCTTTTATACCTTATATCGGGAGGGGGGGGGGAGGAGGGAAATGGGGGGGGTGGAACTGAGGGGGGGGGGGAGGAATGACGAGGGGAGGGATAAGAAGGGGGGGTATGGGAGGGGGGGGAAGGGGGTTAGGGAAGCCACCAATTGTCATCAGCAATATGAGATCATCCTAGGGAACCCAAATGAATGCTAGGACCTTAGACCTGGCGAGGGCTACTTCAGGTGAGGAGAATGGTTGTGCTCCGTGGGGGTTAGACATCTACACAGAACTCCCTTGCTTTATCTGTATCTCTGAAGTCAATCCAGACTGCCCATCTGTGGGACCAGACATCCTGTCTGGACTGGGCTGAAAGCATTAAGTCATCGAGTCTCATTAAGTGATTTATTTCCTGGAACAGCTCCTTCCCCGACGGGCGACCAGAGCGTTTCCAATATCTGGCGACCAGCAATCTAGCGCATATCAGAATAAAGCGGAATATAGATTTTTTAATGTTTTTAAGTGAACCTGGTAATATAGATAGGAGGGCTATTTCTGGGGTAAATGGGAGGGAGGAAAGATATAGTAATTCATGTAGCTTAAAGACCTGTTTCCAAAATGGCTGAATGTCTTCGCATTTCCACCAAATATGGAAATAGGAACCCAATTGGCATGAGCATCTCCAGCAGGTATCAGGGGTCTGTGGGTCGAATCTATGTATAGATTGGGGGTCTCTGTACCACCTACAGAAAATTTTATAGTTTCTCTCCTGGGCAAGAACCGAGGGAGTAGATTTATGTGCGAGGGTAAAAGATTTTTCCCAGTCTTCTGGGTGTGAAAATTGTTTTTAAATGAAATTAATGACTTATCTAATGAGAAATATATACTACCATAATTTATAGCCTAAATACTCTCAATGTCCCAAAATCCTTAATTGTTTTTTACAACAATTTAAGCAACCGTAAACAATGCCAAGCAGCAGCTGGTAAAGCAAGTACAATTCTGGGATGCATAAAATGTGAAATAAAAACACAAGATGCCAGTATGCTACTCCCTCTCTGTCAGGGGCGTAGCAATAGGGGGTGCAGCGGTAGCGACCGCATCAGGGCCCTTGGGCCAGAGGGGCCCCGAAGGGCCCTCCCTCAACTACAGTATTAGCTCTCTATTGGTCCTGTGCTCATAATAATCACTTCTATATATACATTGAGTAGTGGTAAACATTAACAAGCTCTTCCCCATCCCCTTCTTGCACCTCTGAGACTGTAGTTGCCATTGGCAGGTTTTGGTGCGCCGTATCAATTGTTATGTATAGAGTGCCTGGGGGGCCCCATTGTAAAACTTGCATTGGGGCCCACAGCTCCTTAGCTACGCCACTGCTCTCTGTATAAATCACTTGTGAGGCCACATCTGGAGTCTGGGATATAGTTTTGGCCACCACACTATAGGAAGAACATTAAAGGGACTCCGAACAGTGCAGAAACTATGGAAAGATGCATATCATTTTAAAGCTCTCTTTCTCCTATTTCCAATGATATATAAACCGCCGCCCTACGCCTTTTAGTTTTCGCTATTTTCGCTATTGAAATTACAGCGGCCGCAATTTCAATCGCGAAAATAGAGAAAACTAAAAGGCGTAGGGTGACGATTTAGGTGTCGCCAGAAAGAGGAGAAAGAGAGCTTTAAAATGATATGCATCTTTCCATAGTTACATTGTATTACACAGGGCGACTTTTTCCTAAAGTCAGCAGTTCCATTCTGCTGAATGGAGCTGCTGACACTGGGGAAAGTGTCGTCCTGTGTAATACAAGTAACTATGGAAAGATGCACATCATTTTAAAGCTCTCTTTCTCCTCTTTCGTCGCCCTACGCCTTTTAGTTTTCTCTATTTTCGCGATTGAAATTGCGGCCGCGGGAATTTCAATCGCGAAAATAGCGAAAACTAAAAGGCGTAGGGCGGCGGTTTATATATCATTGGAAAGAGGAGAAAGAGAGCTTTAAAATGATAGGCATCTTTCCATAGTTTCTGCACTGCTCGGAGTCCCTTTAACATTAACCACGTACTGGTATAAAGATGGGCAACTAAATCAGTTAATATATGAAATTTACCAAGAAACTTTGGTCAAATTGGGCTTATTTCAATTGGAAAAAAAGGTGACTGAGTGGTGACCTGATTAACATGCATAAATACATCAGAAGGAAAAACAAAAACCTTGGCGGATGAGCTTTTTGTCCCTAATCTTATACAAAGGGCAAAGTGGGCATGAACTGTGTATTGAGGAAACAAATTTTTGCCATCTGTTTAAAAAGTTTTTTGTTTTATTTTGTTTTGGGTTTTTTTTTTTTTTTTACAGTAAAAGTGGTTACAATTTGGAATATCTTACTGTGATGCATTCACCATATTTCATAATCGAATACATCATTACACATCAGTCACAAGCATTAAGGGGCCCATACACTGAGCCGATTTTCTGGCCGACCGATCGATCCAGATCGATCGATCGATTGATCGATTGAAAATCGGTTGGCCAATCGACCAATCGATGGCCGATTTCGATCGATTTCGATGGATTTCTGTCGAACTGGCAGGATGGAAAATTTAGGTCGATCTGATGAGATTGCTTATCATTTTGCATTGGCCTTAATGGAAATCTGATGGCAAAAAAATGCCAGCAGATCGAATTTCAATAGATTTCAAACTGAAATCTATTGGAATTCTATCCTGGTAAAAAATGTTCTAAAAACGCATCAGATAGATCATCAGATGCATTTCTTATCTATCTGCTGCCAATCTGACGAGTGTATGGGCACCTTTAGAACTGACAATTAAACTTTTCTCTGCTATGAGCTGGGCTGTCTGAGCCACATCAATGGGGGCTTTTCCCAGTACCACCTGCCAGGTTAAGTAGTCATCCACCTTCAATCTAATTGACAAAACCTCGTCGATGGGGGACGTCACACCCCTTGTCTTTCCCTCCCCCCCCCTTTTTTTGTTTGGGCACCCCCCCCCCTCCTTTTTTGGGGCCCTTTGGATGGAGAGACTACTACTACCATTATTTATGTGCAATAATTTTTTGTAGTCTTATGTGGACTGACTGTTTTTTTCCTTTTTGATGTTGATTTTGAATTGTTACGGATTTTGTTTGGCATATATATATATATTTTTTTTCCTTTCCTTTCTGTTTTCAGTTGCTCCTGCTTATGATTATTTCTGCCTGAGGAAGCGGGCTTGAGACCCGCGAAACGCGTTGCAAACTGTATTTTTTATCCTGGAGTACTAAATTGATTAAATTTGCTTTTTTACCATAGAAAGTGGTCCGTTGTTTGCTTGTAGGGTGGGCAAGTCCACCATTGCCACCCGCAATTTTAATTGTTTTAATTGGCACTATTTTTACTCTATTTGGCGCCTCTGTTTCTTCATTTACGCTATTATCCACCTGGTGGATGGGTGAGGACACCCCTTCTTTTTCTACAGAGAGCGACTTCTTAACCTGAGCGGGGTTTGTTCTCCCCGCCTGCAATTCGAGTGGTTGCCTGATCCCGGCAACCTACACTTGTGAGTATAATCTACTATTATTTTCCCTAGACCATTTGATCTACAATAATACACTATTGGGGGCTCTCGATTGTTCCTTTTTCTTTTTAAAAACCTCATATACGTTCACCTTTCCAGACTTTCAGTCTTTGGTGGTCCCGTAGTTCAAAAGAGCTGATCACACCTCTAGCAGATCTCCTGGCTTCAAAGACTCCATATTGATCTCCATATTTTCTTCATATGTTATGTGTTGGAAAACTGCCAGGTTGCCCAACTTTGCCGGTTGTTAGGCTCTGCCTATCACCCATTCTAAGACGGTTCCAGATAAAAAAAATGGGCTTTCGAAGCAGGTTCAATGTAGCACTGTAATAATGCTCATGTAATAACCCTCATGTCTTATATCTGCGAATTTGTGGTGCCCCGCTGAATGCGGGTATGCAGGCTGTTTGATAAATACGACCTACGTGCACGGAGGGATGGGCAAAACAGGGTGAACTGCCCCCCCCTTGTTCCAATTACACAAGGCTGGACTTGTGCATGGTCATAGCCACACCCACCCAGCTACAGAGGGCCCTTGCTGCTGTCATCGCTATGTGTCGCTCCTGCTGCTGTCATCGATACATGTTGCCACTTGAAATTATCATTGGTACGTGTTGCACCTGCCACTCTCATCACTACGTGCCCCTTGCGGCTGTCATCACTATGAGCTTGATTCACAAAAGAGTGCTAACTGTTAGCACGGGCATTTTCGCGTGAATTTTTGCGTTTGCGCGCGATCGTGAATTTTCATGCGCAATTAAACGCTTTCGTGCGCAAACGCGTTTTTTTTGCGCGAAATCGTTATCATTTTCGCATGCAAACTCAGATTTTTGCGCAAAAAGATAACGATTTCGCGTGAAAATTCGCGTTTGCGCACAAAATAATTTAATTGCGCGCAAAAATTTGCGATCGCGCGCAAACGCGAAAATTCACGCGAAAACACCCGTGCTAACAGTTAGCACTCTTTTGTGAATCAAGCCCTATGTGTCGCCCCTTGTTGCGGTCATCGATATGTAGGGATGGGACGAATCCACAATTTCTTCGAATCCGTATCCGAATCTAAAAAGGTTCTCGAATATCTCGAACCTTTCGAATCCCGAATCTAACGAATCCTGCACATAAAAATTGTGCGATCCGTGGTATAGTTGCCCGTAGTATAGGTACCCAGGCATAGGTAGCGAGGTAAAGGTGCCTTCAGTATAGCTAGTTAGGTATGCGTGCCTTCAATATTGGTAGCTTTCAGTATAGGTAGCAAGGTATAGGGGCCTGCAGTATAGGTAGCAAGGTATATGGGCCTTCAGTATAGGTAGCAGGGTATATGGGCCTTCAGTATAGGTAGCAGGGTATATGGGCCTTCAGTATAGGTAGCAGGGTATATGGGCCTTCAGTATAGGTAGCAGGGTATATGGGCCTTCAGTATAGGTAGCAGGGTATATGGGCCTTCAGTATAGGTAGAAGGGTATATGGGCCTTCAGTATAGGTAGCAGGGTATATGGGCCTTCAGTATAGGTAGGTAGCAGGGTATAGAGGCCTTCAGTATCGGTAGCAAGGTACATGTGCCTTCAGTATCGGTAGCAAGGTATAGGGGCCTTCAGTATAGGTAGCACAGTACATGTGCTTTCAGTATTGGTAGGTAACTAGGTATAGGGGCCTTCAGTATAGGTAGCAGGGTATATGTGCCTTCAGTATAGGTAGGTAGCTAGGTATAGGGGCCTTCAGTATAGGTAGTAAGGTACATGTGCCTTCAGTGTAGGTAGGTAGGTAGGTAAAGGGACCTTCAGTATAGGTAGCAGGGTATAGGGCCTTAAGTATAGGTAGGTATGTAGGTAGGTAGGTATAGGGGCCTTTAGGTAGGTAGGTAGGTAAAGGGACCTTCAGTATAGGTAGCAGGGTATAGGGCCTTAAGTATAGGTAGGTATGTAGGTAGGTAGGTATAGGGGTAGGTAGGTAGGTAGGTAGGTAAAGGGACCTTAAGTATAGGTAGCAGGGTATAGGGCCTTAAGTATAGGTAGGTATGTAGGTAGGCAGGTATAGGTGCCTTTAGGTAGGTAGGTACGTATAGGGGGCCTGTAGGTAGGTAGGTAGGTAGGTATTGAGGCCTGTAGGTAGGTATAGTGGCCTGTAGGTAGGTAGGTAGGTAGGTATAGGGGCCTTTAGGTAGGTAGGTAGGTATAGGGGCCTTTAGGTAGGTAGGTAGGTACGTATAGGGGGCCTTTAGGTAGGTATAGGGGCCTTTAGGTAGGTATAGGGGGCCTTTAGGTAGGTGGGTATAGCGGCCTGTAGGTAGGTATAGCGGCCTGTAGGTAGGTAGGTAAGGATAGTGGCCGGTAGGTAGGTAGGTATAGTGGCCTGTAGGTAGGTATAGTTGCCTGTAGGTAGGTAGGTAATAGTGTCCGGTAGGTAGGTAGGTATAGGTGCCTTTAGGTAGGTAGGTATGTGTAGGGGGCCTGTAGGTAGGTGAGTAGGTAGGTAGGTATTGAGGCCTGTAGGTAGGTATAGTGGCCTGTAGGTAGGTAGGTAGGTATAGGGGCCTTTAGGTAGGTAGGTAGGTATAGGGGCCATTAGGTAGGTAGGTAGGTAGGTATAGGGGCCTTTAGGTAGGCAGGTATGTACGTATAGGGGGCCTTTAGGTAGCTATAGGGGGCCTTTAGGTAGGTATAGGGGCCTGTAGGTAGGTATAGGGGCCTGTAGGTAGGTAGGTATAGCGGCCTGTAGGTAGGTATAGCGGCCTGTAGGTAGGTAGGTATAGCGGCCTGTAGGTAGGTAGGTATAGCGGCCTGTAGGTAGGTAGGGATAGTGTTAGGTAGATAGGTAGATAGGTAGGTAGGTAGAAATCCCCACGCCCGCCCCCCCCACGGCCGCCTCCGTCCCCCCACGGCCGCCTCCGTCCCCTGTGCCTCCTCCGCTCACCCCTGCATAAGAATCTACTCACCTTTCCCGTGGAGCGCAGAGCGGCAGACCTCTTCGTTACTTCTTTGTTCGCTCTAGTGGCAGGACCGGCTCTTACTGATGACGTCATTGTAAGAGCCGGTCACTAGGGGGAACCAGGAAGTCGGCGAGAGGTCTGCCGCTCTACGCTCCGCTATGGATAGGTGAGTGGATGGAAACTATGCGGCCAGGGGGGGCGAGCGGAGGAGGCGCGGGGGGTCGGAGGAGGACGAATGCAAATGGCGGATGCGCGGCGATGCGGCGGCGGGATTCAGCGGATTCGTATAATGGAAAATGGCGTTGGGATTCGAATCCACGAATCTCGAATATTTCCTAATATTCGAGGGATTCGTGGATTCGCAGGATTCGTCGTCCCACCCCTATCGATATGTTTTGCCCCATGCCACTGTCATCCCTAGGGATATGCTCACGAGTAGTTGTGAGTAGCTAGCTACTCGAATTTGTGATTCTAATGAGGCTTAATTGCCTCAGGTGTGTGCATGAGGGGGTTAATTACCCAGATGTCCGCCGCTTCCATGCGTATCTGGCCAAAGGAGGAAGTGTGCGGTAGTGAGTCATGGAATGTGTCCCATTGTACAAGTACAAGACTGTGATACGCATAGAAGAGGTGGACGTCTGGATAATTAACACCCTGTCTCTCATGCACACACCTGAGGCAATTAAGCCACATTAGAATCATGAATTAGAGTAGCTAGCTACTCGTAATTACTCATGAGCACATCCCTAGTTATCTCTATGTGTCGCCCCTCGACACTGATTCGCTATGTGTCGCCCCTTCCCACTGTCATCGCTACGTGTTGCCCCACCCCACCGTCATCGCGACGTGTCGCCCCTTAATGCAGTCATTGCATGTGTCGTCCCTTGCTGTTGTCGTCATTGCTCATTCCCCTTTTTCGCTGTCACCCCTTCCTGCTGTCACCTCTTCCTGCTGTCACCTCTGCACGACACCTCTTTCAGTATCTTCCTGCTTCTAAAATTTGCCCATTGCTACCTGCCGACCACTACAATCCATCTATCACTACCTGCTGGCCACTACAATCTACCTACTACTACCTGCCAATCACTACAATCTACCTATTGCTGTATGCTGGTCACTGCAATCCACCTAATGCTGCCTGCCAGCCACTACAATCCACCTATCGCTACCTGCTGGCCACTACAATCTACCTATTACTACCTGCTGACTACTACACTGACTCAACTTATCACTACCTGTCGACCACTGCAATCTGCATATCCCTACCTGCCGGCCGCTACAATCCACCTATCACTACCTGCTGGCCACTACAATCCACCTATAGCTACCTGCTGGCCACTACAATCTACCTATTACTACCTGCTGACCATTTCACTCAACCTATCACTACCTGCTGACCACTACAATCTGCATATCCCTACCTGCTGGCCACTACAATTTACCTATCACTGCCTGCTGGTCTCTAAAATGTACCTATTAATACCTGCCACTACTACAATCTACCTATCCCTACCGGCCAGTCACTACAGTCTACCTATCACTACCTGTTGGCCAGTACAATCCACCTATTACTACCCGCTTGCCTCTAGAATCTATCTATCTATTATCTACCTATTGCTACTTGCTTGCCAGTAACATCTACCTGCTGAGCACTACAGTCTTCCTATCACTATCTACTGTTTGTAGGAGCTACCTATCACTATCCCTATACCTATCTTGTCCACCAGTAGAATTGACCCTTGCCAGTGTTTTGTGGGGTGGGGGATGACATGATAGCACCTGAGGGAGCCTTTTATCTGAAAATCGCTGTGTGGGGAGTGGTGTTTTTGCCCACTATGGGGACCAGAGATTTCTGGCAATTGACCTACCCCCCCCCCCCCCCTAGGGCCCCTCCTGCAATCCCTCCGATGCCAGCCAGAATCCTGCTTATCTCCGTGGACGTGCTCCCTTCTGTGTTCGAGCGCGGGCGCACTGCACAGACACAATCTACGATAGTATGAAGCTGCTCATGCATGGCTTTTTTCTCTTTGCACAAGCGGCAATGTGCTGTTGCACAGGCGCAAATTCACTGGAGCTTGTGCAGCCGCATTCGTACACGGAGTGGAGCTCACCCACAAAGTTAAGGAGGATCCAAGCTGGCATCACAGGGGTTGTGGAGGATCGGGAAGCCTCTATGTAGAGCCTTGTATCTCTACATGGGTACTCCAGGGGATACTCAAAAGGGGCCCAGGGGGTATTTGGCCTTTTCACAGTCAATATATTATAGTTATAGTTTTGGAAAAAAAATAATAATAACAAACTATGCCTAAACAAATCAGAATTCTTCTCCCGTGTTTTCTCACGAGGGAAAGAAGACATCGCTTGTTGCTTTGAAGTGCCCGGAGCAGGTGAGCTATGCACTGCTGCTTCCCTACCCATGTACTCTGCACTTTGCATGGGGCTGGGAAGGACAGGGAGTCTCCAACAGGTCATCAGCCGTTCATATTGGTGGGTGTCCGCAAGTTGGGGAATACCTATATTTGGTCCACAAGATGTACAGACTTTTTTTCCCCACTTTTGGGGGAGAAAAGGTGCATCTTATGGTCAAAAAATACGGTATTTATTTTCTTCAAGCATCAGGCTATAAGCCTTTTCCCATCTCATTTTAATTCTTCATCAGCACATTCCTTGTGTTGCATCATTGTTGTTTGAAAAAAGAAACACCATTATTTTGCATATTTCCTATCCTCTCCCCTTTACTCTTACTGTATGGTTATTTCATTGGTGTTCTTATACAGTAACGAACAAATAGATAGACAAAACATGGAGTCAAAAGACATCATAAAAAAATCAGTTTTATTTGCAACTCATCCATACTCATTCATACTAGTTGAATCTGTGATGAGGCATTACAGATGTATCACCTCCAGAACACTTAAACTGTAAATAAGTCTTCCAAACATCAATCTAGATTTTGTAAGAAATATGTGTATTTAATTATAAAGAATAAAAGTTCAGTGGCAAAGCACACTAAGAAACTTCTTTTTTCAGCAAAGATAAATAACACCTTACTGCGCACTTTTCCACACTACTCAGTCACAGTCCCTTGCTTTAGTTCATCTAAGTGCTCTATTTCTGCATGCATCTTTAAATGGTGAGAACTAATCAGATATATTCATTTTTATTCACTCTAACTCAGAAGACATCTTCCATGCTCAATCCTTCCAGGAACAAAGGCTCTGTGTTCCTGTTGGCCGATCTAAGAATTGTAATCCACAAGGAAATATAGCAACCCACACATCCTGTGTAAGCAGTCTTTGGCCTCAATTCACTAAACTTATCTCCTGTCTTTAATAACTCTTCTAGAGTTGTTACCATGGTGATAAGGCATGTAGTATTCAGGAAACATTTTACCTTAGGCAAGCCTAAAGTTAACTCTTCTGTCTTTAAATTAACTCTTCAATCCTTAAAATAAATCCAGAGTTAAAGACAAGCTGTTAATTAGCTGCATGTGAAAATAACTACAGAGGAGGTAAATTAACTACAGAGGAGGTAAATTAACTACAGAGGAGGTAAATTAACTACAGGAGAGGTAACTTAAGGAATGAAGAGGTAAGATAACTGTGTGGCAGTACGTTTTCTCTTGCCTTATTATCTCTAGCATAATCTTAGTGAATTGAGGCCTTTGTCTTTTCTTTCTTTTGCAGATAAACAGTTCCAACACTCCTTTAGTTCCTGGTATTGAAAGAGTATTTGATAGAAACTTTCAATTTTCTTATTGTAGGACTCCATCGAAGTTACTGCAGATTACCATACAGGCAGACTCCTACTTATATTCATTGAACTGCTTTGAATAAAATCTCTAATAAACTTCCTTTTCTTTCAGGAACTCAGAACATCACTTCCACAGGTAAGTATACTTTTCTTTATATGAACAAATATAATTCAGAGAAATGACTGCAGGAAGGTTTTCATAATAACTTCTACACATAGACAGTGTATATAGTAGAGACGCTGTGAACACTTTCTTCAAATTCTCTTATAGACTCCTGAGGCCTCTTGGCAGCAGTGTGATTCACGTCACAGATAGAAAGTCTTTGGGATTCTTTTACACAGCTTATAAACTCCAGAGAATACCTGAACACTTGGCTTGAGCTAGGAGCAGTTCATACTTAGATCAATTAGCCTTCTTTACATTCATTTTTCCACAATGTAGCTTCTGTGACAAGTTTATCTTGTCCTTTCCTGTAGGCACTGTTGTTATAGACTCTGTTTCACTGTATACAGGAAATCATCGCTCCAGCTTTACTATCTTCTCTCTTATCTTCCTGCTTTCTACTCTGAATACTCCTTAATCAGCTGATTACTCTTCCTGCCTCTCTCTCTCTCTCTCTCTCTGCACAGTCTTCAGGTTCACTGTACCTCTCTGCTGCTCTCTTAACCTGTTTACGGGCACGTCACATAGTGTTGGGCGAATACTTAGATGTTCGGGTTCGCGAACATCGCCGCGATGTTCGGGTGTTCGCGCCGATCTCCGAACATAATGGAAGTCAATGGGGACCCGAACTTTCGTGCTTTGTAAAGCTTCCTTACATGCTACATACCCCAAATTTGCAGGGTATGTGCACCTTGGGAGTGGGTACAAGAGGAAAAAAAATATTTGAAAAAGAGCTTATAGTTTTTGAGAAAATTGATTGTAAAGTTTCAAACGGAAAAACTGTCTTTTAAATGTGGAAAATGTCATGTTTCTTTGCACAGGTAACATGCTTTTTGTCACCATGCAGTCATAAATGTAATACAGAGAAGAGGTTCCAGGAAAAGGGACCGGTAATGCTAACCCAGCACCAGCAGCAGCACACGTGATGGAACAGGAGGAGGCGCAGAAGGAGAAGGCCACGCTTTTTGAGACACAACAACCCAGGCCTTGCATGAGGACATGAAGCGTGCGGATAGCATGCTTTGTACCGCCATGCAGTCATAAATGTAATAAAGATAAGAGGTTCCATAAACAGGGACCGGAAACGCTAACCCAGCAGCAGCACACGTGATGTAACAGGAGGAGGCGCAGGAGGAGAAGGCCACGCTTTGAGACACAACAACCCAGGCCTTGCATGAGGACAAGAAGCGTGCGGATAGCATGCTTTTTACCGCCATGCAGTCATAAATGTAATAAAGATGAGAGGTTCCATAAACAGGGACCTGCAACGCTAACCCAGCAGCAGCAGCAGCAGCACACGTGATGGAACAGGAGGAGGCGCAGGAGGAGAAGGCCACGCTTTGAGACACAACAACCCAGGCCTTGCATGAGGACAAGAAGCGTGCGGATAGCATGCTTTGTACCGCCATGCAGTCATAAATGTAATAAAGATAAGAGGTTCAATAAACAGGGACCGGGCGGCAACGCTAACCAAGCAGCAGCAGACGTGATGGAACAGGAGAAGGCGCAGGAGGAGAAGGCCACGCTTTCAGGCGCAACTCAGTCCTTGCATTAGGACAAAAAAATGCGTGCGCAAAGCAATGCAATGAGTAGTTTTCAGGACACAATGGGCTATTCGGAGGAGCTATTCCCACCCCCACAATCTTCTACCTGTGAAAGGTCAATGGAACAGCCACAAATGTTGTGCCCGGATTCACAACCTTTTTCTGTGGAAAATGCACCTCGCACTGAAATGCAAGGCGAGGCCGAGGATGAACATGACGTCAACAACTCAACATGACGCAAAATGGGGGCGGAACAGAAAGCTGCTTTCAATGTTTTGAAGGCCTTAATTGCCTCCGGTGGCCAGTTAGATGCATCATTCATCACACCCAAATCCCAGAGCAATGTGTGCAGGAATTTGAATCGCAGGAGGTGTACCGAGATCATCTGGACAAGTGACCAAGTGACCAAGTGACCAAGTGACAAGTGACCAAGTGACAAGTGACAAGTGACCAAGTGACAAGTGACAAGTGACAAAGTGAAAAGTGACAAAGTGACTGAAAAAGTGACAAAATGACAAAGTGACAAAGTGACAAGTGACAAGTGACAAAGTGACAAAGTGACAAAATGACAAAGTGACAAAGTGACAAAGTGACAAAGTGACCAGTGACAAAGTGACAAGTGAGAGGTTGTTCTGGGGAGCTCTACTCCACTGCACACAGTCACATATGAGGAGAGGTCTCGTCGGGAGTTGGGACTGCTGATCCTCCTCAGCTTGCTCAAAGCCTTGAGGGTTCCTGAAGATCCTCTGCTTGGAGTTCGCCGGGGTTCAGCTTGGTGTCGGGGTCGGCGGCGTCCTCCTCACTCCAACGTGGCAGATCTTCTGTTGAAGGAAAAAAAAAAAACATTTTTTAAAGTCCAGTACCGCTTCTGAAGGACTCACCAAGAGATGCAGGAGCGCTTCAATCTAGCGCACCATCGCTCGCTGGGTGATGTCCCTCCCTACGCGCTGGAATTCTACGCTGCACACGCTTTTGCGCAGTGCCGAGGCGCATTCCAGCAGCTAGCTACCAAGCTTCTGTGGATCTGATTGGGCCACCATGTTGGATCTCTGCCAAGTCCTCCAAAATTTTGAGCAATCCACGTTGCTTGTGACTGAGCAGTGACAACTCTACAGTCAGCATTACAATACCACTGCTGTGTTTACTGAAGAAATCAATGTTGAAGATGGAAACCGCTGGCATGATGCAAGTGGGGGAATCTGAAGATGAAAACGATCAGCGTGATGATACCAACATCAGGCAACCTGCCTCAGGAAATGCTGGTCCCAGCTATGACAAAGAACAGGACGAGGAACAGCTGGAGTTGGAGCAGGAATTGGATGCCCCCACTGCCGAGGGACAGAGCGGTGCACGTTGGACTTCCACAATTTAGCGGGAATGGACAGCAGAAGAGGAAGAAAGTGATGCTGGTGACGAATATGGTGCATCACAACAATCACAACGCTCACAAGAACATGAAGACAGAGGAGTCTGGCAGGATTCTCTGGCACACATGGCTCAATTCATGCTAGACTGCATTGAACGCGGCCCGCGCATTATTCACTATTCATTATTATTCATTATTCTGGACAATACCAATTACTGGGTTTATACCCAGTTTATACAAACACAATGTTAAAAAACTGATTGAAGAAAGTGTCAGACAGGTCAAAAATGGAACAATTCCAGCAGGCCCTTGAGGATGGAGACTTTAGAGAGGAGATTGACATCCTCCTCCTTCTCTAGCCAGTTGTACGCCGACAGACTGACTTCAGCAAACCCAGGAGGACCAGGAGGGCAGCAAAGAACACAAGCTGCTGCTAGTGCCCAAAAGGAAATGGTATTGGCAGTGTCCTTGGAGTGGGAACATTTTCTGACACCCATGTAGCAGCCCACAGAACAGCAATCGGGCAGTTCCACGTCCTCCAACACCAATCACCTGGAGAAGATGGTCAAGGACTACATGTCAGATGGCGTAGCTGTGTTGAACAATCCATCTGCAGACAGACGGTGAGTGTGACAGCACAGGAGGACCATGGCAACTCACTCATAGTACCACAGTTTGATAGTGCTGCCCAAAAAATTATATGGATCCGTGGACCCGGGCAGTACTGGGAAGTGGGAACGCAGATTTTAGTACCTAAACACACGATACAACATGTTTTCCGGGGTCGGACTCTTAGGCACATACAGATGGTCCCGATCATCATCCTCATCATACAACTCTTCTCCTGAGTCTGACCCACCCACCACCTCTGCCACCCCAACATCCCCAGACACAGACCCCTCATCGTCCTCAACATTAACTTGGGATGCTGGCCTGAGCCCGACCTCCTCCTCCACATCAGGCCCCATCATCTCCTCAATGGCAGCCCTCAATAATCGCTCTGGCGCCGGACCGATGGACACAACGTTCTCCTCCGGGGAGGGCTGCTGCTGACCACTGGCTGCTGGGGTGGATGTTATAGCTTGCGTGGGGCGTTGGCTGTTGCTGTTGTTGGGAGTGCTGCTCACAGCGGAGGTCTCTGAGGAACTCATGGTGAGCTCATATAGTGGTTGACGTTGAGTGGAGTATTACTGATCCCAGCAATATACACACTGACTGGCAGAGTACGCAATGCTATATAGTGGTTGACGGTGAGTGAAGTAATACAGATCCCAGCAATATACACAGTGACTGGCAGTACAATGGTATGGGTGGGTGGGTGAGCAGAGTACTACAGATCCCAGCAATGCTATATAGTAATGGGGTGACTGAGTGAGCGGCAGTGTACTACTGTTCCCAGCAGACACAGAGTGGCAGTAAACACAATGCTATATAGTGTGGCTGAGCGAGCGGTGTAGTACTGTTCCCAGCAGACACAGAGTGGCAGTAAACACAATGCTATATAGTGTGGCTGAGCAAGGTACACAGAGTGGCAGTAAACACAATGCTATATAGTGTGGCTGAGCGAGCGGTGTTCTACTGTTCCCAGCAGACACAGAGTGGCAGTAAACACAATGCTATATAGTGTGGCTGAGCGAGCGGTGTACTACTGTTCCCAGCAGACACAGAGTGGCAGACAACACAATTCTATATAGTGTGGCTGAGCAAGGTACACAGAGTGGCAGTAAACACAATGCTATATAGTGTGGCTGAGCGAGCGGTGTAGTACTGTTCCCAGCAGACACAGAGTGGCAGTAAACAGAATGCTATATAGTGTGGCTGAGCGAGCGGTGTAGTACTGTTCCCAGCAGACACAGAGTGGCAGTAAACACAATGCTATATAGTGTGGCTGAGCGAGCGGTGTACTACTATTCCCAGCAGACACAAAGTGGCAGTAAACACAATGCTATATAGTGTGGCTGAGCGAGCGGTGTAGTACTGTTCCCAGCAGACACAGAGTGGCAGTAAACAGAATGCTATATAGTGTGGCTGAGCGAGGTACACAGAGTGGCAGTAAACACAATGCTATATAGTGTGGCTGAGCGAGCTGTGTACTACTATTCCCAGCAGACACAAAGTGGCAGTAAACACAATGCTATATAGTGTGGCTGAGTGAGGTACACAGAGTGGCAGTACACACTATGCTATATAGTGTGGCTGAGCGAGCGGTGTACTACTATTCCCAGCAGACACAGAGTGGCAGTAAACACAATGCTATATAGTGTGGCTGAGCGAGGTACACAGAGTGGCAGTAAACAGAATGCTATATAGTGTGGCTGAGCGAGCGGTGTACTACTATTCCCAGCAGACACAGAGTGGCAGTAAACACAATGCTATATAGTGTGGCTGAGCGAGGTACACAGAGTGGCAGTAAACAGAATGCTATATAGTGTGGCTGACCGAGCGGTGTACTACTATTCCCAGCAGACACAGAGTGGCAGTAAACAGAATGCTATATAGTGTGGCTGAGCGAGGTACACAGAGTGGCAGTAAACACAATGCTATATAGTGTGGCTGAGCGAGCGGTCTACTACTATTCCCAGCAGACACAGAGTGGCAGTAAACAGAATGCTATATAGTGTGGCTGAGCGAGGTACACAGAGTGGCAGTAAACACAATGCTATATAGTGTGGCTGAGCGAGCGGTGTACTACTATTCCCAGCAGCGACACAATGACTGGGGGGACCCTGGCTAGCGTGGCTGGAGCGCGAACTACCCTGCCTGCCTACCCAAAGCTAAACCCACAGACAAATGGCGGAGATATGACGTGGTTCGGGTATTTATTTACCTGAACCACGTGACAGTCCGGCCAATCAGGGCGTGTTCGGGTCCGAACCACGTGACCCGTTTGGCCAATCACAGCGCTAGCCGAACGTTCGGGGAATGTTCGGCCATGCGCTCTTAGTTCGGCCATGTGGCCGAACGGTTTGGCCGAACACCATCAGGTGTTCGACCGAACTCGAACATCACCCGAACAGGGTGATGTTCTGCAGAACCCGAACAGTGGCGAACACTGTTCGCCCAACACTAACGTCACGCCGATGGGCGTGGCTGTGGCGGCAGCCCCAGGACCGCCTAACGCCGATTGGTGTAAAGTCCTGGGGCTGTAATTTGCATGAGATCGCGCGCTCGCTGCGCGCGCATCTCATGCTCGAAAGGGCAGAGCTCCGCCCCACTGTTAGACGGCGTGATCGCCGTCTATTTACACTGTGCAGTGCTGCGATCAGCAGCAGCATTGCACTGGGGACAGCCGTGTGACACGGCTGTCCCCCTGGGGACAAGAGAGCGATCGGCTCTCATAGACAGAAGCCTATGACAGCTGATCGCCGTAATTGGCTGGCTGTGGGGAGGGAGGGAGGGAAGGGTTTTAACCACTTGCCGACCGCCGTAAGCCGATGGGCGGCGGCAAGGGCTGGGCCCAAACGACCGCAATACGCCCTTCGGCGGTGGCGGCGGCGGGCGTGGTTATGCGGCGATCGCATCATTCGTGACGCGATCAGCCGCCGGCGACTGGCTCCGCCCCCCGCGCTGTAACCCGCCGGCCGTTCGGAAGCGCTGGCGGGTTACTAGCACCCGGATCGCCGCACGGATAGTGTATAATAGGCTTTGTAATGTATATAAAGCCTATTATACTGGCTGCCTCCTGCCATGGTGGTCCCAGTGTCCGAGGGACCACCAGGGCAGGCTGCAGCCACCCTAGTCTGCACCAAGCACACTGATCCTGCCCCCCCCCTTCCCTCTGATCGCCCACAGCACCCCTCAGACCCCCCCCCTGCCCACCCCCCAGACCCCTGTTTGCACTTAATCACCCCCCTAATCACCCATCAACAGAGCCGGCCTTTGGGGGTGGCAAGTGGGGCAATCGCCCAAGGCCCCGTGCCTGAGGAGGCCCCGCACCCTCTGCAGTGCTGGGGAGAGCGGGCGTAGTTGTTAAAACTCACGTGTCTTCACGGATGCTCACAGCCACCATCTATTTCCTCTCCCAGCATCTGTGTATTGGTAACAGCGCCCCCTGGGATGATGTGACCGCATGTCACCACAGGAGGGCATTGTTACCAATACACAGATGCTGGAAGAGGAACTAGATGGTAGCTGTGAGCATCCGTGAAGACACGTGAGTTTTAACAACTACGCCCGCTCTCCCCAGCACTGCAGCCACCTTATCTAACCTGTACCTACCTATCTAATCTATACTGCAGGGCTTCTACCTATATAATCTATACCGCGGGGCACCTACCTATCTAACCTATACTGCAGGCTGGCACCTATATAATCTATACTGCGGTGCACCTACCTATCTAACCTATACTGCAGGCTGGCACCTATCTAATCTATACTGCAGGCACCTATCTAATCTATACTGCAGGCTGGCACCTATCTAATCTATACTGCGGGGCACCTACCTAATCTATACTGCAGGCACCTATCTAACCTATACTGCAGGCTGGCACATATCTAATATATACTGCTATCTAATCTATACTGCAGGCTGGCACCTATCTAACCTATACTGCAGGGACCTATCTAACATATACTGCAAGCTGGCACCTATCTAATCTATACTGCAGGCACTTATCTAACCTATACTGCAGGCTGGCACCTATCTAATCTATACTGCAGGGTACCTACCTACCTATCTAATCTGTACTGCAGGGCACCTACCTGTCTAATCTATACTGCAGGGCACCTACCTATCTAATCTATACTGCGGGGCACCTACCTATCTAACCTATACTGGAGGCACCTACCTATCTAACCTATACAGTGTGTGCTTCCACAACGTGTATCCACAGCATATATCTCTAGGCCCCGCATATGACACTCACCCCAGGCCCCGCGTACTCTAAGGCCACCTCTGCCCATCAATCACTCCCTGTCACTATCTAAAAACGCTATTTTTTTTTAACCCTAAACTGCCCCCTGCTCCCTCCTGATCACCCACCCCCACCCCTCAGATTCTCCTCAGACCCCCCCCCCCCCCCCGTGTATTGTATGCATCTATCCCCCTGATCACCTGCCAATCACCAGGCAATCACCTGTCAATCATCCATCAATCACCCATCAATCACCCCCTGTCACTGCCACCCATCAATCAGCCCCTAACCTGCCCCTTGCGGGCAATCTGATCACCCACCCACACCAATAGATCGCCCGCAGATCCGACATCAGATCACCTCCCAAGTGCAGTGTTTACATCTGTTCTCTCCTCTAAACACCCACTAATTACCCATCAATCATCCATCAATCACCCCCTATCACCACCTGTCACTGTTACCCATCAGATCAGACCCTAATCTGCCCCTTGCGGGCACCCAATCACCCGCCTACACGCTCAGATTGCCCTCAGACCCCCCCTTATCAATTCGCCAGTGCAATATTTACATCTGTTCTTCCCTGTAATAACCCACTGATCACCTGTCAATCACCTATCAATCACCCATCAATCACCCCCTGTCACTGCCACCCATCAATCACCCCCTGTCACTGCCACCCATCAATCAGCCCCTAACCTGCCCCTTGCGGGCAATCTGATCACCCACCCACACCAATAGATCGCCCACAGATCCGATGTCAGATCACCTCCCAAGTGCAGTGTTTACATCTGTTCTCTCCTCTAAACACCCACTAATTACCCATCAATCACCCCCTATCACCACCTGTCACTGTTACCCATCAGAATAGACCATAATCTGCCCTTTGCGGGCACCCAATCACTCGCCCCACATGCTCAGATTGCCCTCAGACCCCCCCTTATCAATTCGCCAGTGCAATATTTACATCTGTTCTTCCCTGTAATAACCCACTGATCACCTGTCAATCACCTATAAATCACCCATCAATCACCCCCTGTCACTGCCACCCATCAATCACCCCCTGTCACTGCCACTCATCAATCAGCCCCTAATCTGCCCCTTGCGGGCAATCTGATCACCCACCCACACCAATAGCTCGCCCCCAGATCCGATGTCAGATCACCTCCCAAGTGCAGTGTTTACATCTTTTCTCTACCCTAAACACCCACTAATTACCCATCAATCACCCCCTGTCACTGATACCCATCAGATTAGACCCTAATCTGCCCCTAGGGCACCCAATCACCCGCCCACACCCTCAGAACGCCCTTAGACCCCAGCCCTGATCACCTCGCCAGGGCATTGCTTGCATCTATTTTCCCCCTCTAATCACACCTTGAGACATCCATCAATCACTTCCTGTCACCACCTGTCACCCCCTAGCACACCTACCCATCAGATCAGGCCCTAATTTGCCCCGTGTGGGCTCTTGATCACTCGGCCAAACCCTCAGACCCCCTTCCGATCAAATCCCCAGTGCATTGATTGTATCTATTTTCCCCTCTAACCACCCCCTGAGACACCCATCAATCACCTCCTGTCATCCCCCTAGCACTCCTATCCATCAGATCAGGCCCAATACAACCTGTCATCTAAGAGGCCACCCTGCTTATGACCGGTTCCACAAAATGTGCCTCCTCATAGACCACCTGTCATCAAAATTTGCAGATGCTTATACCCCTGAACCGTCATTTTGAGAAATTTGGTTTTCTGACTACTCACGGTTTTGTGCCCGTAAAATGCCAGGGCAGTATAGGAACCCCACAAGTGACCCCATTTTAGAAAAAAGAGACCCCAAGGTATTCTGTTAGGTGTATGACGAGTTCATAGAAGATTTTATTTTTTGTCAACAGTTAGCGGAAATTGATTTTTATTGTTTTTTTCACAAAGTGTGATTTTTCACTAACTTGTGACAAAAAATAAAATCTTCTATGAACTCACTATACACCTAATGGATTACCTTGGGGTGTCTTTTTTCTAAAATGGGGTCACTTGTGGGGTTCCTATACTGCCCTGGCATTTTAGGGGCCCTAAACCGTGAGGAGTAGTCTAGAAAACAAATGCCTCAAAATGACCTGTGAATAGGACGTTGGGCCCCTTAGCGCACCTAGGCTGCAAAAAAGTGTCACACGTGGTATCGCCATACTCAGGAGAAGTAGTATAATGTGTTTTGTGGTGTATTTTTACACATACCCATGCTGGGTGGGAGAAATCTCTCTGTAAATGGTGTTTAAAAAAAATCAAAAATGTGTCATTTACAGAGATATTTCTCCCACCCAGCATGGTTATATGTAAAAATACACCCCAAAACACATTATACTACTTCTCCTGAGTACGGTGATACCACATGTGTGGCACTTTTTTGCACCCTAACTGCGCTAAGGGGCCCAAAGTCCAATGAGTACCTTTAGGATTTCACAGGTCATTTTGCGACATTTGGTTTCAAGACTACTCCTCACGGTTTAGGGCCCCTAAAATGCCAGGGCAGTATAGGAACCCCACAAATGACCCCATTTTAGAAAGAAGACACCCCAAGGTATTCCGTTAGGAGTATGAGGAGTTCATAGAAGATTTTATTTTTTGTCACAAGTTAGCGGAAAATGACACTTTGTGAAAAAACACAATTAAAATCAATTTCCGCTAACTTGTGACAAAATTTTTTTTTTCTATGAACTCACCATACTCCTAACAGAATACCTTGGGGTGTCTTCTTTCTAAAATTGAGTCATTTGTGGGGTTCCTATACTGCCCTGGCATTTTAGGGGCCCTAAACCGTGAGGACTGAGGAGTAGTCTTGAAACCAAATGTCGCAAAATGACCTGTGAAATCCTAAAGGTACTAATTGGACTTTGGGCCCCTTAGCGCAGTTAGGGTGCAAAAAAGTGCCACACATGTGGTATCGCCGTACTCAGTAGAAGTAGTATAATGTGTTTTGGGGTGTATTTTTACACATACCCATGCTGAGTGGGAGAAATATCTCTGTAAATAGACAATTGTGTGTAAAATAAATCAAAAAATTGTCATTTACGGAGATATTTCTCCCACCCAGCATGGGTATGTGTAAAAATACAC
Organism: Hyperolius riggenbachi; assembly: GCF_040937935.1. Lineage (NCBI taxonomy): Eukaryota > Metazoa > Chordata > Amphibia > Anura > Hyperoliidae > Hyperolius > Hyperolius riggenbachi. Next base: position 210,070,370 of record NC_090656.1, read on the forward strand.
CCCAAAACACATTATACTACTTCTCCTGAGTACGGCAATACCATATATGTGGCACTTTTTTGCAGCCTAACTGCGCTAAGGGGCCCAAAGTCCAATGAGCATCTTTAGGCTTTACAGGGGTGCTTACAATTAGGCACCCCCCAAAATGCCAGGACAGTGAACACACGGAAATGACCCAATTTTGGAAAGTAGACACTTCAAGGTATTCAGAGAGGAGCATAGGAAGTCCGTGGCAGATTTCATCTTTTTTTGTCGCAAGTTAGAAGAAATGGAAACTTTTTTTTCTTTTTTTTTTGTCACAAAGTGTCATTTTCCGCTAACTTGTGACAAAAAATAAAATCTTCTATGAACTCACCATGCCTCTCACTGAATACTTTGGGATGTCTTCTTTCCAAAATGGGGTCATTTGGGGGGTATTTATACTATCCTGGAATTTTAGCACCTCATGAAACATGACAGGGGGTCAGAATAGTCAGAGATGCTTGAAAATAGGAAAATTCACTTTTGGCACCATAGTTTGTAAACGCTATAACTTTTACCCAATCCAATAAATATACACTGAATGGTTTTTTTTTATCAAAGACATGTAGCAGAATAACTTTCACGCTCAAATGTATAGGAATTTTTACTTTATTTGAAAAATGTCAGCACAGAAAGTTAAAAAAGTCATTTTTTTTTACAAAATTAATGTCTTTTTTGATGAATATAATAAAAACTAAAACTCGCAGCAGCAATCAAATAGCACTAAAAGAAAGCTGTATTAGTGACAAGAAAAGGAGGTAAAATTCATTTAGGTGGTAGGTTGTATGACCGAGCAATAAACCGTGAAAGCTGCAGTGGTGTGAATGGAAAAAAAGGCTCTGGTCCTTAAGGGGCGAAAAGACTGTGGTCCTCAAGTGGTTAAAGAGACAGGGTAAAAAAACAAAAACAAACGAACAATAGTATTTATTTAAAAAAAATAAACATGGGGGAGCGATCAGACTCACCAACAGAGAGCTCTGTTGGTGGGGAGAAAAGAGGGGGGGGGGAATCACTTGTGTACTGTGTTGTGCGGCCCTGCAGCTTGGCCTTAAAGCTGCAGTGGCCAATTTTACTAAAAATGGCCTGGTCACTAGGGGGGTTTAGCCCTGCAGTCCTCAAGAGGTTAAGCACTGCAGCCAGCTTGGAACATCATCTTAGCAGCGCCATGTCCTTTCCAGATTTTCCAGATTTCTTCACAGCCAACCAAAAAAAAAAAGCTGCGACACCACAGCTCCAACCAGCTCAGACCGGTTTTCTCAACTCCACTCCGTACAGAGCATGCTCAGAAAAAAACAGCTGCGTCAGATGCAGGCTCTCTGTGTCCACCCCCTGGAGGCGGGTACTCTTCCTCTCACAGCTCTGGTTCCGCCTCTTCTGCAGCTAGTGGCCATTTTGAATCCTGGTTTACCCAAATTCTGCAGCCCTGTGATTCAGTAACCTGTGCTAGCAACAGGCTGCAACTGCTGGCCAGGCACAAAAAGGCTCTTCGCTTTCTTCTAAACTTCTGGCAGGGCTACACAGACTGTGGAAAGTGAGGAACAGGTGATGCTCCAAGGTTTTCATCTTTGTTATACAGTAGAGAGTCTCAGTTTTCAGGCATCGACGGGGTTTGACTAATACTGTGTGCTTTCTAGTTACTTGAGACTTTAAAGTCAGAAATTCCAGAAGTAAACCGGCGGCAGGGACTGGAGAATCAGTAAGTGGCTGTGCAGGCACAGGACATCTGCGGGGGACCGTTAGAAGCCCCAGGTAAGTTCAACTCTTTTTTCCCCCTACCCCTCCCCCCCCTTACACCACCACCACCCACAGTAGCAGAACCGGGACAAGGTCCTTCAGTACCCAAGGCTGAGACACCAAAGTGCGCCCCTCCATCCCTCCCACCCCAGCCATCACACACCGATTGCTAGTAGACGGAGAGGTGCCCCAGGGCCCCCAACCCTCCCCAACACCTTAATCTCTAATTATCTGGCTTGCAGTCACTGCCATGTATCCCCTTTTCTTATTTCTTTCTGCTTAAAACGCAATAGGGGAATGATAGCTGAGTGAGTTGTGTGCCCCCTCCTACACTGCGCCCTGAGGCTGGAGCCTCTCTCTCCTCTGCCTCGGCCCGGCCCTGCACAGTAGACCTTCAAAAATAGGCATAGCCAATACAGTATCATACTCACTTTATATACATACCATGAACTCTGTATTAAATGTTAAAATACAGTAATTGAAAGTATATTAACCTTGTGGAGCCTGGGCACCCAGTCCTTAAAGAGGAACTGTGGCGAAAATCTTGCAATTTAAAACACATACAAATAAAAAGTACATTTCTCCCAGAGTCAAATGAGCCATAAATTACTTTTCTCCTATGTTGCTGTCACTTACAGTAGGTATTAGAAATCTGACAGAAGCGACAGGTTTTGGGTTAGGGCCTGCTTCTACTACACGCAGAATCTGGATGCAGAAAATGTAATTCCAATAATTTCTTATGGGAAATCTACATCAGAAAAATCACGTTTAGTGGAAACAGGCCCATAGGCTTTCATTGAAGTCAGTTTTTCTGCATCCAGAATTCGCATGTGGTGGAAACAGGTCCTCAGTCCATCTCTTCATGGGGGATTCTCTGCAATTTATACAAAGATGCTGGCCAGACTCCCTGCTCGCTGCACACTTTTTTGGCAGTTGGACAGAGCAACTGCCATTCACTAAGTGCTTTTAAAAATAAAGAAAACACCGAGAACCCCCCATGAGAAGATGGGCTGGTCCAAAATCTGTCGGTAATGTCAGATTTCTACTACTTGCTGTAAGTGACAGCAACATAGGAGAAAAGTAATTTATGGCTCATTTTACTCTGGAAGAAACGTACTTCTTATTTGTATATGTTTATGTGTATTTAAAATTTTAAGATTTTTCAACAGAGGTACTTTAAGCACAGCAAAGCCCACAAACAGCCTAAGAAGTTGGGCTTTATGACAGTACTGCCAGTGATTTGTGCTGGTTGGTTGAGACTGCTGGTTTGCCATTACTTTGATAGTTCCACCATCTCCTTTTAAACTGGTATATCTTCCAAAAAGATGCTGTCTTTCTCCAAAAAATGATCCATATTATTAATCCAGTAAGTGATTGGGAGAAGAGAGTTGATTTTGCCATCTTGAGGCAATCAGTTTTGTAGCTACTAGTGTACCGATCAATACTAACTTATCTTTTTTATTTTATCACTAAGGAGTTTGTTACCTTTATCAATGCTAAAAAGAGCCTTGCCGTGGTTTATGTTGCAATTATGGTACATTGGGATTGATTCACTAACGTAAATAGCGCTAGTAACCTCCTGTAACTCACACTATTTAATCAGCATGCCCAGGGGCGTTTCTAGGTTCCTGGGAGATCCGGGGCACCCCTGGGCACCAAGAGGAAAAGATTGTGCGGCACGCACAGCACGCCGCGGCAAAGAATGGGCTTGGCCATGCCACGGAAAGTGGGCGTGGCCATAGGTGGGGCCAAATGTACATGAACATAGCAGTGGTGTAACTTAAATATATTCAATAGGCAGTATTTCACATAAATAAGCCCCTCACCTGTCTTCTGTCTTGTTTTCGGCTGGCTGGCCTGTGTGCTGTACTCAGCTGGCAGTGATTCTGGGCTTCCTGGCTGGTGGTGATGCTGTGCCGGCCTGGCTTTGCTGGGTGCTGGGCCTGGGGCTTTGCTGAGCTGGGCAATTTGCTGCAGGCTTCACTGGGGTGAGGGCATTTTTGGACACTTTCCTGGGCAGCGGGCTTTATTAGGCTTTGCTGAGCTGGGAGCTTTGGTTGGCTGTACGCTTTGCTGGGCTGGGGACCGGAGGCTTTGCTTTGCTGGGAGCTTTGCTTTGCTGGGCTAGGGCCCTAGGGCTTTGCTTTTCTGGGCTGAAGGCTTGGCTTTGCTGGGCTAGGGCCCATGGGCTTTGCTTTGCTGGGACCGGGGACTTTGCATTGCTCAGGCTTTGCTAGGCTGGGCTGGCGGCTTTGCTTTGCTTGTCTGGGTCCCAGAGGCTTTACTTTGCTGGGCCCAGGGGCTTTGCTTCAGCATAGGTAGCTAGGTATAGGGGTCTTCAGTATAGACAGGTAGGTATGGGGCCTTCAGTATAGGTAGATATAAGGTTCCTCAGTATAGCTAGGTAGGTATAGGGCCTTCAGTATAGGTAGGTAGGTTTGGGCTTTCAGTATAGGTAGGTAGGTATGGGGCTTTCAGTATAAGTAGGTAGGTATGGGTTCCCCATTATAGGTAGGTAGGTATGGGGCTTTCAGTATAGGTAGGTAGGTAATGGGGCTTTCAGTATAGGTAGGTAGGTATGGGGTCCTCAGTATAGGTAGGTAGGTAGGTAGGTAATGGGGCTTTCAGTATAGGTAGGTAGGTAGGGGGCTTTCAGTATAGGTAGGTAGGTAAGTAGTGGGTCCTCAGTATAGGTAGGTAGGTATGGGGTCCTCATTATAGGTAGGTAGGTATGGGGCTTTCAGTATAGGTAGGTAGGTAATGGGGCTTTCAGTATAGGTAGGTAGGTATGGGGTCCTCAGTATAGGTAGGTAGGTAATGGGGCTTTCAGTATAGGTAGGTAGGGGGTTTTCAGTATAGGTAGGTAGGTAGGGGGCTTTCAGTATAGGTAGGTAGGTAAGTAGTGGGTCCTCAGTATAGGTAGGTAGGTATGGGGTCCTCAGTATAGGTAGGTAGGTAAGTAGGTAATGCGGCTTTCAGTATAGGTAGGTAGGTATGGGGCTTTCAGTATAGGTAGGTAGGTATGAGCTTTCAGTATAGGTAGGTAGGTAGGGGGCTTTCAGTATAGGTAGGTAGGTATGGGGTTTTCAGTATAGGTAGGTAGGTGGTCCTCAGTATAGGTAGGTAGGTATGGGGTCCTCAGTATAGGTAGGTAGGTAGGTAGGTAGGTAATGGGGCTTTTAGTATAGGTAGGTAGGGGGTTTTCAGTATAGGTAGGTAGGGGGCTTTCAGTATAGGTAGGTAGGTGGCCTTCAGTATAGGTAGGTAGGTAGGGGGCTTTCAGTATAGGTAGGTAGGTGGCCCTCAGTATAGGTAGGTAGGTAGGGGGCTTTCAGTATAGGTAGGTAGGTGGTCCTCAGTATAGGTAGGAAGGTAGGGGGCTTTCAGTATAGGCAGGTAGGTGGTCCTCAGTATAGGTAGGAAGGTAGGGGGCTTTCAGTATAGGTAGGTAGGTGGTCCTCAGTATAGGTAGGAAGGTAGGGGGCTTTCAGTATGGGTAGGTAGGGGGCTTTCAGAGGGGCTGCCCGGCTCCACTCTCCCCTGCTCATCCCCCCCCCCCCCCCCGCTCGTCCCCCCTCCTCCTCCTCCCCCCCCCCCCCCCCCCCGCACATCTACAAACAGCTGCAGCTTACCTCTGCCTGGAATCCAGCGTGGAGTGGAGAGTACAGCCGCAGACCTCTCTCTTCCTACGGCTATTTCCCCAATGCTCGGTTTCTGCTAATGACGCAATAAACCTGCACCTGTGTCTAATACAGGAATCTATGGGCCTGATGCTATACGCAGACAGCACATGGCAATATAACAAGTACCAACAATATTAAGAAACAAGATACGGAGTTCAGCCTTCTGCAGTAAACTTCTTTTATTGAGACATGTAGCAAACATTATAGACCCTGTCAATTTTACCAGTACTAACGACATGGGAGTAGTGTGTGTTACGCACTTAGTGCAACTCTTGTTGCCGGATTAATGTTCACTTTGTTATGGTGACACGCAGGACACTAATAGCATAAGTAGCATACCATGGGCTTGTTTCAAAAAGCCGTACTAATGCATAGCACGACCGTGCTATGCATTTAGCACGCAATGTGATGGGCGCAATGGTTTGTGCGCATAAAGATAACCGTGCACGGCTGACGTCAGTTGTCGCGCAGTAATGAGCGCACTTTGCCTCGTTAGCACGCGCACGTAAATCTTTACGCGCAAACCTTTGTGCGTCTCACATTGCGTGCTAAATGCATAGCACGGTCATGCTATGCATTAGCACGGCTTTGTGAATCAAGGCCCATGTGTTACCATAGCAATGTGAGCATTAGGCCCGGTTCACACTTGCGTTAGTGGCAAACGAATCAGTGAAAACAGATCTGATCCTACCGGTAGATTGGATCCCTTTTTCATTCTGTTTGCCTTCCTCTGCTTCCATTTCCCCACATATCCCCCCCCGGACCTCCACCAACAAAGTAGATTTTGCCCTTTAGGATGGTCCGTTTCTTCACTACTGTTAAGAAACGTTCCGTTTTCTTATTACCCCCATTGCAGTGCTTCATTCTCCATTTCCGTATCGCTGGGCTCAGCGGTGCAGAAAAAATGCTGCAGCAGGAAACTTGCGGTCCGTTCAGTGTATTGTGTGGAACAGATCTGTTTGAACGGACGGATGTGAACGGATCCATAGCTTAACATTAAATCCATTCATATCCATTCCGATCTGTTCATTTTCGATCTGAGAACGGACCATTCATTAGCAAATGTGAACCGGGCCTTACCCCAGTAATGTGAGTTACACTAATTGCGTAATGCACGCTACTACAGTTTTAGCACTGGTAAATTTTACCAACGGTTCCTGCATCAGGCCCAATGTTCTCAAAGATGGAAGTACAGTATAAGGAAACTCTCCTTGGTAAACATTTTGTGTAGGCATTTGGCAGGGCAGATCCAACAGTGTGTCACTGTATCCTGGAATCTCTGTATGTGCCAGAATAAGAAATGTACTAGATTAACCAACTGGGAACAGCAGGCTCCAGTTAGGGTTTTTTGTTGAAGGTTTTTCTGTAAATTATTTTTGTTTAATAGTATACCTGTCTACTACATCAACTGGCTGAATTGCAACAATAAACTCTTTATTCCGATATCATGGTACATACAGGTAAAAGCTAACGCGTATCAGAGCAAAAGCATGGCTCCTAAAAGGAGTTCTGTGGACTGTTTAAATAAACAAAAACCACCACTTACCTGGAGCTTCTATCGGCTCCTGCAGTTGTAATGTCCCGCGCCGTCCTCCGATCCTCCATTCCCTGCCGCCGTTCCCGGTCTAATCAGACGTCTGGCTGTTTTCGCGTGCATGCTTGCTCCCGCGCGGGTCATCGGGAACTTACTGCGCAGGCGCAGTACAAGAACACTGCGTACTGTATCTGCGCAGTAAGCTCCCGATGACACGCGTGGGAGCGAGCATTATTTGTCTTGTTAGACGAATATTACAGCGGGACCGGAGGTGGGCATCGGAAAAGGACGGCGCGGGACATTTCAGCTGCAGGGGCAGATAGAAGCCCCAGGTAAGTGGCGATTTTTGTTTATTGAAACAGTCCACAGAATCCCTTTAGTCATAGCTTCATTTGAAGCTTTGAAGCTATGATTAAGGAGCCATGCTTTTGCTCCGATACACGTGACCTTTATGCACCATGATATCGGAATAAAGAGTTTATTATTGCAATCCAGCCAGTTGGTGTAGCGGAACATCCTTTTCAACTACCATCTACGATTCAGCACTTGATTTCCTGCTCCCATCTAGTGTGATACCGGTGAGTTGTAGCAACCCACTCTCCTTTTCTTGGCTAATACCTGTCTACGTTTAAGGTTTCTGTACAAACGCACCTTGTGGGTGCGTTTAAACATTTCACCAGGTGAGGCACTTGAGGAAGGTTTGTAGCCTAAAACATTTGCCTGTTTTATTGGCTTTGATGGTTCTCACAGAATAAAGTGGATGTCACTCATAGCAGGTGATCCCCTGTGTTTCTTTGTTTTGGATATACCTGTATGATTGTGGATATAGTCATAGATTGCTGCAGTTTCACCTTTCGCCACATTTATGCTTTAATGTTTTGCTAATCTGTCAATCAGAATAGCTCACAGCTTTTTCATATCCCCAACAAAAATACAGAATGTTTTTAGTGGTCCTTTAGTGGTCCTTTAAAGCTAATGTTACCCCTCCTAAAAAAAAAAAAAAAAAAAAAAAAAGTCAGATACTCACCTAAGGAGAGGGAAGGCTCTGAGGGCTCGTTTCCACTATTGCGGTGCGGAATCGCCTGGATTCCACCGCTGATGAAATCGCATGCGGATGCGATTCCCTATGCGTTTTTTGCCGCGAATTCGCATAGGTGAGGGTATATGCGATTTTAACCATGTCACTGCCTGTGTGAATTTACATCGTACCTATGCGAATTCGCGGCAAAAAACGCATGGGGAAAACGCATGCGATTTCCCTATTAAATACATTGCATGCGATTCACATGCATTCCATTCTCAGGCGAATTCGTTGGCTCTTTTGTGCGTTTTTTCACTGCTCAAAAAAACGCACATCACCAACGCAACAGTGGAAACAGGCCCATCCACTTGCATACCACGTGCGAATCCGCATGCGTTGGACGCATGCGGCTTCGCGATAGTGGAAACGAGCCCTGAGTCCTAAAAAGCCTTCCCTCTTTTCTCCCGGTGCCCTCAGGATCCTCCGTTCAAATCCCCCGCCGCGGCTCCATACTGCACACGCGCGAGTGCATCATAGACACGCGTGAGTGCGTCATAGAGGGCGCTTGCGCATGCGCAGTATGGAGCGGCCCATCTTCAGGAGCCCGAGTGCTCCCGAAGACTTCCGAAACCTCCCTTCGGCAGCGGAAGTGGCAGTATTTAACCGAACTGGTCGAATACTGCTACGGGGGATCCTGAGCGGGACCGGGCACCAGGAGAGGAGAGGGAAGTCTCATTAGGACCAAGCCTTCCCTCTTCTTAGGTGAGAATCTGACTTTTTTATTTCTAAATCAGTTCCCATTAGCTTTAAGTTACCTGTATCACCGCCTCTTGCCGCTCCACTGCCCGCTGCGTACGATCCTCCCCACACTTATTTCACAGCCAGAGCTTTTGCTGTGAAGGAGGAAGGGTCAGGAACATGGAGCACAGCGGCAAGAGTTGGCAATACAGGTAACATGACCCTCTCTACCACAACCACCTTCTTACACACATGTGGGTAGAGTTTTGCTTCTCGTGAAACTTTGCCCATCCCTATTTGTGAATGTATTACTGGGTGGACTAGATTAGATTCTGTTGGGTGTAGGAAATGGAGACAGATACTTTGTGTGCCGGAGGCACCATGGAAGGTTAGGAACCCCAGAGGCATCCAGGTTAATATCGGTAATGAATCAGTAATCAGGAAAGCCAGCTATTTGTAGCTGCAGCTGTCTGAATTTTCCTACATTACCAATATAAACAAGGACACCTATAGAACACCCAAACTTCCGTAGCACACAATAATTTTAGACTTTGCAGTGGCAAAGGTGGCATAGTAATTGATTGGTTTTCCGCAGGGGGATGGTTAGGGTTAGGCATTTGGGAGGGTCAGTTCGGGTTATGCATCGGTGGAGAGGTTGTTTGGGGATAGTCATTGGTGGGGGGATTGGCTAGTGTTAGGCATCTGTGGTGGGATTGGTTAGGGTTGGGCTAGGCATTATGGGGGGGAGGGGAGAGGGAGGAATCGGTATAGAGATAGAGCTCATGTGAGAATAGGGTTAAGTTTAGCGAAAGGAAAATATTGGCAAATATTACTGATATTTTACTATCAGAATTACCACTGCTTACTAGTAGAATATCAGTACAGATGTTGTACTAAAGGACAACTACCAAAGCTTATGTTTTATGCAGAACAGTAGTAATGCAAAGCAGCAGCACACACAAGAATAATAGTATTTTTCCCCCCTGCTTTCCCCAGACTGCACCACCTATGCAGCTCCCATAGAAACAGGCAAATCCATGTGACAGAGGGGTCGCGGTTACATACAGAAATGTCTGCGGTTAAAAAGAAACTGTAACCAATAATTGAACTTCATCCCAATCAGTAGCTGATACCCCCTTTACCACGAGAAATCTTTTCCTTTTCTGAAACGGATCATCAGGGGGGTCTGTATGGCTGATATTGTGGTGAAACTCCTCTCACAGTGTGATGTCATAACCATGGTCCTGACATCACACTGTGGGAGCCTTATTGCATTGTGGGAAATAACAGCTGTTTGCAACTGCCAAAAATGCATCATCTCTTTCCAGACACATCAACAGCCAGCAGTAAAGATGCTGCCATGTGATAAATGTCAGAATGTAAATTAGGGAGAGGAAAGGTTTTAAAATGGGCAAACATTGACTTAAACATTTAAAAAATAATTATTGTAAAAATGAAGCACTTTTTTTAATTGTGTTATTTTCACTGCTGTTCCTCCTTAAAGAAAACCTGAACTGAACAGTAAAAGTCAAAATAAACATACACAAGTCATACTTACCTCCTGTGTAGTCTAGTCCTCAATCTCTTTTTCCTCTCCTGCGTCCTGTTTGTCCACTGTGATCAATGGAATTCTCCGTCCTCCATTTTGAAAATGGCTATTACCCCATAACAGCTTCCTGGTCAGCACACTGTTAAACTGTAACATTGCCCACTTGAGCCATAGGGAAACATAGACACATCAGTTCTCCTCTCAGCTATAACTGACAGCAACTGATATATAACTGACAGCAACTGATATATTTCAGATCTGACAAAATGTTGTCAGAACTGGAAGGGATCACTGTAAGAAGAAAATGGTGAGCTTCTGAGAGGAACTGACAGCAAGGTAACTATGTAATCTTCATTTCAAGTTACCTCATGTGTTTATTTTAAATAATTTTACTCAGTACAGGTTCTCTTTAAAGTGGATCCGAGGTGAACTTTTACTCATTGCATAATTGTGTTCCTTTCCTATTGTTTATAGGGCATTCCTCAAGCCAAATACTCTTTTGTTTTTGTTTTAATACTCTAATTCCCTAAAACTAATTAAACTAAATAAACCACGCCCACAAGTTTTCAGAGAGCCTTGGCAGTAGCAAGGGCTCATGGGAGCTCAGTCTGGGCAGGAGGAGGAGGAGGTGTTACTAGCCATTGATTTCAGAGGCAGAGGGGAGGAGGGGGCTGAGTGCTCAAGATACAGATAAGCCTGCCTCTGTGTAATGTTTACAAACAACATGTCTGCTGTCATTGTATCACAGGAAGAAATAATCATTTTCTATTAAAGCTGTTTGCAGCTAGATTTGCTGTGAAACTATCTAAACTTTAGATAAGATATATAGACAAGTTACTTGTTATAGTTAGTTTTTCATCTCGGATCCGCTTTAAGTAAACAAGAACGTGCTCTCCCCCTCCTTCCTGTGTGAAAGTTGAGCCAGCACATTACCAACAGAGTCTTTGAAAAAACGTGTGTGCTTCTTAGAGATGTCGCGAACATAGAATTTTCTGTTCATGAACGCGAACTTCAGCAAATGTTTGTGAACAGGCGAATCTGGCAAAGCGCCATAGACTTCAATAGGTAGGCGAATTTTAAAGCGAGGAGAACGCCAGCGCATACCACTAAGGCTGCATCTGAAATGACCACCAGCTCAGTGTGTAGCACCTAAATAGATTTTCTGCACACTTCGCATTCAATTCAGATACAAATCATATGTAAATCTGCTACTACTTATCATGCAAACAGGAAACTCAGGAGGAGGGGCTGGGAGCAGCTAACCTGACAGTTACATAGTTACAAACTTAAGGAAAGGTGGGGGGGGGGAAGGCTGTGCATCCCTAAACACATGTTGCAATTGAATGGTTAATCGCACAGTGGTGCAAGTGTCTAGTATAATATACTTTGCATGCAAACCATATTGGAAGCTAAAGTTCCTCCTAGTTTAATAAATGTTAGCACTTGTCTTGGATGCAGGGCATGTATTTTTCAGTCTGGCAGAGGCGGTATATGCCTGTGCGATTAACCATTCAATTGCAACATGTGTTTAGGGATACGCAGCCTTTCCCCCCCACCTTTCCTTAAGTTTGTAACTATGTAACTGTCAGGTTAGCTGCTCCCTGCCCCTCCTCCTGAGTTTCCTGTTTGCATGATAAGTAGTAGCAGATTTGCATATGATTTGCATCTGAATTGAATGCGAAGTGTGCAGAAAATCTATTTAGGTGCTACACACTGAGCTGGTGGTCATTTCAGATGCAGCCTTAGTGGTATGCGCTGGCGTTCTCCTCGCTGTTCTAACCTAAATTTAAAACCTTGGGAGCAGCTAAGCAAAAAAAATGTGTAACTTAAATTTGGTAGGTCACTTGCCCGGAGGTCTGCCTCACCGTGGCGCAAGTGTCTAGTATAATATACTTTGCATGCAAACCATATTGTAAGCTAAAGTTCCTCCTAGTTTAATAAATGTTAGCACTTGTCTTGGATGCAGGGCATGCATTTTTCAGTCTGGCAGAGGCGGTGTATGCCTGTGCGATTAACCATTCAATTGCAACATGTGTTTAGGGATGCGCAGCCTTTCCCCCCCACCTTTCCTTAAGGCGAATTTTAAAACCTACAAAGACTGTTTCTGACTGTGCACTAGTGTGCACACAGCTCTGTGTGGGCTGTGGAGTGTCACACACACAAAAAACACAGGAGACCAATGTTCTATCCCTCAATAAGGCTGTTTGAAGTGCGTTCACAGCAAGTGAGGAACAAGAACACAGGCCTAGCTAATGCTTTCCCTACCTATCTGAAGCAAGTCTGACCCTGCTCTCACTAACAGTCAGCAACCAGCGGAGAATGAATCCAATATGGCCACCGCAAATTCTTTTTCATAGGGGGGTTGGGGGTCCAGGAAGGGGTGCTAGCTGGCTGCCATCTGTCTGCTGACTGTAAGGGGTCAAAGTTTAGCTCAATAATGATGTATAGGGGGCGAATCGAAAATGTCAAATGTTCGCTATTCACCGCAAAAGTTTTATCTCTTTTTTTAAGCTGAAATACATGATGTCTGCCGTTGCTAGGCAATGGCAGACAGCCAATTGAAGGCACAGCAGTACGCACATGCTTTCACTGACTCTTCTGTGTACAGATAGTGAGATAGGTTGTCACTCCCTCCTCTTACAAACCCCTGCTAACTCGCACAGGCAAAGCTTTTCCCAGCAGTAAGGGCCTGAGCCCACTAACACAGTTGTGTCTGCCTCAGTCCACTTTTCAGCATCTGCAATATTGATGTGTAACTGAAAAGTGGATACAACTGTGTCAGTGGGCTTTGGGCCTGAAGGAGGAGCACATTCTTCTGTCCTTCACAGCAGAAATGTCACCAGGTCTTCGATACTGATACATTTTCCAAGGGAGCTGTGTAGATGGTACAGTCTGGGGAGAGCGGGGGAGGGGGGAAGAAAAAAAACTACTATTATTCCTGCCTATGGTGTTGCTTTGCATTACTACTGTGCTGGATAAAACAAGCTTTGATAGCTGTCCTTAAAGGAACACTATCAAGAAACGTTTTATAATTGAGATAGGAATTGTTTGGGAAGTGCTGCTAAGTACTGGTGTATACATTTCACTGGCAACCTCTTTGTTGACTGTTATCAAAATACTTTCACACTTTACTGATGCCAAAACTGACAGCAGAATGAGCCATGGGGGGAGGGGGAATTCCCCATTCACACTTCATCTGTTAATCATGTGTGTGTGAGAGAGAAAGCTCTCAGCAGCTGCAGCTGCTGAGTCCTGTGTCTCTGACTTAAGTGTATAAAGAGAGCAGAGGAAATGTAACTTGTTATAAACATAATAAACATTTGGAATTGTCTGCGACAACACAGCTTTTCATACTTTTTTTGTTTTCACAGAAAAATACTCTGTAGTCTGATATGCAACACTGGCTATGAAGCAGACACCCCTTCTGTAATAGATTTGTTTTAAATAAAGCTAAATCCTACATTTAATAAATTAAAGCTTTTGCCTTTAATATTTAACATGCAAAGTAGGAAAATGTTTACACAGCTACTTAGACATTATTTTTACGTTGTCATTTTAGAACACTTGGTTTAATAGTGTTCCTTTAATGGCTATTTCTGAAACCCAGATTTCAATGGCACCCATTATACATGTATCTGTAGCCAATAGTCACTTGCTCGAGTCTACCTAAATTGCATAGAATTTTTAAAACAGTCTAATGTGTGACTGCTTTCCAGCAAATCAACACACCCCAAACTGGAGCACTGTAAACTTTTTACGTTTATTCATAAACATAATCTTTAGGAAATAAATCAAATTTCCACATCTATAATGGACAGTTGCAAATCACAAGTTTAGGCATGTGTAAATTGTCATTTTGGAGACTTGACTCTGACTGGCAGGACCTATGAAAGATCAACGTCCAACATATTCAACATAGATTATTCTCCCACTCAGAACACTTCCAGGCAATTGTTTTCCATGATTAATCATTAACAATATGCTGCAGATGCATAACCCCCCCAAAGAACATAAACTTTTTCAAAGCATTCTAGGTGGATGTTAAAGGACAACCGAGGTAACGTGACATGATGAGATAGACATGTGTATGCAAAATGCCAAGTACACAAATAACTATGCTGTGTTCCTTTTTTCTTTCTCTGCCTGAAACTGTTAAATATCAGGTATGCAAGTGACAGTTTTTGTCTGGGTCGGGACTAGGTCGGACTGGGTTATACTATAGCATAACCCTCCCTGATAAAGTACTTACAGCCATAAAACATTTCCTGGCTGTACATGGCTTCTGAGAGCAGGAAAGAAATAAAAAGGGTCAATAATTTATAGATTTGAGCTCTGACATACTTCAACGAATGTGTCATTGAGCAGAGACAAGGAAACAGTAAAAACTTAAAAACTAGACTTAAACATAAAAATAAAACTGTGGAATATCTAAAAAAAGTCATTTTTAGGAGACCGAGGATAGATACAATTGTTTTTCTCATCAGTTTATTTTCACCTCGGATGTCCTTTAAGCGAAGAATGGCTTTGGTTTTCGTAGGTTTCCATCAGCATCATTTTCTGTTTCGAGCTAGGTATTTCTTGATCTCATCAATTGCATCTTTTTTTGTAATAGAGTGCCATTGTGGTGGCATTTTTCCTCTCTCTGTGAATGTAAACTCATAATGCTGCTCAAGTTCCTTTTGGAAGTGGCAAGTCACCCATTTCCAGTAATGTAAGGGTGAGTCGTCTGGAGTAATAGACCAGGTATTGTAAGGGGGTCCAGCTTTTCTGTACTTCTCATAAGGAATACAAGTGCCATCTTTAAGTTCAAAGTTACCATCACCTGCAACCTGAGCACTGCAGTCCTCCACAACAAACAGCTTTGAATTGCCGTAACGCCAACCTATTAAAGCCTGAGGACGGTGAAATGTAGCACTGTGATCTCCAGCATGCTTGGGTATACTATTTGTACATACAGCACCACAAAAGGGACACTGTGCGAAGCACCCACAACAAAACTGCTCAGAAAAAATCTCTCTAACTTTTTTTTGAAGATTAGTGAGGTCACAACAAAAAATACTTTTTTTCAGTTGTTTTACTGAAATTTTCAAAGCCTGTGTCATGGCTTTCTTCAGAAATTCCATATCAGTTATATTCTGATATTTCTTACTTATAAGGTCATTACGTGACAGCTTCACTTCACTTCCAAGCTGGGAACAGAATGTCTTCAACCATTTGCTGATGCTATCATTCCTGCCTACCAAAGTAGCTGTTGTATCAATTGCATTTAATATAATATTTCTAATGTCTTCCAGGTTAAGGTTTAGAATTTCGGACACCTTTGTGTTGCCATCAAAGTACTGCTCAACACATTTTTCAATAAAGTCACTGACTGCGGATTGAGGTTTTTGGATATATTCGAGATAATTAAAGAACTCTTCTTTCTCTGCCAATGAAATAAGTAGATACAAATCCAGTTCCTCTTTGTTTCCATTTAAAGCTCGACGCTGACTCCTCATGTTCCCAGCAAAATCTATTGCAGATTTCTCATAGACCCCTTCTTGTATGGCCTCTTTCAACTTGCTACAAATGTTTCCCTGATAGACGATCCTAATAATTTGCCAGAATTCATCTTTCCTATTTGATAAATGGACAACCGGGTCATTGGCTTTTCTAAAATCTTTGGACATCTTGTCAAACCTTTTGGCTGCTTTGTGGCACAAGAACAGGGATGCAATTAAAGTGTAATCTCTTCTGAACGTAAACTTCTCTAACTTATTGCGTATTTCAGATTGCAGCATGTTCAGAATTTCATGGAAGTAAACAGACTGGTAATCCATCTTCTCCCACTCTTTTTGTTTAAGGAATTCATCTAGTTTTCCTTCTAAAATCTGTGTAGTACGCTGTATTGTTTTCTTATCATCTTTTGAAAGGCATTCACAAAACATGGACAACTTGGGTTTTTTAAAAATATATTTTGAGAATTCATCTACTAAGTTTTTCCATATATAGGACTCCTTGATGGTATCAATTATGTTAGCTTCCTTTTTAAAGCCTTCTAGAAAAACATCTTCTAAATCAGTGTAAATGGTTGGCTTTTCAAAAATAAGAATATTTGTTTCCTTCTGCACTTTAATGATCAGAGATTTCCACCGTTCATCAAATCTTTGCTTCAGTTCTTCTTCAGGGATATCCTTTCCTTTCATGGACAGGGCCAAGTCTGTAATCTCCATTAACACTTCATCTTCAAATTTCTCCATGAAATTGTTCACTTTTCCATTGATCTTCTTATATTTGATCATCTGATCTGCTTTTTTCTTCACCTCTTCTATTAGGTCATTTCTGACTCGAACTAGTCTGGTTCTAGTATTCTCTGACCACTGAATCAATATTTCTTTGTCTTTTTCATCATCAAAAACACCTTCAAAGTTTCTAAGAATCTCCTTGTAACTTGGTTCAAACTGTTCCCCTAGCAGCTTGATATTTTCCTCCATAAATTCATTGTTGTGAATTTGGTTAATGATTTGATTTTGAATGGTCAACATACACTTTCTTAATGTCCAAGCCCATTGGCTGTATTTAGCTTCCAATTTGTTGTATATGGCAATCTCAGGGGAATTTTTAAAGCTGAATACAAAATTCTCATTAAGTAAAGCATTCCATAGATCATTAAGTCGAGCTTTAAATGTGGAAATACATAAACAATTTTGCATTTCTTCTTGTTTTCCGGAGTCTAGTATGACTTGTCTTAGCTTCTGAACATTCTGGCTGTAACACGGATTTGGAGGAGCCATGGGAGGGTCACCTTTCCAGAGTTGATCAAAGTAGTGGATGTGTGCATTTACATCAAACCTGATGACATCATTAAAACAGGTGATATCACAGCGTTCTTGCTGTGCAGCACAAAGGGCCAATTCATTCAGTTTCTCTTGAAGTCTCCTTCCCTCCAGGTTTTTCTCTTTGGCAGTTATCTCCCCACCATTTTGATGGACAAATACACAGCTGGGCCTTAGATTGAACTTTTTCATCCTCAAAAATGCTTGAACCGCAATCTGTAAAATGTCTTGCATTTCAGAAGGGTTTTCTCCAAAAACATTAATTAATGAGATATTACTCAGTCCAATTACAAAAGTAGCCAGTTCATTGTCATGATTAATTGTAGTTTTCATTGACAGGTCAACAGCTCTCAATCCCTCTGTATCTACAACAAGTATATAGTCAAAATTGAGCTCTTTTCTAAGTTGTTCATCAACTTTTATAAGTTGCATAAACGCTCCTCTGGTACCTCTGCCAGCACTCACTGCAAACTGAAGTCCAAACATAGCGTTGAGCAGAGTGGATTTTCCAGTACTTTGTATGCCCAGGACTGTGAGGACATATAGCTTTTTATCTCCTAATCTTTCCACCAGCTCATCCAGAATTGCTCCAATCCACTTCAGTGGCACGTGGGCAGTCTCACCATCCATCAGCTCAATGGGATACCCCGAAACCATGAGATGTGCTGCAATCTTTGGCAATGTAAAATAGTCATTTTCATTTCCTGGAAAGGTTTCTGAAGCTTCATAAATTTGTCCCAGTTCTCTCAGAATATGTTCAAGCCCAAATCTTGACCTTTCAATTTCTTTTGATAGTTTCTCTAAGTCATACTTTAAACTTTCTATAATGACTTTATTTGCTTTTTTTTCCTGTTCCTCCTTAATTTGTGTCCATTTTTTGTGGTAGTTCTCTTGCAGCATGGAAAGAGATTTTGAGGATAAATCATCCAAATACATTTTTAACCAATGGAGAAAGTGCATGTTTAATCCTTGGTTGGCTTTTCTTAGACTGCCTAGAAAGTGTTTCAAGAAGTCATTGAGAGGAGAGGCTCTTTTTAATTGTTTATCCCTTATTGCACTTTTCTCAGATAAAATGTTGCTCTGGTGTTGCCTAATACTCGCATTACTCTTTTGTTTAAGTCGAGCCATTTCTTTATCTTTTTCACACCATTCACACCAGAGTTCCCCCTGTAGAGGAAGAAATGCCTCCTTCCAGATGGATACGTCTTTTGCTTTTAACAGTGACAGCAGACCCTGAGCATCTTCTTTTCCTTGCTTGCATTGGGTTTTGTCTTCATCCACTACAAACCCATGTTTTCTGGCTATGTCCGCACAGGTTTCAAGTGAGTATTCTTTCTTTGAGTTGCTTAGTAAAGATTGTATTGTTTGTGATATGTCTTGTATCATTTCTGCTTCATTTCTGTTTTTAAGACATATGTTAACTGTGTTTCCTTTTCCAATTTGACATTTCTCTTTGTCTGCCAATAGACAGATGAGTGATTTTGGGGATTTTTGTAGCTGTTGTAACATTTCCTTCCCTCTCATGTCCAGCTCTGAGAATACAACCACAATGACCGAGGAAATTTTTTCTAAGAATTTCACTTGCCGGTTATGTTTTTGGGCATCACCATGAAGGTTAGTAAATGCAATGCAATCATCAAATTGGTCATCCTCCTTGCCACCAGGAAAATACCAGGCAATCTCTGTAACTCCGTTCATCAGTAAAGCATTGTTTGTGCTGCCTCTGCAGTGCCGATGAAAGAAAATATCGTGTTTCTGTTTACTAATCAGCCAGTTCATCAACTGTGATTTTGAGGAAGAAGATTGGCCAAGACGAAGGAAGGATACGATGTGAGTCTTTTCTTTCTTTATAAACTTGTCATAAGGTGTGCCACATTTACATTTCTTTTTCAGATTCTTTTTTATTTCTTGAAAAGACCAGAGTGGGAATTCTATAGAATCTGAATTGGGTTGTGGTACCAAAAGTGGAAGAGCAAACTGACAATTTGAAAGTTTTGAGTACAGATACTGTCGCATGAAATCATCAGCACAGTGGAAAACTGACATTTGAACATCCATTGGATGGATAGCCTGTTCATTTTGCTGTTCATATTTTTGAATATTGCTATGTGGAAAGATATCTATGACATTTTCTCCCCCATCAGCCTGTGCAGTTAGATGGCTACTCTGTGCACACTGGACATATTTGGCATTGTAGTCCAGCATGAGCAGTTTCTGCAAGTAAAGAAGGGGAAGCTGTGTTTCTTCAAAATCGTGTTTTTCCGCCAAATAAGACAGACATATTTTGCGAGCATCCATTATCTTCATTTTCTGTGGGTAATATTTCTCAAGGTCCAGCTCCTTCAGCAGGGATGAAATGTTGTGGACTTTTGTACCATAAATATTGTACTGCTTACTCAGACAAGAAGCTAGTTTGGAATTGTCTATAAAATTGCTCTTGTGATTGTCTTTAATAACAGTCCATATTGGCACCAGCTGGGATCCTCTGTGTATAACACTCCAAGTTTTGTTACTGGTCACAAGACCCGATTTCCATTGCAAGAAAGAAGCTGCTTTGGATGGACCTTCAGTTTTAGCAATAGAGACCTGAATATCTTCCTGAAATTTGGATGTTTTTGAAAAGTCCACAGATTCCGGAGCAGTCAATAGAAAGTCACTATCCTCTCTGAATGCAGCACAGCTAGTACCCATATAATGATGTAATGCATCTGATGTGGCCTTTTTGGCTTTTTTAATTTGGTTGAAATCATCTACTTTCATTGATACCTTCATCCAGAATAGGCCACCAAAATGTATGGGGCCCGAGTTAACATGTGATCCAAACCTATGAAAAAAATCTGTACATTTTCTTGCTAAATTCTCTTCATTTGCATGTACAAAAATTGCCTTATCAATGTCTTTTAAAGCACTTAGTGCAGACTGGGAAAGCCTTAGCTGGTCCCTTCTGAGGTAACATGAAGCTAAGGGGATGTAATTATATCTGGTTGCACAAACATAATTGTGTTGGCATGCATGTTCACATTCTGATGAGTTGCTATGTGCAGAACTTCCCTTTAGACCAGGCACCAGGAAATGATCAAAAACTAAGCCATGTAAGTTCAACCCCTGGTTTTTAGCTGTTTTTTGAAAATCACATTCCTCTGTAGGAGAGAGAAATTCCTCCTGCTGAACAACAGAGCTTTGTTCTGGCCCAGCCAGTCTGATGTCTGATGGAATACACAAAACTGGTTCACGTTTTACAACCTCATCTTCCATGTTTTTGGTTTGGAAAATTCCCTCCAGTGCTAGGCCCTCAGAAGCATAACAAATAACCCCTGCATATGTTAAGTTCTCCCTTTTTGAAAATGACTCATTTTTGAGGATAACATCCTTTTCTAAATATTCTATAAGATCCCCGTTTGGTTTCTCTTGGGGTTGTAAGCAAATTGGATGAATTTCCTGAGCTTTCCACATTTCTCGTTCATGTTGTTGAACATCCTCATCCTGTTGAGTTTTCCCTTTAAGGTGCAATGCTTCTGGGTGTTCCAGTTTGTTAAACGCTTGTTTATTTTTCCCTTTCATTAACAGATTTCTCTTTGTTTGCACTTCAGCAATATCTTCACTGCAGTCACAAAGATTGAACAGTTTACGTAGCGCTCTCTTTTCCCAGGGATGTTGAATCTGCTTCTCTATTTTTGCAAAGTCTTCGGGCTGAATATTTTCCAATGACTGAACATTTTTAATACCCAACTCTTCCTCTATAATGGGAAGCCATAGCTTAGGATCCAAGCCAGATTCTTTAATTTTTTTGACAAGTTCGTTGTTGGAGGGATATTCATCATCAGGTTTGTTGTCTGACATTTCTATGAAAAACATGAAAATAATCTATTAGTGGAACATAATTCATATTATACAGTAAAAGAAAAAGCTAGTAGGCACTACAGCAGTATCAGATTGAGCAATAAGGCCCGGTTCACATCTGCATTTGCCAACGGAGCTGGCTGTACGGTTCCATGGTCCGTTCCTCTGAACGGACAAAAAAATGCTCTGGCCCTAATTTTCCGGACCGTTTTGCTCAACGGAATGGAAACGGAAGGTTTTGCAGCTACATAGTAACAAATAGAAAACTGACAGTTTACAGCACACTGGCTGTAAAAACTGACAGTTTTTCCTGATCCTGATAGCCGGATCAGTACGACCGGCTCCGCAAAAAAATGCTAATGTGAACCGGGCCTTCATCTGTGATCTATTACATGGTCAGGGAAGTAGTATTAGGCAGCATCACTCACCCTATTCAGCTTATTGTGCTCTGGAGTAAACAGTAGTAATTCAAAATGTAATCGGTAGAGGTAAAAATCCAGCACTGCAGAGCACAGTGTCATTCATTCAGCCTAATTATTAGGAGAGGGCAGGGCCGGGCCGAGGCATAGGCTGGAGAGGCTCCAGCCTCAGGGCGCAGTGTAGGAGGGGGCACAGAATTCATTCAGCTGTCATTCCTAATTGTGTTTGAAGCAGAAAGAAATAAGAAAAGGGGATACATGGCAGTGACTGCAAGCCAGATAACTAGATATTAAGGTGTTGGGGAGGTTGTGGGCCATGTGGCGCCTCTTAGTCTAATAGCAATCAGTGTGTGATGGCTGAGGTGGCAGGGATGGAGGGGCGCACTTTGGTGTCTCAGCCTTGGGTGCTGGAGGACCTTGTCCCGGCTCTGGGAGAGGGAGGAGCCCAAGGTAAAAAAAAAAAAAACAATTCAACTGTTAGTACTTGAGACTGTTCTACCTTAAGGAATTCACAATCAGGAGAAATGGTGTTCTCAATAAAAAAGGTTTTTATTATGCACATCAGACAACACATTTCGCGGGCCAAAACACCACTTCATCAGGTCAAGTTCAAGTGGTGGGAAATTAACCCAATCGGGAAAGACCCTGAGTGCTTGGATCCTGAGCATTCGTCTTTGAATTATTAAAAAAAAAAGATACAGGCGTTCAGGGTCTATCCTGATTGGGCTCATTTCCTGGCACTTGAACTTGACCTGATAAAGCTGTGTTTTGGTTGCAAAACGTGTGCATAATAAAAACCTTTTTTTATTGAGAACACCATTTCTCCCGATTGTGACGTCCTTAAGGTAGGACATTATAGCGTACTAACAGTTGAATTGTTTTGTTTTGTTTTTCACCTTAGGCGCCTCTCTCTCCCCTGCTAATAATTGTGAAGAAACCCTCTACGAGGGTAGCATCCTTCAATTTTACTGTATGTCTAGTTGAAGCCTTTTTCAGGGAGCAGCGACCATCTGATCTTTTCTGAAAGGCCAAGTGGGGATTTTATTTTCCCCACATGCTGATTTTAGTGGTTGCAAACGTTCCAACCTGCCTTTGTGAGTATAATTGTTGAAGCTTTGATTGTTCCACCATATATCTCTACGTTTTTGCATGAACGGGCTCCCGGTGTCTCTGCGCTTTTTTTCTTCTTACAAGTTCTTGATTTAATCAGCCTAGGTCACAAGTAGTAAATACATACTTTTGTGCGCTGGACTGCAACAAGCAGAAATGGTCTTACCATCAGTTAAGGGGGATGGCAGAGGGTGCAGGAAACGCATAGCTAAACGGCCGTTTCGCATGGTGGTGCTTCTTCAGAGGCTTGACCACTAAAGCCTCGGAAGAAGCACCACCGTGCAAAATGGTCATTAGGCTGCCGATTTGCATCCTGCACCCACTGTCATCCACCTCACCTAATGTTAGGACTATTTCTGCAGTCCAATACACAAAAGTATGTGTTTTCTATGATTATTCCACAAAAACAACCTGCTGCTCTATAATTCTTGCAAAGTGAAAACTTTATTGGCACATGACTCTTAATAACACACAATAATTGACTTATTGGTCAGAGCACTCCCCACACATAGTGCAAACACAAATCTCACCACCAACCATACACTAAGCTGACTGTTTTAATAATCTATGCCAGGAAAATGTTGGAAAGCGTAAGCGCACCAAGCATGCTGTTATAAGCAACCGCAGACGCACAGCCTTCAATTGAGGTAGGGGTCTGCTTCATTGTACAAGCGTGGTGAGTGCTGCTGGTGCAGCGAGATGGTATCAGCTTCCTATATTCCTGAGACTGAAAATACATTGTGCAGCTTTACGGTGGCCACACACGATACAATAAAATGATCCAATGCATGTACTGCTACTTTTCAATCAATGATCATATGACTGAAGACTAGTACAGTTAAAGAAATGCTGTGATCACATGATGCAGGAGTATGGGGCTTATAATAACATGCTTGGTGCTCTTACATTTTCCAACATGTGCCTGGCATAGATTACTACAACAGTCAGCCTAGTGTATGATTGGTGGTGAGATCTGTGTGTGCACTACGTGTGATGAGCACTCCGACCAATAGGATGATTTTTTTTGTGTGTTTGGGGGAGGGGGTTATTAGGAATTGTGTATTGTTAACAGCCATTTGCCAATAAAGTTTTCCACTTTGCAAGAATCATAGAGCAGCAGGTTGTTTTTGTGGAATAATCATATGTTGTAGTATGCAACCAGGTACTCCTTTATACACCAAATAGCATAAGATTGATTAGGCTGCAAAATTGGTATTGTTCTCCTGATCTAAGTAAGATTGTATGTATTTACTACATGTGTCCTATGCTTAAATGACACTTTTGCACTGTAGTGCTGATTTTCATCTCCATTGAAAACATAATTCACATTATTCCTGAACTTGGGGCACTGTCAATGCATTAAAATTAACTATTAGTGAAGCAAAATTCATATGAATCATGAACATTGTTCAGATAATAGAACAATTAGAAGTTGATTCACGAAATAAATATTAAATCAGCGTGACTTAATTTTGTTGCCATGCACAATACGTGTGCTAGTGGCAGCGTAGCTAAACAATGGGCGCTGCTTACAAAAGCCATGCAGTAATAATGTACCGCTACATGCCCCCCCCCCCTCCCCTCCCCCTACCCGTTTAGCCAATAACTTTTACCCACCATGCTCCATTATGATATATCAGGCCAAAGGCCTTTATGAATTGGAGGAGAGCGCTTTATGACTCTGTCTTGTTATATTTTTGCTTTTAGGAATTAAAGAGGGAGGGAGCTGTGCACACTGCAGAGCAGAACTGTTTTGCTGTAACTTTTTATCAATTATTTAATTGCTTAAAGTGAACCTCCAGACTAAAATTTTTTACCTAAGCTCCACCCATCAAAGAAAAAAACGCCAAGGCTTTTTTTCCCTGATGCTGTGCAGAGCATGATGGGATTTCCTATGTTATTCACGTTGCCTAGCAAATGGGAGAGGTGCTTAGGACACAGGACAGTTGGAACTGTGTCTCATGCTCCCTGTCACCTCCTTTCAACCAAAAAGATGGCTGCCATCATGAAATCCAACATTTGCCTGTTCTTTTAAAACAGGGTGGGTAAGAGATTATATTACCTATCTATTTTAATTAACATAACTAATGTAACTTAATGACAGTATGTTTGTTTAGGCTGGAGTTCCTCTTTAACCTCCAAGGCGGTATGATTATCTTCAAATTTTAGGGTCTACAAGTGGTACCATTTTTTCACAACTATTTCAATATTTGCTGCTGTGCTCTCCATGCATATCTGTTATGGTGTGGTGTTTTGGTGTACACACTCAGAGTTTTCTGATTATTGGTGATCCGCAGTATCACCAGTAATACAGATATATTTGATTATATGGTGATCTGCGGAATCACCAATAATACAAATATTTATACGTACTCTGGAAAACACAAGGTACAGATGATATAACTTGTGGAAAACCCACCACACTGACGTTAACTCAGAGGGATGGTGACCTCTGAAAGAAAGGGCAGTGTGTGCGATTCTGCGACTAGGATAAGAATGCAGAATCGCGTTCCTCAACAGCAATGATATGCTGAGGAGTTACTGAGTTCCCCGCAAGGAGAACTCAGCAGAGTTAACCCTTTAGTGGACGAACCACTAAAGGGGGCGAAGTCAAACGGAAAATGGTTCGGTATCAGAACTGGCAAGGAAGTACCGAATCGACAGACAGAAATCAAGATCAGAGGTCAAGCCAAGGTCAGTAACAGAAAATCAGATGGGCAGAGGTACAGAATCGAGAAACACGAGTAGTCAGAAGCCAAGCCAATAGTCGGTAACGGTACGGGCTGGCGAAGTACAAAATCAGGAGACAAGAGAATAAACAGGTAACAGGCAAAAGGTCATACACAATATACAATGCAATTAGTACTTTAGGCTATCAACAGAATCTGGCTAAGTGTAGATCCCCAGCTCCAGCCCGTTCTAACACACTTTGGGATCTGACTAGGGTCTGAGTGCTAACACACAAGTATTCGCTGACTGCAGACAACTTGCAACTGACAGAATGCCTGCTTTTATAGTGTGCTGGACTCAAACAGCCCGCCCAGCCATTCAACCAATCACAACATGGCTCAAGGACCTTTCAGCACAGCTCAAGGACCTTGCTGAGGTCAGCTGACCAGCTGGTCAGCTGAATCTCCTTCTAAGAGTATAAAAGGCTCTACTGCACACGCGCGCGGCCCCTACGGGGTCCAGACTGTCATGAGAGGTGCCTCGGCGAGCAGCATGCCATGAGGCCTGTGAAGGTGTTCCAGGAGTGCAGCCTCGGCGTGGAGTACGCCAAGAGGTCTGCGACTGAGCAGTGAATCGTGCTGCCGCTGCGGACGTGGACGTTTCTCCGCGTTCCGCATGCGACTATGCGGGCGGTCGCGCTGCTGATGCGGACGCGGACAATCCTCCGCGTTCAGCCTGCTGTTGCCTCATTACAATATCTAGGAGAAAACATACAAAACTCCACATAGGGTAATAACGTTCAGTTAAGTTTCACTCAAACACCCAGGTGTCTGTGATAAATAGTAACACTCTTCTGTATGAAGCCATAACCCCCATGTCTAGATGCTCACCAGATACAGACCACCTCAGCTCTCTGGTGGGTCTTAAGATCTGTCTGCTTGTCCCCGGACTTTGCAGATGTAGCCCACCTCTATCTGTAAGTGGATTATGCGCTTTGTTGTAATAACCAAACAGGCCAGACGACAACCTATAAAACGTCTTAACTTCTATGGGCTTTTTAATCCAACAGCGAATCTCAATAAAACATAAAAACTTGAAGCTTCGGACAATCTCTGTCTGCTTCACCCGCCTGCGGTGCCAATATATCACCCACTGCCAAGAGGCATCTGGCAGGCTGTGGCTTGTGCAAGAGGATCCCACAGAGAGCCGGAGGAGATAGGCTCCTGACATGGCTGCTGCTGATTGGTGCATCGCCCTGTCAATCAAGGCTTCTCACTAAGTTACTGGCATTGATTATCTCGCGGTTGGGACCATGGCGCCATCACTGGGCCAATCACTGAATCTGCTTAGTTACTACAAGCCACAGCCTGCCCAATGCCTGTCCAATGCCGCCCTCCACCTGGTCAGCTGCCAAGTCACAATAGCAGTTACTGGTGGCAGAAAACCTCTGCAGGAATGTGACTTTTCCCACTAGTCTGGGGAAACAGAAGGACACAGGAGGAGCAAGTACGCGCATTTCACGGTCAGGGTATGCGCGTTCCCAATGTCGTTGGACAGTGCTGTAAATTGTTGTATTCGGACTATAAGATGCACTGACGTTTCCCCCCACTTTTGGGGAAAAAATGTCTCATGGTCCAAAAAACACGGTCTGTATACAAATACAATTTATTCACATCAAAGTGGGTGTGTGCAATTGGTTAAATGTACTAATCAATAAATATTCTTCCCATTAAATGCAGCTATGCTGGTGTGTTTTTGTACTTGTCTCTGTATGGTTTTGTTCCAGTGCTAACACCTGAGTAGCATGTCTATACAACTTTCATTTGCACAATCTTTTAGCATATAGTAATTATTTTATGTATGATCGTGATTATTAGATATCCCATAATGAAGCTCTGGTCTTCTCCGGGGACCCGCTGGCAGCCTGTAAGGTTCACCAGCCCCCGATGGGTCGGCGAGTGCCCGCACACATATGGGCCCAGATGATTGGATGTGTACTGCGCTTGTGCAGTAGTCTGTGCAAGTGCAGTTCGCTCCTGATGACATGGACGCTAGCGTGATTGCTAGCACACACCCAAGAATGTTGGCGAGCCTTACAAGCTGCCAGCGGGACCCCAGAGAGGACCGAAGTTGCGGCGAGAAACACAAATGATTTCTAGGGGCTGGAAGAAGCCCCAGGGAAGTATAACATTTTATTTCTCACCTTGTGAGTAGCGCTGAGCAGAAATTATGCCCATTCGTAATTACGCATCGTGATCATAATGCGAAACTTCGGGGGAATAGTGTAAGCAATTTCGTAGTTAATTGTTCCCATTCGTAATTACGCATGAATTTACACATAATTTCAGTCCGACTTTGGCGGTGAATAGCAAAGCTCCCATACATACCATTGCTACCAAAAATTGCTACATATGTTAAGAAGAATAGTGGGTACAAGTTATAAAAATAATTGTTCAAGAAGACCTTGTAGTTTTTGAGAAAATCTATTTTAAATATACAAAAAAAAATGTTTTTTAAACTGTTATTTTTCTAGGTTCAAAAAACATTTTTCTTTGCATATTTAAAATAGATTTTCTCAAAAATTGCAAGATCTTTTTGAAAAATTATTTTTTGACTTGTACCCAATATTCTCCTTAACATACTGTTGTAAGGTCTGGCAACGTATTCACCCACGAATCAGCCTCCATGTCCCAATCTATCTCCGCCGTCTTCGCCTTGTGTGGCGCGTCCCCGCTTGAACGGTAGGTGAGAGACAACACCTATCCGACTTCGGTTACACCCAGGCCTTTAGGGCGCAAGATATTGAGGCTGAATGCAGGGTGGGTATAGATAGATCACCAACACCAAACACGAGAAACAAAAGCAGAGTCCAATAACAGTCCGGGTCATACACAGGTATCTGAGATTCGCAGTACAGAAGGAGCAGGCAAGAGAGTAGTCGAGAGTTTCCGGGGTCAGTTCAGGCAGCGGGCAAGGAAGGTCAGAAATCAGGCAGAGGTCAAAAATCCAAGTAATCCAATAAAGAATAGTTTTCCAACTAGGATACATGCACCCAGCAACTAGCTAACGCTATCACGGACAATGACAGGAAGCACTTGGCAGACTTATATACTACATGCAACCAATCAGTGGCCGGCCACATGCACACAACAGCCAATCACACGCAGGCATTAATCAGCTGACAGTGAGACACACACCACAACAGGTCAGCTGACCCACCCAATACTGACCAGCAAAGTTTACTGAGAGTATTAGCCATAGCACAATGGTCAAGCTCACCACCTCTGACATGGGAGACCAGGGTTCAATCCCAGGCAGGGTCAGAAACTATTATTTCATATTATTAAAATGAACGCCTGCTAAGTGTCAGCTGACTCTACCTCAATGGTCGCCTCAGACCATACTGCGGCCGAGAGGAGCGGATCCTTACAACTGTATGTAGCAATTTTGGCAGCAATAGCATGTATGTGGGCTTTGCTATCCAAAGTCGGCATGAAATTACGCATACATTACACGTAAATGCATGCATAATTACAAATGATTATGTGAAGTCAATTGAATTACGAATTTGTAATTAGGTATATGGGTAATGTGCGAAAATGTATGTGTAATTTCGTGTAATCGTAATTAGCAGATTACAATCATCACTACTTGTGAGTCCTTGAACCTCCCTGGCCTTCTATTAAGATCGCCAGGGCGGCTGCAGGAGGGTTTTTTTTTTAATTAAAAAAAAACTGTTTCATGCAGCCAACTGAAAGTTGACTGCATGAAAGCCCACTAGAGGGCGCTCCGGAAGCGTCATTCTGATCGCCTCCGCAATGAGCAGCCTTCCTTGTTTTGCTTACATCATCGCCATAGCGACGAGTGGAGTGACGTCATGGACGTCAGCCGATGTCCTAACGTCAGCCGCCTCCGATCCAGCCCATAGCGCTGGCCGGAACTTTTGTTCCGGCTGCACAGGGCTCGGTGCGGCTGGGGGACCCTCTTTCGCCGCTGCTCGCGGCGGATCGCCGCAGAGCAGCGGCGATCAGGCAGCACACGCGGCTGGCAAAGTGTGCTGCTTTTTATTTGATGAAAATCGGCCCAGCAGGGTCTGAGCGGCGACCTCCGGCGGTGATGGACGGATATATTCGTCCATACCACTGAGGAGGTTAAGGAGCCAACCCATCATCATTTCAGGTGGGAAAGTAATATATTAAAATTGGGTCAGACTTGTATCAGATCAGATTTGATGACCACTGTCATAAGATAATTCTATAATGTGCATTCATATATCGCTTCATTACAATGATATCATTTATTAATCATGCACAGTAAGGGAAAGAGGCGCCCTGATTTGAATAAAAGCTTTTAAAACCAGTTCAAAAACAAAAAAGAAAAATGAGGTGGTATCTTACCTCAATGACGAAATCTCTGTAAACTTACAAAAGATTTTTATTTGAGCACAGGCAACGCGTTTCACGGGTCTGAGCCTGTTTCCTCAGGCCAATACAGTGCCAAATGACAGATATCATGTAGTATAGGGAGCCTCCTTAGAGAGGCTCCCTATGCTATATGATATCTGTCCTTAGGGAGGCTCCCTATGCTACATGATATCTGTCATTTGGCACTGTATTGGCCTAACCGGCATAAAGTCAAAAATCAATTCTTTATTTTTATCTGGTAAAAAAGTAATAAGGATGCTAACCAGGCATTCCAAAAGTTAAAATCACTATTACTTTTCTTGTTGATAAATGATCATTCCCCAGTTTACCTGACTCTTATTTAGTACACACAAAATTTGGTACACAAAAAGGAAGTTGCAGGACATGCTGGGTTGTTCTTTTTGCTTCTCTACTTCCTCTCAGACTTAACTAATGCAGCCTGATTGGCCAAAGTCTCTTTCCCTTCTGTTTTCCCCTCCCACACCTCTGTTTCTCTCTGATTGGGCAATATTTCTCATGCTGAGACAATGCACTTTCTATAGTGAAGGGCGGGCAACGCATACAGAATCAGGCAGAGAAGAGTAAGGGAGGAAAGGACATCAGGATTGGCTTAAAAATAGCCACAGTTAATATGGAAATGCTAAGAAGGATTTTCTCTTTTTTTACTGTAGAAAATTCACTAAAATCAAAACGTGGACAGTGCAATACATATGTTCTGTAAACAGAGCAAGTATTTATCTACTTATATATGTGTTTTTTTTATCTGAGATAGTATAGCGGACAGTTCCTCTTTAATGGTCTCCTGTTTACATGGGGGCTTGGTTATAAGTGAAGAGGGTGATGATAGATTGGGGTATAAGGGCTGAAAGAAGACAGGAGATCTGCTAGGCCTCACAGTATGATCGTTATTATTAGATATCCAGGAATCAAGCTATTATTAATAAATAGAATTAAAAGGTTATATCATATTTAAAGAAGATTAGGATTAAATAAGGAAGAAAAGTAAATTAATGCAAAATTATATTTTCTGCTTACCTTAAAGGTTCACCAGTGACCAGCATTGATTGAAATCGATCTGGGATGGAAATCTAGAAATGATTGGGATATAGTTGTTTGATATGTGTGAATTAGATATCTAAAGCTAATACCAATAACAAATTAAGATGGCTTAAAGGGGTTCTTTCGCGAATGAGGAAAAAAATAAAAAGTGGTTTATGCATAAACTATTAAACATCCTTCTAAAATAGTGTAAAAAGTTTTTTTTTTAAATGAATGGTTTCATCAATACAACATGTAAATAGTGACGGATGACGGCTGGGAGGCTAATCTATTTGTTAGGGATGGTTTATTTTTTACGTTCTTTTCACAACCATAACTGCTGCCTGCAGCCTACGTAGTTTTCAGTGGTATAACCCACTTCTAGCAGGAATCGCCGTTATAACCCTAATAGCTGAGCTCCGCTGAGCTGCTCAATATGTGTTTACATTGTTGCTAGGCAACCAGACCCCGGTACAGAGACTCATTTGTGAAAAGAGTCATAAGCTGTTGGGAGAATCAGTCCCATCCACACCATATGGTTCTTTGTCAGATTCGATTCAATTTGATTCGATTCATTGATATGATTTGATTCAATCTGACATGTCTGATTCATGATTCGATTCAATTCGATTCAAATTGAATCGAATCATGAATCGGACATGTCAGATTAAATCAAATCAATGAATCGAATCAATTTGAATCAAATCTGACAAAGAATCATATGGTGTAGATGGGACTGATTCTCCCAGCAGCTTATGACTCTTTTCACAAATGAGTCTCTGCACCGAGGTTTGGTTGCCTAGCAACAATGTAAACACATATTGAGCAGCTCAGCGGAGCTCAGCTATTAAGCCTCATCTACACGTGTAGATGAGGCAGCGATCCGGTTGCTCGATTAGCCGCCGGATCGCCTCTTCCGCGTCCCCGCTCGCCGCGCGGACGCTGGATTCGATTCCCCGCTCGTCCCCGCCGGCGCCGCTTATCTTCCGCTCGATTCCCTGCCATTGTCCCCTCGCGGGTAGCGAGCAGGGAATCGGCGGTGCGGAGATCCGTCCTGTCGGATCTTATCAATCGAGCCGCATCAGCGGCTCGATTGATAAGGAACATCGCGGCCGCATCTACGCGTGTAGATGCGGCTTTAGGGTTATAATGGTGATTCCTGCTAGAAGTGGGTTATACCACTGAAAACTATGTAGGCAGCAGTTATGGTTGTAAAAGAAAGTAAAAAAAAAAAACACCCCTAACAAATTGATTAGCCTCCCAGTCCTTCATACGTCACTGTTTACATTACATGTTGTATTGATGAAACCATTCATTAAAAAAAAAAAAATTTTTACACTATTTTAGAAGGATGTTTAATAGTTTATGCATAAACCACTTTTTATTGTTTTCCTCATTCGCGAAAGAACCCCTTTAAGCTGGCGGTATAATTATTTTCAGTTTTTGTTTCCAAAAGCGGTGCAATTTTTTCACAAGCTTTCAGACTCTGAAAATTATACCGCTTGATAGATCTGCAGCAGCCCTGCACATTCCACACCTCCGATGGATCCAACTCTGGAATACTGCTCTGAACTGCGGATTTCCATCCTAGGCCTGACTCTGGGTTACCGTCAGGATGGTTAATGCGGACCTGAACTCAGTACTTCCTCTCTGCTCTAAAACATACACAAAAGCATAATAACCTTTAAAGAAAAATATTCTTTAAATCCTGATATAAATCCTGAAGTTCATCTGCAGTGTGTCTACTTCCTGCTTTCATGGAAGCACACATATTATTAACATCCTGTGTTTACAAATTAGCTGCTCTGCCGAGGCAGTCAGCTGACACAGTCAGGAGATCAAATTACAACCTGTGCTTAGTCACAGATGAGGTGGAATTAGACAAGCTAAACTCTAAATACAAACAGGGTGCATTTCTCTAGGTTTTTCTTCTGTCCGGTGTGTTATAAACTGTTCTTATCACCTTGCTTCGACACCATCGTCTCACAGACTGTGAGATCACTTGACTCTCCACACAGCAAACAGGAAATAGACTTTCTCAGGCTTCTCCAATGTTTCCGTTATTTATTCAAGTCACAGAAAGACAGATAGATACAGTCATCATATCCTAGCTATGCAAATCTTCATGTTGCATTATAAGCTCATGATTAGACTCCCTGCTGAAGTCTATCAGGTACCTTCTTCCTACCTACGTTCCACTAAACTACCAATGTACAGCAAACATTAGATCAGATTACATAAAGGAAGAACATGCTTAGAGAAATAATTGGGTTCCAGTCAGTATTGCGAGCTAGTGCGGAAGGAAGAAGCAGAAGTGAGTTCCCCATCGCTCGCTCCAGATTTAATACCGACTAGGAAAGAGTTAAATATGACATCATCTTCGCCACCCCCTATATCAGTCTATTGGTGGACCCACTCGTGGTGTCATCATACCCGCCTACTCGATTAATAATCAATGAGGCACTTGACCCAGATGCAGGCATGTGGATGTTTAGTAAATATGGCCAATGTTTACTGTTCCTGTCCTGTAAGTGGAGGTCAGAGTAAACCGATGGCCTTCTCTTAGGAACATGTTCTCAGTATCTGCGTGTATCTTCTGCTACACGCAGACCCTGAGATGCCTCTGCCTGCATCACCAAACCTCTATCTATTTTAAAGGCATACACTGCGGACAAGCCTTTTACATAAAACTCAGGCCAAGTAACTGAGGCCTACTTAAATTATAACAATCCCCCCTAAAACGGCTTGACCCGCAGATCTCAGCGTCTGAACCTCCCAGTACCTGGTTTCTTTCTTGTATGTTTCACTTTTCGATGTTCGTGCTCACACAACTTCTCTGCTCTAGGCGGTTACCCCTGGAAGAGAGAGAGCAAGACCTCTTGGTCTTCCTGTAACCAGGCTCTCTGGGGAGGCCCTACTTCTAAGTCCCTCAATACCACATGCTCAGCATTTGCGTCACTTGCGTATCACTCACAAACTTGCATGACCACAGAAAAGTGAAACTCGTTTGTTTGTTACAAAACGGAGCAGTGCCAGGTGCCTTCTAAAAGAGCGCCTTTATACAATCAGCCCCATCATAGGTACTACTAAACCTATACCCGTAACCCTGTATATCCCTTAATTTAAACTATTGGTTCAGGAGATTGTTTATGAGGCACCAATCTCTGGATCAGGTTAATTTATTTTACGTAATTTTAACCCGCAACCTCACCTGGATAATGATGCCTAAAGTTGTCATCCCCATCCAGACGACCAGTGGGTGTAGAAAGAACTTTGGAACTGCAGATGCCCCGTCCGAGTGTCCCTGGAACATCACCGGAACCTTTGTCCACCAGGGCAGACTGGAACTCACCTGCTCATTTTTGTGTTCTACCTCGTTAAGATCACCTGTATCATGGTGAAATCTTACCTTTAACTTAGTGTACTGTTTGTTTAACCTTTGTAACAAAATGTGGTCGTCTTGGATCAAACCCTGTTCCCCTTCGTCCCATGTCGTGTTCTCTTTCAGGACGGGAACTACCCGTGAAACTTTGACCTTTAGAGTTCTCTTAACAATTTGAGAAACAACGTCATCCAGCCTGGATGACAGGATCCATATGGGATCTCCACTCACACAATATGTTCCCCTTGGAAAATCCCCCTTATTGGAACAATTATGAGAATATACCTTGAATGTATCATTAGACCTTATGTTAAAAAACCAAACCCTTCCTTCAGCCACCGGAACTATTGGTTTGGCTTCAGGGTGGATCTTTTGAATGGTAGCCTCGCATTCTGCGTTATTGAGCCTGCAGGCTTCTTCACTAAATTTGGCTTGCCCCGGCCAACGCAGATACTTCTGCCAGAATTGCCCACATGAGGACAACTCTACTTGCTTCACCTCCCCGTCTAGCACCAAAAAAGGTTGACCTCTCAGGTCCTGGTGTAAGACACGGGTTGAGGTGGGAACTAAGGAAGTAGCGGTGCCTAAAGGAATGTTGCACCGTTTCCATTTGTTCACCCAAACATCTCGAAGCTGCCATGCAAAAGATCCTTCTCCAGAAAAATTAATATACCTCCCCTTGTCCAATCTCTCGCTGACAAAATATGTCCCCAGCTGTCCTGATTGGACCTCTTCCCCCCTTACATCCTGAGGCACAATATGTACCTGAGGTCGGGAAGACTGTACTCTCTGCAATCTTTCGATTAAGAGTACCTCTTCACTTACCCAACTATCATGAGGATAAGCTGCTGCATATGGACTGTGTAATATCGTCCCCGGTTGTGACCCGTGTGGTGTGAATGGGGTTCCCTGTGTGGGCTTTCCCTCCCCCGGGACCGCTCTCCCCACCCTCTTTGTCACCTGGAAATGTGGCTTGATCTCGATTTTTACTTCTTGTTTCGAGAACCACCCACCCTTGGCTTTCCAGCCTTTATGTGTGTATAGTTGTTTCAGAGGCACTCTCTGTTGGTAGCTCCAGAGTGTGATGTGGTCCCCTGCGTCTCTCTGGTAAGAGAATTGACACCTCCTGCTCGTTCCTCTCCAATCTGGACCCATCTCACTCTGCATAACCAAGACAAGGTACCCCTGAATCACACACTCCACCTTTTGCATGTACCCATTGTACTGCAATGTACCTTTTAACAAACCTTTGGATCGGTGCATCGATTCTGGGAGTGTGGCATTCAATAGCAGATTTACACTGCCATTAAATTCCCCTCTGCCCGCACACTTGACCCTTCAGACCTTTCACCCACCTTGTGCCATGAAATTTGCTTTCTCCTGGCACAAGTGCTCTTTTCCTCCGTCCCTGCTTGGTCCGTCTGTGCCAAGCGGAGGGAGGTGTGAAAGGATTAGTACCTTTGTCACCAAACATTAACATGCTTGGGCCTTGCATTCTCATTAACCCCTTATTATACATGAGAATGTCCTCTCTTCGTTCTCCTAGGACGAAATGGCAACCTAGGATCACCATCAGCACGGTACTCCTTATTATAAAAGCACCACCTTGGGAAAGAAAAACATTAGCAATTTGCACTATGCTTTGCTCAGACAGTTCTTTTAGACGTTTTCCGATCTCAGGAACCTCGGTTTTTAGTCTCTTTCCCATTTCAGGAATCTCGTGTTTTAGTCTCTTTCCACTCTCAGGAATCTCGCTGTTCTCCAAGCTTAGATTGGCATCTGGAACCTTTCGCGTATCCGACTGACATCTCCAGCTTTGCTGCCAGCACGGCATCTGTCTCAAATCCATATTACCAAACACCTGAAATCGAAATACAAACAAATCAATTCTTATTAATGATTTGGGATTCGCCCTGCGGCTTGTACTCTTTACACTTTAAATTGATCAATATATATCGTAATTGATCTCGTTGCTTTATGGTTCTCATGAACTCTGTTTACTCTTATTGGTAGATTGGAGTTAACCACCCTGGCGTTCTGATAAGATCGCCAGGGAGGCTGCGGGAGGGTTTTTTTTTAAATTAAAAAAAAACTATTTCATGCAGCCAACTGAAAGTTGGCTGCATGAAAGCCCACTAGAGGGCGCTCCGGAGGCATTCTTCCGATCGCCTCCGGCGCCCAGAATAAACAAGGAAGGCCGCAATGAGCGGCCTTCCTTGTTTTGCTTACACCGTCGCCATAGCGACGAGCGGAGTGACGTCATGGACGTCAGCCGACGTCCTGACGTCAGCCGCCTCCGATCCAGCCCTTAGCGCTGGCCGGAACTTTTTGTTCCGGCTACGCTGGGCTCAGGCGGCTGGGGGGACCCTCTTTCGCCGCTGCTCGCGGCAGATCGCCGCAGAGCGGCGGCGATCGGGCAGCACACGCGGCTGGCAAAGTGCCGGCTGCGTGTGCTGCACTTTATTTGGTGCAAATCGGCCCAGCAGGGCCTGAGCGGCAGCCTCCGGCGGTGATGGACGAGCTGAGCTCGTCCATACCGCCAGGATGGTTAAACTTCACCCCCCTACCTCAGTACTATCCTCAGTACTTACCTGTTTAAAATATGCTCCCGCGGACTTCACCTTTGGAAGCTCGCTTCACCTTTGGAAGCTCTCACCACATTGCAGCTCACTCCACATCCCCCCCTATCTGTCCATGCGCGGCCGTCGCATGCACAGATTACGGATGCCACACCTGTTGCTGCTTTGCAGGTGAGCCTGCAATGCTCTTACTCATTATCGCATTTACTTATCTAGAACTTCATTGCGATACCAGCTCTGCTAGAAGTTCTGTGTGTTGTACCCTCTGATCAATGTTTGCCGTGCCACCACCTAAACTACCAAAAAATTGCTGCCTCCCTGTCGGAAGGAGCACTTTGCACTTAAACTACACAGGGTGCAGGGCTAAGCATACCAGCGTCACATGCCTGTATGCAGATCCCTGAATGCCCACTTGGTAGGTAGTCACATGGCAAACACCGTACTGATACACTGTCACTCTGTAAACGGCAATTCTATCATCTGCATAATTGCCCCATGAACTGCTGTCAGTCCTTGTTCTTTGTGCTACAATTGATAGGAGCTGGAAAAAACATCTTTGACCAATCAGTGGACGGAAAAAAACGCACAAAAAACAGCCCCAGCCCAGCATAGACCTCTCAGTCAAGCTCTGGCCCTGTCCACGAAAAAAAAAACGGAAAAAAACGTTACCGCTCTGCAGCAGCGGCGACGGAAACCCGGAATCGGTCAACTCCCTTTTTTCCACCTCCGGCACCCCCCTGATGCACTGTCCCCCTTTTCCTATTGGGAACTTATGCTGCACCACCCATTAAGGTGCCTCACTTACAGGAATAATCCCATAAGCAACACAGTACAGACCCATTTCCGATCTGTACTGCTCCGTGTGTCCCTGCACCAAGCTGGGAAACACTTCCTATTCTGGCATTCCTTTCCATGGACCCAGGGAAAATCTCTCGGGAAATACTTTGAGAACCGAGACACACAGGAGAATGTCTCTGTATTTCTACCCCCCTCCCTTTCAGCTGCTCTGCCCGGAGCCGCGAGCACAGCCTGACGTGACGTGGATCCCCCAGCCCCTCCTCCCCCCTGCCATGACGTGTGGGGGCCATGACTCACAGGGGCGGGCTCTCTCCACTGCCGCCATTTTGAGTCCTGGACTGCCAGCCAAGATGGCTGCTCCCATAGCAGCCTCTCGTTCCTATAGACCTAGGAGAGAGAACAAAACTCACACAGAACATACATTTGTTATGCATAGTTACACACAGCATCTATACATTTTACCGAGAGTCAGCCTTCCGCTACCTATACTCTCTGGGATGCTTGCCAAAAGTGAGACAAACTGCGTCACAGCTGCAATGCTAAATATTTTACATCGTAGCATCACCCAGGGACGTAGAAACCTCTCTCCCCTCACAAATCATCTGCAGCATAACACAGAACTATTCAAGCGTGCAGCGTAACTCTAAACCATATTAACAGCTAGTACTTCTGAGACGCACATTTATCAGTCTGACATGACTACAACATTAAACCTATATAACTTTTAGCGGCGCTGACTGGAACTAGATAAGCTTGCACCTCTCAGTACGCTCCTCTCTATCACCTCTCCCTCCCATCCAGTACTAACAGAAGCACCGCTGGCTTATCTCCTGCTGCGGGGGACCCCCCCCCCCCCCCTGTTTTCCCAGCCTCTGTAGAGACGGGGAGAGAAGAGAAGAGAGGAAAAAAAAAAAAAACAATCGACTTCTTTCCAGCAAAAACATGCCTGAGACAAATGCAGAGATAACCACTACGTAAATATACAACACAGGAAGCTTGAATCCGAAGAAAAAAAAAAAACCAAGCACCTAAACTCTGAAAGCAGCCTCCCCCCTCCCACCACGCGCGAGAGAGAAGAGAAGCCCGCAGCCACCATGCTGCAATTAACACAGAATGTACACATTAACATATTATACTCTCCTTGTTATAACACCAAATACAGATAACGCCATACAACAACGTAAACAAACTTGCCTGAGCAGCAGATTCTTGGCACTTCATCAGCATTCCCGCAACTACACCTGCGAAACTTCCATGGACTCCGGAACCTTCTGAGCGTTTAAACACCGTCATCTCCGTCCCCACACTGGACTGGCTCAGTGGATCTACATCTCCCACAGCGAGTTGCAAGCTGGCCTCGGAGTGTCCCGTCTGACCCATATTTCGGCTAGTGGCTACAGTGCACAATGCAGTCACAGTCTAACGTCCAAGAGTTTCGCCGCTGATTCTCGAATTGCCGCCGTGTGCTTGGCTCCCGTACACTCCCACTTATCAGTATCAGCTTGATAAGCTTTACCGTCTGCGTCCGTCTATTCCGCTTGTTTTGCTGTGGAATATCTTGAAAACTTCTTCTGCCCCCGGCCCGTCTGCCTGTTTTGCTAGGCAGGGAAGGATTTCAGGCACCAATTGTTATAAACTGTTCTTATCACCTTGCTTCGACACCATCGTCTCACAGACTGTGAGATCACTTGACTCTCCACACAGCAAACAGGAAATAGACTTTCTCAGGCTTCTCCAATGTTTCCGTTATTTATTCAAGTCACAGAAAGACAGATAGATACAGTCATCATATCCTAGCTATGCAAATCTTCATGTTGCATTATAAGCTCATGATTAGACTCCCTGCTGAAGTCTATCAGGTACCTTCTTCCTACCTACGTTCCACTAAACTATCAATGTACAGCAAACATTATATCAGATTACATAAAGGAAGAACATGCTTAGAGAAATAATTGGGTTCCAGTCAGTATTGCGAGCTAGTGCGGAAGGAAGAAGCAGAAGTGAGTTCCCCATCGCTCGCTCCAGATTTAATACCGACTAGGAAAGAGTTAAATATGACATCATCTTCGCCACCCCCTATATCAGTCTATTGGTGGACCCACTCGTGGTGTCATCATACCCGCCTACTCGATTAATAATCAATGAGGCACTTGACCCAGATGCAGGCATGTGGATGTTTAGTAAATATGGCCAATGTTTACTGTTCCTGTCCTGTAAGTGGAGGTCAGAGTAAACCGATGGCCTTCTCTTAGGAACATGTTCTCAGTATCTGCGTGTATCTTTTGCTACACGCAGACCCTGAGATGCCTCTGCCTGCATCACCAAACCTCTATCTATTTTAAAGGCATACACTGCGGACAAGCCTTTTACATAAAACTCAGGCCAAGTAAC
This sequence comes from Hyperolius riggenbachi, assembly GCF_040937935.1. Lineage (NCBI taxonomy): Eukaryota > Metazoa > Chordata > Amphibia > Anura > Hyperoliidae > Hyperolius > Hyperolius riggenbachi. The sequence continues at coordinate 210,110,116 of NC_090656.1, forward strand.
TGAGGCCTACTTAAATTATAACACGGTGCAAGAGTTCAAGTCCACTTTAAAGAGCCAAACCATCATAATTTCAGGGGGGAAAATAATATATTAACATTGGTTCAGAATTGTATCAGATGAGATTTGATGATCAGTTTCAGAAGATAATCTTGCAATGTGCATTCATAAGTAGCTTCATTACAATGGCATTATTTATTGATCACTGTTAGGGCCTTTTACACTCTGACCACATTTCCGTTTTGCCAGTCGCAATGGCCCTTTTCCACTGGTGTGCTTAAATTTTTGGCCAATCACAAAAGAGCTGCATGCTGCATTATTTAGTGTTTGTGATTGGCCAAACAGAATCAGAAATGCGGCCATTGTGAAAGAGGCCAAAGAGAAACTAAAAGCTGCTTTTAGGCTTTGAATATGTCTGACCTGGAATCCCCCAATTCTGAAAAGAATTGTGCATGCAGAGTGCACACCACAACCGCTGCATTAAGCCGCCACCCACACTAATTCACCACCTACAACTGCACCACCCACACTGAGCAGCCGCCCACAGGTGCTTTTGTGCATACTTATGGATGCAGGGACGCACCTGCAGCTGCTTACGTACACTCCGACTGTCACACTAAACTGCCGTCCATGACTGGGCTGCCCACGCTAAGCCGCTACCACTAAACCGCCACCCACAACTGTGCCTTCCACACTAAGCCACTAGTTCTTCCAGGTGCTTTTTATATTTACAACCTTTTTTTAGTATATAGGATAGACGACACAGACACAAAACATTTATATCGGCCTTTTCTCCTGGTGGACTCAAAGCACCAGAGCTGCAGCCACTAGGATGCACTCTATAGGCAGTAGCAGTGTTAGGGAGTCTTGCCCAAGGTCTCCTCACTGAATAGGTGCTGGCTTACTGAACAGGCAGAGCCGAGATTCAAACCCAGGTCTCCTGTGTCAGAGGCAGAGCCCTTAACCAGTACAGTATATGCTATATACTAAAAGATACACGCTTTATAAGTGATATGCGATGGACCACTGTGAACCTAGCCGTACTGAAGAAATGCTGCTTATGGTGATATGGGATAAACTTGTAATTGCTTATTTTTATTACCTTGTACAATTTTCTTTTAACCACTTGAGGACCACAGGCTCCACCCCCCCCCCTCCCCACGCGTGACTAGGCTATTTTTCACAAATTAGGCCACTGCAGTTTTAAGGGCTTGCTGCAGGGCCATACAACTCAGCACACAAGTGATTCCCACCCCCTTTTCTGCCCACCAACAGAGCTTTCAGTTGGTGGGATCTGATCCCTGCTGGCATGTTTATTTATTTTATTTATTTACTTATGTTTATTTTTTAAATAAATTGTTTTACTTTTTTTTTGTTTTTGTTTAAAAGGAAATAAATATGGCAGCTTCCATTTCCCTCTCAGTTCAGGTGTCCTTTAAAAGGAGATCCCCAATGTTGATGAACTGCCTTTCACCACCTCACTCAACACATTCTATATAGAAGTGAAGAGAATAGGTTTGTTGGATGTCTTAGAATCAATTATTCTCTATTTCCCTTATATACGTGCTTTGTTGATCAGATGGTCAGGATAGCCCCCTTTTTACAATTCTGGAAGAAGATGGACTTTAAAGAGACTCTGTAACATCAAAAACATCCCCTGGGGGGGTACTCACCTCGGGTGGGGGAAGCCTCCGGATCCTAATGAGGCTTCCCACGCCGTCCTCTGTCCCACGGGGGTCTCGCTGCAGCCCTCCGAACAGCCGCCCGACAGACCCGACTGTCAATTCAATATTTACCTTTGCTGGCTCCAGCGGGGGCGCTGTGGCTGCTTTCGGCTCCGAAGTAGACGGAAATACCCGATCTCATTTGGGTCCGCTCTACTGCGCAGGCGCCGGAGACTTGCACCTGCGCAGTAGAGCAGACCCGACGGCGATCGGGTATTTCCGCCTACTTCGGAGCCGACAGCCCTCAGAGCGCCTGTGCAGGAGCCGGGAAGGTAAATATTGACGTCATCTTGCTCACATTAAGCTGAATAGTTGCAAATACCTTATGTTGCAAAAAAAAAGGCAAATGCATATTCAGCATTTGGATAGAGTAGAAACTGAGATACTAAAATTCAAACAAAAGCATCAGCAGCACAGTGGTGCATAGTAACCACTAAGTACAGTGGCGTAGTGGTTACATACCTCCCAACTTTTTGAGATGAGAAAGAGGGACACTTAAGCCATGCCCCTGCCACACCCTTGATCACGCCCCGCCACGCCCCTAGTCATGCATACCATAAAGCAGTGGCATAGCAATAGGGGTTGCAGAGATAGCGACTGCATCAGGGCCCTTGGGCCACAGGGGCCCCGAGGGGCCTTCCCTCAAGCACAATATTAGCTCTTTATTGGCCCTCTGCTGGTTATAATAGATACTTTGAATAGTAGTAATCATTAACAATCTGTTCCCCATACCCCTACCTGCACCTCTGACACTGTGGAAATCCTTGGCAGGTTTTGGTGCGCCGTATCAATTGTTTTGTATTGAGTGCTTGGGGGCCCTAAATAAAGCTTGCTCCGGGGCCCATAGCTCCTTAGCTATGCCACTGCTAATGATTTCATGAGAAAAATATGTTGTTTTATAATTCAAACCACACTGGTCCTTTCTATCCTGGTTAATTTTCCTTAAATATAAAATGATATATCAATTTGAAGGATGGGAATAAAGTTTAGAGTCAATCAAACACATTTTTTTAGTAGAGACATATATATATTTACGAAGAAAGAGGGACAAAGTCCTGAAAGAGGGACAAATGAGGGGAAAAGAGGGACAGAGGGACAGGGCTCCCAGAGAGGGACTGTCCCTCCAAAACAGGGACAGTTGGGAGCTATTGTAGTTAGCACTCTCCCCTTGCAGCTCTGGGTCCCTGATTCGAATCCCAGCCTGGGCACTATCTGCACAGAGTTTGTATGTTCTCCCCATATCTGCGAGAAGGGCCGGATTTCTGGAAAGGCCAGAAAGGCCACGGCCTAGGGCAATAAAATTAGATAAGATAAGAAGGAAGGCATGACTTGCAGAGAGAAGAGGTCATATGTCAAAGTAAATCATCTCTTCTGGTCCCGCAGCGCAGCCATCCAGCACCCTGCTCTGCACTAATAGCTGAATTCCAGAGTTCCCCAATCCCTGCTTCTCTCTCTCACTTCCTGATGTGTTAAAACAATCAGGATCAATCATAACGGTCACCTGATAATCCATTCCTTTGTATGATAGACTTACAGATCGATGTGAGAAATACCAGAGATTTACATTACAAAGCAGATAGAAAGAACTAAGTTCCGCTGAGTTTTAATGCATGCATTCCCAAACATCAGTGAGCTCTGCAGTTTCTTCACCTCTTTTACAACTTTGACTCTGACCCCAGCAGTTGTTAATTTATCTAATCCTAATTTATGACTGTTTCTTTTTTTCCCTAGTAGCAGTGGTCGCTTCTCTTCCATAGTTAACTCTTTTCTGACTCATTTTCTGTCCTCCAGCTCCTACCATCTATGAGACTGCAGGATAAAAAAATGTTGTTTTCTTCCCTTTCATTGCTAAGCTGTCATTTTAAATGATATCTGAACTACCCAGATAATCTGAACTTTTTCCACTATCCGAACTTTGAACAGCAATTTGGATATTTTTTAAAATCTGAATAGCACTATTCGAGCCAATTTAAAGGCAATTTAAATAAGCCTTCTTCAGACTTTGTTCCTGTATACTGCCAATATGTTAGAGCACACCACCATATGTACATTCAGCATTCAAAAGAGATGCATAGATTTTTCAGCAAATATAAATACCATAAATGTCATTCAGATGCTTTAAAGTGGAGCTGCACAGGACAGAAGGAAAAGAGAGATATGTACCATGTATGTATTTCGAGAGCCTGTCTAATTCCCCCTCCTCTGTGTCACAAGTTGTAATTTGATCTCTACACTGTGAGTGTCACCTGACTGCCACAACAGCTAAGCTCATTTGAAAGCACAGGATGTTAAAAATATGTCTGCTTCTATAAAAGCAGGAAGTAGACACACTGCAGATTTATTGCAGGATTTGTATCAGCTGTAACAAAAAAGTTTTTATTAAAAGGTTATGTTGTTGCGTATCTTTTAGAGCAGAGAGGAAGTTCTGAGTTCAGGTCCACTATAATTACAACAGAACATCCAAAGTGGGTCTTGATAGGATGTTTGCTACTTACCTGTTCTCTGCTTTGGATGGGCTTCTCTCCATTGCACTGCCCTGCCAGTTGCCACCTGTTGGTGGCTCCGACTGCAGCCAGTCGCACAGAGGACAAAGAAGCAGCGCATGCTCTGGCCACTCGCACTCCCTGTAATTTCTCGCTCCTGCCCATGGCAGGTACAGTGTTAAGCATTCTTGACAAGTACCGGTCATACATCACCGTCACTTCTCAAGTATGCATGTTCAGAACACTATCGGCTGCTGTGCACATTCGGGCAGGAGCGCAAATTACAGGAATTATTTGTTGAATGGGGGGCAGAGCAGCACAACTGAAATGACCCCATTCAAACCAGTGATTGCTAGTGTTGGACAATTTTTTTTTTTAGGGGGGGGGGCGCTTGGTGACAGCAGGCCTAGGGCACTGGAAAGTACAAATCCGGCCCTGTCTGCGTGGGTTTCCTCTGGGAACTCTGGTTTCCTCCCACATCCCAAAAACATACAGATAAGTTAATTGGCTTCCCCCTAAAATCCACCCTAGACTACAATACATACACACACTACACAATACATACAAGTATGGTAGGGATTAGATTGTGAGCCCCTCTGAGGGACAGTTAAGTGACAAGACAATATACTCTGAACAGCGCTGTGGAAGATGCAGAACTGTAAATAGTGGTCTGGTAAGGTGGAAGGTTTGTATGCTGGGGCAGATGTGGTTAGGGGGTAATAGATTTATGATAAGAAATAAACAAAATAAAACTTTTATATTAGGTTTTAAAACCCAGCTTACCTGTCTCTCGATTGCCTGGGAGCTCAGTGCAGGTTTCAGTAGAGACTCTGACTGCACAGCTCTATTTATAGTTATGAACATTTCTATCGTTTTCATTTTTTGGGAAATTCCTGAGCTAGGCAGGAATGCAAACCATAAAGCTGGAGCTATCAAAATGCATAGTTTCTGTGTAACCATTTGCAAGACAAACCGGAAGAAAGTAAGCTTTAACATTTAGTGACAGCAGAATGTTTATAGTTCAGCCTCTTTTCTCAAATGTAAAACGAACCTGAAGTGAAAAAATACTTATGATATAATGAATTGTATGTATAGTACGGATAATGAATAGAACATTAGTAGCAAAGAAAAAAGTCTCATATTTTTATTTTTAGTTATGTAGCTTTTTTTTCTTTTTTTTTTAAATAAAATTGCACAATTCAGTCACATTTGCAGTTTTAAAACCACTCTGTCTTTTACACTATAAAACAAACAGGAATAATGACCCTTTGAACGTCCTTAAAGTATAACCTTATCTCAAGCTGTCTTGAGCTGACTGTTTCTTGGCTGTTTAAGTGCTTCAGAAAACAGGACTGTATTTGACCCAAGTTGGGATGAGCAGCTCAGAGAAGCTCTTTTGCACAGATATCAACTCAAGTAGTTTTTTTTAACTCTTCCTGCATTGGAAAACAATATGAGACTGTGTTCTTTACTACTTTATGTTCTATTTCTTAGCTGTGCTACACATACAATTCATGATCTCCGTTTATTCTGTTTCAAGTTTGCTTTATCATAAATACAATGGAGATTGGGATCATTCCAACGTCTCTCTCTCTGCTCCTTCACCTGAATTTACCAAACATATAGAAAAAACACCCCAAGAACCTCAACTCCTGATGTTTGCTTTCTGGGGGTAACATTGGACTCTGAGCTCTCATTTAAACCACATTTTACCAACCTCCTGCCACTTCCATCTTAAATATTTCCCCAGAATGTGTCCCTTCCCTTACATTAGAAGCTGCTAAAATGCTTGTATAAGCAGACAGAGGCGCCAAAAGGATAAAATATTCTAAAACGTTTAAAATGAGAGGAGGCAGAGGTGGACTTACCTCCTCCAAGCAGACACACACGAGTGTTGTGTATATTCAAAACAACAAAAATGTATTTATATACTCCAGAAAGTGCAAGTGCACTTGCACTTTCTGGAGTATATGAATACATTTTTGACCACTTGACCACTGTAATACCATACTCTGTGGCTTGCCAATAAACCGACTGGCACATTTCCAGTCCCTACTCATCTCATTCATGTCTCCTTCTGGCTCTCTGATGCCAATCCCTCCATTGACTACCACTTACCCAACACACCAGTTCAAACTCCTAACACTATCATACAAAGTTCTAAGTGTCTGTATAGTGTAATGGTTAAGGGCTCTGCCTCTGACACAGGAGACCAGGGTTCAAGCCTTGGGCAAGTCTTCCTAACATTGCTACTGCCTATAATGCATCCTAGAGGCTGCAGCTCTGGCACTTTGAGTCCACCAGGAGAAAAGCACAATATACATGTTCTGTGTCTATATAAGCTGTCCCCTCCATACATCTCATAATTCATTTTCAGATAGCATCCTTCCTATAACTATCACTCCTCCCATAAAACATTTTATTATCTAGCTTAGTCACCTCCTCTCATTCTCGCATCCAGGAGTTCTCACACACGTCACCTCTTCTTTGGAACTCTCTCCCACAGATTGCCCTGTATGCTGCAAACCTGAAAACTTTCAAACTTACCTTTAAAATCCCCCAGGCATGCCTATTATTTACTAGCTGATGTATATAGTTATGTATTTGGCTGGTGTTGGCTCCACCCACTTTTTGTAACCCTAACACACAAACACTCAATGACCAAGTTTGTGAGCTCCGCCCCTCTCCAGCATTTGAACTCCAGTCACCCAATGATCAACTGTAGCAGGTTTGAGGCATCAGCTATTAACAGTGTAAAAATGGCAGCAATTTTAATATTCCCCTTGAAAATCAACAGGTGAATTTTGATTGGCTATTATAGGCTCCACCCACTTCCCTAAATATTAATCTCAGTCACCTAGTGACCATCTGGGCAAAGTTTGAGAACCCTGCTATTAACAGTGTAAGAATGGCTGCACTTAATATTTTTCCAGTGAAATTTGTTTTTGGCTCCACCAACTTTTTGTAACCTGGACGCAAAGTTACTCAATAACCAAATTAGTGAGCTTTGGGGTTCCTGGCATCAAAATTGTGTGACTGGAAGCAGTTTATCCAGCAAAGAAATCTGATTGCCTGTTTGTGGCTCCACCCCCTTTTCTGAATTTGAACCCCAGTGACCCAATGACCAACTATACCAGGTTGAGGCTTGTGCCATTAACAGTGCAAGAATTTCAGCAATTTTAATATTCACCTTGAAAATCAACAGGTTAATATTGATTGGCTGTTGTAGGCTCCACCCATTTTCCTCATTAATCCCGGTCACCTAGTAACAAACTGTGCAAAGTTTGAGAACCCTGCCTTTAACAGTGAAGAAGGGCTGCAGTTTACATTTTCCCAGTGAAATGTGTATTTGACTCCGCCCATTAATGTGGCTCTAAAGGAGTAGGACTTGAAACACCTCGGAGCTCTCTCCAATCTGAATTATCGCAAATACTTTCTGTTTTAAGAAAGCAAACTTTTGTTTTCCATAGCATTTTAGTAACAGGGCTTTTTGGACCATTGTAGCCCCTTACACACTCCAGTGAGTTCTGGGTCACCATGAGCTTGCTGGTTAGTCAATACATATACGTAAATTTAGTTTAAATGAGTTAAGGAGATGAATGGAACGTGTATAACTATAGGTAACCCTTTAACTCAACTCAACAATTAAGCATTATTAAACATCTAAATAAGCTCCTGCCTCCCTAGACATTAAATCTTGTCTTCTGAACCTTACCTATGCGCTACCTATGCGCTACCTTAGGCCACTTCCCTTTGTCCTAAGACCAATTATTATTATTATTATAATTATTATTGATTTATAAAGCGCCAACATATTCCGTGACGCTGTACAAAGTAAGAAACCAACATGGGGTACATAATAATACAGACAATGGTGTACACCAATATACAAGATACATAATTAGTGACAAAATACAAAGAATGATACAAAATACAAATTATAGAATTGGTGATGACAGTGATAAAATTAACATGATGAATAAAATGTATAATGGTTACCAAGACACAAAAGGGGGAGAGAGCCCTGCCCTTGCGAGCTTACAATCTAAAGGGAATGGGGGGGGGGGGGACAGGAGGAGGGGTAGTATGCAGCAAATATATAGAGGCTTTGTGTTTTAGGATACCTAGTAGGAGTGCAATTTGGTCTTAGTAGTGGCCTAAGGTAGCGCATATGCTTGTCGGAACAAGTGTGTTTTTAGAGAGCGTTTAAAGGTAACAAAGGTTGGCGAGTGACGGATGTGTTGTGGGAGGGCATTCCAGAGGAGGGTGAAGCGCGTGCAAAGTCTTGTAAACGTGAATGTGAGGAGGTGATTCTAGAGGAGGACAACAGAAGATCATGTGCAGATCTGAGATTGCGATTGGGTTTGTATCTGGAGATTAGTGAGGATATATACCGGGGAGAGAGATTGTGGAGAGCTTTGTAGGTTAGGGTTAGAAGTTTGAACTGAATCCTCTGGTTAATTGGCAGCCAGTGAAGAGCTTGACAAAGAGGGTCGGCAGAGGAAGATAGAGAAGAAAGATGAATGAGACGAGCAGCTGAGTTCAGTACCGACTGGAGCGGGGCCAGTTTGTTAGACGGTAGTACACAAAGTAGTATGTTGCAGTAGTCCAGACGAGAAATTATGAGAGCATGTATTAACATTTTAGTTGTGTCTTGAGTGAGAAAGGGACGGATGCAAGATATGTTTTTGAGTTGGAGATGGCAGGAGCTGGTTATGGAGTGAACATGAGGAATAAAAGAGAGAGATGAGTCGAATATCACCCCCAAGCACCGAGCTTTGGGAACTGAAGTTGCACTCCTACTAGGTATCCTAAAACATACTCTTGTTCCCCCCCCCCCCCCCCGCCCCATTCCCTTTAGATTGTAAGCTTGCAAGGGCAGGGCTCTCTCCCCTTTTGTGTCTTGGAAATCATTATACATTTTACTCACTATGTTACTTTTATCACTGTCATTACCAATTGTATATTTTGTATTCTGTATGTTGTATCATTCTTTGTATTTTACAGATTTTAAAACACTGCGCCACAGGTCATACAATGATTACCACTTTATATGTACAGTCAGTGGGCTCGCTGCAAAAAAAGTCCAGTGTAGGATAATATGCTTCAAAGATATTGCTGCGCTCTCCACTCCTGTAAGGAAACAAACTCCACATAGGGCAATAACGTTCAATCTATGTTTCACACTAATCCAGCTCCCACAGTCACCAGTGATGTGTGCTTCAGTGATTCATTACTCTCTCTCCCCCACCCCTCTCGTTGGATGCTCACCAGATTATACTCTTAGATGCACTTTGAGTATGGTACTATTTCCAGTTCCAGTTAACTCTAGAGAAAAAGAGAGGAGCTCCACATAGGGTAATACAGTTCATAACAATAGAACAATCAGGGTACTGCAAACACCGTGCTTCTGTGTTAACACCCAACAACCGTGCCACTCCAACGTATTCCACGCCACACTTCTCACCAGATGTAGCCCACCTTTCTTATCACAGGTGGAGACTGCGCTTTTTGTTGTACCACTCAATCAAGAATACGATCCTCAAAAGTTGAAACAAGGCCTCTCATAAGGTCCTTCCTTTAATAACTGTTAAAAGCTTGCTCCATAAAAACATAAAAAGAAAGAACAACCGCATATAGCGTATTACAGTTGACAATTTCTCTATGCGCAAAAGCAATCTCACTTACGCCTTCAGAAGTATATCTCGCATGTCATATACAGATGGCTGTCCAATGCCCATCCGCCTGGCGCCCGGGTGCGTGTAGCTAAGTTCGCGCTCCCCCGTTCCGCCTCCTAAATCAGTCGCAGGGTTCCGTCTCGTGTGCTCCAAGGATGACCGGCCGGTCCGTGCACTTCCTAGTGCCTTGCGACGTCGAACGTGTAGCTCCGCCCTACGCGCGTTTCGTCATCAACGCCAGACTCATCAGGGGCTCCCTTCAACTTTTGAGGATCGTATTCTTGATTGAGTGGTACAACAAAAAGCGCAGTCTCCACCTGTGATAAGAAAGGTGGGCTACATCTGGTGAGAAGTGTGGCGTGGAATACGTTGGAGTGGCACGGTTGTTGGGTGTTAACACAGAAGCACGGTGTTTGCAGAACCCTGATTGTTCTATTGTTGTGAACTGTATTACCCTATGTGGAGCTCCTCTCTTTCCCTCTAGAGTTAACTGGAACTGGAAATAGTACCATACTCAAAGTGCATCTAAGAGTATAATCTGGTGAGCATCCAACGAGAGGGGTGGGGGAGAGAGAGTAATGAATCACTGAAGCACACATCACTGGTGACTGTGGGAGCTGGATTAGTGTGAAACATAGATTGAACGTTATTGCCCTATGTGGAGTTTGTTTCCTTACAGGAGTGGAGAGCGCAGCAATATCTTTGAAGCATATTATTCTTTGTATTTTGTCACTAATTATGTATCTGTATTATGTACCCCATGTTTGTTTCTTACTTTGTACAGCACCATGGAATATGTTGGCGCTTTATACACCAATAATAATAATAACCTCCTAGATGAGGATGTTCCTAAATTGAATAAGGTATTTCTGTCTGAAACGTTATTTGTAGCTAAACAGTGTGTTGCCTATAGACAGCTGTCTCCCATTCTTCCTACACTGAGTGCCAGGAAGGCTAAAGTCAAACAATATCTTCCCTACAAAAAGCTAATCTATGCTCACAGAAACTAGTGTCCAAGAATAATAAAGTCTGGGATTGTTGGCGATCCCACCCTGCAGTGTAATTGGTTTGTAGCACTTTACTATCTGTTGCTCTACAACTGTACTTGACATTTTCTACGCTAAAATTATGCGGATCAGTGAATAATGGCGCACAGCGCCTATGCATAAAAATGGCGCCACATTAAAAAGATACGCTTATCGCTATTTATCGTTAGTACTGCATAATAATGGCGCACAGGGAAAAAAGAAGAAAAACGCCACACAGTAACGTTATTTATCAAAAGTGGCACACACTAACGTTATTTATCAATAGCCCCCTACATAAGCCAAACTGCAGACGTTATTTAACTGCAAAACGGTGAATGGATTTAATGTAACACTGTCAAGGTTAAGGTTAGGCACCACTGGGGGGGTCTTAGGGTTAGGCACCATCAGGGGGGTGGTTAGGGTTAGGCACCACCAGGGGGCTCTTAGGGTTAGGCACCAACCGGGGGGGTCTTAGGGTTAGGCACCACCAGGGGGGTCTTAGGGTTAGGCACCACCAGGGGGGTCTTAGGGTTAGGCACCAACCGGGGAGGTCTTAGGGTTAGGCACCACCAGGGGGGTCTTAGGGTTAGGCACTACCAGGGGGCCTTAGGGTTAGGCACCACCAGGGGAGTCTTAGGGTTAGGCACCACCAGGGGGGTCTTAGGGTTAGGCACCACCAGGGGGGTTTAGGGGTTGGGGATAGGTACAGAGAGGGTTATGTGTGTTAACGGTAAATAACAATAAGGCTTTAACGTTAAATAACGATAAGGCTTTAACGTTAAATAGCGATAAGCGGCAAACGGATTAGCGGCAACACCGTGCGCCATTATTCTCAGGCGCCATTTTCAGATGGATCCAAAATTATGATATAGTATGTTTCATACTTCTGATAATATTTTACTGTATGTTATCATTATTCTATACTGTCATTTTTATCAATAAACATTTTTGGTTGATAAAAAAACATCTAAATAGGGGCTATAAAAAAGTATTGTATGGTGATGAGAACTTTTGTTAAAGGCCCTCACCATTGTTTAAGAATGGCTGACAAAGATGGCTTTTTTAACTTGGTCTTCAGTGGCCAAAATTTGCCCCTCACTATATTTAGAAAGGTTTCATCCCCCATAGAAGTGAACAGGAAAAAGTGCTCCTATGGGATACTTACCTTAGGAGGGGCTCTGAATTTTAAAGAGGCTTCCTCCAGCTTTCCTGAGCCTCAGCTCAGAGGCGATCCAGTGGTGGGACCGCTGAGAGTCAGCTTCTTAGCACTTGTCACTGCTGTGCACCAGCACACTAGCGGCTTTCCCTTTGGGCTCTGGCAGGAAACGACAAGCGAGATTGGGTCCACTCTACTGCACAGGCATGAGCTGTCTGCGCATGCACAGTGCAGTGGACCCTATTGGGCTCGGCTATTTCTGACACAGACAGAGCAGAAAGCCACTAGTGTGCCTGCGTAAAACGGCGATTGTTGTTGTTAATGTTTTTATTTTTACAGCACTGGATCAGGCTGGCTGAGGAGGACGGCGGGGGACTCATTAAGATCCAGAGGCTTCCCCCTTCCAAGGTATGTTTTTTTTTTATTTATTTATTTATTTAAACTTGCAGGTTCCCTTTAAGGTTAGGGGCATAATTTTTTCGAAGTTACAGCTGCAGGGATGCCTGAAACTGTGGGGGAGGATGATACAAATGTTCAGCATTAAAGACATATTTTCTTCCTTTCTTTGGCCACTAATCACGTTATATGTTTTGACAGCCTGAATTTGAGCCGTTAAATTTCAACAACACCCTGAATATTTGTTTACAAGTTTTTCTAACTTTGGGTATAAAACTAGCTAGAACCAGCTTATCCTAGGGCTAAAAGGTGAAAGAAAAAAATGGTCATTCTTTCATGAACGCAGTATCTCACTCTAAATAAAAAAACAACTTTGGTAATAAGTTTGCTAACAACATGAAATTATAATAGCTCTGCTCTTTATCAGACCTGATTTATAGTTACATTACATAGATACTGGAAAATTAACACATAATTATACTACGCATAAACCAATATTGTGAATATTATACAAAGCAAAGGGAGCAGTAAGTGTTTGTATTTTAAGTGCTTAGAACAATTGCTCAAAATCATCCAATCATTTAAGAAGTTTGGTATGGCCCAGGAGCTTCTGATGAGGTTCTACTCCGCCACAATTGAATCTATCCTCTGTTCCTCCATCCTGGTCTGCTACACTGGCTCCTCTGCCAGTGACACACACAAACTACAGAGGGTCATCAAATCAGCGGAGAGGATCATCGGAAAACCACTTCCCCCTCTGGACCTCCTCTACAACACCAGACTGAGTTCCAGAGCTTTGAGGACCACCAATGATCCCTCACACCCAGGCTACCGCTTCTTTACTCGGCTTCCTTCAGGCTGGAGGTTTCAGTTCATCTCCACCAGGACTTCAAGGCACACAAACAGCTTCTTCCATTCAGCGGACAACTCACTGAACTCTCTGCACTCACTCACTCCCTACCCCCAGTGACAGACACACACACACACACACACACACACACACACACACACACGTGCTAACTGTTAGCACGCTTGTGAAAAGCCCCTCTGCACGCCTAAAGACACTTTGTGCGCGCTAAGGCAAAGTCCCACACGCAAGGCTTTGCGTGTGCAGAGGCCAGTGTGCGCGAAACGAAAATGGCGCACCCAATGCGTCTATAAGGTTGCATTGGATGCAACCTTAACGTCGCATGGGTGTGACGTTAAGGTTGCATCCAATGCGACCTTATAGGCGCATTGGGTGTGTTGTTTTCGCAAAGTTTTGCGCATGTGACTTTGCACACGAGCTGATTCACTTTTCTTGGTGCTAACTACTTAGCACCCTAGTTAGCACGCCCAAGGCCTTTGAGCGTGCTAACTAGGTTAGCACCGAATAGTGAATCAGACCCTAGGTCATTCTTCTCGACTAAACTGTAACCAACAATACACATTTGCACTGCTGAACATTGTACATAATTGTCATCCAATTCTGTGTTTAAACACCATATATGTTGGATCATGCTACCGTGTTATCTCTTATGTGTTAATGGTGTTTCCGTCGTATATTGTGTACCCTATCCTGTACTTGAGCCCTGTACATGCCAAGCCTAATTCTGGGCATGACCCAGTCGTGCATGATGAAATAAAAATTATTCTGATTCTGAAGAACACTCACCTTAAAACAAAACATGAAAACATTACTGAAACATTAGTTTGAACAACAAAGTTGGAGAAGAGATAAAAAAGGTGCCCAAAAATATATTAACTACTTGCTGTATTTGGTGCAGTATACCTACATCCCACAGGACTCCAACTGAAATCCCAGGGAAGTAGATATGCTTCTATTGCAGCAGATGGACGCCGTTTTTTGCTCCCACGTGCGCTGCCGTGCAGGTACTCCTTGTCACCCGTTAAAGGGGAGATCAATGAATGGGAACACAGTTCCCATTCATTAATCCACTGTAAGTCCCCATCAGTGAGATGCCTGGGTCATTGTATCTTCCTGAGTAACACATACACACATAATAATGTGGGAGGACATCTTGTGGTCAAATAGTAAAAATACACCTAAATACATTTAACTCATATTTTAATAAAAAAATTCCCACACTTACATTTAAAATTAATTCCGTCCCTCCCACACTCTCCCATAGTACCCAAAAAAATGTTTGCATAAAAAATGACAATTAAAAAAAACAACAAATAATTACCTTAGGGGCTGAACTTTTTTTTAATATGTATGTCAAGAGGGTATATTACTGTTAATTTTTAAATTATAGGATACTAAATAGTGATGGACACAAAACTGAAAAAATGCACCTTTATAAAATATTGGCATCATACATTGTACAAGGGAACTATTTAAAACTTTGCAATAAATTGAACAAATGGGCAAATAAAATGTGTGGTTTTTATCCACAGTAGAACGTTTTATTGTAAAACTATATTGGCCAAAAACTGAGAAATAATGATTTTTTTTCATTTTTTTTCTTTTTTTTTCTTATCATTTCTATTAAAATGCATTTAGAATAAAAAAACTATACCCATACAGGGGACAACACTATACTGAGGACAATACTATAACTATACAGGGGACAAAACTATACCCATACAGGGGGAAAAACTATACCTATACAGTGGGCAAAACTATACCTATACAGGGGGCAAAGCTATACCTATACAGTGGGCAGAACTATACCTATACAGGGGACAATACTATACCTATACAGGGGGCAAAACTATACCCATACAGGGGGCACAACTATACCTATACAGGGGGCAAAACTATACCTATGCAGGGGGTAATACTATACCAATACAGGGGGCAAAACTATACCTATACTGGGGACAATACTATACCTATACAGGGGACAATACTATACTTATACTGGGGGCAATACTATACCTATACAGGAAGCAATACAATACCTATACTGGGACAATACTATACCTATACTGGGGGAAATACTATACTGAGGACAATACTATACCTATACAGGGGGCAATACTATACCTATACAGTGGGAAAACTATACCTATACAGGGGATAATACTATACTGGGGCCAATACTATACCTATACAGGGGACCAAACTATAGCCATTAGAGATGGCCTGAACGGTTCGCCGGCGAACGGTTCCAGGCGAACTTCCGGTGGTTCGTGTTCGCCATGTAACACAAACTTTTGCGGTAGTTCGGTTCGCCCCCATAGTGCACCATTAGGGTCAACTTTGACCCTCTACATCACAGTCAGCAGGCACATTGTAGCCAATCAGGCTACACTCTCTCCTGGAGCCACCCCCCCCCCTTATATAAGGCAGGCTACGCCAGCCATTACACACATCTGACAGAGCGTGGCGGCGGATCTCGCCGCCAGCGTCTGTGGTTGCTGGGGAGATGCAGTGGGCGGGGCTTCGCCCCGCTCTATGCATCATGCGGACTAGTTTTCCATCAGGTCCGTCATAGCGGCGGCCTGCTGGGAGCGGCTGCCGCTATGACCCGGCAACAAAGGGGTGTGTCTGCCTCCGCTGCTGCTGGTGAGGTAGGTGAAGTGGGTGGTGTTGATATTTGAATCCTCCAATAGCAGTTCATAGTAAGTAGTTCCCCATCAGGTCCGCATGGAGTGGGACCTTGGTGATAGGTTAGAGATGTATATCATGTAATGTGATTGGCTATTTACTGCTGGGTTGGGGTATAAATAGAGATGTGAGTGTAATATGTGTTTGAACATCGACAGCATTGCTTGATAAAGGGGCGGTTGCCCTGAAACGTTGCTTTTACCGCTGTAATGCAACTTTGATAAATAAAAGAGCATATATCAATGGAGGGTGCCGGACCTTGTGATTACTATTGCAATAGTGAGAGAAGGGACAGCTGCTGGCAGACTCTCATAGGGAAAGATTAGTTAGGCTGTTATAGGCTTGTTAGCTTGCTCCTGGCTGATTCTTATTGCTAAAATAGCACGCCACAACAGCTCTTTTGAGAGCTAATCTTGTTCTTGTGATCTATTTTTTTTCTGTGTGTCCCACTGACAGTGTTGCATAGACAGCCTTGCTAATTCATACTGTGTGTGTGCCACTATCAGGCCCAGCACATTCAGTCACTACCTGTGTGTGTAACAGCAGGTGCACATTGTAATACCCATCACTGCATATACCTACCTGTTGTGTTTAGTGAACCCACCTCATCACTGCATATACCTACCTTTTGTGTTGAGTCAACCCACCTCATCACTGCATATACCTACCTTTTGTTTTGAGTGAACCCACCTCATCACTGCATATACCCAGCTGTTGTGTTCAGTCAACCCACCTCATCACTGCATATACCTACCCTTTGTGTTGAGTGAACACACCTCATCACTGCATATACCTACCTTTTGTGTTGAGTGAACCCACCTCATCACAGCATATACCTAGCTGTTGTGTTGAGTGAACCCACCTCATCACTGCATATACCTAGCTGTGGTATTCGGTGAACCCACCTCATCACTGCATATACCTAGCTGTTGTGTTGAGTTAACCCACCTCATCACTGCATATCCCTACCTGTTGTGTTCAGTGCACCCACCTACCTACGTGAGTGCACGCAGTGTGATATACCACTCCATGCATACCTGTTAACTGCACCTGTGTGACTATACATTGTATTAGTCAAGTCAGTGCATACCTTTCACTTCATCCCCCCGATATGGACAAAACGGACAAAACAGGTAGAGGAAGAGGTAGAGGCAGACCCAGAGGAAGGCCACCCAGCACAGGCAGGTCTGTGCGAGGTCATGTTGATGTGATTTCGTGTGGCCCTGGCCCAAAGTACAGTGCTCAGAAGAAGGCACGTGCCATCAACTCCCAAGATTGTCAGGACGTGGTTGACTATTTAACACAGAACACCTCATCTCCCGCAGCCACCAGCACTACCACAAGCACCACATCCGCTGAATTAGACACGTTGCAGGAGTTATTTGGTGGTGAAATCACTGATTCCCAGTCACTACTGCAACAACAAGATGAATGCGCTAAGCAAGTTACACCACCTCATATGTGTGAGTTAGGCAACACTATGGACGTAACGTGTGAGGAGGAGGATTATGAAGTACCTGCTGTTGGTGCAGTTTTGGAGGTGTCTGAGGCAAACAAAGCTGGGCAGGATGATTATGATGATGATGATGATGATGATGATGATGATGATGATGATACGGATCCCACGTATGTTCCCAATAGAGGAGATGAACAGGGGGACAGTTCAGAGGGGGAGCCAGAGAGGAGTAGGAGGAGACGAGTTGCTGAAAGAAGCAGAGCTTGTCATCCGAAACAGCTGGTGGCAGTGTCAGGCGCCATGTATCGCCACCTATGGACAGCCAGCCAACATGCCCTTCAACATCAGCTGCTGAGGCCACCATAGTGCCATCACCCCAGGGGGGCTCAGCGGTTTGGAAATTTTGTAGTGTGTCTGCCTCAGATCGAAGCAAAACCATCTGTTCTATCTGCCTCCAAAAATTGAGCAGTGGAAAGGCCAACACTCACGTAGGGACAAGTGCCTTACGAAGGCACCTGGAGAAAAGGCACAAACTGCAATGGGAAGAGCACCTGAGCAAAAGCAGCACACAAAAGAAAAGCCACCCTCCTTCTGTCACGGACGGTTGCGGGGCCGCAGACACGTCCTGGAACCGCCCGTGAAGAAAAAGCGATCGCACTCGATTCTCTGCATCGATTGCGCTTCAGATCAATAGAATCTGGATTGATTGTGTAGGAGCATCTGCTGTCTTTTCTCAGCAGAGAGATAGCATCAGCTTAAATGCAGGATGGCTCTTTTGATATGCTAATGAGCAGGAACAAACCCTTGCGTTCAGGAAGCTACTCCCAGCAGGGGGCTATTCAAAACCTGCTTTCCCCCCAGACTGGCCGGAGCCATATAGGCAGAATAAGAAAGCATGGAGTTTAGGATTTTGAGCATGTTTAAGCAATACCGTTCAGGTGAGAAATGTGAAAGTTATATCATTCTGCTGGTGCGGATCTTGTGAGTATTCTGATATTAAATTGGGGCCACTGGCATAACCAGAACTCGGGGGATTCCACCGTTTTTTAACCGGGCATGCAAACATGCCCAAGTTTGGTATCATATGAACTGGCCTAGTCTGAGAAATATGAATATGTGATGGTCATGTGTGTATGGAAAGCGTAAGCCGAGATATGGCAAATGTCATATTTGGTGGGCTCTATGCTCACCAAATATGACGTTTGCCATATCTCGGCTTACGCTCTCCGTACACACATGACCATCACATGGAGCCTCAAGTACAGCCCAGGGGTTGGACAGGGGCGGTGATTTTAATAATTGTCTGTATATATTAATGATTTATATTGCCGTGAATAAAAGACTTTATCAAAGTAATTCACTGTCCGCTACCCTGCTTTTCAGCCATACACAGAAACTGATCCCAGGTCTCTGGAGAGACGCTACTACTATTGTTGTTATTAGCCGGACAGAATAGAGTGTGTTAACCGTTTTTATTTGCAGGTCGAGAAATAACCAGTTAGTGAGTTCCTCTGTCTCAGAAAACAGAGGTGGTGGCAGTTATACCCTGAAATAGTTTGTAAAGTTGTAATGGCCGTACCTCACAGGCATCCTTCTGGTCGGGCTGCTGCCCAAGTTCCATCAATTTCCATGCACCGAGTGCGACCACAGCTTGCATGATTGGTGTGCTGAAACCGATTGGAAGGCAATTTGCGGTCTGACCACTAGGGCTCCTGTGACACCTTCTCCTTTTCCTCCTTCAGGTGCAGCATCTTCAGCCGCTTTCTCCCTTGCACCTTCACAGCCACCCTCCTCCACTCCGCCTCTGACCTTGAACGGTTCCTGTTCCTCTGCCCACAGCAGCCAGGTGTCCATGAAGGAAATCTTTGAGCGGAAGATCCAATTTCTGCCAGTCACCCCCTTGCCCGGTGTCTGACAGCTGGCGTGGCGGAACTGTTAGCTCGCCAGCTGTTACCATACAAGCTGGTGGACTCTGAGGCCTTCTGTAAATTTGTGGCCATTGGGACACCGCAGTGGAAGATGCCAGGCCGCAATTATTTCTCTAAAAAGGTGATACCCAAACTGCACCGTGAAGTGGAGAGGCAAGTGGTGCCATCTCTGGCACACAACATTGGGTCAAGGGTCCACCTGACCACGGATTCCTGGTCTGCCAAGCATGGTCAGGGCCGCTACATTACTTACACAGCCCATTGGGTCAACCTGGTGACCGATGGCAAGCAGGGAGTACGTGGCTGTGCAGTGGACCAACTTGTGACACCTCCACGGCTTGCAGGCAGGCCTCTTGCCACCTCCTCTCTGCCTGCTACATCCTCTTCGCTGTCTTCATCCTCCTCCTCCTTGGCTGGTGCCACAGGCTCCTCTCCAGCTACACAGCCCCAGTTCCCCAGGGCCTATGCTGCATGCCAGGTACGAGGGTGTCACACCATCTTAGACATGTGTTGCTTCAAAGCGGAGAGTCACACTGGACCAGCTCTCCTGGCTGCTCTTAACAAACAGGTGGATCAGTGGCTGACACCGCACCAGCTGGAGATCGGCAACGTGGTGTGTGACAACGGCAGCAATCTCCTTTTCGCTTTGAATTTGGGAAAGCTGACACATGTACCCTGCATGGCACATGTGCTGAATCTAGTCATTCAAAGATTTTTGTCAAAGTACCCAGGCTTAGAGGATGTCTTGAAGCAGGCCAGGAAGTTGTGTGGGCATTTCAGGCGGTCTTACATGGCCATGGCACGCTTTTTGGACATTCAGCGGGGAAACAACTTGCCGGTCAGACGCTTGATATGTGATAGCCCAACTCGCTGAAATTCTACCCTGCTCATGTTCTCTCACCTGCTAGAACAGGAGAAAGCCGTCACCCAGTACCTCTACAATTTCAGTAGAAGGACACAATCTGGGGGAATGGGTATTTTCTGGCCCCCGAACTGGACACTGATGCAAAATGCATGCAGGCCATTTGAGGAGGTGACCAACCTGGTGAGTCGCAGTGAAGGCACCATCAGCGACTTGATCCCGTACGCTTACTTCCTGGAGCGTGCCGTGCGTAGAGTGGTGGATCAAGCTGTGGAGGAGCGTGAAGAGGAACAGTTGTGGGAGCAATTTACATTAGAACCAGATGTTTCCTCAACACTTGTGGCAGCACAGAGGGGGGAGGAGGAGGAAGAGTTGTGTGGGGAAGAGGAGTCAGACTCGGATAATGAGGAAGGTGTTTCTTTGGAGGAGGAGGAGGCGGCGGCGGCAGAAGAACAACCGCAGCACGCGTCGCAGGGGGCTTGTGCTGCTCAAAGTTCCCGTGGTATTGTTCGTGGCTGGGGGGAGGAGGAGGACTTACCTGACGTCACTGAGGAAGAGCAAGAGGAGATGGAGAGTACGTCTGGATTCTACTTTGTGCAGATGGCATCTTTTATGCTGTCCAGCGTGTTGAGGGACCCCCGTCTAAAAAAACTCAAGGGGAATGAGCTGTACTGGGTGGCCACGCTACTAGACCCTTGGTATAGGCACAAAGTGGCGGACATGTTACCAAGTCACCTGAAGGCAGAAAGGATGCAGCACATGCAGAACAAGCTGTCAAGTATGCTTTACAATGCGTATAAGGATGTCACAGCACAACACAATAAAGGTACCACTGCCAGTAATCCTTCTCCCATGTCCACGCAGGCAAGGACAGGACGCTCCAGCGATCTCATGGTGATGTCGAACATGCGGACATTCTTTAGTCAAACGCCTCGCCTTAGCCCTTCCGGATCCACCCTCCACCAACGCCTGGACCGGCAGGTAGCCGACTACCTGGCCTTAAGTGTGGATGTAGACACTGTGAGCAGCGATGAACCCTTGGACTACTGGGTGCGCAGGCTTGACCTGTGGCCAGAGCTGTCCCAATTTGCCATCCAACTTCTGTCTTGCCCTGCCTCAAGCATCCTGTCAGAAAGGACCTTCAGTGCAGCTGGAGGCATTGTCACTGAGAAGAGAAGTCGCCTAAGTCACAAAAGTGTTCAGTACCTCACCTTTATCAAAATGAATGAGGCATGGATCCCGGAAGGCTATTGCCCACCTGAAGACTAAGTCAGTCCCCACACACAGCATCTCTGCCTGCAGGCAGCTTGCCTTCTCCGCCACCACCAACAGGGTCCAGGACTCCAGGCAGATTCCTTAATTCGCTATAATAATTTTTCTGGTGCGTGTACATGCCTGCCTAATTTTTCTGGCTGCAGTGCAGCTGCAACAACAAAAGGCAAGTGCATGTGCCCATACCCCTTCGTGATCATTACCTTTATGGGGCTTGCGTATCATAATGAAGCAATGACCGCCGGCTATATGAGTGTCTCGGGGGGGGGGGTAGCACACCAAAGATAATAAGGTCGTTGCTTCATTGTGGACAGACCAAATTTGATCAGCTGGACAGTCACTGTTGTTCTATCATTGAGCTACCACAGCCCGGCGACCATATGGGCTTGAACACCGCCACGGCCTGCACTCTGGCCATGGTGCGCACCAGTCCAGCATGGCCGTCACTATGCAACCAGCTGTTTGCGGTGCGTTACACAGTGAGTTTGGTGAAGCAGTACTCTAATTACACTCCCTGATTGATGTATACCAATGCAAGATGTTTCAAAGCACTTTAGGCCTGCAACTTAGCATTCAATGTGATTTCTGCCCTTAAAACGCTGCTTTGCGTCAAATCCAGATTTTTCCCAGGGACTTTTAGCGTCTATCCCATTCATCCATGCCCCCTCAAGGTGTTACACCCCTTAAAACATCTTTTCCATCACTTTTGTGGCCAGCATAAATGTTTCTAGATTTCAAAGTTCGCCTCCCCGTTGAAGTCTATTTTGGTTCGCGAAAGTTCGCGCGAACCGAGCCTTTTGCGGAAGTTCGCGAGCCCGGTTCACGAACCAAAAATTGGAGGTTCGTGCCATCTCTAATACCCATACAGGGGGCAAAACTATACCCATACAGGGGGCACAACTATACCTATACAGGGGCAAAACTATACCTATACAGGAGACAATACTATACCAATACATAGGGCAAAACTATACCTATACTGGGGACAATACTATACCTATACGGGGGGCAATACTATACCTATACAGGGGGCAATACTATACCTATACAGGGGGCAAAACTATACCTTTACTGGGGGAAATACTATACCTATACAGGAAGCAATACTATACCTATACTGGGGCAATACTATACCTATACTGGGGGAAATACTATACCTATACTGGGGACAATACTATACCTATACTGGTAGCACTACAATATCTATATAGGGGGCAATACTATACCAATATTGTGGGCAATACTATACTGATACAGGGGCAAAACTATACCTATACTGGGAAGAATACTATACCTATACAGATAGCAATACTATACTTATACAGGGGGAATACTATACCTATATTGGGGGCAATACTATACCTATACAGGGGGCAAAACTATACCTATACTGGGGGCAATACTATACCTATACAGGGAGAAATACTATACCCATACTGGGGGCAATAATATACCTATACTGGGGGTAATACTATACCTACAATAGGGACAATACTATACCTATTCTGGGGGCACTACTGTACCCATACTGGGGGCAATACTATACCTATACAGGAGGAAATACTATACTTATACTGGGGCAATAATATACCTATACTGGGGGCAATACTATACCTACAAGGGGGGCAATACTATACCTATACTGGGGACACCACACTACCTATGAAGAGAGGCTACTGTGAATTTCACATTTTACTGGGGGATGGGTGGAGGTGGAATGGACCATTGGGCTAACTGACTGGGTTAACCGGGGGGGGGGGGGGGGGGAGGTTTGACTGACTTTGCCTTAACGTACAGGGCCCCCAGGTTACCTTAGCCCTGGGGCCCCCGTGCTGCTTAAATCGGCCCTGAGCACAGCACAATGAATGAGCATGTTTCACTCAGTAAACTTGAATGTTTAGACAAGGGTTTCTTTTACCCGGATTAATTTTGATGAAGCCGCTGCACCTGTCCTTCCTCTGCATGCATATGCACGCAGGCTTAAGCCCCACCCCCTCTGAACTGCTCACCGCCCACTCACCACCTCCTTCCAGTCTGATGAAAAGGAGGAGGGCTGGGCTCCTTGATAATGGAAGGGGGGCTGGACGGAGACAAGAGTGGGTGGAGAGAGCAGGGGAGAACAGCTATCCTTTCCTATTTCTTTTATAGGCGCTGGCTGCGGCAGGGACTAGGGTGCATTAAAGTAGATCCGAGGTGAACTTTTACTCATTGCAAAATTGTGTTCCTTTCCTATTGTTTATAGGGCATTCCTCAAGCCAAATATTTTTTTTGTTTTTGTTTTAATACTCTAATTCCCTATAAACTAAATAAACCACGCCCACAGGTTTTCAGAGAGCCTTGGCAGTAGCAAGGGCTCATGGGAGCTCAGTCTGGGCAGGAGGAGGAGGTGTTACTAGCCATTGATTTCAGAGGCAGAGGGGAGGAGGGGGGATTAGGTTTTTTTCACAGGCTGAGTGCTCAAGATAAAGATTAGCCTGCCTCTGTGTAATGTTTACAAACAACATGGCTGCTGTCATTGTATCACAGGAAGAAATAATCATATTCTATTAAATCTGTTTGCAGCTAGATTTGCTGTATAAACTATCTAAACTTTAGATAAGATATATAGACAAGTTACTTGTTATAGTTAGTTTTTCATCTCGGATCCGCTTTAAGGGGCTCATTTGTATATGTTTGCACATATTTTAAATTTTAAATTCTACAGTTTTCCGCTGCCTTTAAAGGGATACTGTAGGGGGGGTCGGGGGAAAATGAGCTGAACTTACCCGGGGCCTCTAACGGTCCCCCGCAGACATCCTGTGCCCACGCAGCCAATCACCAATACTCCGGCTCCGATGCTTTAAAGTCTGAAAACAACTGCGCCTGTGTTGCCATGTCCTCAATCCTGCTGATGTCACCAGGAGCGTACTGCACAGAAACGGACCATACTGGGCCTGCGCAGTACGCTCCTGGTGACATCAGCGGGATCGAGGACACGGCAACGCAGGCGCAGTGGTTTTCAGACTTTAAAGTCTGAAATTCCAGAAGTGAACCGGAGGCGGGGTCGGAGCATCGGTGAGTGGCTGCGCGGGCACAGGATGTCTGTGGAGGACCATTAGAAGCCCCGGGTAAGTTCAACTCATTTTCCCCCAACCCCCTACAGGACTGAGACATGTGACTGTAACTGTAAAAAACTGCATTCTCATGCTAGGTACACATGATGAGATTTTCTGGAAGATTTACCGTCAGATAGATTACTTCCAACATGATTGATCTGATTTCCGATCGATTTTTCTTTCACTTCTATGTAAAATCGATCAGAAATCAGATTGGACATGTTAGAAATAATTGATCTGACAGTAAATCTGCCAGAAAATCTCATCGTTTGTATCTAGCATCAGAGTTATATTGAAAGACACTGAACACTGTTCTTGTAGAGTAGTTAGTAGATTTTCTCCCACTGATGCTAGGTACACACTGAGATTTTCTGGCAGATTTACTGTCAGATCGATTGTTTCCAACATGTTCGATCTGATATCCGATCGATTTCTGAACATTTCCCGATCCATTTCTTTTTGAAGTGAACAGAAAATGATTAGCAATCGATCGGAAATCAGATCCGACGTGTTGGAAATAATCGATCTGACTAAATCTGCCAGAAAATCTCATAGGCCTCTATTCCCTAAACTTTATCGAACACTTTATCAAATGTTTGATAATTTACCTCATGGGTAAAATCTAATTTTGAATTCACTAAGGTGTTATAGATTTATCAAATGTTTTATCGATAAAATGTTCAATACATCTATAACACCTTAGTGAATTTAAAATTAGATTTTACCCATGAGGTAAATTATCAAACTTTTGATAAAGTGTGTGATAAAGCTTAGTGAATTGAGGCCATTGTGTGTACCTAGCATTAGACACCTTTTCGAATCTCTCAGTCGGTCCTTTCTTTTTAGCAAAACACAAATACAAAACAGTCACAGAAACTAATAATGTACTCATTTATTAACACTTAAAACATTAACACTAAAAATAGAAAGACACATAAGAATCAGAGGTCATATATTACATGCTATATAAATTATAGAGAAATGTCATTCATGTAAAAAGACTACTGCAATGGTGCCCTACACTTAGTCATAATCTAGTAATTGGCCTGTTAAAAAAATACAGTTTTTGTGGATATATACAATATAGTTGTTTTTTTTTTTTTGTACAACTATAATTCTACCGCTAAAACATCTGCTCTGACTATAATTACAAGAGAACATAACTCCACTAACATGTGTAGAGGTGATTATTGATATGATACCAATTGGAGGATACTATTATTGGGTCTTCACCGTGGAAATCACTCCCTGCTGTTTTGAAGCCATTGGTTGAGTTCCCACCACATCCATTTCACAGCTTCTTGCTGGTTTTTCTATGGCCTCAACTACAGACTCCCATGAGACTCTTAAAGTGGCTTAAAACTCACATTTTTTAAATAAAAAAATCAGTCAAACTGTTTAAACGGGAACTGAAGAGAGAGGTATATGGAGGCTGCCATGTTTATTTCCTTTTAAGCAATACCAGTTGCCTGGCAGCCCTGCTGATCCTCTGCTTCTAATACTATTAGCCATAGCCCCTGAACAAGCATGCAGCAGATCTGGTGTTTTTGATGGGGTGAGTTAGTGAAAAGAAGTAAGTGGCTACTCACAAAAAAAGGGTTACAGAGGGGCAACTGACCGCTGGAAGCAGGTGGAGACAATAAACCTGACTCTACTTGGGGTGTCCAAATGGACCTGAATATGGTCCCTTTCCTTCTAAAAAATTATTGGCTCTTGGAATGGCGTTGGCCAATCAAGACTAGGGAAAAACCCATCCAACCTCAATGGGATGGGTAAACAAAATCCTCTGAACTCCTTGGGATGAAGGGGTGTATGCAATAAAAAGGGGAAAAGAGGCACCCAGATGTATATAAAATTGGGTTAAAACCACTAAAATCATAAAGATGAAGTGGCTTACCTCAATAACGACAAGCTGATAAGAAAATACATTTATTTGCACAGGCAATGCGTTTCGTGGGTCAACTGCCCACTTCCTTAGGGCAATGCAAGTGCTACAGCTGCAGATAGCCTAAAGCATTAGATGCCTCTTTACCCCTTCATATGTGATGGAAGTAATAAAATAAATAGAAGGATAAAAAATAAATCTTCAGAGCCTTCACATAACTCACCATCAGTGGGCATTGCTTGTGTAGTTAGTAATGGAGATGCCGATCAGCTCTCTCAGGTAACTGCCGATTTTGTGCTGAATTTCTCTCCCTACAAGGATGAGGTAGGAACAGTATTTTTTCAGCACACTTCCATGCAATTCATAGTTCCGCAACAGGAAGTGAGCGCTAGACACCCTCACTTCCTGCTTGGATTTCAGCCAGAAAGGGGATTTCCATGTATTAACACAAATCCTCGAAGGCTATTTTTAGCGATGTGGGGCGATGTGATCAGCCGTCTGCAATGCATTGCTACTGCCAGCTCTAAGTTTGAAATCGGCCTTAGACACTGATGACTGCTATTGGGGAAGAAAGGAATCAATAACAGCCTTGAAAAACATTGTGTTATCAATGAAGTCTGTTAACCTATTAGTAACCCCGGGCATTTTGATTGGTTTTAGACAACTTGGGCCTTAAGAGCTGGGGCTGGCTAAACTCAGCTGCTTGGTGCTGTTATAGGAAGCTGTTATAGTTACCTGTCCAGACAGCTAGATCGGCTTCTCCTTCACCTACAGCAGTGGCGATGAACTTCCGACATGTCTTCTGGGTCCCGATTACATGACATGACATCTGATTGCGATCCAGAAGATGGTATCAGTGTTACAGTGCCACTTGGTGGTGGAAATGGGGTGGTGAAAGAGAGAAGTCAATTCAGCCGTCCAAACTGGTAACTATAACAGCACCCTGCCATACACTCTGCATAGCCTGCCAGGATAGGGAAGGCACACTTCCCCAGTAGTAGGAAAAATTCAGCCCCACAACCAAATAAACTTTTACTTTATTTGGCTGCTTAAAGGTTAAACGTTGTCACATGACTCCAACAATCTTGCTACCATTATTCTTGCCCCTCCTCCTGCTCACCTTGAGCTGTTCTTGCGGCATTAAGTAAACGAATGTCGTATAGTTTGGGCCAAACTTCAGATGAAAAAAAATGGCTGCGTTATATAATTTTTAGATATGCACATTTTTCATTATTAAATGATAGTAGTCAAACTTTGTTTTTGCAAAGGCAGACCTGCCTACAGTTTCCCAGCTCGTTCTTTTCCTTCATGTTGTCCAGCTGCAGCTGATGTTAGCACAGCAATGGTAGAGTCCAATGTTATAAACAGGCTCGGTGAGAGTGCTTCATTCAGTCCGGTAAAGGTTAGCATCCGGCTACTTCACCAGATTCCTCATTTCATCAGATATGGAGGATAGTTCGGAGGGTGTGCCGTCTTCTTCTAATTCATCTGTTTGGCTGGTGGAGCTAAATCCATCATCTGAATTGCTTGATCTTCCACTTAATCCTGGGAAGGGAGTAAAGTACATATACATTTATGAAGGTGAAGCATCCCATGTTTGAAGAAGAGCAGAATCTCTCATGAAGACTAATAGATCCTCCTAATTTGTCATTCAGCTTTTATAGAAAACCCGTACAAGGCTATAAATAAAGCTGCCCATCCCTGCCTTGTATTGATGGTATTTTGGCTTTAAGCACTACTTGAATCCCTGATCTGGGACATTGGTAGGATACTGTGAGAATCTTGGCACCCCTGGGTACCAGGAAAGAAGAAATAAGTGTGCACTGCCAAGGGTCCCCTCCTCCCACCATCACCACCTTAAATTTTCAAACATAATTAGACTTATTTACCCTTTATACCCCCGAACATACTTAGGCAAAGTTTCCCCTGCACAAAAGGGGGCAAACCCCTCCAAACATAATTAGGTAGAACCTCCCATCCCCAAACATAATTATGCGACTTTCCAAAATGGAGACCCAAGGGTAATCTGGCACTATGATTGGGTCTAAGCCCAATAAGTATAAGAGACCCACCTTCCTAATATGTTGAATGAAATGGAAGGAATCTATGGGAGTTAAATGGGGAGTCTGGGGACAAATGTTCAAATGTTACTTTTAAATATTTCTCCCCATTAAACTCCCACAGACTCCTTCCGTTGTACCCAAACATAATTAGATAGAATCAAACTCCCCATCCACATACCTATAAAGGCAAAGCAGGGCCGAGCCGAGGCAGAGGCAAGAGAGGCTCCAGCCTTAAAGTGCAGTGTAAAAGGGGGCACACAACTCACTCAGCTATCATTCCCCTATTGTGTTTGAAGCAGAGAGAAATAAGAAAAGGGGTACATAGCAGTGACTGCAAGCCAGATAACTATAGATTAAGGTGCTGTGGGCCCAGGGGCGCCTCTTAGTCTAATAGCTATCAGTGTGTGACGGCTGGGGTGGAAAGGATGGACATTGGGGTCTCAGCTTTGGGTGCTAATGGTCCTTGTCGTCACCTCCCCCCCACCACCACCACCACCATCCCCAAGCAAAATTAGGCAGCCCGCCCATTCTCAGACATACAGTAATTAGATAGAATTACACCCACTCCCAAATGTAATTTGGCAAACTCTACCCCTTCCCCCCAAAATAATTAAGTATTGTGCCCCAAATCCTGGGTGTCAGCACAGCCCCTTGTGACAGTCTTCAATCTCCCATGCCAGGTGTTGGACCATATTACCATAATGAAGTTCTGGATGATGCAGATTCAGCACATACACATCCCTCTGCATCACCTGAGACTTTCATTATAGATATCACTGCAGAAGGTCATTCTGTTATGATCCAACTCTGTTCAATCCCGCAAAAAGATTGGGGCACTACTACTGAGATTTGGGTCGCGGATCTCCTCCCATAGTGACACAACTACCCCCATAAGGGTCAGGGGCCTGATATGATAATTTAAAAAACAGCTTTGATTCTTTTGTAACTTTGCTTTGTGCTTTTGAGTTATGTCGCCATGTCTTTATTGTAACCACTCACCTGTAACATCTGTATTCAGGGTATAGGTCATCATTTTCCGTCCTCCGGCATGGTGAACCTCACAGATGTATTGGCTGCCATTATCTGTCCTAGCCTTTACTCTGAACTTCAGCGAGCTGGAGGTGATGTAGGTTCCACCCTCTCGTTTTTCTTCTAGATCATGTACATAACTATGGTCATAGACTTCTCTATCGATGGAAATGACCTCAGCTGAATTTTTTAGCAACAAATTATCTTTCTTCCAAGTGACATTTAAATCTTTCCATTTAAATGTATTGATGTGACAAGTCAGAGTTATATTTTCTCCATGCCTCGGCTGTTGTGAGACTTCTATGGGTGACAGTCTGAGATAATCTGTGTAATAAAACAGGATACATTCCACAATAAATGTATGAGTAATCCAGTGTATCAAATGTTCCTACAAACCAAACAGTAGTGTCATCTTTATCTAAAAAAAAACAAAAAAGGAACTTCACAGAGGTGAGTTTGGCATGAGCGATAGCTGATAGCAAGCCCAGATCCACCACACAGGAGCCTATAGGCACAGATGTCCTGGCACCCTGGATTTTGACTCTAGACTTTGCCCTCCATGAACCTGACTTTGCCCGCCGAATCACACTGCATAGGTGTGCTGTATATCACTTCTCCCTTACTTCACTTGCTCATCATAGGTAGCTACAGGTGCCCCTTAGTTTTAGTAAGCCAGAAGTCCCCTCAATTTTACGTAGCTAGAAAGGCCCTTAAGTATTAGGTAGCTGAGGAACCTCAGTATTAAGTACCTAGTGGTGCTCCTGTCTGAAGGGAGATCTGGTCAGTGGAATGCCGAGATCCAGGTGAGTAACCTCTCATTTACACTCTGCTTGGTACTCTGCATAGGGAAGGGGGGAGGGAGGGTGGCACTAGGGGAGGGTAGTGAGCCACTTTTCCATCCTCAGGCCCCTGTAGGCATGTGCCTACAGTGCCTTATGGTAAATCTGACCCTGGCTGATAGTAAATTATCAATAATTTTATATTACCAATATTATCCTATTTCAAAAGATATGCTCTGATTAAATTCCTCTCTTAGCGCCGGTTCACATTGAGCTTATGAACCCTCCTGCACTGCGTTCCGCTCCGTCAAGCGGAAGGATCGTGCATGTCGGGAACATCCGCTCCGGTGAGCGAAACGCAGGGAGCGGAAGGGAGCGCAGCGCAGCAATGTGAACTTTCCCATCGGGAAAGAATTGCTTCCGCTGCTGCGTTCCGCTCATCGGAGTGGAACGTGGGCTCAATGTGAACCGAGCCTAAATCTGTCCTCTCACTCCAACCCAATTACTGTGCAAACACAGACCTAACTCTAACCTCACTGCCGCTTACACTTACCTCATTGTTGCTACATCTTCTACTGCTGTACCTAACACTAACCTCACTTCCACTGCGCCTAACATTAACCTCATTGCCACTTAGCCTAACATTTACTATTACTCATACTTGTTGAGTGATCACAGCCGTAATGCCATTGCTTGCCAAGTCGTCAGAGCTGCAGCACCATTGCTTGCTCAACCACACCCAAACTGAACACCCTAGGCAAATTAACATTGCACTGCCGAGGCCCGGCGCAAACTACAATGTCAAAAGTAAGTGCTTCGCTGTGAAATCCCCTACACACCCACCTATGGGGACTTTAAACTTTGCAGTGACCTTCCCAATCCAAAAAGATAGACTTGCACTAACAATGTATCAAGCTGTTCTTATATCAACTCCAATTTCTATACTCCATCTTTCATCCTTAGGGAAAACTGGGAATAAGATTGAATAGCATGTCAAACCCCTGCAGGGCATAACAAACACATCCCAGGTCACTGCAGATCTTACAGTATCCTCCTCACATCATGGTAACCATCTCCTCGGCCAAAGGGGTGGGAGGGTACATTTATGCAGATAGGTTTCAAACTGGACATCTGGGTATTATAATGAAGATTAAATGATTATCTCCATTGCTGTATTTGTATGGGACTATAGAAATATTTTACAACGCGGCCTTTATCAATGAAGTAGTACATTGGCTTAATTGATTTTACACCTGTTGTAAGATACAGACATGTCACCCTCATTATAATAAAAGCCTTAGTAAAACACTAAAAGTAAGAGCTTCTACAGTTTTCCAGTGGCTTATAGAATGCCTACCCCCCCCCCCCCTCCACATGGGGGGGTTCTCAGGGTTTTCTTTTTTTGAAAAGCATTTTATGAATGGCAGTTGCGCTGTCCAACTGCCAAATCAGTGTGCAGTGAACAGGGAGGCTGGCCAGCATCATTGTATGAATCCTTTTCAGGGGGAATGACTTTATAAAAAATAAAGCCTATGCTGAGAATCCCCTATGGAGAGATGGATTAGTCCAAAACTTGTCGGTAATGTCAGATTTCTACTCCCTGCTGGAAGTGACAGCAACATAGGAGAGAAGTCATTTATGGCTCATTTTACACTGGAAGAAATGTACTTCTTATTTGTACATGTACACATGTATTTTACATTTTAGAATTTTCGCAATAATGGTCCTTTAAAAATGCCTGTGAAGTAGTGTTGGGCGAACAGTGTTCGCCACTGTTCGGGTTCGCCCGGATTTCGGGCTGTTCGAGTTCGATTCGGGCTTCGCCGGACACCTCGTGGTGTTCGGCCATGTGTTCAGCCATGCGGTCGAACGTATGTTCGGCCTGACAGCGCATGGCCGAACGTTCCCCGAACGTTTGGTTCGCGCTGTGATTGGCCGAGCGGGTCACGTGGTTCGGGCATGAACACGCGGCTCGCGCTGCGATTGGCCGAGCGGGTCACGTGGTTCGGGTAAATAAATACCCGAACCGCGTCATTTCTCCGCCACTTGCGTTTGGGTTTAGCTTTGGGTAGGCAGGCAGGTTAGACTCTCTCACCAGCTAGGCTAGCCAGGGCCCCCCAGTCTCCTATACTATATTTGCCACTGCACTGTAGTGCCAGTCAGCTCAGCGTGCGTTTACTGCTGGGATCAGTAGTACTTCCGTCCATCACCAGTATATAGCATAGTATATAGCATTGTCTTCTATTGCCACTGTACTGCCGGTCAGTGTGTACTGCTGGGATCAGTAGTACATCCGTCCATCACCAGTGTATAATATAGTATATAGCACTGTCTTCTATTGCCACTGTACTGCTGGGATCAGTAGTACTTCCGTCCATCACCAGTATATAGCATAGTATATAGCATTGTCTTCTATTGCCACTGTACTGCCAGTCAGCTTGTACTGCTGGGATCAAGTAGTACTTCCGTCCATCACCAGTGTATAACATAGTATATAGCATTGTCTTCTATTGCCACTGTACTGCTGGGATCAGTAGTACTTCCGTCCATCACCAGTGTATAATATAGTATATAGCACTGTCTTCTATTGCCACTGTACTGCTGGAATCAGTAGTACTTCTGTCCATCACCAGTGTATAACATAGTATATAGCATTGTCTTCTATTGCCACTGTACTGCCAGTCAGCTTGTACTGCTGGGATCAGTAGTACTTCCGTCCATCACCAGTGTATAATATAGTATATAGCATTGTCTTCTATTGCCACTGTACTGCTGGGATCAGTAGTACTTCCGTCCATCACTAGAGTATAACATAGTATATAGCATTGTCTTCTATTGCCACTGTACTGCTGGGATCAGTAGTACTTCCGTCCATCACCAGTTTATAACATACTATATAGCATTGTCTATTGCCACTGTACTGCCAGTCAGTGTGCGTGTACTGCTGGGATCAGTACAACCATAATGAAGAAATCCAGTGAAAGAGGGAGGGGCAAGGGAAGAGGTGTTTCCCCTGACGGTTCACGTAGAGGCCGCAGTGGAGCACCTAAGAAAACCCACTCAATATCACCCATGTGTGCTAGACAAACAACCCTCACTGATCCACAAGAGCAGGAACGGATAATGAATTGGATGACCTCTCAAGCGTCCAGCAGTGGGTTAAGCAGCAGCAGCACCAGCACATCCTTGTTGTCACGCACGATGTCCTCTGCCAGTTACAAGATGCCAGTGGGCACAACGGTGACACAACCAGCAGCTACACCATGCACACAATGGCCGAATAACCAGTCCGAACTGAAATGCAAGGCGAGGACGAAGACACCCAAATCCCTGAGCAATGTGCGCAGGAATTTGAATTGCAGGAGGTCCACCAAGAACATCTTGAAGACATGGGAGTGAGGTGCGCAGAGGGTGTTCTGGGGAGCTCTAGTCCACTGCACACACACACAGTCACAGATGGAGATGGAAGAGGAGGTTTTGGACGATGTGGACACAGACCCGGATTATCGAGTACAACCTCGCTGTCGGGATAGCAGCAGTACAGATGAGTCTGCTGCAGAACCCACTGCTGCAAGAGTTCGCCGTGTGCCACAAAGTAGGCGGGGGCAGGGTATTTCGGACACAACAGGCATAGCCGTAGAAGTGAGACGCCAAAGAGGCACGAAAGAAACTCGCCAGCAAAGCAGGAGCTCAAAAGTATGGGCTTTCTTCGATGACTGCAGGGAGGATGTTACCATGGTGATTTTCAAGGTGTGCAGGACCCGACTGAGCAGGGGGAAAAATATCAACAACCTCTCCACCACCAGCATGCGCCGCCACATGGTAGCCAAACATAGCACTCTGTGGTCAAACACGCAAGGCCAGGGTAGCAGCTCGCTTCCAGCCCCCAGCAACACTGCCTCCGTTGTCACCAGACCCTCCTCAGCAGCAGCCCAGCCATTACGTGGTACACAAACATCCGTAGTAGACGACGATGTCAGTTTCCGCAACAGTCCTCTTGACGTTTCACAGTCTTCAACGACCACGACAACAACAACCAACTGTCCTTCGGTCTGCGATCCTACGGTTCAGTTGTCTGTCCTGGAGATGTTAGAGTGCAAGAGAAAATTGCCAGCAAATGACCCCCGGGCCGTGGCACTAACAGCCAGCATAGCCAAGTTTGTAGCCTGCGAAATGCTGCCATATCGCGTGGTGGAGACAAACAGCTTCAAGCGCATGATGGCGCTGGCCATCCCACGTTACGTGGTTCCCAGCCGATACTATTTTGCGGGGTCTGCAGTGCCAGCATTACATGAGCACGTGGTTAGCAAAATAACCAGAAGC
Organism: Hyperolius riggenbachi; assembly: GCF_040937935.1. Lineage (NCBI taxonomy): Eukaryota > Metazoa > Chordata > Amphibia > Anura > Hyperoliidae > Hyperolius > Hyperolius riggenbachi. The sequence continues at coordinate 210,144,826 of NC_090656.1, forward strand.
TTGAAAAATGCCGTTGCCTGCAAGGTTCACCTCACCACAGACACCTGGACGAGTGCCTTTGGCCAGGGTCGATATATCTCCCTGACGGCGCACTGGGTGAACCTTGTGGAGCCTGGCAGCGACTCCTCACCGGCTACGGCGCGGGTGTTGCCCACGCCGCAAACTGCTGGACCGGCGTCCCTCAGAGATAACAGCAGCACCTACCTCGACTCTGACTCCTTCTCCTCCAACGCCTCTCATAGCGGTACCTCATCCGGCATCGGTAACCCAGCAATAGGGTCGTGGAAGCAGTGCAGCACAGCTGTTGCCATGCATCAGCAAGCCTTACTGAAGCTGATCTGCCTTGGAGATAAGCAGCACACAGGTGAAGAAATTTGGAAGGGAATCAAGGAACAGACCGATTTGTGGCTGGCACCGCTGGACCTGAAACCAGGCATGGTTGTGTGTGACAATGGGAGCAATCTCATTCGCGCTTTAAAGTTGGCTAAGCTGAGACACATCCCTTGCCTGGCACACGTTATGAACCTAGTTGTTCAGCGGTTCCTGAGGACATACCCAGGCGTGGCAGATCTTCTGCTGAAGGTGCGACGAGTGGCCAAATATTTCCGAAAGTCCAGTACCTCTTCGGAGGGACTCACTAAGATGCAGGAGCGGTTCAATCTACCGAACCATCGCTTGGTGTGTGACATACCCACGCGCTGGAATTCAACGCTGCACATGCTATCACGCTTTTGCGAGCAGAAGAGTGCAGTGGTCCAGTACATGACGGCGCAGTACCGAGGCGCATCCGGACAGCTACCAAGCTTCTGTGGATCTGATTGGGCCACCATGTTGGACCTCTGCCAAGTCCTCCAAAATTATGAGCAATCCACGTTGCTTGTGAGCGGTGACAACTCTTCACTCAGCATTACGATACCACTGCTGTGTTTGCTGAAAAAATCAATGCTGCAGATCAAGGAAGCCGCAGTCAGGATGCAAGTGGGGGAATCTCAAGAGGACAACGATCAGCGTGATGATGATACCAACATCAGGCAATCTGCCTCAGGAAACGCTGGTCCTCCCGGCAGCTATGCTGAAGAAGAGGACGAGGAACAGCTGGAGTTGGAGCAGGACTTGGACGCCCCCACTGCCGAGGGACAGAGCGGTGCACGATGGACTTCCATGATTCAGCGGGAATGGACAGCAGAAGAAGACGAGGAAGAAGGTGGGCGACGGCGTGATGCTGGTTATGATGATGAGGGTGCGTCAAGCTCAGAAAAACATGATGAGGATTCTGTTAGGACTGTGGCAGACATGGCTCAATTCATGCTAGACTGCATCGAACGCGACCCGCGCGTTGTTCGAATTCTGGACGACGTGGATTACTGGGTTTATACCCTTCTGGATCCACGGTACAAAGACAATGTTCCCAAACTCATTGGAGAAACTGTCAGACAGGTCAAAATGGAAGAATACCAGCAGGCCCTTGTGGAGACATTAGAGAGGAGATTGACATCCTCCTCCTCTAGCCAGTTCCACGCCGACAGACTGACTTCCGCAAACCCAGGACGAGGAGGGGAACAAAGAACGCAAGCTGCAGCTAGTGCCCACAAGGGAATGGTATCGGCAGTGTCCTTGGAGTGGCAAAATTTTCTGACTCCCATGCAGCAGCCCACAGAACAGCAATCGCCCAGTTCCACCTACAACACCGCTTGCCTGCAGAAGATGGTCAAGGACTACATGTCAGATGGCGTAGCCGTGTTGAACAATCCATCTGCACCCTTCAACTATTGGGTCTCTAAGCTACACACCTGGCACGAACTGGCAATGTACGCAATAGAGGTTCTGGCTTGCCCGGCAGCCAGCGTTATGTCGGAACGCTGTTTCAGTGCTGCCGGAGGCATCGTCACAGATCGGCGTATCCGCCTCTCCACAGAAAATGCAGACCGTCTGACTCAAATTAAAATGAATCAATCCTGGATTGGAAACGACTACACAACACTCCTGGACCCCAACCAAGTAACATGAACAGTGAACATCTGTGATGGGTTAGCGTTTCCGGTCCCTGTTTATTGAACCTCTCATCTGTATTACATTTATGACTGCATGGCGGCAAAATGCATTGCTATCCGCACGCTTCTTGTCCTCATGCAAGGCCTGGGTTGCGCCTCAAAGCGTTTCCTTCTCCTCCTGCGCCTCCTCCTGTTCCATCACGTGTGCTGCTGCTGGGTTACCGTTGCCGGTCCCTTTTTACGGAACCTCTTATCTGTATTACATTTATGACTGCATGGCGGCAAAATGCATTGCTATCCACATGCTTCTTGTCCTCATGCAAGGCCTGGGTTGCGCCTTAAAGCGTGGCCTTCTCCTCCTGCGCCTTCTCCTGTTCCATGACGTGTGCTGCTGCTGGGTTAGCGTTGCCGGTCCCTTTTTACGGAACCTCTTATCTGTATTACATTTATGACTGCATGGCGGCAAAATGCATTGCTATCCGCACGCTTCTTGTCCTCATGCAAGACCTGGGTTGCGCCTCAAAGCATGGCCTTCTCCTCCTGCGCCTCCTCCTGTTCCATCACGTGTGCTGCTGCTGGGTTAGCGTTGCCGGTCCCTTTTTACGGAACCTCTTATCTGTATTACATTTATGACTGCATGGCGGCAAAATGCATTGCTATCCGCACGCTTCTTGTCCTCATGCAAGGCCTGGGTTGTTATGTCTCAAAGCGTGGCCTTCCTTCTCCTCCTGCACCGCCCTCCTCCTGTTCCATCACGTGTGCTGCTGCTGGGTTAGCGTTACCGGTCCCTTTTCCTGGAACCTCTTATCTGTATTACATTTATGACTGCATGGCGGCAAAATGCATTGCTATCCGCACGCTTCTTGTCCTCATGCAAGGCCTGGGTTGTTGTGTCTCAAAGCGTGGCCTTCTCCTCCTGCGCCGCCCTCCTCCTGTTCCATCACGTGTGCTGCTGCTGGGTTAGCGTTACCGGTCCCTTTTCCTGGAACCTCTTATCTGTATTACATTTATGACTGCATGGCGACAAAAAGCATGTTACCTGTGCAAAGAAAAATGACATTTTCCGCATTTAAAAGACAGTTTTTCCTTTGAAACTTTACAATCAATTTTCTCAAAAACTATAAGCTCTTTTTCAAATATTTTTTTTCCTCTTGTACCCACTCCCAAGGTGCACATACCCTGCAAATTTGGGGTATGTAGCATGTAAGGAAGCTTTACAAAGCACGAAAGTTCGGGTCCCCATTGACTTCCATTATGTTCGGAGTTCGGCGCGAACACCCGAACATCGCGGCCATGTTCGGCGAACGTTCGCGAACCTGAACATCCAGGTGTTCGCCCAACACTACTGTGAAGATTGTTACCAGCAATTTAGAACACGCAGGCCCAAAATTCAGGTGAGCCAAGAGTCCTGGTCTGGAATTAGACTTTAAGTAGAAATATGCAAATACAGTGGCGACTTGGTTTTCCAGCAGCGCAGGGGATCGGCTGATGCCAGAAAAGTGTGCTTTCTAGTTGCTTGAGGCTTAATGTTAAAAATAGGCCTCGCTAATACAGGTCTATATCCCACTTTATATACATGCCATGAACTCTGAATTAACCTCCCTGGCATTCAATTTCCCCAGGATTTATGTGCATAAAGTGGTTCAATTAATTTCAGGCATTTTTTTTGTATGTAATTTTTTTTTTTTTAATATTGAATTCAATACAGACTATTTTATTGAATTCAGTACAAAAAAAATTAGCCCTCTTACTACCAGGCAGCAACCATAGCCCAACTCACCCGCCTATTCCAGACACATGATACTCCTCTTTGGGTATTCATAGAGATACCCTGGTGTGACCCCCTACTACCCAGCACCCTACTATGGCTTCCTCCAAAAATGAGACCACCCTCATTAACCTGCCTGGCGTTCTATTAAGATCGCCAGGCAGGCTGCGGGAGGGTTTTTTTTGAATAAAAAAAAAACTATTTCATGCAGCCAACTGAAAGTTGGCTGCATGAAAGCCCACTAGAGGGCGCTCCGGAGGCGTTCTTCCGATCGCCTCCGGCGCCCAGAATAAACAAGGAAGGCCGCAATGAGCGGCCTTCCTTGTTTTGCTTATATCGTCGCCATAGCGACGAGCGGAGTGACGTCATCGACGTCAGCCGACGTCCTGACGTCAGCCGCCTCCGATCCAGCCCTTAGCGCTGGCCGGAACTTTTTGTTCCGGCTACGCTGGGCTCAGGCGGCTGGGGGGACCCTCTTTCGCCGCTGCTCGCGGCGGATCGCCGCAGAGCGGCGGCGATCAGGCAGCACACGCGGCTGGCAAAGTGCCGGCTGCGTGTGCTGCACTTTATTTGAGCCAAATCGGCCCAGCAGGGCCTGAGCGGCAGGCTCCGGCGGTACTGGACGAGCTGAGCTCGTCCAGACCGCCCAGCAGGTTAAGCCCCCCTCTGGCTCACGGTCTTAGAGTGTGGGACTCAGTCCGTTATTCGGCTAACCTTCAGTCTCCCGTCCTTCCCCTACTGCCACTGATCATCAACCCTTTATTCCCTCCGGGCTTAGACGACCCAATGGCATTCTCCTGGTGGAGCACAAACGGTCTCACTAATGTCACACACCTCCTCACTCCTAGAGGTTTCCTTTCCTGGCCTGGTCTACAGGAAAGATTTTGTGCTCCCCCCAGGGAATTCTTTCGATACTTGCAATTGGGACATTGGATCAAACCTCTCATTCGAGATAAAGACCCCCCTTTTACGGCTACACCTTACGAAAACATTTGTATGCACAGCCCCAATACTAAAGGCCTGATCTCTAGATTATATGGCGTTCTGACACGTTCGTCCTCCCCGACAACGCACCCCTATGCTTCAAAATGGGAAACAGACCTCGCTAGTCCTAGAGACAGAGAAGACTGGCTGGACATCTGGAGCAGAGTCTCCAGCTGCTCCAGCAACCTACATATAGTCGAGTCTGCCTATAAGGTAATGACACGATGGTATCTTGTCCCGACCCGCATAGCCAAAGTATTCCCCTCCGCCAATCCCTTTTGTTTTCGAGGCTGCAGGCTACCCGGCGACATGCTTCACATTTGGTGGACTTGTCCACGGCTCAACAGCTTCTGGTGCCAAATATATAAATTACTTTCCTCTCTCTTTCATCAGCCAATCCATAGAGATCCTTGGCAAGCTTTATTACACGCAAAGATTAGCTCTTTAACCTCCACACAGAATAAATTAGCCTCTGTCGTATTCTCAGCAGCTACTATGACAATAGCCCGGAACTGGAGAAAACCCTCAGTCACCATTAACGAAGTGAAATCCAGAATAAACTCAATAATGGTAAATGAGCGCCTCATTAGCATCCTTAGGGACACCCAAAAGAAATTTGAAAAAATTTGGGATCCCTGGATCCGTTTAGAGCACCCAAGTCTGGAGATAACTTCCATTACAAGACTGTAAGGTGGACCCCTGCCTCTATCCCCTCCTCTGTTCTCCTTTCCCCCCTCCCTAGCTTCTCTCTTTTTTTTTTTAAAGATTCTTTATTTTTGAATTTTTCAAAAAGATAACAAATAGTAATAGCTGTTTACAGTATCTTTTCTGCACATTACAAACGTTCCATATATACAAAGAGAGCAAACAGTATATAAACATATTACACGGTCAGCCAGTACCGTGGAAGAACGTCTATTTCTGCTAGTGAAGCTAATTACAGGGACGACAATAGCGGTTCCTCTGGGACATCTTGTACATACCATTTACCCATGATCAGAATCATGGGTTAGCGTATTAGCATTTTAGTCTATTTGCAGTAGTATGATTAGAAGGCTCAAGATGATCAGGTTAAGACCTTGTGCTGAAGTCCAGATTGTAGCCTATGGTGGTGGTGATAAGGAGGGGGGACTCAGGGCCCAGAGGGATCATTTCCCCGAGTTCCAACGCCATGGAAAAGATTATAGTACAATCTGGGGGCAATTATGTAAAACCTAATCTGGGATGTTCCCAAGAAACCGCTAGTTCCCTAGATACCTATTATGATTACTGTGCCCTAAAAGGGCATAGGAGACAGAAAGGGTGAGAAAGAAGAGAAACAAAACAGGTAGAAGAGCAATAGGTGGGAAGGAAAGAAAGGGATCTGGGACCGGTGTTCAGGGAACTGAGCTCGAGGGTTGCAAATGCATGGGAAGGACTACTGTCCTCCCCATGGTGCAATGTGTTATGGCCTCACTACACTCACATCAGGGGGGAGGTCTAGGAAATACTCATGTTTATGAGACTAGGCCATCAGCTGTTTAAACTCCTCAGACTCCTCATATTCATGCCACGGCGCCCAAGTACGGCTGAATTGTTCTTCTCTCTTATGCATTGTGTGGGTTAAATTTTCCATCAATTTAATTTGTTGGATCTCCCTGATCCATTCAGTCACAGGGGGTATCTGGGTAGATTTCCAGTGACGTGCGATCAGCAACCTTGCTGCATTAATCAAGTGTTTAGAGAGAGACTTCTTATATTTTCCAAGCCGTCTTGGAGTGTTGTGTAGAAGATAGTATGAGGGGTCGTCAGAGGAACTCACACCCGTAATTTTTGAGATTATGGCTTTAATTTTGTCCCAAAAAGGGGCCAATTTAGAGCATTCCCAAAGGACATGTACTAGGGTGCCCCTCTGTGTCGAGCAGCGCCAACAATTGGGATTGGAAGATGGGAACATTTTTTGTAGCCTGTCAGGTGTGTAATACCACTGCGTGAGTATCTTGTAGCCAGATTCTTGCAATTTTGCTGAGATAGAGGCTTTTTGTGATAATATAAGAATCTTTCGCCACTGTTCGTTGGAGAAGGTTTTATGCAGAGACTGCTCCCACTTAAGCTTTAGGGAGTCAGACAGATCTGAATCAACAACAAGCAGAGAGTACAGCTGGGAAATTCCTTTAGATACAAATCCCTCCCCATTGCATAATTTTTCGAATTGAGTTAGGTTCCTGCTCAAGGAGCTCCTGGGGGCTAGGCTAAGAAGATAATGTTTAAATTGCAAATACGACCAGTGGTCTAGAGTTGGGGCTTGTAAGAGAGTGCGTAAAGTAGAGATGTCCTTCCACTCGCCGTTATTTAGTAGATGGTATGCCCTTAATGGGGGGGATTTCCTCCACTGACTGTATGCCTCTTTTCGTGTTCCTGGGGGAAATCCGGGATTATCTAATAGTGGAGTCATCGGAGAGGGCCATGGGGAGATGTGGAGGGACCCATTAAGTCTATGAAAAAGTTTTAGAGTATCACCAATCATAGGATGCACTGTACCCTGGGGAGCAGTTGGTTTCCCAGCCCATGGCAAGTGCATTAATTGAGAGCCAACCAAGTCTCCCTCCATTTCCACCCACCTTTTGTATTGGACATGACGGTGCCAATCCACTATTCGTAATAGTACCGCAGCAGCATGATATAATGCCATGTCCGGCACTGCCATACCCCCCAAATTCTTTGGTTGTATTATCAGGGCATGTTTAAGCCTAGGCGGCTTGCCTCGCCAAATGAACCTCCTGAAGCATGATCTTATTTCCTTAAAGTAAGATGCGGGGACTAGGATAGGTAGTGTTTGGAAGATATAGAGGAGCCGGGGGAGCACATTCATTTTGATAATATTGACTCTACCAAACCAAGTAAATTTGGCCACATCCCACCTTTTGAGGTCCAATTTAATCTAAGTTAGTAGGGGGGTATAGTTGAGGGAGAAGAGCTCCGCCGGGTCACTTGAGATCTTAGTTCCTAAGTATGTGATAGCCTTAGGGGCCCACTTAAATGCAAAGTTATTTTCTATTAATGATTGTTGAAGGGGGGTCAGACCTACGTTCAGCGCCTCACATTTCTCATAGTTGATCTTAAGGCCAGCCAGATCACCATATGTAGCAAAATCTTGCACTAGGTTAGGGACCGTAATATGGGGATTGGTGATAAAGAAAAGAAGGTCATCAGCATAAGCTGCAATCTTATGCTGTGATGTAGGTAATTGTAGGCCCATGATGTCTGGGTTGGCCCGGATGGTGCATAAAAGTGGCTCCAACGAGAGGGCGAATATAAATGGGGACAGAGGGCACCCCTGACGTGTGCCATTATAGATGCGTAAAGGCTCAGAAAGTTCCCCATTTATCTTAATCTTGGCAGTTGGTGCCCCGTATAATGCCATGATGTGAGTTAGTAGGCATCGGGGGAGCCCGACATGACATAGTGTGCCCTCTATGAATTCCCACCGGACACGATCAAAGGCCTTCTCTGCATCTGTAGATAATAGCATCATCGGTGAGGCCTTCGACCGTGCCCAGTGGATTGCCATCAGAGTCCTCAGGGTATTGTCCCTGGCCTCTCTCGTTGGAATAAAGCCTACTTGATCGTAGTGTACTAATTGAGAAATGAAGGGGGATAAACGATTCGCCAGTATTTTAGCATAGGCCTTAAGATCAATGTTAAGCAGTGAGATGGGTTTATAGTTTGCACAGGAGGAGATGTCCTTTCCAGGTTTTGGAAGTACAGAGATATGAGAGGACAGCATGTCGTCTGGGAAAGTCGTTGGGTTGTCAGGGTCCGCAATAGAATTCAGTGCCTTAAGCAGGGGAGTTTGAAGTGTCGGTAGGTATAATTTATAGTAGTCAAGAGCAAAACCGTCAGGCCCCGGGGCCTTGCCAGTGGGCATCTGCGAGAAGGCTAATTGTAATTCAGACAATGAAATAGGCTCACCCAGCTCCTCCAGCTCTGCCTCAGGGATAGTGGGCATTCCTGATTTTTGAATGTACTCCCTTATGCGTTGGGGTAGAGAGGGGTCTGCTTGTTTATGGGAGTGATTATGTACGTCATATAGCTTTTCATAGAAGCTCTTGAATATGCGTGCTATTGCTGGAGTATCATAGTGTTTCCTAGCGCTGGTATCATTAATATATGGGATATAATTTGTAGCCTGCTGAACTCGAAGTGCTCGTGCCAAGAGGCGTCCACACTTATTGCCATATTCATAATAATGGCGCTGGCATCTAGAGGCTGCATAGCGAGCTTTAAAGAACAGCAGAGCTTTGAGTTTTTCATGCTCAGCAGTAAGTCCCACGAGGTCCGAATCCAGCAGTGTACCCTTATGTAATAGTTGTAGTCTATGTATCTCGCTTAGTGAATTTTCAATGGCCTCATTTCGCTCTCGTTTAATTCTGCTACCTTCTTTAATCAGAACCCCTCGGATGACACACTTGTGGGCAGCCCATATAGACATTGGGGAGACCCCCTCAACCTCATTGTCCTCAAAATAGTTTTCCAGCGCCCTCCTCACCCTTCCCTCCACCACCTTGTCCTTTAGTAGAGAGGTGTTTAGCCGCCATGAGAAGGGACCCCGCCTGCCCTCCAATATCTCAAGGGATGCAGAGACCGCAGAGTGGTCTGATAGCACACCCGGGTGTATCTCAGCTCTAGATGTTCGTGGGATCAAGTTATGCGAAATGAAGATATGGTCGATGCGGGAATAATTTCCGTGTACTGCTGAAAAGTATGTGTACTCTCTGCCTGTCGGATCACGTATCCGCCAGATATCCACAAGCTGCCTAGCTCTCAGTGCCAATTTGCATTTCAGGAGGATTCTGTGGGGAATTGCTGATCTACCTGAAGAGGTGTCGAGAGGAGGCTCGAGTGCCACATTCAGGTCACCACCCAGGATCAATGACCCTTCTGCAAAGGCGTCTAATTCGTTTAAGAATTTTTCAAGGAAGGTGTGCTGGCCCATATTAGGTGCGTAGTAAGTACCGAAAGTGTACATTTGATTATTAATCAGACCTTTAACAAGGAGATAGCGTCCTTCTGTATCAGACATATGCTGAATTTGGGTCATGTGCACCCTGTTAGAAAACAAGATAGCAACCCCCTTTGTTTTTGAATCTGGAGCATTACTATAATATGCTATGGGAAAGTGCTTATTATCCATTCTGGGGTGGTCAGCTCCCTTAAGGTGGGTTTCTTGAAGGAGCGCCACATGCACATTAGATCTTTTTAGCTCAGCCAGCAGCGACGACCTCTTCTCCGGCTTGTTCAGCCCCCTGATGTTGAGTGTTCTGACATTAAGTGATGCCATCTATCATAGTGTGAAAGCTAGGCGAACCTAGCCCCTCAGCCCAGCACCCCACACCAGACCCCGTAGGAGGAAAACAAGAAAGAGGAGAGTGAGAGAGAAATAGAGAAAAAACAAAACAAAGTAAAAGAAAAAGAAAAGGAAGAACAAACTTCCATTGGTGTGACTCCCGGGGGAAAGCTCCCCCGGGGCACACCACTCCAGTTAGGCCAGCCCTCTCATTCAAGCTTGAAGAGAGGGGGAAATTACCAGTGCACTGGCCCATGAGGGAGAGGGAAAGAAGCCAAAACATGAACCGTAACCTCCTAGAACTCCCGGCTCTTACATTACACACTTCAATCAGAAAACAACAACATTTCAACCCCATTTTCTAACCCGTTGGTAGTTTAGGACCATAACGCTAGGCTAATACAATCTAATATAATGCAAGTATACAATGACATCTGACCAAGGCATAACATGTTTTGTATCCTATGACCCACCAGCCCTGCCACCCAGCCCACTCCCACCCCCACCCAGCCCAACAGACCCATTGCATAGTATTCCCACCCCCGCAACACTGTATTCAGGCGGGAGTGATTAACGTTCAGGTGGCTGTTCTGTGTAGATGAGGATCCCAGTACATTTCGAGCAATAGATCGTGATCTGCATACCCCCTGATTTGCTTTATGCATAAGAAATGTGCATGCGGGGGGGGGGGGGGATTCAAGTGACCGCTAAGTAGGGTGGGGAGGGAGGGGGGGGGGCCACATCAGGATCGCCTCAGAAAAAGTCAAATGTCACCTCTTAGGAAAAATAAAGTTGTATTAAGAGTACTTCTCTCAGGTGTCCCTGGAAGTGGAGCTTCTCGGCCTTCTTTCTCGCTGAGGGCGGGCAAACTCCACCGAATCCGGCTCCCATTCCGGCGCTGCAACCGTTGCGATCCCCAGGGTTTTAAAAAAGTCAGGTAGATCCCTTGGGTGCTTGAGGGTAGCTGATTTGGAGCCTAGTGTCACATAAAGTTGGAACGGAAAGCCCTATTTGTACTCTGCTCCAGCCTGGTGTAGCGCCTGTAGGATTGGTTTCAGCGCCCTTCTTTGTGCCAGTGTGGAGGGGGCGAGGTCTTGGTAGAAGGTTACAGTGGCACCATCGAAATCATAGGACCCTACCGATCTGGCTGCGGACATGATAGCCTCTTTGAGGGGATAGTCATGGATCCTGCATATTACATCCCGCGGGGGTTCGGTTCCTTTGGGCATTGCGCGCAGCGCACGGTGGGCTCTGTCCATCTTCACTGGAGTGCCCACTGGTCTATCAAGCAGCCCATTAAAGATACCTTGTAGAGTGGCTGAGAGATCGTCTGCTCTGGTGGCCTCAGGAAGCCCCCGTATCCGCACATTGTTCCTCCGGCTCCTATTTTGTAGATCCTCCATCTGGGAGCGTGTCTGACTTTGCCGGAGCTCCATCTTCTCTCTGCTTTCTTTTAGCGCTGCGATTTCAGACTTAAGTGCTACTACGTCTGCCTCCAGGCTGCTTACCCTCTGTGTCGCAGAGGTTATATCCGCCCTCAGCGCGGAAATCTCTTCTTTTGTAGAGCTGACAATTTGTTCCGTCTGCATGTCTGCATGTCGGCCTTAGTGGGCATCTCCATTAAGTATGCCCATAGTTCCTCCATTGCTCGTGCTTTCCCTGTTGAGCCAGGAGAGCTTGCCGGGGAAGTGCCCGAGGCCGGCGTATCCGCCATCTTGGATGTCTTGCTGCGGGTAGCTCTGGGAGAGAAATAGCTATCTAGCGTCTCTTTTGCTCTCCTTGGGGTCTTGCTGCGGGATAGTCTGCCTTTAGAGCGATTTGCCATACCATTCCGGGCAGAAATAGGGTAAGTTATCCGAGGTATTAGTGCGGATTAAGCTGCATGTGGCCGGGAGCTCTTCTTCTTCACGTCCTCACGCGGCCATGCTTAGCTCCGCCCCCCTAGCTTCTCTCTTTGCTACTTCTCTCTTCTTTTTCTTTCTGTTTCTCTCTTCTCCAACTCTCCCCCACGGACGCTTATGACCACAATCCTTCCTGCCCCGCCTGTCCATCGCTGGATGGAGGGCGGCCGGGAAGGTATCCATACAATTTTGCCCTGATGAGGCTCCCTCCTTCCCTAACCCCCGATTCCTTATCAGCAAGCCCCAGATAGCTGGACTTAGTCCTCTGTGGGCTCACATCAACTTCCTACCTGACAGTAGTGTTGGGCGAACATCTAGATGTTCGGGTTCGGGCCGAACAGGCCGAACATGGCCGCGATGTTCGGGTGTTCGACCCGAACTCCGAACATAATGGAAGTCAATGGGGACCCGAACTTTTGTGGTTTGTAAAGCCTCCTTACATGCTACATACCCCAAATTTACAGGGTATGTGCACCTTGGGAGTGGGTACAAGAGGAAAAAAAAATTTAGCAAAAAGAGCTTATAGTTTTTGAGAAAATCGATTTTAAAGTTTCAAAGGGAAAACTGTCTTTTAAATGCGGGAAATGTCTGTTTTCTTTGCACAGGTAACATGCTTTTTGTCGGCATGCAGTCATAAATGTAATACATATAAGAGGTTCCAGGAAAAGGGACCGGTAATGCTAACCCAGCAGCAGCACACGTGATGGAACAGGAGGAGGGTGGCGCAGGAGGAGAAGGCCACGCTTTGAGACACAACAACCCAGGCCTTGCATGAGGACAAGAAGCGTGCGGATAGCATGCTTTGTACCACCATGCAGTCATAAATGTAATAAAGATAAGTGGTTCAATAAACAGGGACCACGCGGCAACGCTAACCCAGCAGCAGCACACGTGATGGAACAGGAGGAGGCGCAGGAGGAGAAGGCCACGCTTTGTGAGACACAACAACCCAGGCCTTGCATGAGGACAAAAAGCGTGCGGATAGCATGCTTTGTACCGCCATGTAGTCATAAATGTAATAAAGATAAGAGGTTCAATAAACAGGGACCACGCGGCAACGCTAACCCAGCAGCAGCAGCAGCAGCAGCACACGTGATGGAACAGGAGGAGGCGCAGGAGGAGAAGGCCACGCTTTGTGAGACACAACAACCCAGGCCTTGCATGAGGACAAAAAGCGTGCGGATAGCATGCTTTGTACCGCCATGTAGTCATAAATGTAATAAAGATAAGAGGTTCCATAAACAGGGACCGGCAACGGTAACCCAGCAGCAGCAGCAGCAGCAGCAGCACACGTGATGGAACAGGAGGAGGCGCAGGAGGAGAAGGCCACGCTTTGTGAGACACAACAACCCAGGCCTTGCATGAGGACAAAAAGCGTGCGGATATAGCAGCAATGCTTTTTGCCGCCATGCAGTCATAAATGTAATACAGATGAGAGGTTCAATAAACAGGGACCGGAAACGCTAAACCATACCAGATGTTCATCGGTCATGTTACTTGGTTGGGGTCCAGGAGTGTTGCGTAGTCGTTTCCAATCCAGGATTGATTCATTTTAATTTGAGTCAGACGGTCTGCATTTTCTGTGGAGAGGCGGATACGCCGATCTGTGATGATGCCTCCGGCAGCACTGAAACAGCGTTCCGACATAACGCTGGCTGCCGGGCAAGCCAGCACCTCTATTGCGTACATTGCCAGTTCGTGCCAGGTGTCTAGCTTCATGCCCGGTTTCAGGTCCAGCGGTGCCAGCCACAAATCCGTCTGTTCCTTTATTCCCCTCCAAATTTCCTCCCCTGTGTGCTGCTTATCCCCAAGGCAGATCAGCTTCAGCAACGCTTGCTGACGCATGCCAACAGCTGTGCTGCACTGCTTCCACGATCCTACTGCTGCTGGTGCTGGGTTAGCATTTCCGGATGAGGTACAGCTTTGAGATGCGTTGGAGGAGAAGGAGTCAGAGAGGTAGGTGCTGCTGTTGTTATCCAGCTGTTTGCGGCGTGGGCAACACCCGCGCCGTAGCAGGTGAGGAATCGCTGCCAGGCTCCACAAGGTTCACCCAGTGCGCGGTAAGGGAGATGTATCGACCCTGGCCGAACGCACTCGTCCAGGTGTCAGTGGTGAGGTGAACCTTGCAGGCAACGGCATTCTTCAAGCTTCGGGTTATTTAGCTGACCACGTGCTCATGCAACTCAGGCACTGCAGAGCGCGCAAAGTGGTAGCGGCTGGGAACCACGTAACGTGGGATGGCCACTGACATCATGCCCTTGAAGCTGTTTGTCTCCACCACTCGATATGGCAGCATTTCGCAGGCCAGAAGCTTGGCTATGCTGGCTGGCTGTTACTGCCACGGCCCGGGGGTCATTTGCTGGCAATTTCCTCTTGTGCTCAAACATCTCAGAGACAGACAACTCAACCGTAGCGCTGCACACCGAAGGGCTGTTGGTTGTTGTGTTTGATGAACACTGGGAGACCTCAAGAGCACTAGTCCGGAAAGTGACAGTGTCAGCATCGTCTGATGTTTGTGAATGTTGTGAACCACGCAATGGCTGGGCTACTGCTGCTGCTGAGGCGGGTCTGGTGGTGAGTCTGGTGAACCCAAGGGAGGCAGTGTTGCTGGTGGTACCCTGTCCTGCCGCGTTTGCCCTAAGAGTGGGATGTTTGGATAGAATGTGGCGGCTCATGCTGGTGGTGGAGAGGTTGTTAATACTTTTCCCCCTGCTCAGGCGGGTCTTGCACACCTTGCAAATCGCCATGGTAACATCCTCAGTGCAGTCTTCAAAGAAAGCCCAGACTTTAACTGGCTGAGGACTCGGACCTCGTGCGTGATGTGCTGGTGCTGCTTAACCCACTGCTGGACGCTTGAGAGGTCATCCAAGTAATTATCTGGTCCTGTTCTTTTGGATCTGTGAGGGTTGTTGTCCTGGACAACATGGGCAGTATTGAGTGGGTTTTCTTGGGTGCTCCCCTGTGGCCTGTACGTGAACCGTCAGGGGAAACACCTCTTCCCTTGCCCCTCCCTCTTTCACCGGATTTCTTCCTCATTTCACTTATCCTTAAAGTACACGCTGACTGGCAGCAGTACAGTGGCAGTACAGAAATGCTATACAGTGGTGGGTGAGCGGTGTACCACTATTGTCAGCAGTGACACAGAGCACAATGCTATACAGTGGCGGGTGAGCGGTGTACTACTGTTCCCAGCAGACACAGAGTGGAAGTAAACACAATGCTATATAGTGTGGCTGAGCCGTGTACACAGAGTGGCATTAAACACAATGCTATATAGTCTGCTATATAGTCACCCCGAACAGGGTGATGTTCTGCAGAACCCGAACAGTGGCAAACACTGTTCGCCCAACACTACTGGGAGGGAACGCAGATTTTAGTACCTAAACACACGATACAACATGTTTTCCGGGGTCGGACTCTGAGGCACATACAGATGGTCCCGATCATCATCCTCATCATACAACTCTTCTCCTGAGTCTGACCCACCCACCACCTCTGCCACCCCAACATCCCCAGACACAGACCCCTCATCGTCCTCAACATTAACTTGGGATGCTGGCCTGAGCCAGACCTCCTCCTCCACATCAGGCCCCATCATCTCCTCAATGGCAGCCCTCATTAATCGCTCTGGCGACGGACTGATGGACACAACGTTCTCCTCCGGGGAGGGCTGCTGCTGACCACTGGCTGCTGGGGTGGATGTTATAGCTTGCGTGGGGCGTTGGCTGTTGCTGTTGTTGGGAGTGCTGCTCACAGCGGAGGTCTCTGGGGAACTCATGTTGAGCTCATATAGTGGTTGACGGTGAGTGGAGTATTACTGATCCCAGCAATATACACACTGACTGGCAGAGTACGCAATGCTATATAGTGTGGCTGAGCGGTGTACACAGAGTGGCAGTAAACACAATGCTATATAGTCTGGCTGAGCGAGCGGTGTACTACTGTTCCCAGCAGAATCAGAGTGGCAGTAAACAATGGTATATAGTCTGGCTGAGCGGTGTACACAGAGTGTCAGTAAACAATGGTATATAGTCTGGCTGAGCGAGCGGTGTACTACTGTTCCCAGCAGAATCAGAGTGGAAGTAAACAATGGTATATAGTCTGGCTGAGCGGTGTACACAGAGTGTCAGTAAACAATGGTATATAGTCTGGCTGAGCGGTGTACACACAATGCTATATAGTCTGCTATATAGTGTCAGTAAACAATGGTATATAGTCTGGCTGAGCGAGCGGTGTACTACTGTTCCCAGCAGAATCAGAGTGGCAGTAAACAATGGTATATAGTCTGGCTGAGCGGTGTACACAGAGTTTCAGTAAACAATGGTATATAGTCTGGCTGAGCGGTGTACACAGAGTGTCAGTAAACAAAGGTATATAGTCTGGCTGAGCGGTGTACACAGAGTGGCAGTAAACACAATGCTATATAGTCTGGCTGAGCGAGCGGTGTACTACTGTTCCCAGCAGAATCAGAGTGGCAGTAAACAATGGTATATAGTCTGGCTGAGCGGTGTACACAGAGTGTCAGTAAACAATGGTATATAGTCTGGCTGAGCGGTGTACACAGAGTGTCAGTAAACAATGGTATATAGTCTGGCTGAGCGGTGTACACAGAGTGGCAGTAAACACAATGCTATATACTCTGGCTGAGCGAGCGGTGTACTACTGTTCCCAGCAGACACAGAACAGTAAACAGAATGCTATATAGTGTGGCTGAGCGAGCGGTGTACCACTATTCCCAGCAGACACAGAACAGTAAACAGAATGCTATATAGTGTGGCTGAGCGAGCGGTGTACCACTATTCCCAGCAGACACAGAACAGTAAACAGAATGCTATATAGTGTGGCTGAGCGAGCGGTGTACCACTATTCCCAGCAGACACAGAACAGTGAACAGAATGCTATATAGTGTGGCTGAGCGAGCGGTGTACCACTATTCCCAGCAGACACAGAACAGTGAACAGAATGCTATATAGTGTGGCTGAGCGAGCGGTGTACCACTATTCCCAGCAGACACAGAACAGTAAACAGAATGCTATATAGTGTGGCTGAGCGAGCGGTGTACCACTATTCCCAGCAGACACAGAACAGTAAACAGAATGCTATATAGTGTGGCTGAGCGAGCGGTGTACCACTATTCCAAGCAGACACAGAACAGTGAACAGAATGCTATATAGTGTGGCTGAGCGAGCGGTGTACCACTATTCCCAGCAGACACAGAGTGGCAGTAAACAGAATGCTATATAGTGTGGCTGAGCGAGGTACACAGAGTGGCAGTAAACAGAATGCTATATAGTGTGGCTGAGCAAGCGGTGTACTACTATTCCCAGCAGACACAGAGTGGCAGTAAACAGAATGCTATATAGTGTGGCTGAGCGAGGTACACAGAGTGGCAGTAAACAGAATGCTATATAGTGTGGCTGAGCAAGCGGTGTACTACTGTTCCCAGCAGTGACACAATGACAGGGGGGACCCTGGCTAGCGTGGCTGGAGCGCGAACTACCCTGCCTGCCTGCCCAAAGCTAAACCCACAGACAAATGGCGGAGATATGACGTGGTTCGGGTATTTATTTACCCGAACCACGTGACCGTTCGGCCAATCAGAGCGCGTTCGGGTCCGAACCACGTGACCCGTTCGGCCAATCACAGCGCTAGCCGAACGTTCGGGGAACGTTCGGCCATGCGCTCTTAGTTCGGCCATATGGCCGAACGGTTTGGCCGAGCACCGTCAGGTGTTCGGCCGAACTCGAACATCACCCGAACAGGGTGATGTTCTGCAGAACCCGAACAGTGGCGAACACTGTTCGCCCAACACTACCTGACAGTAGTATATGCACTTCAAACTACTTTAATGTTTGCTATATTAAACTGCTGGTTATCCCGCCTGTCCCTTCTTACTAGATCCAGATACAAGATAATGATATTTGTACAAGCTGTCCCTACTTCCTTTCCATGTTATATGTATCTTTATGTACAATCTGAGTTGTTATAAATTTAAAAATTTCAATAAAAACTTTGAAAACAAAAAAAAATTAGCTTGCCGCTAGATGTTGATGACGCTGTGTGACCCTGGTGTCATCAACAATTTCCACAGAAGAAGTCGGCACACCATCTATCCATGTATGGGTGCTTGATGAAGTGACATGGGCAATGTCACATTAACAGTCCAAGTAGTAGCAATCATGGTAACCACATGCCTTGATAAAGGGGGACCCTGTGTGGCCCCGAAACAATTGTTGGTGATTGTGTGGAAACTGGCACAATAAATATATGTGCGTTGAAATTTGGTGTGCTGATGATTGCTACTACCTGGTGTCATCAACACCGATCACCGGGGAACATGTCATCGCCAAGGGAGAAGGAAATCTGCTGAGGGACATGGAAGAGGACACTGGGGAAGCTATCTGAGGTACATGACGAGGGATCCGCACGCCAATGGTGAGTATAAGCACCAGTATAGGTTAGCCAGCTATAGATGCCCCAGTATAGGATAGCCAGCTACAGTTTCCCTGGTATAGGTTAGCCAGCTATAGGTGCCCCAGTATAGGTAAGCCAGCTATAGTTTCCACAGTATAGGTAAGCCAGCAATAGGTTCCAGAGTATAGGGAAGCCAGCTATAGGTGCCACAGTATAGGTAAGCCAGCTATAGGTTCCACGGTGTAGGTAATCCAGCTATAGGTGCCACATAATAGATAAACCAGCTATAGGCACCACAGATTAGGTAAACCAGCTATACGTGCCACAGAATAGGTAAGCCAACTATAGGTGCCACAGTATAGGTAAGCCAGCTAGCGGTGCCACAGAATAAATAAGCCAACTATAAGCGCCACAGAATAAATAAGCCAGCAATAGGTGCCACACAATAGGTATTCCAGCTATAGGTGCCACACAATAGGTTACCCAGGTACCCCCAGTACTGTAAAGAGAGCTGTACCGCGGGCAGAGGAAAATGGGTGATCATCTCTGGAGAGAGTCTCGGTGAGTAATACTCCCCCTGCTCATCTCACAGCGTCAACGGGATTCGGATGGGAGATAGGGAGGGGGGATCAGAAAGGAGAATTGGAAGGAAGAGACGAAGTCAGGATCAGGAAAGAGAGAGAAAGGTAAGGTGGGCAATGCCACAACACTGCTCTGCCCCGCCATCTCCATGTATGCTTCACTAGGACTGATAGATGTTGGTTGGCACACCGCGGGTAGCTCAGATCGCTACCCATAGTGTGCTGACAGGCATCCATCAGTCCTAGGGAAGCTTACAGCAGCAAAAGAAAGATGAGCTGGCGGCGCAGAGCAGCTAGAAATCTCCCATACAGCATGGAAGAGCCTGACTCGTCCTTACTGATATCAGCAACTTTTAGCTAGACGAGGCAGGCTCCTCCATCCCGCTAGGAAGGTTAAATATTAAAATACTTTAACTGAAAGTATATTAACCTTGGGGGAGTCGTGGAACCCAGTTTTTAAGCACAGCAGAGCCCACAATCCAGAGGCTAGCCTTCACAACAGTTAGTACTGTCGCCAATTGAGACTGCTGGTTATTTGAGTTCCAGATAAACAGGACTCTACTGTACTAGAAAAAGTGGATGATAACTAAAACTTATTCAGGCTGTCTCCTGTAGCGTGGATCGTGGGGGAGGTCCGAGAGCTGCGCAGCCGCACTTGCGCATATGCGGACTGCGCAGCCGCGGCCAGCTCCGGCGACCATTTTAGTAGAGGCAGAAGAGCCCGACCCGGGCTGTGGGGTCGGGAGCTGGCCCAGGGGGCTATTGAGCGGCGGGGACCCGGCAAAACGGCACGGAGGGCGCGGATGGCGTCCTCCGTGCACTCAAATGTCATGCAGGTATTTACGTTTTTTTTCCTATTTCGCCCATGAGTCCTTTAAGTTAAGGTGAGATCTCTAAAGTTGACTCTTCAATCCTTAAAATAACTCCGGAACTCTAAAGTTAAAGACAGGGGGCCATATGCAATTCACCTTTTCACCTGAGTTTTCTCCTAGGTGATATTTTTATAACTTGTAAATAAAATACCTTTTAAACCACCAGCAAGAAAACACATACTCAAAATTATTTTGATAGTACTCCTTCACCTAGTTTTGGTATTTTTTTCCATTGTAAAGTGCTAAAAAGTTATTTTAAATCAAATATTAAAAATTATCTCCTAGGAGAAAACTCGGGTGAAAAAGTGAATTGCATATGGCGCAGGCTGTTAATTAACCGCATGTGAAAATAACTACAGAGGAGGTAACTTAACTCAATTTACTAAGATCATGCTAGAGATAATAAGGCAAGAGAAAACTTACCTCCACACAGTGAGAGAGTTATCTTATCTCTCCATTCCTTAACCACTTCCCAACTGAGGGGTTTTACCCCTTGACCACCAGAGCAATTTTCACCTTTCAGCGCTCCTTCCATTCATTCGTCTATAACTTTATTATTAGTTACCGCAATTAAATGAACTATATCTTGTTTTTTTCGCCACCAATTAGGCTTTCTTTAGGTGGGACTTTATGCCAATAATTATTTTATTCTAAATGTGTTTTAATGGGAAAATAGGAAAAAGTGTGGGAAATTTTTTTTTATTATTTTTCAGTTTTCGGCCTTTATAGTTTTTAAATAATGCATGCTACTGTAATTAAAACCCATGAAATGTATTTGCCCATTTATCCCGGTTATAAAACCATTTAAATTATGTCCCTATCACAATGTTTGGCGCCAATATTTTAATTGGAAATAAAGGTGCATTTTTTTCAGTTTTGCGTCCATCCCTAATTACAAGCCCATAGTTTATAAAGTAACAGTGTTATACCCTCTTGACATAAATATTTAAAAAGTTCAGTCCCTAAGGTAACTATTTATGTATTTTTTTAATTGTATTTTTTTTTTTATTACAAAAAAAAATAAAATTGGGGAGTGTGGGAGGTAAGGAGTTAATTTTTTGTGTAAAACTAATTTATTTGTATGTGAAAAATGCTTTAGGGTGTAGTTTTACTATTTGGCCACAAGATGGCAACAGTAACTTTTTGTTTAATGCGACCTGACGCTTGCAGGAAGTACTAGGAGGCTGGGAAAGTTTTTTTTTTTCACAATGATCGTGCTGCTTATCGGAGAAGCAGCGGATCATTGCGGGGCTTAGATCAACGAAGGGGAATGGATTTTCCGGTTCATTGATCTCCGGGCGAGCGGCCTGCGGCGTGTTTACAAGCGGGAGTGCTCGCTAGAGCGAGCGGGAGCTCGGAAAGTACGGATTTCTCCGTCCCTGGTGGAGAAAGGATGGAAAAAGGGACAGAGAAATCCGTACGCTTGGGGGTAAAGTGGTTAAGTTACCTCCTTTGTAGTTAAGTTACCTCCTCTGTAGCTATTTTCAGAATTCTGGAGTTATTTTAAGGATTGAAGAGTTAACTTTAGAGATCTCACCTTAACTTAAAGACAGAAGAATTACCTTTAGGTTTGCCTGAGGTAAAATGTTTCCTGAATATTATATGCCTTATCACCATGGTGATTTCTCTAGAAACCTTACTAAAGACAGGAGATAAGCTTAGTGAATTGAGGCCATAGTCATTTAGATCATCGGTGTGGGGACAACATTGGTTGAAAGTCTTCTATTTGTCAGGGGTAAAGTCGTTTGTGTAACATTGCGCATATGTTTACGACAACTTTAATCTAGCGTGTGCATGGACCTTATTAATGGATAAATAATTATTGAATATATCTTTGTGTATAGTTTAGATTATTAAAGGTTGTTTAATATAAGCAGAATGGACAAGGATGCAAATCTTAGCCCATAGGCCACAAGAGCGAGCTCATGAAGTCTATTCCACTTGGACCAGGCATAAGCTTTCTTATTAGTAAAACAGCCATCAGATAGGGAATGGTCCAAAAAAAGTGGAACAGTTAAGAGAGGTTTACATATAGAAAGTACGGTGGAAAACACAGATTGTGAAACTTCATACAATAGCCTTGAAAGTAAACTACAAGATATTTAAAAAAGTATTTTGATAAGATGAACATGTAGGTAAAGGCCGATGTTACCAGATGCAGCTAGACTGTATTGGACCTCTTCTATTAGTCTGCTATTTTTCTAGACATGCCCTTTCCAATAATACGTATTTCTGCTAGAGTTGTATGAAACCATTGTGGTTTGTTCTGCTGAGCTACAGAACAATTAGTGTTGCCCCAGCCAATCAAATATTTGTGGTGGTAAATAACTGAGTAAACACTTTTACCACTGAACAACTACTTTCAAGTGGTAAAAGTGGTCATTCAAATAGCATTGCCTATGAGAAGGCCACATGGGGACTGGTTGCTGCTAAAGCTGCAAGCAAAGCATCCTATTCACATACTGATAGATACCACAGAAGAAAACCCAATGATGAGTGTTTTATACTTTTTGTAAGACAAAAAGGGGGACAATCCAGAGCCCCTGATAGTGTAGTAAGTTGAGTAAAACAATCTCCAATATTACATGAAGTGAAATAATACTTTTAAAGACGGGTTACCACTAAGATAACCACACTATAGACAGTGGGGGAAGTTAGACCCGACCCCACTGGAGTAAAAAAAGATGTCACTCTCCGTAGACGTTGAAAAACAACAAAAAGTGGTAACTCCCCCCTACACCAAGGGTGGACTACTGATAATCAAGCAACTGGAAACAGAGGCGCCAAAATAGAACAAAATATACTAAAAACAGTTTAAACAGGAGGCTGTGGTGGACTTACCAACAAAGACTCCTAAAGTCCTCCGGGAATCGTTATTTTTGGCTTACCAGGACAATATTTTTGGCTTGGTATTACAAGGGAGAGGAGAGGGAGGAAGATACCGGCCACATTGATTACCAATGGGGGAAAGATGGGGACAGATACTGGCCACAGAGGTTACCAAGGAGGAGGGGCGAGAAAGGAAGATAGGTACTGGCCACAATGATTACCGGGGGGAGGGGGGCAGATACTGGCCATACTGGTTACCAAGGTGGAGGGGCAGAGGAGGACAGATGATGACCACAAATAAATTATTCATCAATTAATAAATATAATGGAGCAGTCAAATCAAGACATAGGAACAGGTAAAGTCTCAGAATGAAACATGTCAGAAGCCAGGAGATTAGATATAATGGCAAGAGCCACGATTTCACACAGCAAGCAGTGGGAGCTGAATATGCAATGAAGCTCTGGCATGGTCTCATGGAATATGTTCTCCTTAAAAGAAGATCCCAGTACATCATTGCTAGATAGATGGTGGTGGTGGTGGTAGGGGCTCCTGCTGGTGTAAAATTGGAGATACCAGGCATCCTAAGCAAAAGCCACTTGCTCACGAAATTAGGACAAGAGTTTGCAGATAACAGCACCGAAACATTGGCTGATGGCTGGGTGAGGTCCAGAGATGTACCACCACACAATGCCACCAGCAGGTGCAACAGGGAATAGAAGGGCTCCTGCCAGGCACACAAAAAATTATTAAAAAAACAACTATTTGAATTATGTATAGGAAAAGAGGGTAAATGCTGCAAAAGTGGAAAACAATTCCCTACAAAACAGTTTTATTTGTTCTTCATGTAAGCAGAATAGACTTTTGAAGTGAATACATTGGAGGTACCTTCTCTGATCTCCAAGTTATAGCTTTCCAATATGGGAGAATGCAAAGATGGGTGTTCCACCTCCAGAGTTAATTCTGCTCCATTGTCTCTTTTAAGATCAGGAGTTACATAGATGTTACATTGACAGCTGTGCCACAATAAAAGCTTCTCCTGATTGAGGATTTTTAAACCAGCATCCATGGTGTTGCTTCTTGAAGGAAAGTCTTCAAGCTCTTCTTCATCACTTGAGGGTTGATATTTACAGAAAGTGATCAGCTGCCTTTCAGAGTCACCCTCTCGCTTCACATATAAACTTATTCGGAGTGTTTTTGGTTTAAAATAGGACATTTTACAGGAGAGTCTCAGTCGGTACATGTGGATCATATCTTCTTCTGTGGTGATTTTGGAAAGCTTTGGTGGCTCTGGAGGAAATAAGAGAAGAAAAACATTTAGAATAGAGGTTTTATGCCCACATACGCATTCAGACAGTGAGGATGGGACAAGTGCTGGCAAGGGAAAACATTGCATGGCTGTTATCTCAGCTACCCAAAACTATTTTCAGTAGTTTCTTGAGGTAACTCTAAAAAGATTTCAGGCAAACTGAATGACGATATCAAGAGGCCAGTATTGTGTAGTAATTGAATACTACACAATACTGAAAAAAGTGGTCAACTCTTTGCTCCCTCCAAACCCAGATCCACAGGTCCTATCAAAAGTCCAGACAAAGCACACCACAGCCAAGAGCAAAGAGGACTATGTAGATAAATGGAGGAATGAAATAAAGCAGTCACAAAAGCTAACCATATACCAGTCTCTACAGAGAGAATATAAAATAGCCCCATAACTGGGTCATCTCCAAAACTCTCAAGAGAGGAAAATCCTGAGTGCCTACAGACTGAGTGCTCACAACCTGGAAATAGAGTCTGGGAGACACATGCAGACATACAAACCCAGGGAGGAGAAACTATGTCAGCACTGTGAGCAGAAGATCCTGGAGGCCGAGAATCGCTTCCTGCTGCACTGCCCCAAATATACTGCAACCAGGGAAACCTTCTTTAAGAAACTGATGGGACTATTTCTAGCCTTTCACACATTACAGGATGAGAGAAAACTACATTCTACTAAGAGAAATTCACAGTGACAATCCCTGCACACTATGTCACAGCATGCCACAGACTGAAAGGAGCACTGTAAACCAACAAATGTCCATGAACTGCTAAACCACTATACCCTACCCCATCCCATGCCCCCCCCCCCCCCCCCCCATTCTATTTATACATGCTATAGTGGTAGCTTTAGGGACCTTTCTGCACTCTTTCTGACTTTATCCTAAGATTCAAGCAAATATTTCATGGTAGGCTATATAATATGAGGGGGATTGGGGATTATTCCCCCATTGGTCAAAATAAGTCCCTAATAAATTGGTGATTGCAAAATCAAAGGGTGCATTTTTTTTTCTTTTTACTTTCTACAAAGTATACTGGTATCTATTGTTGAGGCGTATAAGCGCTGTAGTGCTGGAGCATGATATAAATATGGGCCAGTGGATTTTAGGATTACTTATATTTTTGTGGATATGCGCACGTAAGTAAAACTGGTGAGCAATTATTTATTTATATTTATTTATATAATGCTAGCATCTTCTGTAGAGCTGTAATAGACTGAATTTTAGTTATTCACTTGTCCAGTTGTATTTTAGTGTGGGTGACTGATCTGTTTAGTCTTTGGTTAATTCTCCAGCCTTTATGACTGTTGAGTTTATGTTTGACTGAGTTCTTTTTGAAAACAATTATTTATTCTCTCTAATTTATTTATTTTTGTGTAATGTTTCCCCCCTGCGTGGGGATATTGTTTGATATGTTATAGATCCATCCCCTTTGAGAAATGGGGAACGCAAAGGGAAAACAAATAAAAAACTATTAACTTATAAAGACCTCCCAGCTGGAGAGGAGAATTGTCAAACTGGACCAGTTGATAGTAAAGACCAAAAAAAACTCATTAAAAGGCATAGCTTGAGATGCTATCTGCATGGACTTTGGTTTGTTTCCCATGTTTCTGTGCATTTCCTCTGAACCCCAAAAACATACTAATAAGTTAATTGTTTTCCCCCTCCATCCAATTCCCCACCTACACAATTTGACAAGCCCTAGTCAGTTATCTTTGGGAGGGGAAGGGAATCAGTTGAAAAGTTAGGTCATAGTAATCAACAGGGGGTCTTAGGGTTAGGCACCACCAGCGGAGGCTAGGGTTAGGCACCACCAGGGGTTGGTTCTGTGTTAGAGTAGGGAGAATTTAGGTCATAGTAATCACCAGGGGGGTCTTAGGATTAGGCACCACCAGGGGGGACCTTAGGGTTAGGCACCACCAGGGAAGGGTTAGGCACCACCGGAGGGGTTAGGGTTAGGCACTACCGGGGGGGGGGGTGTTAGGGTTAGGCACCACCAAGGGGGGGGGGTTTAGGCACCACCTTTGAAGTAGCAGACTGAAGTTAGAATCTTTGGTAAGTAGTTATTGGGCAAAACTCTCTAAAACTCCAACGTGGCTCACTGACTTTGTCCTCAGTGGCTACAGCTCTCAAGTCCTTTGGGTCAAACGGAAAAAAACAATATGTGAGTGTTTACATTTTATTTAACACAATTGCTTTCTTTATTAATTACTACTTCTCCTCCTTCAGTGAACAGTTACCGCTATATCCTGTATCTATGCTCATTCCTACTATTACTATTCTCAAACTTGCCCGTACCCACGTCTGTACTTTACTCCACCACTGCTTGTCTATACCCAAGTCTGTACAGTCATGGCCAAAAGTTTTGTGAAAACAAAATAGCTCAAATACTGTTTTTTTACAAAGTTTGCTGCAACAGTTTTTATGATGGCAATTTTCATATACTCCTGAATGTTATGAAGAGAGATCAGATGAATTGCAAAGTCCTTCTTTGCCATGAAAAGAGGGTGTTGGAGGAATGACAATGGAGTGCATGATGTAGCGGGAGGGGTAATGAGGAAAATAATGGACGTAGCCTGCTCTCGTATGGGATTCTCCGGCGATATAGATGCCATTGTAAACATGGTAGATTTTTGGCAGAGGTGGTCCCAATTAAGAACCATCTAGCATGTGTACCAGCAACGTTATGTACTGTTTAACCACTTAATGGATCCAAGATGAACTTTTACTCATTGCAAAATTGTGTTCCTTTCCTATAGTGTATAGGGCATTCCTGAAGCCAAATACTTTTTTGTTTTTGTTTTAATACTCGAATTCCCCATAAACTACACAAGCCGCGCCCACAGGTTTTCAGAGAGCCAAGGCACTTTCAGACAGTAGCAAGGGCTCATGGGAGCTCAGTCTGGGCAGGAGGAGGGGGAGGTATTACTAGCCAGAGATTTCAGAGGCAGAGGGGAGGAGGGAGGAGGAAGGGGGATTAGGTTGTTTTGCTCAAGATGCAGATAAGCCTGCTTCTGTGTAATGTTTACAAACAACTTGGCTGCTGTCATTGTATCACAGGAAGAAATAATCATATTCTATTAAAGCTGTATGCAGCTAGATTTGCTGTGTAAACTATCTAAACTTTAGATAAGATATATAGACAACTTACTTGTTATAATTAGTTTTTCATCTTGGATCCACTTTAATGAAAAAGATACAGTATATCTACGCCCCTGCAGACTTCACCTTAGCTCCAGAGATGTAAATATACGTATCTCGCCCGCGACCATCCCTGTGCGAGCTCCCGTGTCCATTCATGCCGCCGCCTGTTAGTACACAGATCAGTGAATGTGAACACCGTTCCCATTCACCGATCTAAGTGCCCATGATCAATGAAACAGGCATCAATGAGTTGCCTCATTCATTGACAAAACAGAAAGTAAAAGCAAACACACGTTACCTCCAGTAATGAGTGTATGCAGTAAAAGGTACACAATCAGAATAAAGTGGGGGGGGGGGACATCTAGTGGCCAAATAGTAAAACTACACCTACATACACATCCCATTTAATGAAAATACATAATAAAATACCCATTAATTAACCCCTTACCTTCCCTCCCATAGTTAAAAAAAACACTTTTATTAAAAAATCTATTAAAAAAATACATAAATAGTTACCTTAGGGACTCAATTTTTTTTTTAATATGTATGTCATTACTGTTAGTTTTGCACACACAAAAAAGGGCTTGTAATTAGTGACGGACACAAAACTGAAAAAATACACCTTTATTTCCAAATAAAATATAGTTGCTATTCATTGTGATAGGGACATAATTTAAACGGTGTAATAACCAGGACAAATAGGCGAATTAAATAAGTGGGTTTTAATTACAGCAGCATGTATTATTTTAAAATAAAATTGGCTAAAAACTTTTTTCCATTTTTTTTTTGTATTATTACCGTTAAAATGCATTTAGGAAAAAATAACCGTTAGGAAAATGAACCAGCCAAAGAAAGCCTAATTGGCGGTAAAAAAAAACAAGATGTAGATGATTTTGTTGTAATAAGTAGTGATAAAGTTATTGGTGTATGAATGGAAGAAGCACTAAGTCCTTGTTCACATTGCGTTCTGTTCGCATGTCCGTCCGCGATGTTTTTTTTTTTTTTTGTGAGGCGTCTTTTTTTTTTCCCAATTCCCAGCATTTGGGTGGGCGATTCTTTTTTGTGCTTAGCGGTTTTCTAAGCATTTTTTTTCCAAGCGGTTTTGTAATTCACTCCCTGACGCAGGAAGTAAACTCTTTGACCCAGAAAATAATAAATACAATGTATTTATTCCCAAAAACGCGAATGCAATCGCCCCACAAATCGATTTTGTGAGCGTTGTGCGTTTCTCCTATACTTTCCATTGAGGCGGAATCGCCTCAAAAATGGTGCACGCACCGCTTTACTAAAAGGACAGCGCACGACCCGCACTGATATGAACCTTCTCATAGACATTCATTGGCCACGCGGTCGGGGGGCATTTTTAAAAACCGCAC
The DNA here is from genome assembly GCF_040937935.1 of Hyperolius riggenbachi. Taxonomy (NCBI): domain Eukaryota; kingdom Metazoa; phylum Chordata; class Amphibia; order Anura; family Hyperoliidae; genus Hyperolius; species Hyperolius riggenbachi. The sequence continues at coordinate 210,173,323 of NC_090656.1, forward strand.
GCGGCTGAATAAAACCTGAAAACGCCTGCAGTGTGAACAAGCCCTGAAAGATGAAAATTGCTCTGGTCCTTAAAGTGAACCTCCAGACTAAAAATCTACGCAGCGGAACTGAAAAGGCTTGGTGTTTCTTTAACAGTTTCACAGCATCAGAACTTTGTTTTTCTTATAGAAGTCTCGTTTTTAGCTGCATTTTTAGCTAAGCTCCGCCCCATCAAAGAAAACTGCCCGGGCTTTTTTCCCCTGATGTTGTGCAAAGCATGATGGGATTTCTGATGTTGTTGTTCTCGTTGCCTAGCAACTGGGAGGGGTGATCAGCACACAGGACAGTTGGAACTGTGTCTCATGCTCCCTGTCACCTCCTTTCAACCAAAAAGATGGCTGCCCTCATGAAATCACAAACCTTTGCCTGTTCTTTTAAAAAAGGGTGGGTAAGAGATTATATTACCTATCTATTTTAATTAACATAACTAATGTAACTTAATGACAGTATGTTTGTTTAGGCTGAAGTTCCTCTTTAAAGGAGTTGTCAGGCAAATTTAAATAAAATAAACGCTACTTACCAGGGGCTTCCTCCAGCCCCAAACTCCCAGGATCTCCCTCGCCACAGCTCTGCCCGCAGCCGTTTGCCGGAGCTCCGACCCGGTCCCCGGCGATGGCGTCAGAGCGACCTGGAGATCGCTCTGTACTGTGCCTGCGCGATCGGCGCTGTCAATCACCGCCAGGTGGGCCGGAGCGGACTGCAGGTCGCTCTGACGTCATCGCCGGGGACCGGGTCAGAGCTCCGGCAAACGGCTGCGGGCAGAGCTGTGGCGAGGGAGGTCCTGGGAGCTTGGGGCTGGAGGAAGCCCCCAGTAAGTAGCGTTTATTTTATTTAAATTTGCCTGACAACTCCTTTAAGGGCAAAAAGCGCTCAGTGGTGAACTGGGTAAATGATATGCAAAACACGGAAGATGAAGTCATATGGAGAAAAGTCTAAAGTAGATTTGCTTTCAAAAGCTGCAAAAATAAATGTAAACATGTCCTTACCTTGTTTGATGTATAAATATATCATCACTACCACTACAGTTACAATTGACAGAGATAATGTCGATAATGCAATATCAAAGTATAAACGGGTCCTCCCTGCAATGACACCAAAAAAAAAAAAAATCATCCTTTTCTGCAGCTTGGTTTTTGAACAGTTCAAGGACTTTCTTGTAAGCACTCTAAGGTGCATTTTTTCATATTCCAATTACTGTGAGCCATGTTGGAATGATTTCAGTTATTAAGTCATGTATTCTTACTTAAAGTATTCTTTACTTTTTTCAATGTAAAACTATATGCATTATAAAGGGCAGCACGGTGGCGTAGTGGTTAGCTCTCTCGCCTTGCAGCGCTAGGTCCTCAGGTCGAATTCCAGCCAGGTAAACATCTGCAAGGAGTTTGTATGTTCTCCCCGTGTCTGTAAGGGTTTCCTCCAGGCTCACCAGTTTCCTCCCACATCCCAAAAACATACAGATAAGTTAACTGGCTTCCCCTAAATTGGACCTAGACTACGATACATACACTACATGATACATACATAGACATATGACTATAACAGGGAACAGTGATGAGCTCACGGATAGTTGAGCTATTCGAATACGTGATTAAAATGAGGCTTAATTGCCTCAGGTGTGCGGCTGGGAGAGAGGGGGTTACTTACCCATAAGTCCGCGGCCCTCTATGCGTTCCAAACTTCTTGCACGTGTCCTGTTGGACGCGTTGCAAGACTCACTACCGCACAATTTCTCCTTCCAGCTTGAAGGAGGAAGTGCACGTAGTGAGTCTTGCAACGCGTCCAATAGGACGCGTGCAAGACGTTTGGAATGCATTGAGGACCGCGGACTTATGGGTAAGTAACCCCCTCTCTCCCAGCCGTACACCTGAGGCAATAAGCCTCATTTTAATCACAGATTCAATTAGCTCACTACCTGTGAGCTCATCATAAACAGGGACTAGATTGTGAGGCCCTCCGAGGGACAGCTAGTGACAAGACAATATACTCTGTACAGTGCTGCGTAATATGTCGACGCTATATACATTCTTAAATAATAAAATAAATATTGGTCCTTTAACAGCAACCCATTTGTTTTGTGAATGGTGTGTTTTGGGAGGACAATTTTTAAGGCCCCTTGCGGCAGGGAAGTGTACCACAGTGCGACACAGTGTGCAAGGGGCCTTAAAAATTGTCCTCCCAAAGCACACCATGCAAGTCTATGGAGACTTGTACAGTTCGTATGATGCTACGCGGTGTGCCAGAAGTATCAAAGTCCCCACAATCCCAATGCAAAGTCTGTAGCGTGTTGCCACATGATTTAGGCCTACTGCATGGGTTATGAAGTAATGCAGGTCAATGGGCAACACAGCAAGTGTGAACGATGGAAAACCAGTGCGATGTAGCGGGAATCTGAGTGATGTACTTCCTGGCCAGCAGGTAATACATCACTAGTAGGAGGCAGTGCCATGCTTATAACCCTGTTGCTACACCATGGTGCAGGGTCCTATGAAGGCTGATTTAAGCCGTGTGGTGCGGAGATGTGCTTGCACCATTAACCTCAGGTGTGCAACCGGCCTAAAGAGGAACTGTAATGACATATAGTAGAATGCAGTAAATTATTCAGGATACCTACTTTCATGTTAACTATCCTGGTTTCAGCATTAGAAACACTCCCTATACACTGCTGTATAGCTGTATATTGGTATATAGCCCCGCCCAGAGGCGTAACTAGAGATTATGGGGCCCCCATAGCAGAATTTTGATGGATCACTCAAATCTAGGCACTCAAGTACAGTGCCACTGCCCCTATCCTATAAGATAAAAGTTGATTGGCCAATGTACATTCCTATGCAATATACACTGCAAACAGTCTATGGGCACTGAAATAAAGTCAGAGCGTGGAGAAAAACAGGAAAAAAAATAGTGAACACATTACCACTTGCGCCTCCTTTGCTCCAGTTGCTATAGTTGCTACAGCTATTACTACGTCCCTGGCCCGCCCTTCCACTTAGGCTTAGCATAGACTGTTTATTGTGTAGAATTCCCCCCTTTCCGAGCGTTCTGGAAGACCAGCTATGTTTTTGTACTTGCTTTAGAAATCGCGGTAAACAAACATTCCGCAGGGATCACTTGTCAGTACCAAAGATGTTGCCACCTGACCAGTCATAAATTTCAGAAAGTAAATCAGGGACAGGAAGGATTTTACAATGGGAAAACAATAACTTAATCATTTATAAAGGCATTTTATTCATTATGTTATTTTGGTTACAGTTCCTCTTTAAAGGACAACTGAAGTGAGAGTGATATGGTGGCTGCCATATTTATTTCCTTTTAAACAATATTAGTTGCCTGGAAGCCCTGCTGATTGGTTGCACTAGTGTCTGAATCACACCAGAAAAAAGCATGCAGATAATCTTGTCAGATCTGACAATAATTTTTCTCGTACTAGTAGATAGCACTCCTCTCAATTCACCGTTGATGTGCCCAGGTCGCAGAAGCAGGCAGCACTCCTGGCTCCAGTGGAATTCCAAAACGTAAGGACCGGCACCATCAATTTATAAATGCTCTTTTATTATTTTATAAAGACACATTGACAAGGAACAGCAACGGTTCGGAGGGGACCCCCTCCTTTCTCAAGCCAGTGTCAGTGTCTAATAATACATGCATCTCATAACCTTTATATACCTAACACATCATGGAGTCTAACCTATCACATTGCAGCAGCGCCTATGGCGACCAATCCCCTCAGTGCAGTTCAGGCGGACCTGATGGGGGACTACATAGCTAATATGCTAATGTGTGCTTAGCCCAGCTAGCCAGTAATGCGCAGGCGCCGGGGGGAAGCGGCCGCGTCCGCGCGCGCATCCATCCACGGCGCCGACCAATCAGCCGCGAGGAGGTGTTGTCCTCATCATGGTCACGTCTCCTTCTGGAGGCGGACCTGATGGGGAACCTCGCTGGCTCGAGAGCGCGGCATATCGCCGCGCCCCCAGGTCCTGACGTCACTAGAACACAGGGCGAAAAGTAAACAAGCCGCCCACGTGTCCCTGGTGGATCGCAGGCGGACGCCAGCCGCCTCCCCCGCCCGCACAACACGAGACAGATGACCCCAAACGTCACACAACCTGTACAAAGCTATAAATCATAAAATCGGAAATACAGACACATCTGTGGTTACTAGTATAAATAATATATAGGGGTCAGAGGGGAATATCTCAACAAAGATTAAAGTAAATACATAAAGATGAATAAGAGGTTCCTTTTGATTAAACAAGAAAAATATTTCAACCATAATGGAACTAACCTAATTAATAACAAAATGGACAAAGTAATAAAAATAAATATAAAATAAAATGAAAAATAAAGTAAAAAAATAAAAATATAAAAAATATAAAAAATAAAGAATGAATAGGATAATTAAGGGATTATTCAAACTAATGGTTGCATGTCATATTCCCTATTCATACCCCTGGGTTCTAAGGTATCTAATCTCCTTATCCATACTGCCTCCCTATATAATAGTTTTTTTTAACCTGTCCCCACCCCTTCTTGGTATGGGCACTTGTTCTAATATCTGGAATTTCAATTGGCTGACAGAGTGACCAGCAGATAAGAAATGTGACGACACTGATAATTCGTTATTTCTATTCCTAATAGTACTTTTGTGGGATGCCAATCTGGCCTTAATGGGTTGAGTTGTCTGTCCAACATACAGAAGTCCACATGGACATTTTAAGGCATAGATTACATAACGGGAATTACAGTCAAAATGACCATGAATTTTAAATGATGTACCCAAATGGGGATGTCTCACTACTGGGCCTCTAATAATACTATGACAATTAGCACAATTCATACAAGGGTAGGTCCCAAATGGGCGGTTAGAGATAAGATTGCGGGGTTGTGAAGGACCCAAGTCAGCTCTCACTAACTTGTCCTTCAATGTGGGTGCTCTTTTATATGACATTAAGGGAGGAGTCTGGAATTCCACCACATTGGGTAGACCATTCCTTAGAATATTCCAGTTACGTCGAATAACTTCCGCTATCCTATTACTATGTATATTATATTGTGAAACAAAAGGAATCCTCTTATTGTGGCCCCTCCTGCGGTTAGTATTATCTGATTGAGCTGTCTCAAGTCTAAGTCTTGCTCTGCCCAGTAGGTGTTGGGGATATTGTCTATGTCTAAACTTGTGTTCCATTTCATCTAGTCGTTGTTTTTTCAATACTGGATCACCCACTATCCGATCAATGCGGGAAAATTGGCTGCTAGGAATGGATGAAAGTGTAGACGGAGGATGGAAGCTCTCATAGTTTAGTGTAGAATTGACATCCGTGGGTTTTACATACAAGTCTGTGCTCAACCCCCCATTGGATTTTCTCACAACCGTATCTAAGAAGCTAACCTCCTCCTTATCAAAATGAACAGTTAACCTAATAACCGGACATTTAGAATGTACTTGGTCTATAAATTCCATAAGGCTCGAATGTGGCCCCGCCCACACGCAAAAAACATCGTCAATATATCTGTGCCAACAACGGGCAAATGTAGTAAATAATGTATTAGTATAAACGAATAATTCCTCATAAAGGTTCATAAAGATGTTTGCGTAGGACGGGGCCACATTCGAGCCCATCGCCGTACCCCTGATCTGTAAGAAATATTCATCTCCAACTAAAAAGTAATTGCATGTTAGTACCAGCCTAAGTAAGTCACAAAGAAACTTAATCTGATCTCTATCATAATCCGAGGCACAACTCAGTATGTGTTCGACAGCCTCCACACCCCCATCATGAGGGATGGAGGTGTAGAGGCTCTCCACATCTAGGGTCACCAACAATGCCCCTTCAGGTATAGGGGAAAGCCCACAAATTGCATCCAAGAACATTGATGTATCTCTAAGATAGGCAACTTCTGGTATGTTAAATTCGGCTCAAGTATTACTTCAGCATACCGAGGGAATGCTGGTTCCCACCGAGGCCTACTGATGATAATTGTTTATCCTTGAGTGATACCACCTTGAGATCAAAGAGCAATTTTTCCCCCCCTACCTGCCAGATAATCGAGAATTTTGTATCAGCAGTTAAACAACAAGTGGATTCCATAATATCTAGACCACACCCTTATGGAGAATTTCGAATCCAACATAATCTTACAGCAGAAGAACGTACTGCAATAGGGGAATTAACAAATAATAGAGCCATCACTATCAAACAGGCAGACAAAGGGGGAGCGGTGGTGATTATGGATACCGTATACTACAAGAGTGAGATGAACCGCCTGTTATCAGACACTTTAACATACCAGAAGTTGCCTCAGGATCCGACATCACATTTCCAAAAGAGAATATTGGAGCTATTACAACAAGCCCACCACAAGAACATCATTGATGATAAACTTTTTGATTTTTTGATACAGAAAGATCCCATAATCCCAGTTTTTTATATATGTCCAAAGATACACAAGGATAAACAGCGCCCACCAGGGCGCCCGATAGTGGCGGGCATTGACTCCATTTTTTCCCCCCTAGCTAAATATTTGGATATTATGTTAAGACCATTTGTGGTAGCCGGAAAATCCTATCTTAGAGATACATCAATGTTCTTGGATGCAATTTGTGGGCTTTCCCCTATACCTGAAGGGGCATTGTTGGTGACCCTAGATGTGGAGAGCCTCTACACCTCCATCCCTCATGATGGGGGTGTGGAGGCTGAGTTGTGCCTCGGATTATGATAGAGATCAGATTAAGTTTCTTTGTGACTTACTTAGGCTGGTACTAACATGCAATTACTTTTTAGTTGGAGATGAATATTTCTTACAGATCAGGGGTACGGCGATGGGCTCGAATGTGGCCCCGTCCTACGCAAACATCTTTATGAACCTTTATGAGGAATCATTCGTTTATACTAATACATTATTTACTACATTTGCCCGTTGTTGGCACAGATATATTGACGATGTTTTTTGCGTGTGGGCGGGGCCACATTCGAGCCTTATGGAATTTATAGACCAAGTACATTCTAAATGTCCGGTTATTAGGTTAACTGTTCATTTTGATAAGGAGGAGGTTAGCTTCTTAGATACGGTTGTGAGAAAATCCAATGGGGGGTTGAGCACAGACTTGTACGTAAAACCCACGGATGTCAATTCTACACTAAACTATGAGAGCTTCCATCCTCCGTCTACACTTTCATCCATTCCTAGCAGCCAATTTTCCCGCATTGATCGGATAGTGGGTGATCCAGTATTGAAAAAACAACGACTAGATGAAATGGAACACAAGTTTAGACATAGACAATATCCCCAACACCTACTGGGCAGAGCAAGACTTAGACTTGAGACAGCTCAATCAGATAATACTAACCGCAGGAGGGGCCACAATAAGAGGATTCCTTTTGTTTCACAATATAATATACATAGTAATAGGATAGCGGAAGTTATTCGACGTAACTGGAATATTCTAAGGAATGGTCTACCCAATGTGGTGGAATTCCAGACTCCTCCCTTAATGTCATATAAAAGAGCACCCACATTGAAGGACAAGTTAGTGAGAGCTGACTTGGGTCCTTCACAACCCCGCAATCTTATCTCTAACCGCCCATTTGGGACCTACCCTTGTATGAATTGTGCTAATTGTCATAGTATTATTAGAGGCCCAGTAGTGAGACATCCCCATTTGGGTACATCATTTAAAATTCATGGTCATTTTGACTGTAATTCCCGTTATGTAATCTATGCCTTAAAATGTCCATGTGGACTTCTGTATGTTGGACAGACAACTCAACCCATTAAGGCCAGATTGGCATCCCACAAAAGTACTATTAGGAATAGAAATAACGAATTATCAGTGTCGTCACATTTCTTATCTGCTGGTCACTCTGTCAGCCAATTGAAATTCCAGATATTAGAACAAGTGCCCATACCAAGAAGGGGTGGGGACAGGTTAAAAAAAACTATTATATAGGGAGGCAGTATGGATAAGGAGATTAGATACCTTAGAACCCAGGGGTATGAATAGGGAATATGACATGCAACCATTAGTTTGAATAATCCCTTAATTATCCTATTCATTCTTTATTTTTTATATTTTTTATATTTTTATTTTTTTACTTTATTTTTCATTTTATTTTATATTTATTTTTATTACTTTGTCCATTTTGTTATTAATTAGGTTAGTTCCATTATGGTTGAAATATTTTTCTTGTTTAATCAAAAGGAACCTCTTATTCATCTTTATGTATTTACTTTAATCTTTGTTGAGATATTCCCCTCTGACCCCTATATATTATTTATACTAGTAACCACAGAGGTGTCTGTATTTCCGATTTTATGATTTATAGCTTTGTACAGGTTGTGTGACGTTTGGGGTCATCTGTCTCGTGTTGTGCGGGCGGGGGAGGCGGCTGGCGTCCGCCTGCGATCCACCAGGGACACGTGGGCGGCTTGTTTACATTTCGCCCTGTGTTCTAGTGACGTCAGGACCTGGGGGCGCGGCGATATGCCGCGCTCTCGAGCCAGCGAGGTTCCCCATCAGGTCCGCCTCCAGAAGGAGACGTGACCATGATGAGGACAACACCTCCTCGCGGCTGATTGGTCGGCGCCGCGGATGGATGCGCGCGCGGACGCGGCCGCTTCCCCCCGGCGCCTGCGCATTACTGGCTAGCTGGGCTAAGCACACATTAGCATATTAGCTATGTAGTCCCCCATCAGGTCCGCCTGAACTGCACTGAGGGGATTGGTCGCCATAGGCGCTGCTGCAATGTGATAGGTTAGACTCCATGATGTGTTAGGTATATAAAGGTTATGAGATGCATGTATTATTAGACACTGACACTGGCTTGAGAAAGGAGGGGGTCCCCTCCGAACCGTTGCTGTTCCTTGTCAATGTGTCTTTATAAAATAATAAAAGAGCATTTATAAATTGATGGTGCCGGTCCTTACGTTTTGGAGATCTGACAATAATGTCAGAAACACCTGGGGCTCGATTCACTAACCGGTGATAACTCAGTTATCATGTGTTAAGGCTTTGCACATGCAAACTTGCGTGCTAAGCATTTTGCACGCACAATGTTTATGCCGTTCGCGTGCTAAGTTTTAGCGCTATAAGAACAATAACTGCACTTTGCATGTGATAACTATGGCGCTTTGCGTGTTCTTAGCACGCCCGTGCTAAGCTGGTTTGTACACGATGTAAGGCGCACAAAACTTTACGCACGTGAAGTCAATAGTTTACACGCGTAAAGCTTTACGCGCATGATATTACGTGCAAAGCAGCTTTGCACGTGCGTGCAAAGTGTTAGCACGCTTTTGTGACTCAAGCCCCTGATCTGCTGCATGCTTGTTCAGGGTTTATGGCTAAAAGTATTAGAGGCAGAGGATCAGCAGCACAGCCAGGCAACTGGTATTGCTTCAACGGAAACAAATATGGCAGCCTCCATATCCCTCTCACTTCAGTTGTCCTTTAAGTCTAAAAATCTTCTATCTATGCTTCCATTGGTTTGGCATTGTCGCATTGCCAGTTTGTAGGGTCTATAAACAAGGGACAGCTTGCCGTTTGGGGGCATCTGAAAAGACAACAAGTGGCACAGCAAATCCAATTCTGTAACTTTTGGCTATTTAAATGGAAACCCGGAATTTAATGGTTGTTCACTTGTTTGTGTTTTACCTGACCTTTAGCGAGAGGTGTGTGTGGTGTGTGTGTGCACATGCAGTGGGCATTCAGTGTGTGTGTGTGTGTGTGGTGTGTATGGTGTGTGGTGTGTGTGTGTGTGTGTGTGTGTGTGTGGTGTGTGTGTGTGTGTGTGCGTGCCCGTGCAGTGTGCGGTGTGTGTGCGTGCGTGCGTGCCCGTGCGGTGTGTGTGTGTGTGTGTGTGTGTGTGTGTGTGCGTGCGTGTGGTGTGTGTGTGTGTGTGTGTGTGTGTGTGTGTGTGTGTGCGTGCGTGCGTGCGTGCCCGTGCAGTGTGCGGTGTGTGTGTGTGGTGTGTGTGCGTGCGTGCCCGTGCAGTGTGCGGTGTGTGTGTGTGTGTGTGTGTGTGTGTGTGTGTGTGTGCGTGCGTGCCCGTGCGGTGTGTGTGTGTGTGTGTGTGTGTGTGTGGTGTGGTGTGGTGTGGTGTGTGTGTGTGTGTGTGTGTGTGCGTGCGTGCGTGCGTGCCCGTGCAGTGTGCGGTGTGTGTGTGTGGTGTGTGTGCGTGCGTGCCCGTGCGGTGTGTGTGTGTGTGTGTGCGCGTGTGGTGTGGTGTGTGTGTGTGTGTGTGTGTGTGTGTGTGCGTGCGTGCGTGCCCGTGCAGTGTGCGGTGTGTGTGTGTGGTGTGTGTGCGTGCGTGCCCGTGCGGTGTGTGTGTGTGTGTGTGCGTGTGGTGTGGTGTGTGTGTGTGTGTGTGTGTGTGCGTGCGTGCGTGCGTGCCCGTGCAGTGTGCGGTGTGTGTGTGTGGTGTGTGTGCGTGCGTGCCCGTGCAGTGTGCGGTGTGTGTGTGTGTGTGTGTGTGTGTGGTGTGTGGTGTGTGGGCACGTGCGTGCATGTGTGTGGTGTGTGGTGTGTGGGTGCGTGTGTGTGTGTGTGTGTGTGCGTGTGGTGTGTGTGTGTGTGTGTGTGTGTGTGTGCGTGCGTGCGTGCGTGCCCGTGCAATGTGCGGTGTGTGGTGTGTGTGCGTGCCCGTGCAGTGTGCGGTGTGTGTGTGTGTGTGGTGTGTGTGGTGTGTGGTGTGTGGTGTGTGGGCACGTGCGTGCATGTGTGTGGTGTGTGGTGTGTGGGTGCGTGTGTGTGTGTGTGTGTGTGTGTGTGTGTGTGGTGTGTGTGTGGTATATGTTTGTGTGTGTGTTTTATTGACCATCCAGTTTTATTAGTTGGCTGGAGCTGCAACTAATAAGTGTCTTTATAAAAACAAACTTAAACAAGGCTTTACTTCTTTTGTAATAAAACCGACCTGTCAACATAAGTGATGCATTGCTCAGTAAGGTAGCCATAACTGTTGTCAGGCACAAAATCTTCTTACAGGTATTGGTCAATACTGTAAAGACAGTTAAAAAATGAAATGAACAAGATTATGAAAGTAAGAAGAGTAATGTTTGTTAGAGGAAGAGGATGGGGTACACAATCCCATCACAGAGCCAATACATTCTGCTGCCATTTCAAGTCAAACAGCCAATGACTCAATTTTATCCAATTCACTTTTCTTAAGAAAGGGATGTATAATGCAAAATCAGTGGAGGGGAATTAGATACAAAACAAGGAGGAATATAGTATATTCAAAGTACAGTGGAACCTTGGTTTTTAAGCATAATTTGTTCAGGAAACATGCTTGTAATCCAAAACACTCTAAAGGGGCCCATACTAAACGATTTTCCCGCCGATATACAGCAGGTTCGATCACTGTGATCGAATCTGCTGTGAAATCGTTGTGCAAACACTGACCAAACTATCGATTTCCATCCGAAATCGATTGTTCGCGTCGATCCATCCGTACGGAAGATTTTGATCGATCGCTGGTGGGTCAGGAGTGCGTCGATAGCGGCGTTCGAATGTCCGACGACCGATGCTAGCGGCAATACATTACTTGCTCCGCCGGCGCCTGTCACCGCTGTTCCTTCTCCACTGGGCTCCGGCAGGCTTCACCTCTTCCTGTCCGGATAGGAAGTTTAAACAGTAGAGCGCCCTCTACTGTTGAAACTGATGCTCTACTGTTTAAACTTCCCCCGGCAGGAAGTAAAGTGAATCTGTAGCCATGGAGCCCAGAGTGGAGAAGAGACAGCGGAGACCAGGGGACTCGCGCCGGCCGGATCAGGTAATGTATGCGGCAGCGGTAGCTCCACAGATTGTGAATCGGTTTCATAGTGAAATCGATTCACAATCTGTTTGCAGTAAAGGCAGCCATACAATCCCTCTCTGATCAGAATCAATCAGAGAGAGATCTAACTGTTGGTTGATCTGATGGCAAATTGACCACTGTATGGCCACCTTTATATCTGTAACGATCGGTGTAACACAGAGAGGATCTGATCATCGGTGATCTGCAGTATCACCGAAAATACAGATATATACCCGATTATTGCTGATCTGCAGTATCACCGATTATCAGATATATTTCTAACCTCTGGACACCTGAGTGATATGAGTGTTTGGTGCAACAGTAATACTTTGAGGAGAGCACCCGTATAGAGGGTGCAAGGCAGTAAGGGATACTGCTCAGAGAACAGATTCCTTCCAATGGCCTAATGCTCCCCAAGGGGCGGAGCCAGGCTGAGAGTGGGAAGGACCAGAGAGTGAGTGACACCAATGGTGAAGTGTCACTGACAGGTCTGTGAACTATCTCCAAACAGGGAAGATAGTTCTCGAGGTCGGACAGGCCAGGTCGGCAACAGACAGACAGATCAGGTAAAGAGACAGGAGACAGATACGGTATCTTAAAGAGAACCCGAGGTGTGTTTAAAGAATGTTATCTGCATACAGAGGCTTGATCTGCCTATACAGCCCAGCCTCTGTTGCTATCCCAAACCCTCCTAAGGTCCCCCTGCACTCTGCAATACCTCATAAATCACAGATATGCTGTGAGGCTGTGTTTACATCTGTAGTGTCAGTCTCAGCTGCTCCCCCGCCTTCTGCATAGCTCCGGTCCCTGCCCCCCCTCCCTTCCCTCCAATCAGCAGGGAGGGAAGGGATGCAGGCGGGGACAGGAGTTCTGCAGGAGGTGGGGAGGGCAGCAGACTGACACTATAGAGATAAACACAGCCAGCTCTGACAAGCTGTTTGTCAGCAGCGTGGCTGTGATTTATGAGGGATTGCAGAGTGCAGGGGGACCTTAGGAGTGTTTGGGATAGCAACAGAGGTTGGGCTGTATAGGCAGATCCAGCCTCTGTATGCAGATAATATTCTTCAAGCCCACCTCGGGTTCTCTTTAAGACAAGCAGGGTTCAGCAACAGAGTATCAGATATAGCGAAGTACCAAATCAGAGATCAAGAGAGTGGTCAGGAAAGCAGAAAGTCATAACAGATAATAACAATGCCTAGTCTTAGGTGTGAGCTCCGTGATCATCAACACCCTGGAACTAGTCTGATATATAACAGAGTGATAATACAGTTCCCTAGTCTTGGGTGTGAGTTCCTTGATCATCAACACCCTGGAACTAGTCTGAAGTATAACAGAATGGTAATACAGTTCCCTAGTCTTGGGTGTGAGTTCCTTGATCATCAACACCTTGGAACTAGTCTGAAGTATAACAGAATGGTAATACAGTTCCCTAGTCTTGGGTGTGAGTTCCTTGATCATCAACACCTTGGAACTAGTCTGAATAATAACACAGAAAATATCACAGATACTGACAGGGTCTGAGTGCTACCACGTAGTGATCGCAACGCCAGACACCAGAGAAATGACCAGCACCCAGTATATATACACAAGCGCTCTCCGGCGCCTCCCCTAAGTGCTGGACCAATGATACCTGATAGAATTGTCAGCTGATCGGCTGGATCAGCTGACACCCTTCTGACTGTCATAAAGGCTCTGCCTCTCAGCGCGCGCGCGTCCTTCTGAACCTGTGTGGACTATCAGTCCCAGCCACACCAGACATGTGTTGTAATGTATCTGCTGGTTTGAACGCCGGGCCAGTCGCACCGCTGTCAGAGCATGCGGCGGTTTCCCCGCGTTCAGCCATACTGCTAATGGTAGGCCCATGCGTGCAAACCGCCGCGTCGGACGCGGAATCCGCCGCCCTGTTCACTGGGCATGCGGCGGTTTCTCCACGCTCCGTCAGGCTAGTGGATGCCATGTTGGACGCGGAATTAGCCGCCTTACTTAATTTCCCCATAAGGATTAATGTAAACTCAGATGATTTGTTCCAAAATCTAAAAACATAGAAAAATGTTTAATACAAAGCATTGTACTGTATAGAGTAAAAAATTAAAAAGATTTTCACTATAACCAACACAATCATTGCTATCTGTTGGCTCACACCAACTTTTTTATTTTTGAGGGTTTAACAGAAAGAACTTATCCAATGACAGTTACTTTTACCAACTTTTGAGGAATTTTTTTTCATGGAAATATAACAATGTATAGTACCTACACTCAGATTAAGTACAATTTTTTTTCACTTTGGGTCTGCCCAAAATTGGTCATTGGTCAATAAAGATTTTGTCTAAATTTGTATTGTGCATTGACATAATCCATTATTATTTTTGTATAATGATAGGTTGGAACTTTGGTGTTCAATAGGGGATACAGACTCTTTAAGTAGATCTTTACGATTACAGGTGAAGTTAATTTTGTATTGCAATTCTGAATTTTGCTGCAAAATTACTACTAAACAAAACCCTCACCACTTAGTACTTAGCACCCAGCTGGGTTAAAAGGTTGAGTGCAGTGCTTTGTGCAGATTAGGATGGCTATCTTGTTTGCAAGACACCCCTTCCCAATTCTTCTCTCTGATGGCTATTGGAAGTGGTGAATAGGACTAAGAGGGTCCCAGTGGTCATGGGGTTTCTCTATGCATGCTACCAGTTCTAATAGTTAACCAGATCAAGACCGATGTATCGTTTATCTACACCCTGTGGACCCCACTTCAGCACCAGGGGCGTAGATACACATATTTATTTATTTACTTTACTGTTCCTGATTGCCCCACCACTGTTGTACATTTCCGCCATTCCGTGATCGGTGAAAGCAAACAGCTTGTTCCCAAACCTGACCACACTGCCTGTGACGAACGAAAAGCTGGTGTCACCGAGACGCCGGCATTTCTTTCACAATACGGGAGTAAACACTTACATTTAATAGTTCCGGGTATCCGGGTACTGTTTACAGTACTCGGCAACTAAGTGAAGCACCATCTTGTGGCCAAAAAGTAAAAATGCACTCACACATACACTTTATAGAAATACATACATTTTTTATTACATTTTAACCCCTTACACCCCATATAGTTACCAAACTAAAACACTTGTAAAAAAAAAGTTACTTTATGGATATTTAATATGTATGTTATGAGGGTATATTACTGTCACCGGTAATTTGCAAATAAAGGATTGCAATCAGTGATATAGTATTAACAAATCACAAAATGGAAAAAATATTTCCAAATAAAATATTTTTGCCATACATTGTACCAAGGGCACAATTTAAACGGTATAATAACTGGGACAAATGGGGAAATCAAATGTGTGGGTTTTATCCACAGCAGCAAGTTTTATTGTAAAACTATAACAGCCAAAATACTGTTTTTTTTTAAATTATTATTATTCCCTTTAAAGGGAAGGTTCAGGGAGTAGCAAAAAAAATAAAAATAAAAATCCACATCCACTTACCTGGGGCTTCCTCCAGCACGTGGCAGGCAGGACGTGCCCTCGGCGCCGCTCCGCAGGCTCCTGGTGGTCTCAGAACTACTGAGCCTGCGCAGTACAGCCCGGAGGACGTCCGATGACGTCAGCGCGCACCAATGAGTCGCAGATTGGAGTGCAGAAGAAGCCCGACCTGGCAGCCTGCCTGGCCAGGTCGGGCGCGCCACCGGAGACCACCGGGAGCCTGCAGAGCGGCGCCGAGGGCACCTCCTGTCTGCCACGGGCTGGAGGAAGCCCCAGGTAAGTGGATGTGGAATTTTTTTTTGCTACTCCCTGAACCTTCCCATTAAAATGCATATAAAATAATTCTTTTTTTTTTTTTTTTTTTAAACAAATGTTTTTTTTATTTTTCTCCCAACAGTTGGAAATACAGGGAAAACACAGTGTTTGGAACAGACAGATCAATTACAAGTTATGCGTTGCTTTAAGCCATTCATTGCAAACAGTTGTATGTTCCTTGAGTTATTCAAAAGCCAAGGTTTTTATCTCCCGTATCTCCCCCCTCCCCTTCCCCCTTACCCCCCCCCCTCCCTTCCCTCCCCTCTGTCATCTCGGGGAACCTTCCTTTGATTATACAGTCGCCATAGTTATGTCCAGCCGACCCAAGGACCCCTACAAGTGCTCCGTGAGATACCATTTTGTGTACTTGAAATGTTCCATTAACCACCCTGGCGTTCTGATTAAATCGCCAGGGTGGCTGCGGGAGGGTTTTTTTTAAATAAAAAAAAAACTATTTCATGCAGCCAACATGAAAGCCCACTAGAGGGCGCTCCGGAGGCGATCTACCGATCGCCTCCGGCGCCCAGAATAAACAAGGAAGGCCGCAATGAGCGGCCTTCCTTGTTTTGCTTATATCGTCGCCATAGCGACGAGCGGAGTGACGTCATCGACGTCAGCCGACGTCCTGACGTCAGCCGCCTCCGATCCAGCCCTTAGCGCTGGCCGGAACTTTTTGTTCCGGCTACGCTGGGCTCAGGCGGCTGGGGGGACCCTCTTTCGCCGCTGCTCGCGGCGGATCGCCGCAGAGCGGCGGCGATCAGGCAGCACACGCGGCTGGCAAAGTGCCGGCTGCGTGTGCTGCTTTTTATTTGATGTAAATCGGCCCAGCAGGGCCTGAGCGGCAGCCTCCGGCGGTGTTGGACGAGCTGAGCTCGTCCAGACCGCTCAGGTGGTTAAGTCTCTGATCTCGTTGTCATTAAAGGATGCAAGAATAAAGCTTTTCCATTTTTTGAAAAAACTGGCTGTTTTCTTGTCTTTGTATATGATTGATTCCAGCTTGTCTTGGTTATAGAGATGTTGGAGTTCTTCCTGTACGTCCCACACAGTGGGAATACTTGGATAGATCCACTTATTAAAGATGACCTTACGTGCTGCAATAATAATCAAATGCGCCAGCTTACTCAAGACCAGTTTAGTTGCTAAGGTAGGATTAGATCCTTTATTTTCTACATAATTGAACAGGAGCAGAAGCGGGCATGAATTGAGTTGGATGTTGCACACTCGTCTAATGTAAAACAAGACATTATCCCAAAATATCACTATTGACGGGCAGGACCACAGGCAGTGAGATAAATCAGCGTTCTGCAGGGAACACTTGGGACACCTTGGCGAGTAATGCGCAGGGGGTGACTGATATTTTATGTTAAAGGCATATTTTGCCCTATGGATCAGTTTGAGCTGTGATTCCCTCCAGTTTTCCCCTGGAACCAGTTTATGTACTACCCTGTAACCCTCTATAATTTTCGCTTCTATGTTCTCAACTGGGAAGTCTTTCTTCCATTTGGAAAAGTTGTGATGAGCTTTGTTCTCTATATCTATCTCCTGTAATTTGGCATGTATTTCGGATAGTGACAGTCGAGATCGATGGGGGGATATAAAATTATCAAAAGAGTCCAAGGTTGCTATAGCATAAAATAATTCTTAGCAAAAAGTACCACCCAAAGAAAGCCTAATTTGTTGCAAAAAAAACAATATATAGATAATTTCTGTGGGAAAAGTAACAATAAAGTTATTAGTGAATGAATGTGAGGAGCGTGTTGTGAAAATTGCTCTGGTTTTTAAGGTGAAAAAACCCATGGTTGGGAAGTGGTTAATACATGAGCTGGTGATGCTTACACCTTTTTTTTTTTTGTTTTTTTTTTGTTTCTTTAATTAAGAATGAGGGAAAACTTTAGTCTTAGCTTCATGATTTTTTTTTTATATGAAAAAAGTGGGTTGTAAACTTGTCATTTAAAGAGACTCTGTAACAAAAAAAGTTCCCCTGGGGGGTATTCACTTCGGGAGGAAGCCTCAGCATCCCAATGAGGCTTCCCCCTCCCTGTAGCTGCAGGCAATCCAGTGCTGGCTCCCCCGCAGCATCCCGCAATCCACGCTCAACAAGCCTAATAAGGCTTGATATATTTACCTTCCCTGGCTCCAGCGGGGGCGCTGTTGCAGCTCTCAGCATGGAGATAGGCGGAAATAGCTGATCTCTGTCAGGTCCGCTGTACTACTCAGGCGCAGGAGACTTGCGCCTGTGCAGTAGAGCAGACTGACAGCGATCGGCTATTTCCGCCTATCTCTGGAGCCAGGTAAAGGTGCAAGGTAAATATTTACATCCCTGCTATTCAGAGGGGCACAACAAGACCACTGTGGGACACAGGAGGAAGGGGGAAGCCTCGATAGGATCCGGAGGCTTCCACTACCTGAGGTGAGTACCCCCCAGGGGAGCTTTTTTTAGTTAAAGGTTTTCTTTAATGCCTTCTGTGTGCAGCTTTTTCAGCTAGTCTTTAAGCAGACAGGTGAGACAGCTGAAAACTGTCATGAAACATATTGGGCCTGATTCACAAAGTCGTGCAAAGTGTTTGCACGCTGGTGAAAAGCACTTTATCACACCTAAACTCAGTTAAGGTGTGATGAAAAGAAACTTGTGTGAAATTCCCACGCGCAAAGTTTTGTGCGCACGGTGTGGTGCGCACGCAGCGCCCATTTAACCCTATGGGAGTACTTTAAACGCGATCAGTAGCACTAAGCGGTGCTAACACAGCTGGTGCAAAGGTTAGCACGCCTAAAAGTTTTTAGGCGTGCTAACTGGGTTAGCACCACTTTGTGAATCAGGCCCATAGTACTTTAATACTGAATGCTGCATGTATTAATCTGTGTGCATAATTAGCAGCTATGTGAACAGTTTTTCATTAATTAAGCACCTAAGGCAGGGTCGGTTCTCTCATGAAGCAAGGTGAAACATTTGCATCAGGCACAGCGATTACAGGGGCAGCATTTTTATGTACTGTGTGTACCTTCCTGAGGAGGAATGGAGTGGCAGAGGGTGAGGAGCAGTTTGTTTGTCACAGACTCACAGCCAGCCAGTGTGCTATTGTGTTGAGCTGCAGCATGGCATGCGAGAACATTAGATACAGCAGAGTTAATTGTCGGGTGCTGTGTGATCGTTTCAAACCAGGGAGGGGGAGGTGGGGAGCATCCTCACAAGTTTGCCTCAGGCAGCAAAAAGTCTACAACTGGCCCTGACCTAAGGGTTTCTGAGTTATGAGGTAAAGTGAAGTCACAAGAATCTTTAAAAAAAAATCTGTAATCCACCAAGGAAGCTTATTGCATCAAGGCCAAATGTGCCAAAATAATATGTAAATTGTGT
This sequence comes from Hyperolius riggenbachi, assembly GCF_040937935.1. Classification (NCBI taxonomy): domain Eukaryota; kingdom Metazoa; phylum Chordata; class Amphibia; order Anura; family Hyperoliidae; genus Hyperolius; species Hyperolius riggenbachi. Next base: position 210,192,304 of record NC_090656.1, read on the forward strand.
GACACAGGTGTCCCATTATTAATGGCAATATAGTGCAAATGGTTAAGTTTATTCAATCTAGAAACATTAAAAAAAAGACTATACTCTTATCAATTCTTACTTCACACTTTTTTTTCTTTAATTCTACTATAACAACACATTTTAAGTATAAATGAAGACATGGCCTTACCTTTATAGCTGAAGTAAAACAAAAATGACAGGAAAAACCACAGTACTGCAGTTATAATGATGAAAATGACCGTAATGGAAAAAGTGACAAAACCTATAATGACATTAAAAAAAAGGTTAAAAAAGTAAGGTTAGCTAAAGCTAGTGATTTTTGTCCTTGTTTTTATTGTTGCCAACAATGCTCAGACTGGAGAAACGTACCCACTGTTATTTATTCTGCTGCCCCACCAGGTCCAACAGAGAGCAGCCTCGGACAGGCCCACCGAACCACCGATGGTCCCATCGGTGGGCCCCGGCCGTCCCGCCTCCTGGGGTCCCCAGTGCTAAAAAGGAGGGGGGCTAAGCGCAGGAAGGGGGGACATTGTGCACAGATCGGCGGGGAGGGGCGGAAGCCCCCCCCCTCCCTCACCTAGGGGCCCCCCTTCTGCGCTCCCCCCCCCTCCAGAATTGCAGCCAGCGGCAGCACCGGGGAAGAATCACTTAACGGCATGACGGAGAGATCCGTAGCTCTGCGTGCCGCTGGCTGGTCTGTCTCTGTCTCCTGAACTGACTGTCCAATCACGCTCTCGCAGGAAGTACTGCGAGAGCGTGATTGGACAGTCAGTTCAGGAGACAGAGACCAGCCAGCGGCACGCAGAGCTACGGATCTCCGTCATGCTGGTAAGTGATTCATCCCCGCTGCTGCCGCTGGCTGCAATTCTGGAGAGGGGCCCCTAGGTGAGGGAGGGGGGTGGCTTCCGCCCCACCCCGCCGATCTTTGTCCGCTGCCAACCTGCTGCCCACATTACGATTTTCAGGTGTCTGCTGCCCACATTGCGATTTTCAGGTGTCTGCTGCCCACATTGCGATTTTCAGGTGTCTGCTGCCCACATTACGATTTTCAGGTGTCTGCTGCCCACATTACGATTTTCAGGTGTCTGCTACCCACATTACGATTTTCAGGTGTCTGCTGCCCACATTACGATTTTCAGGTGTCTGCTGCCCACATTACGATTTTCAGGTGTCTGCTGCCCACATTGCGATTTTCAGGTGCCTGCTGCCCACATTGCGATTTTCAGGTGTCTGCTGCCCACATTGTGATTTTCTGGTAACTGCTGCCCACATTGTGATTTTCTGGTGTCTGCTGCACACATTGTGATTTTCTGGTGTCTGCTGCACACATTGGGCTCTATTCATAAAACCTTACCGCAAGTTTTCCGCTCAAAACAGCGGATTTTCCCGTCCATTTAGCAAAGTGGGCATTCATAAAAGCTGTTCCCGCATGAAAATCTACGATCCCCCAGCAGAGCGAGAAATTTCCGCCTTCTCCAGTGTTTTTCTAGATTTATCTAGAAAAAACTAACAAAATGGCCATTCATAAAGTTTAGAGGAAGCGGTATGTGGACGGGAAATACCGCTTCCTTTGATTTTGCGGATTACATACAAGTGAATGGGACAGACCTCCCAGAGAGAGCAGCGCACGGAGGGACTCTGCCGGCTTCTGTGTTTCCGCATGCCTTCCGACAGCTTACCGCCAGCCTACAGCGGGAGATCTCTGCTCTTGTATGGCAGCTGGCAAGATTTTTATGAATTACCACCCAGAAGTCTAAAATACCGCTGCGGTATTTTCCCTCCAGGAGTTTTTTCGCCACAAATTTTTTATGAATAGAGCCCATTGTGATTTTCAGGTGTCTGCTGCACACATTGTGATTTTCAGGTGTCTGCTGCACACATTGTGATTTTCAGGTGTCTGCTGCACACATTACGATTTTCAGGTGTCTGCTGCCCACATTGCGATTTTCAGGTGTCTGCTGCCCACATTACGATTTTCTGGTGACTGCTGCCCACATTACGATTTTCTGGTGTCTGCTGCCCACATTACGATTTTCTGGTGTCTGCTGCCCACATTACGATTTTCTGGTCACTGCTGCCCACATTGCGATTTTCAGGTGTCTGCTGCCCACATTACGATTTTCTGGTCACTGCTGCCCACTTTTGGGGGGGGTATCTGCCACCAACCTGATTGCATTTTGGGGGGTATCTGCCGCCAATCTGATTGCATTTTGTGGGGGTATCTGCCGCCAACCTGATTGCATTTTGTGGGGGTATCTGCCGCCAACCTGATTGCATGTTGTGGGGGTATCTGCCGCCAACCTGATTGCATTTTGTCGGAAAATCTGCTGCGATTTGACTACTTGATGAATTATCATGAGGCATGTAACTACTTGAATATTTTAGCTAAAATGTATCTGGTCGGACCTAATCTCTGTGAATAACACCGCTACTTATGTTGTGTTTGTTTGTTTTTTAAGTCTGCCCATGACTCATCGTGACCACGCCGATGTTCCAGTGCGTGGTGACACCCATTTACTTTCGCTGCGGCGCCCTGCGCGCGCCGCATGTGGACATATCCCTATTGGAGACTGTCCTCAGAAGTGCTCACGATCTTTTCCCTACCATAAACTCATGCAAAATTTCTAGAGTACATGTGTATGTGAGCCCAAAATGGGGGGGGGGGGGGGGAGGAGGGGATCGGGGGGGAGGAGGAGGAGGGGATCGGGGGGGGGGGCCAGGCTGAAACTTCCTTGGTGGGCCCTTAGTGTCCCAATCCGACCCTGACAGAGAGTATTGTCATTCACTCTAAACTGTAATCAACAGTAGCACATAATGCTTCTAAAGATATGGCTCCCCACCTCACAACATTACAATCCTCTATGCAAGACTTTGGGACAGCATACTGCGCTAAGCTCATCCAAGTGAATGAGGCAGAATATGATGCATATGTCACTAAGGCTATAGTTCCCAACTGCCCCTCTTTTGGAGGGACAGTCCCTCTTTGCAGGGCCAGTTCTAGACTCTTTGCTGCAAATTTGTGAGAAGGCACCCCCCCCCCCTTTCCTGATTTGCAATGATCGCACAGCAGCTAAAAAAATGTACCCTCAGTATAGGTAGGCAGGTTAGGTAGCAGGGATATAGGTGACCCCTGTATAGGGTAGCCAGGTATAGGTGCCCCCAGTATAGGTAGCTAGTATATTTCCCCCAGTATAGTTAGCTAGCATAGTTGCCTCCAGTATCGTTGCCCCCATTGTAGGTAGGTAGCCAGTATAAGAAGCATCGTTGTCCCAGTATAGATTGTATAGTTGCCCCAGTATAGGAAGTATAGTTGCCCCAGTATAGATTGTATAGTTGCCCCAGTATAGATTGTATTGTTGCCCCAGTATAGGATGTATAGTTGCTCCATATAGGAAGTATAGTTGCCCCAGTATAGGTAGCTAGTATAATTACCCCAGTATAGGTAGTATTGTTGCCCCCAGTGCCTGCTCCCCCTTCCCTCCATCCCTGTGGCTGGCGATCGTATTACCTTCTTGGCAGCCAATTCCTGTATACTTCCTATCCTGCTTGCCACCGCTTCTAGCCGCTACACACACAGAGTCACAGACCTCATATCAGACAGACCCATTCAGTCACTGTGACAGGACAGCGACCTGCCTCCTATCAGCACTGCTTTTGCTCCCAGCTCAGACAGTGTCCCAAACTCAATGGACCGGGACCTGCACTCCGGAACCAATAGGAAGAGTACTTTACATCCTATGGAAACAAGCAGCCTGCAGCAACCCATTCATAAATGTCAGTTACCTAGCTGTGAGCGACAAGAGCTCATATGCTGGTCACCCCTGCAGGTTTACCCCCTGCAGCCACCTAAGGTGGTTCCTATTCACCAATCTAAGTGCCTGTGATCAATGGCCACCGGCATCAATGAGATGCCGTGGTCATTGATAAAGCTACACATAAACACATTACTTTCTGTTAGCGTACTCAGTATGCACTGGAAGATAAAATAGGGGGCATCTAGTGGCCAAATATTACAATTACGCCTACATACATTTTTTTTTAAATAAAAATGACATACATCTCCCATTAAAACTAACCCCTTACCTCTCATAGTGACCAAAATAAAACATTCGCATATAAAAATATATATATATATATATATATATATATATATATATATATATATATATATATATATATATATATATATATATATCATAAATAGTTACCTTAGGTACTCAACTTTTTTAAAATATGTATGTCACAAGGGTATATTACTGCTATATTTGCAAATAGGGGCTTGTAATGAGTGACGGACACAAAAAATACACCTTTATTTCAAAATTAAATATTGTTGCCATTCAATACAATATATATTTATATATATATATTGCCATCACTTGAAAATACCTTACAGATCCATTACTACCTGGAAAGATATGTGTCGTTTCCCCCTTCCCCTCATATCTGGGTGGAACCACAAACAGCAAATCAGATTTCACATCAGTAAGAAAATGTATAAGGTTGCCATTCCCACAGTAATAAATCCAGAGTGATCAAGGTTAATAAGAATCAAAGAAAGTGGGCGGAGCATAGAACAGACAATCAAATTTCAGTCATTCATTTTACATGGTGAAATGTAAACTGCAGCTTTCTTACACATTGAATGGCAATGTTCGCAAACTTAGCGCAGTTGGTCATTGGGTGACTGTAATTAATATTCAGGAAAATAGGTGGAGCCTACAAGAGCCAATCAAAATTCCCCTATTGAGTTTCAAAGGGGAATATTTAAATTGCTGCCCTTCCTACACTGTTAATGGCAGAGGCCTCAAACCTGGTACATTCAGTCACTGGATGACTGGTGTTCAAATTCAGAAAAGGGAGCGGAGCTACAAAGAGACAGATTTGTTTGATTGATTTCAATGGAGAAATTTAAACTGCTCTTATGCTCACATTATTGATGCCAAAGAACCCAAAATTCACAAACTTGGTCATTGAGTGACTGTGTGTCAAGGTTACAAAAGGGGCGGAGCCAACAACAACCAAATACATACTCAAAAAAATGCTGGGTCCTCTGCTAGTACATAATAATAATATGGTAGGACATTAGACAATGATTATGGTAGAAATTAAATTGTGAACTCCTCTGAGTTCGTAATGCGGCAACGCGTATTTTTGTATGCGTTGCAGCCCGCAATAGCGCTAATTACATTCAGGAATGTGGAAAAAGCTACGTGTGGCTAGTCCTGACGGGCCTGTCGGCAAAAACGAAACTAGCTGGCAGCGGGGGACCGGAGGATTAGTGAGTGGCTGCGAGGGCACAGGACTGCTGCAGAGGGCTGGTAGAAGCCCCAGGTGAGTAAAACTCATTCTGGCTTAAGTGTCTCTTTAAGATGCACCCAGGGCCCCCAACCACCCTCAACACCTTAATCTCTAGTTATCTGGCTTGCAGTCACTGAGTAAAACTATTTTTTTTTTCTGGCTTAAGGTTCACTTTAAGCCCAATCTACATGATACGATTCTTTATACGATTCGATTACGATTCTATTTACGATCCGATTAAATCCGACATGTCCGATCGGAATTTGATTCGATTCAATTCGATTTGCCATTGCAAAACAATGGCAAATCGAATTGAATCGAATCGAATCCTGATCAGACATGTCGGATTTAATCGGATCGTAAATAGAATCGTAATCAAATTGTATAAAGAATCGTATCCTGTAGATAAGTCTAATAGCAATCAGTGTGTGACGGCTGGGGTGGGAGGGATGGAGGGGCGCACTCTGGTGTCTCAGCCTTGGGTGCTGGAGGACCTTGTCCCGGCTCTGCTATGTACACTGTAAAGTACTGCAGAAGATGTCAGCACTATAGTAATACCTAATAATATTTATAACATAGGATATTACTGTAGACTGATTATGGTAAGGGTTATATTATGAGATCTGCTGGTGCTACATACTTTTTTCCACAGATGGCTAAAATCTTAAAACACTGACATGAGAATCTTCAGAACTAAAAATATGCTATTTAGAGGATATGGTCAGAAATCTCAGGTAATTACCTACTGACAGCTTTAAATGAACATCCTGGTCAATGTTAAAGGTTGTGTCTCTCACAGTGCAGGAATACACATCTCCATCTTCTTCCATGCTGGACGGTTTTATGAATATGACACTGTTGGCACTGTATGTCCCGTCCAGGTTTCGTATTGTCTCACTATTATAAGCTTTATCCAGAGCTGTTCTGTTACCAGAAGCACTGCTGGTCTTATACCATTTTATTGTCAAAGACTCCGGATAAAACTTGGAAACTTCACAAGTGAGCGGCTCCTCAACTCCATATGTTACTGTCCGCTTGTAGGAAGAGAGGGTGACAGTTGGTTTGACTGCAAAGAGAAAATTGATTTAATTAGACATTTCCTACTTGTAATTAAAGCCTAAATCATGCAACAAAGAAGTGAGGCCGTTTTGAGGGCAAAGGGAGGCCCTATCCAGCATGGAGGCCCTTCCTTCCAACAAAGTACTCTATGAGAATTTATATATTCACACATCTGTGAGCCCAGCTAAGCTCAAAGTTTAACAATGTCCCAATTTCCTTGCATTTCATGGCTTTATAATTGTTGAGCCACTGTTGGAAAGTATCCTTAGAGATGCTATACAAAATTATGTAGCACAGAGCGTGGGCTAACAGCTGCCCAGAATCCCCCCTCAGACCAGGGCCTGTGCAGTGTCTGGGGACAAGACAGCCCGGACAGCCACAAGTTGAGCCACCAGAATATCTGCAGGCGTCCTGCAGCTCACAGCACCTCCCCCTTTTTTTCCCAGCTACAGTTGACTTTGGATGGAGCAGCAGCGTGTATACAGAGCATGGAGTAGCAGTGTGTGTACAGAGCATGGAGCAGAAGTGTGTGTACAGAGCATGGAGCAGAAGTGTGTGTACAGAGCATGGAGCAGCAGTGTGTGTACAGAGCATGGAGCAGCAGTGTGTGTACAGAGCATGAAGCAGCAGTGTGTGTACAGAGCATGGAGTAGATAAAATTGAATGTTAATAAATATAAAGTCATGCACCTTGGATGTGCCATTGGTAGAGCCCCATATAAATAAAGGGCATACAGCTGGGAACATCTTGGAGCAGGACTTGAGAACACAGGACTTGGTTGATAAGTAATCTTGAGTAGAGATGGGCCGAACGGTTCGTCTGCGACCGGTTCCAGGTGAAGTTTGGGTGGTTCGCGTTCGCCGGCGAAGGCGAACTTTTGCGGAAGTTCGGTTCGCCTCCATAATGCTCCATTAGGGTAAACTTTGACCCTCTACATCACAGTCAGCAGGCACATTGTCGCCATTCAGACTACACTCACTCCTGGAGCCCCAACCCCCCTTATAAAAGGCAAGGTTCTCCAGCCGTTTTACTCACTCGTCTGCCTACAGTAATTAGTCAAGGGAAAGCTTAGTTAGGCTCTTGTAGACTTGTTAGCTTGCTCCTGGCTGATTGTTATTCCTTAAATAGCACCCCACAACAGCTTCCTCCTTCCCTCCTCCCCTCCTTCCCTCCTTACCTCCTCCCTCCTCCCCTCCTCCCCTAGCCCCTTAAGAGAAAGTGTCATTAGGGCCTTGCTGTAACATAGATTGTAGTGTAACTATTTCAACTAATGTACCCTTCTTTAACTTGAAAATTGTATACAAATGTAAGCAGACTGCAGAGTGGCGCAGTGGATGTGTGCTGGGCGCATAACCCAAAGGTTGATGGATCGAAACCAACCTCTGCTAGGCATGATTTCAATTTTGCATCTCGCTTTATCGCATGGGCAAAATGGTTTCCATAGCCCTGTAAGAGAAAGTGTAATAAGGGCCCTGCCATAACATAGATATTATCAGGGGCGTAGCAATAGAGGGTGCAGAGGTAGCGACCGCATCTGGGCCCTTGGGCCAGAGGGGCCCTGAGGGGCCCTCCCTAAACTTCAGTATTAGCTCTCTATTGGTCCTGTGCTCATAATAATCACTTCTATAGATACTTTGAATAGTGGTAATCATTACCAAAGTGCTCCCCATCCCCTTCTTGCACCTCTGACACTGTAGTTGCCTTTGGCAGGTTTTGGTGCGCCGTATCAAAGGTTATGTATATAGTGCATGGGGGGCCCCATTGTAACACTTGCAACGGGGCCCACAGCTCCTTAGCTACGCCACTGGATATTATGGTAGCTAAGACTACTCCTGGGCCTTTCTTGTAGTTGAAGAGATGAGTGAACTGTGACACCACACTTAAAAAAAAAAACAAAAAAAAAGCAAGCAGAAAAGCTTCCCCATATTGGAGCATTGGATTTGGTAAAGTCTTAAGCCAATGTGTTGTAAAATACACAAGTGAGATTTAGGTTAGCAGGAATGGTTGCATGGCCACCTAGCTTTTCATCCTTCCCAGGCCAGCTAGGCTGACTTCAGCCTGTAGTGTTGGTGGTATAGTGGCAAGCATAGCTGCCCTCCAAGCAGTTGACCTGGGTTCGATTCCTGGCCAATGTATGTGAGGGTGCTTTTGACATCCTACACATCCCTGGAAGACAAGATCCTCCTCCGGAGGAGGGAATTACACTTCCTGATAGATTTATACACATCCTGCAATTCAACATTCAATGTGATTTCTGATCTTAAAACAGTGGTTTGCGTCAAATCTAAGTTTTTTATTGAGAGTTTTGACGTGTATCCCACGTCTCCGTCCAGGTATTAGACTGCTTGAAACATCTTTTCCCTCATTTTTCTAGCCAGCATAATTTTTTACAAATTTCCAAGTTCACCTCTCCATTGAAGTCTATTGAGGTTTGCGAAAGTTCGCGCGAACCGAACTTTCACAGTAAGTTCGCGAACCTAAAATCGGAGGTTCGGCCCATCTCTAATCTTGAGACGCTAGTATACTATTCCCTCTGTACAATTCACTTGTGAGGCCAGATATGGAGTATGGGATACAGTTTTGAGCACCACCATAAAGGACATTGACCTGGGACGTAACTAGAAATCACTGGGCCCTCCTGAAAAACTTTGAATGGGGCACCCTCCCCCTGCACACTGAATAGGGACTGGCTACAAATCTTTGTCTACAAAACTTTCTATGATTAATTATCAGTGGCTGAGCAGATGCAGTCATTAGAACAATTGTGCAAAGAGCAGAAATGTTTTTCTCTCCTTGTCCTCACTTGTCAGTCTCTCAGGATGGGGCCCCCTGTGGCTTCTGGGTTCCCCTGCGGCTGCATCCCTTGCAGGGTCTATTGTTACGCCCCTGACATTGACCTTCTACAACAGGTACAAAGATGGGCAGCTAAATTAATCAGAGAGATGGAAGATCTCACCTGCCAAGAAAGGTTAGACAAACTGGGCTTATTTAGCTTGGAAAAAGGTGACTGAGAGGTGACTTTATTAACATGTATAAATAGAGGGCAATACAAAAGCTTGGCAGATAAGCTTTTTGTCCCTAGGGTTGTACAACGGACAAGGGGAAATGATCTGCATACAGAGGAAAAAAGTTTTGCCATCTATTTATAAAGGGGTCATTCACAGTAAGTATAAATCTGGTATAACTTATTTTAGGAAGTAGTTATGGCAAACACTATATCTGCATTTAAAGAGGTCGTGGATGCTTTCCTTGCATCGAAAGGCATCCACGGCTATAATCGCTAGATACTTCCCGGGAGAGTTGATCCAGGGATTTATCTTACTGCCATCTAGAGTTGTGAAGGAATTCTTCCCTTTTAAAGAGAATCTGTATTGTTAAAATCGCACAAAAGTAAACATACCAGTGCGTTAGGGGACATCGCCTATTACCCTCTGTCACAATTTCGCCGCTCCCCGCCGCATTAAAAGTGGTTAAAAACAGTTTTAAAAAGTTTGTTTATAAACAAACAAAATGGCCACCAAAACAGGAAGTAGGTTGATGTACAGTATGTCCACACATAGAAAATACATCCATACACAAGCAGGCTGTATACACCCTTCCTTTTTAATCTCGAGAGATCATTTGTGTGTTTCTTTCCTCCTGCAGAATCTCATGCACTGAAGTTTCAGGCTGCTCTTTTCTTCCTGCAAACAGCTTTGCTCTTGTCTGAAATTCCTCAGTATGTGAAAGCCCAGCCAGCTCAGAGGACGATTTATCCAGCTTGTAAAAGATAAGAAAGCAGAGAGAAGCTGCACTAATCTAAATATCACACAGGCAGTGTGCAGAGAGGGGCCTGAAAGGGGGAGTTCATAGCAGAACCATAACACTGAAGAACTTGGCAGCCTTCCAGACATAGGCCGACAAGTCTGACAGGGGAAAGATACATTGATTTATTACAGAGACTGTGAAAGCAGAAAGTGCTGCAGTCAGCCAGAACTCATTAGAATAGCTTTTGGAACTTGCAGGATGATAAAAAACAGGATGCAATTTTTGTTACGGAGTCTCTTTAAGGCTAATTGGCCCAGGCCTTGTTGTTAGTAGGGATGGTCGGAAATGCCAATTTCCGATTCCGCGGTAAATCCGCATTCCGCCATTGCCAATTACCGATTCCGCTTTCCGCTACCAATTTCCGCATTCCAATCGGAAATCGTGGAAATTGCGCCCGACTTTAATATCAATTTTCTCAAAAACTATAAGGTCTTTTTGAAAACTTTTTTTGCATAATAAACCCTGAATATTTGGTGTTTCTAGGACTTACGGGGGCTTTGCTATTAACTGCTAAAGTCGGTGGATTTTTACTGTAATGTAAATGCAGAAAATAGGCAGACGCAGATTTTTTGCATTTTACATTACAGTAAAACTCTGCCGACTTTAGCGGTTAATAGCAAAGCCCCCGTAAGTCCTAGAAAAACCAAATTTTTAGGGTTTATTAACCTGAATCTTTTGAACAAGATGCAAAAAAAAAGTTTTCAAAAAGACCTTATAGTTTTTAAGAAAATTGATATTAAAGTCGGGCGGAATTTCCGCGATTTCCGGCGGAAATTTCCGCAATTTCCGGCGGAAATCCACCTAACGCACTTGCATTACCGATTTCCGCATTCCGATGCGGAAATGCAATTTTTGGTCGGAATTTCGAAAATTGCATTTCCGCGGAATCCGAATGAGCATCCCTACTTGTTAGGTTATTCACCTTCCCCTGGATCAACTGGGATATGTGCGGGTTAAAGACAGTGTTTTTTTTTTTTTTTTTTTTTACTTTTCTTTCTGCTTGAACTCGATGGATGAATATCTTTTTTCAACCAAGCTAACTACGTCACTATGTTACTGCCCCCCACTCTCCACCAAGTTATCTTAAGTCATGAAAAACTAAGTACACCCCACGAGTCACTGGCTTGTTTTTTTTTTGCTCTCACATTGTTGTAGAGACATTTTGGAGAGTTCTGATTTACAACATTGCTTTAGTTCAATTAGCTTTGCAGACATTCATGTATGCACAGTTCTCTTTAAAGAAACAAAAACACAAATAATTAATAAAATTGCTTTTTTTTACATTATCAATTTATATATCATTTGGTATTCTGTGTTCCAAAGCCTGCAGAAACAACACCTGGGCCCTTATTCAATTCACATTTTTCCCCTAAGCTTTCTCCTACAAGATAATTTCTCATCTTCTGTTTAAAATAATTTTTCATCGCTCTACAATGAAAAAAGAGCCAAAGTAGGTAAAAAAAAGTACTGTCAAAATTATTTAAGTAATTTCTTGCTTGCTGGTGGCTTATATGGCATTTTATTGATAAGGTGCACAAATATCACAGGAAGAAAACGTGATAGAAAAAGTGAATTGAATAAGTGCCCTGGTCTCCCATAGTGCTTTGGGAGAAGAGTTCCCCATAATTTAACAGCCTAGGCTAAAAATCACTAGGAGGAGGGAAGGGTGGTGGGGTTACATACCAATATACAGCAAGATGTAGATATGAAGTGGCTCTGATGCTGAAACCAGGATAATTAAGGTAAAATTGATATCCTGAATAATTTTCTAAAATCTACTATATGTCACTGTAGTTTACCACAGCATTTCATTTGGACTGAGATATGGACTTTTCCTGGCCATTGCAACACATTGATTCTTTACATTTTCAGCCTTCACATTGTAGATTTTTTGGCAAGCTTGGGATCATTGCCATGCTGCATAATCTGATTTAAGGAAGCTTTAGCTGTCGCACAAAATGGCGCTACATTTTATGTTTTACCTGAGTATACAGAGGAGTAATGGTGTGTGACTATACCCATCTTTGGTTACCTCCCTTTACCGATGCCTAACTGTAACCACCTCCCCTAGACGCCTAACCGTAACCAACCCCCCCCATGTCTAACCTTAACTGACCCCCCCATTCCTATCCTTAATCGCTTCCCCAACGCCTTACCCCCCCCCCCCTCCCCCCACAGCTAACCATAAGCCCCCCTTCGCACACCTAATTTTAACCTCCCCCTCCATACCACACCAAATAACAGTAATTTTTGGTTGCCACCATGAGCCTCCATAGAAATAGCGGCTATGGGGGAATTTTTGGCATCCGCTATTTGCAGCTGTATTTTGCATTGCGAGCGACCCCTGGCCTGATAGTTATATGGCGCCCAAATTTCCCCCATGGACGTCTTTTATATGGGAGCCTATTGCAGCACCCTAACTTCCGATGGCCGCAGGCGCCCACATTTCAGGTTTGCTATTTTTAAGGGTGGAAGTGCCCTCTTTTTCTGGCTACTTTATTCTATGTGCCACGCTACTGCACATACACATGGTGTTAATGAGGAAGTCAGAGAATAGATTTTCTCCCGCACATCATCATCTTTCCTTCAGCTATTAGGACTTTACTTAGGAACTGTGATGATCGCTGCTGCAGCGGCTATTGCTGGAGGTATTAGTGCTGCAGCTCAGGCAGTTCTGGTCTATTTCCATGCAGGTTGCATGGCTTTGTCTGTCTTTCCCTGCTGTCGGCTTGTGACTGATTGTCGTTCGCCTGTGTGGGAGTCTGCATGTCTGCTCCCATTGGATGACCTCAGTGTAGGGATCTGCTTCCTGCAGGGTTTCCTTGGGTTTTCATAGCTTCAGCTTAAGCCTGTCTTGCTGTCGCTTTAGCCCCCGATCGTGTTTCTTGTTAAAGATACTTTGCTGGTCTTTGCATCATATATTGGTTCATTGCCAATATATATGCATACCAGCACGTTTATTATTTTCCTTGTATTTGTGTTACGTTAATATATCAGTGTTGCTGATATATACGTACACGTACTGTTTATATCCTGTGTTCAGTTAGTCAGTTTTCCAGCACGTTTTGGTAGTTTGCGCGTACCGTGAACACCCGTGCTGAGCTAGTTATCCTGTTCCTGGTCCTGTTTGTGGATTGCGTTCATCTCTGCGAAGAGATAACGAATCCTTCTGAATCCTGTTCTGTTACTGTTTGTGGATTGCGTTCATCTCTGCGAAGAGATAACGAATCCTTCTGAATCCTGTTCTGTTACCGTTTGTGGATTGCGTTCATCTCTGCGAAGAGATAGCGAATCCTTCTGAGTCCTGTTCCCTGCGTTTCTCCATTCCTAGTCAGCGTTCCTGCTTATGTCATATATCGGTTCATTGCCGATATATACATATGTTAGTCAGACCTTACAAATAGTTTCATTGATAGCTGTAATTGTAATACGCTAGGAAAACATACTTATTGTATATTTATCTGTGTTACGTTTATCTATCTTAATCCTGCTATTTTCTGACTGTCCTGTCCTGTCTTTGTGAGGCACGCCATCGCCGCATCGCATTGGCTGCCTCATTCCAGTCTGTCTGGTTTTGGACGCTTGCTGTCGCTAAGTAGCCGCTGGCTAGCAAGCGTTCATTCTGTCTACCTGTCCTGATCTCCTCAGTTCTGGTTTGTGCGCTCAGCGCTACTTTGCGCTGAGACGTTATTACGAAAGCATTGTTTGTGGCTGTCAGATCTGCACCGGCTCTGTGCGCCACAATCTCCTATTGGAGTCAGTCCTCCCCTCCACTATACTAGGGATAGCCTGTTTCCTGGTGCTAGTGTGTGTACCTCCTCCACGCCAGCTCATGCGTTGCATGCTGACTGTGGAGAATACACCACCAAGCCTTACATTATGAAAACCCCATTACCAATCCCCATTGTGGGGGGGATTCCCAGAAAGTATGACACTGTTAATTATGGTTCCTGTTCCTTTAAGAAATTTGAAGAACTTAGCTCTGAAACAGAAAATGAGTTTTTCTCTGAATGTGCCAGGTTCCTGACCAATCCTGATCTCCAAGCGACTCCTGTTTCAACCTGGGCACTCCAACTAAGTTATATTTTGTTTAAAGGGGAATTATTCCAGTGGGCATTTGATGTTCTCAATCATTCCGATTTGAAAGATAGACCGCTGGAATTTCTAGCGTTTGTGATCCATAACTGGTTGCGCATAGATACATTGCCTTTTCCTCTTAATGAACTCCTGGCAGCAGGCCAATCAGCTGCTCCTTCAATTGCTTCCAAGAATGAGCAGCAAGCAGAAAGTGTTACTGATAATTTTCCTGCAGCTTTGAATAAATCACCAAAAACCGCAAGGTCAAAGGCAAAACGCAAACGTTCTAAGAAACGTGTCCAATCTGCAGAATCGTTATCCTTAGCGACTGAGACCTATAATGAGATTCTGCCATTAACAGATAATGAAATGCAATTGTCTTTCAGGGGAGTTAAATGGACTTATGAAACTACTAATGAACTTTCCTCCCTGGCTAGGGAAAATAAAGATTTTTGTTTAAAAGAATTATCTGAGTATGATTATGATGAGATATTACAGAGTATTGAACAAATCAACTTATTTGTGAACCAAGGGAAGTTTGCATACACTACAGTTCAACACTTGCTACAGGTATTGGAAATTCTTAAGAATAAGGAATCTGCCAATCACCTGCTAATTAACCCTATACATGTGCCTGCCACAATCATATCTGCAGACTGTGATCAGCCTAAATGTTTCGCTGTTAAGTATGCATGGGATCCTCCATTCGAGAGGGGAGAGATGGAAGCCCTGGTCTGTGAATGGAAGAATGATTCAAGTTCATTTTGTCAATTTTACAGTGCAAAAAGTGAAATGGTATTGAACGCATGCATTAAGTCAGCCTATAACCTAATAGAGGCTAGTGTGTGTAGGTATGACCGTGTGGCTCCCTTGATTGATGTGTGGGAACTGATTTTGGATGATTTTTATGTGACTCCGAATTCGCAAATTTGGCGTTCTGACCCGCCTGCTTCAGAACCTTTGGCTGATTCAGCAGGTGATTCGGAGCTCTTTTTGTGTGAAATTGAAGTTCCTGCAATTCCACCCTGTACCAGGGATAACTCAGTGTTACTTCCCAGTAAAACAGAAGCCACTGATACATTCTTAACCTTGCCCTGCGCAAATTTCTCAGCAGAGAATCCAGAGGTCCTGCTGACTTCCGAGTCCAGTCTAGCCAGTACTCATGACTCTTTGTTTAGTGAAACAGACACCAGAAAAATCTTGCCTGTCTCTGCAAACACTTCTGCAGAAATTACCTGTGTTAATAAAGTTCAACTCCTGTCTGATCCAGCAGATGCCAGTAGGTGCACTGCATCAGTTTCCGAGTCCCAGCAATCCTGTCTAGTAAACTCAGAACCCCAGCATCTGAATTTTCCAATTTTACAAATGAATGGTGATTCAGATGCGCAAACATTGTGTCTTGATCTTCCTGTTTCTACACCTCGCTCTAGTTTCGTGAATAGCTCAGAGCATCTGCTATGTGAACCTGAAATCGCAGAATTATTACCTTGTTCAGAAAATTTTCCAATAAATTTGCCCTGTACCATGAATTGTGCAGTAGATCTCTCCAATGAAACTCAGGTCACAGAATCATTATGCTGTCCAGCAGGTGCTTCCATGGTTTTGCCCTGCAATATGGACTGTTCAGTGATCCTGTCCAGTGAAGCTGTGGTCGCAGAGTCTTATGCTTCACCCAGTACTTTGGATACTTTAAACCCTCTAGCAGAGGAGGCTGAAGCACTGCTTACCTCAGTTGGTGTTGCAGTAATATTCACTTGTCTAGCAGCTGTTTTGGAATTAAAGTCTGCTCTAATAAAACTTGATGAATTTCTGCCCAGCAAAGCAGAAGCCATTGAAATATTGTCCTCGTCAGCAAGTGTGTCAGATACCTTGCCCTGTACACAGTCTGATTTAACCAATGTTGAGTCCCTCTCCAGTGTTGTAACAGCCGAGGAACTCCAGCCCTGTCCTCTGAATGTTTCAGAAGTCTTGCCCTGTAACATGGATAATTCTGATTCTCTGGTCAAAATAATAGAAATCTCAGAATTTCAGTCCGGTCTGATGAGTGTTCCTGAAACCCAGCCCTGTATCCTGAAAGATTCTGGTTCTCTGGCCGCTGTGGCAGAGGTTCCAGAGTTCCCTTCCTGTCCAGGGAATTCCTCAGTTTTGCCTAGTCCAGTGGGGGCTGCTGCAATACTGACTTGTTCTGCAGCGCCTCATGAGCTCCAATCCAGTGTATTAAATGAGTCTCTGTCCAGTCCAGAGGTAGTTGTGAAGTCCCTGTCTGGTTCAGTGCATACATCAGATTTGTCCTGTCTTGTTAGTGCCCCTGAATCTGATTTGTTACTGACTTTGCTGGAATCAGCGACATCTAAGTCTGATCCAGCATTCTCGTGTAAAAGTCCAGTAGTTGCGAAGTTTAGTCATGATGATTTTTTTTGGCCAGTCCTGGTTTTGGTCCTGTCTTGGCTGACCCTGAGGCTCACAGTTCCTTGACATGCCCAGAGGTTTCTCTTGTGCCGGTGTGCCCAGATGTTCTTTGTGTGCCAGAATGCCCAAGTGTGTCTAAGGTGTTAGCGTGCTCTGATGCTTCCTTAGTGGGAACACGTTCTGATATTGCCAGTCTGCCTGCATGCCCAGAGATGGTTCTGGTCCCTGAAAGCCCTGATATTGATGTTTGTCCTTGTGGCCCTGACTCGGGAATTGCCCTAGGTTCCATAGGGGTTCTTGATAGTTCTCCATGTGAGCCTAAGGGGCATTCTGACCTATGGGGATCTCTTTGGAGCTTCAAGGTGTTCTGGGAGGTCTCTGAGAAAACTTGTCCTGGTGCCTTGGACTGGTTCAACAGTGGGTTTTGTGTTGGTAAAGACAGTACCGGTGGGCATTGCAAAGGCTTTGGCGTTTCTGAACTGTTCCTGGAAGGCGGTGGGTATCGCTCAGGGAGTTTCGGAGGGCTTTCTTCTGGAAATCATGGTTCTGATGGGTGTCACACTGGGGCTTGTAGTACTGATGGGCATGGTTCTGTAGGTTCTGGTTCTGATGGGTCCAGTCTTGTGGGGACTGATTCTGGAATTCGGTCTTGCCGGGCTGTCCCGGTCATCATGAATTATCAGTCAGACTGTTTTGTTGGAAATTTCAGTTTTGAAAAGCGTCTGGAATCCACTTTTAAAGGCGGGGGTACTGTGATGATCGCTGCTGCAGCGGCTATTGCTGGAGGTATTAGTGCTGCAGCTCAGGCAGTTCTGGTCTATTTCCATGCAGGTTGCATGGCTTTGTCTGTCTTTCCCTGCTGTCGGCTTGTGACTGATTGTCGTTCGCCTGTGTGGGTGTCTGCATGTCTGCTCCCATTGGATGACCTCAGTGTAGGGATCTGCTTCCTGCAGGGTTTCCTTGGGTTTTCATAGCTTCAGCTTAAGCCTGTCTTGCTGTCGCTTTAGCCCCCGATCGTGTTTCTTGTTAAAGATACTTTGCTGGTCTTTGCATCATATATTGGTTCATTGCCAATATATATGCATACCAGCACGTTTATTATTTTCCTTGTATTTGTGTTACGTTAATATATCAGTGTTGCTGATATATACGTACACGAACTGTTTATTTCCTGTGTTCAGTTAGTCAGTTTTCCAGCACGTTTTGGTAGTTTGCGCGTACCGTGAACACCCGTGCTGAGCTAGTTATCCTGTTCCTGGTCCTGTTTGTGGATTGCGTTCATCTCTGCGAAGAGATAACGAATCCTTCTGAATCCTGTTCTGTTACTGTTTGTGGATTGCGTTCATCTCTGCGAAGAGATAACGAATCCTTCTGAATCCTGTTCTGTTACCGTTTGTGGATTGCGTTCATCTCTGCGAAGAGATAGCGAATCCTTCTGAGTCCTGTTCCCTGCGTTTCTCCATTCCTAGTCAGCGTTCCTGCTTATGTCATATATCGGTTCATTGCCGATATATACATATGTTAGTCAGACCTTACAAATAGTTTCATTGATAGCTGTAATTGTAATACGCTAGGAAAACATACTTATTGTATATTTATCTGTGTTACGTTTATCTATCTTAATCCTGCTATTTTCTGACTGTCCTGTCCTGTCTTTGTGAGGCACGCCATCGCCGCATCGCATTGGCTGCCTCATTCCAGTCTGTCTGGTTTTGGACGCTTGCTGTCGCTAAGTAGCCGCTGGCTAGCAAGCGTTCATTCTGTCTACCTGTCCTGATCTCCTCAGTTCTGGTTTGTGCGCTCAGCGCTACTTTGCGCTGAGACGTTATTACGAAAGCATTGTTTGTGGCTGTCAGATCTGCACCGGCTCTGTGCGCCACAATCTCCTATTGGAGTCAGTCCTCCCCTCCACTATACTAGGGATAGCCTGTTTCCTGGTGCTAGTGTGTGTACCTCCTCCACGCCAGCTCATGCGTTGCATGCTGACTGTGGAGAATACACCACCAAGCCTTACAGGAACACTTAAAAATTGTACACGTAAATGTGAATATTGTAAGTAACAATCTGGACCAGACTAAAGAAAGCCTGGAAACAGTAAATTCGGGCGCCTGAGGCTAGTGGACAAATCGGGCGCCGCCATTCACTCCTATAATAAATATCGTTTAATGGGCGCCCGATAGGAAAAAAGGGCGCCGGAGAAAATTAACGTTTTAAAAGCGGCGCCCGGAGACTTAATGTTTTATTACTGTTTCTCATGATTACACATTATTTAATGATTTATACATTTTTAAATTTTATTTTTAAACGAAAAACAGTACAATATTTTTTTTCAAACATTATTTTTAAACGAAAAACAGTACATTTTTTTATAACATTATTTTTAAACGAAAAAACCAACAGGGGGGTCTTAAGTTTAGGCACCAACAGGGGGGTCTTAGGTTTAGGCACCAACAGGGGGTCTTAGGTTTAGGCACCAAAAGGGGGGTCTTAGGTTTAGGCACCAACAGGGGGGTCTTAGGTTTAGGCACCAACAGGGGGTCTTAGGTTTAGGCACCAACAGGGGGGTCTTAGGTTTAGGCACCAACAGGGGGGTCTTAGGTTTAGGCACTAACAGGGGGGTCTTAGGTTTAGGCACCAACAGGGGGGTCTTAGGTTTAGGCACTAACAGGGGGGTCTAGGGGTTAGGGGTAGGTACAGGGAGGGTTACTTAGGCACCAACAGGGGGGGTCTTAGGTTTAGGCATCAACAGGGGGGTCTAGGGGTTAGGGGTAGGTACAGGGAGGGTTACTTAGTAATTTTTTTTTTAAACGTTATTATACGGTTCACTATTTAAACGAAAGATTAACGTTTTTACAATTGCCGATTTAATGCACATTATTTAATGATTTATAACTTTAAAAACCATTAATTTTAAACGAAAAACAGTACAATATTTTTTTAAACGTTATCCTTGCTTATCGTTAAAAACCCGGCGCCCTTTTTTCCCAGCGCCCCTTTTTAACGTACGCAGAAAGCCTAGAGTTTCCTGCAGCAGCTGGTCTACCCAGTGCTATACGGAAAAGAGAGCAGCACTTAACCAAGATTGTGGGCGGAGAAAATATGGCCAGGGTGGTTATAAAGACATCTCTAAGATTGCTGAGCATGCTAAGCCATCATTCGGATGGAGAGTCCACTGTCCACTGAGCTTATTTTGGCAAACCTTCTGTGATTTAGTGTGGCAGGTAGGCCAAGTTATCATCCCACAAGCACTATAAGACCCATGTGATCAGCAAAGTGCTACTACAATGTATCCCTATGGATACATTCACACTGCAGTGGTTGCAATTTCAATCAAACGCGCTGCATGCAGCATTTTGGGGGTGATTGCTCTGTGTAACACCCTCACAGGTTTGTGTAATGGTAATGTTTAATGCTAAACCTTTTTATTTCCCTCATGGGTTGCAGTACACAGTTATGCCCACTAAGGGGTGCACTTAGGAAAGATTACTGTGCCACCTAGGAACCAAGTTTTCAGAGGACAGTTCCCGAAGAGAGGGGAAGTTTTGGCGCAATAATCCTGGAGGAGGAGAGAGAAGGAACAGAGGATTGACTTGTGTCCTGTGTGTGCTGTTAAAGACAGAGTTACTGGATTGTCTGGCCGGACAGAAGATCAAGCTGTATGACTGCTGCACTGGGACCAGAGAGAGTGAACTGTTTCCTTGAATGAGTGAGCCCAAGGACTTCATCATAGTGAGTTGCTGGTATTTCTGCCCTCAGAGGTAACAGATCTGCACACCATTCTACAGTGTTTTGAACAGTGCATCCAGGACAGGAGAGTGAGATCAACACACATCAATGTCCTGCATTCACCCCAGATGCATTGTTACTAGCTGTCTGTCTGGAGGACACTGTGCTAACTCTCCTAGTGCACATTTCTCATGCTGATATTGAAATACTCACAAGGTAAATGCTTAGAGCCTAGGAACCCTGTTCTGGATCATATAACTCAGTAAAGTGCAGGAATCATAGACTGTGGACTCAGACAATAGTTAGGGATCTTCCTGCACAAGTGAACTATACTGTCCACCACTGTTATAAATATTCAACTGAGAGACGGGCCCCAACGCATGCAGCTGCCAACTTTTTCTTCTTTTTGCTACCACCAGGACTATATTTTCCTCCCTTTTTGGTATATTTAAGTATTGGAAGCCATTAACAGGGATTAAGATATTCGGCTGCTGTATTTTCATGTGATTAGCCTCAATATCTAACTTTCATTGTATTCTCAGCATAGTTTAACTTTATAGTGAAACTCGTTATAGCGACACCCTGTGGAGAAAAGTGTAATCGATTGAAATGACTGTTTAAGGAACTGTTTGACCTTGCTTTACATTCCATATTGCAGTATTATTTTATAACTAGTAATATTGTGTGCAAGATTGTGTGCTTATCATTATTTTGTTTAGGGTCTTACTGTTGAAAATAAACAGGCCCATTGTTCATATAAACTGTGTCTGAGCATTGGGGAAGAAAAAGGGGAGTTCACCGGAGCAAAGGAGGTCTGAACCTACTATCCCACTTCTAAGACACACCCACGGGTGCGCTACATTTTGGGGGCTCGTCCGGGATTTATTTCAGACCATAACTCCGCCCCTTTTCACCCTTTAGAAGCACAATAAAGACAAAAAAAATGGACTCAAAATCAGTCACTGAGTGGTGTCAGACCTGTAGAGTGGACTTAGACAAAGCACTGGCATTGATAGTCCCTAGTACTAAATTATCCCGCCGTCAGCTTTATGATTTGATGGAAGACATTATCCCAGGAGAACATTGTTTAATTAGAGATATAAAAGTGAATAGGGACACAGAAGAGGAGAGGACAGATGTTCTGCTTCAGTGGGAGACACCAGTGTCAGCGTTAGATTTCCCTGAGGACTTTGAATTTGGGAAAGAGGGACTTAAAGCTAGATTGGTCCGAACAGAGTTTTCGCCTGAAAAAAAGTCAGTAGATGCAAATGATATGGTCACCACCTCTGAGTTAGTACAAGCTTTGACCGAAGTAATGAGTAAATGTGCGACTCTGGGCCAGGAATCTTTAGCATCTGAATACCGAAAATTAAAGTTCTTTTCAGGGACTCAGCCCACACCAAATGGGGAGGAGGAGTTTGAACCCTGGCTGGATCAAGTACTTCAAGTAATAGAAGAATGGAGTGTTTCGGAAGCTGTTAAGAAACAGCGAGTGGCTGAAAGTCTCAAAGGGGCGGCCGCAGAAGTGATCAGAAATCTAAGATTGAGCAAAAGGGACTGCTCAGCTAGAGACTACCTGAACGCTTTACAAGACGTTTTTGGCCGAACTGAGACAGTGGAAGAGCTTCAATACAAGTTCACTCATACCTATCAGATGGAGGGGTAGAAATTGTCCCAGTATATTAGGCGGTTGGATCGAATACTTCATCAACTAATGCTCAAGAAGGGGATAGACTCAGACCAAGTAGATCAGAAAAGACTTCAGCAGATATTTCAGGGTGCATTACCCCTAGATCCCATCATGATAAAGATGCGGGCACAAACAAAACAGAAAACTTTAATGTATCATCAGTTGGTGAAAGCTGTCAGAGAGGAAGAAGCAGTGTTGGAAGAAAGGAGCACTGCTCAGGTACAAACAGGAGCAATGGTTCACAGTGCTGTTAGTTTCGAAGCATCACAGATACAGTCACAAGTAGCTACACTAGCAGATTCAATAACACAGATTGTCAAGACAGTAGAGGGGCTGCAGAAGACAGTCAAGACACTAGCAGAAGAGAAGCAAACAGATGCAGCATCTGCAGGTATGGCAGTCAGAAAAGAATTAAATGGAGTCAGATCAAGACCATTCGTTGGATTCTGTTACCGATGTGGAGAGACAGGACACATGAGACGGGAATGTCCAAATCCTGAGAATCTGAGGAGAGTAAATGAAATGTTCTTGGTGAACTCGATGCAGGGAAACTTCAGAGGGCCTCAGTGAAGGAGCCAACTGTGTGCCCAAGTTCAAAGCGCTCCATAAATAACACCATGAAGGAAAGAATCCCTGCCTCGAATTCTTCACCCATTTTCACTTCAGATGACAGAAGACGAACACAGCCAGACCTACGCCCTTCAGAGCAGTTCAGAGTCTCACCCATCAAGCCTGCTCCATTGAAAGAGACAGCAAAAGCTTCAAGACGACCATCTATCGCTCATCAGCATGCCAACTGTAGGGCAGTGGAAAGAACAAGGAATGAGAAGCTGCCAGCTGGTCTAATTGGGCCTTCCCCCCTAGTGCCAATTAAGATAGAAGGAATCTATAGCAAGGCTTTGTTGGACACTGGGGCTCAAGTTACTATTTTATTCAGAGACTTTTATCAGAAGCACCTGAAACACTTGCCACTACAAAGACTGGGAGATCTGGAGATCTGGGGACTGAGCGACACAAAGTTCCCATATGATGGCTATGTCTCACTCAAGTTAGAGTTCCCTACCCCAGTGGTGGGGATCAGCGAAGAAGTTGACACTCTAGCTGTTGTGTGCCCAAGACCTAAAGAGAAGGGAGAAGCTGCCATGTTGGTTGGGACAAATACAGACTTTATTCGGAGATTGTTGAGACTGCAATTGGCTGAGAACTGTCCCTCGCTTCACCCATTCTTAAAACCAGTGTACTATGCTTTGAAAAAAGAGAAGATCAACCAAAAAGAAGAGATTGGGCATGTCTGGTCTCCTCCTGGGAGAGAATATGTCATTCAACCGGGAAGAATAACCTGTCTAAGGGCAAAAGTGAGGATGTGTGGAAAGGCAGTTACTTCCCACTTCATGATGGAAATGGGCTCAGAAGTAGAATTGCCACCTGGTCTGGAGTTAATACCAGAGGTCTGGCCAGCCGACAAATTGAAACACCCACATGATACCTTGCCAGTGGGGTTGAAGAACAAATGGAGCACACCCATTATTCTTCGCTCCCAAGTCCGTCTGGGAAATGTATATGCTGCCACACCTTTGTCTCCAAGTGATAACACCAATATAAATGAACTGAATCTGGAAGATGTTGACTTAGGAGGTGGTATCTTGTCACCAGAATGGGTGGTTCGAATTAAAGAGATGCTGAAGCAAAAAAAGAACTGTTTTTCTACAAGTGAATATGACATAGGTCGTTCTAAGAGTGAAATGCATAGCATCAGGCTGAAGGAAGATCGGCCCTTTAGGGAACGCTCAAGAAGAGTTGCTCCAGGAGATCTGGAGGACCTGCGACAGCACTTGATGGAATTGAAAACCGCTGGGGTGATTCAGGAGTCCAGAAGCCCTTATGCCTCCCCCATTGTGGTTGTCAGGAAAAAAAATGGATCAATACGCATGTGCATTGACTACCGCACTTTGAATCAGCGAACCATCCCTGATCAATACACCACCCCACGGATAGAGGATGCACTTAATTGTTTGGTGGGCAGCAAATGGTTCAGCGTGTTAGATCTGAGGAGTGGATACTACCAAATTCCAATGGACCCTAGAGACAGAGAAAAGACTGCGTTCATCACTCCTCTGGGGTTCTTCGAGTTTAATGACATGCCTCAAGGTCTATCAAATGCTCCAGCAACTTTTCAGCGGCTCATGGAAAGAACAGTTGGAGATATGCATCTTCTTGAAGTACTTGTCTACCTGGATGACATCATTGTCTTTGGTAAAACATTAGAAGAGCATGAGACAAGGCTAAGGAAAGTGTTGAATAGGATTGGAAAAGAAGGATTGAAACTATCCTTGGACAAATGCAAGTTTTTCCAGCCTTCAGTGACATATGTCGGACATGTGGTGTCTGCAGAGGGTATAGCAACAGATCCCAGCAAAGTTGAAGCAGTGACATCTTGGCCTAAGCCCCGTACCATCACAGAGTTGCGCTCATTTCTTGGGTTCTGCAGCTATTACAGAAGATTTGTACAAGGGTTTGCCAAGACAGCCCGTCCACTAAACCAACTGCTTCAAAGTGATGTGGATGTCACTGAACCAGATGAAGGCTTCAAGTTGAAGAACGTGAAGGGACCAAGAGGGCCTAAAGAGTGTATTGAAGACCGCTGGACCTCTGAGTGTGATGAAGCATTTGAAAAGCTCAAGCATTGTCTTACCCATGCTCCAGTGCTAGCCTATGCTGACTCAACTAAACCCTATACACTCCATGTAGATGCTAGCAGAGAAGGTCTGGGAGGAGTTCTCTATCAGGAGCAAAATCAGGGGTTGAGGCCTGTGGCTTTCATTAGCCGAAGTTTATCTCCAACTGAAAAGAACTATCCAGCCCACAAATTGGAATTTCTTGCCCTGAAATGGGCTGTAGTGGACAAACTGCATGACTACCTTTATGGAGCTGAGTTCGAAGTTCAGACTGACAATAATCCTTTGACATACATACAGACTACTGCAAAGTTGGATGCCACTGGACACAGATGGATGGCTGCCCTGTCTAACTACAATTTCAGTCTGAAGTACCGTCCAGGCACCCAGAATGGAGATGCTGATGGTCTATCCCGTAGACCTCATGAAGACTTACACCCTGATGATGAATGGGTAGAAATACCTGCACCAGGAGTGAGAGCTATGTGCCAATTTTCAACAGTCCAGCAGAGAAGTGAATGTTGGGCCCAGAACCTAGCGCTACCAGCCGAAAGCCTACCTTCATCCTATTGCAATCTAGTCACTCTGCAGGCTTCTTCATTACCAGCGTTGAGCAACAGTGATCTCAGAAGAGATCAGACGGAAGATCCTTTAGGAAAATTAGCAGTGACAGCCTTAGGGAAGAATCAAGTTGACATTCTTCGTACAGATGTTCACCCAATGGCAAGGCTGTTGGTCAAAGAGTGGGACCGGCTTCAGATACGAAATGGACTTGTATACAGAAGGGCTCCAAGTGCAGTCAACAGTGAAAAATGGCAGTTATTACTTCCTCAGAAATACAAGGAGACAGTACTTTGTGCATTGCATGATGAACATGGCCATCTGGGTTATGACAGAACTTTGGGGCTCGTGAGAGACAGATTTTATTGGCCATGTATGAAGCAAGACATAGAGGACTATTGCCGTTCCTGTTTGTGCTGTATTCAAAGAAAGACTTTGCCCACAAGAGCTGCTCACTTGGGACAGTTACAGAGTGGAGGACCACTAGAACTTGTATGCATAGACTTTCTCAGTATTGAACCTGACGAAGGGGGAATCAGCAACGTGTTGGTTGTGACAGACCATTATACAAGATACGCTCAGGCATTTCCTGCTCGTGATCAGAAAGCCCTCACAGTTGCTAAACTGCTTGTTGAAAAGTTCTTTGTTCATTATGGACTACCAAAGAGAATTCATTCTGACCAGGGGCGTGATTTTGAGAGCAAGCTTGTAAGAGAACTACTGACACTTTTGGGAGTGCAGAAGAGTCGCACCACCCCATATCATCCACAAGGGGATGCCCAGCCCGAACGCTTCAACAGGACTTTACTTGACATGCTGGGGACTTTGTCTATTGAAAAAAAGAGTCATTGGAGTAGACATGTGGCCACAGTGGTGCATGCCTATAACAGCACAAAAAATGATGCCACAGGATTCTCACCTTACTTTTTAATGTTTGGCCGAGAAGCTCGTCTCCCTGTTGATCTGACATTTGGAGTTTCTGCTGATGACACCCCGGTGAACTCTCACACCAGCTATGTGGAGAGACTCAAGAAAGGCCTTAAGCAAGCTTATGAGTTGGCTGAAATCTCTTCAGGACAGAGACATCAACAGAATAAGGCCCGCTATGACAAGAAAGTGAAAGTACATGATCTTCAACCAGGGGACCGAGTTCTTTTGAGGAATGTGGGCTTTCAAGGCAAGCACAAATTAGCAAATCGTTGGGGCTCTGATCCCTACATCATCTGTTCCCAACTGCCAAACATTCCAGTCTACCAAGTCCGCCCTGAAGGGAAGGAAGGGCCAACCAAGACTTGGCATCGTAACAACTTGATGCCCCTAGCAGAAACTGTGAGGATGATAAATTCTGAACCCAAACGGGCACAAGGAAAATCAAATTCCAGGCGATCCAAAAGATTGCAGAGAAGAGGAGGGGCTACCCAGTTAGCTGAAGAACCAGTGACCACCTTTGATGGAGAAGAAGACAGTGATAGTGAATGGGGTATAGATGGACTTTTCTATGATAGTGTGCACAACAACCCCATTGAAAGTGATCTGAATGCTAATGCTCTAGAGTTCATCCCTTGTCAAATTGACCAATCCAAAACAGACATCTGTATAGATGGTTCTTTGGCTCTGAACGAACAACAAAATGAGAGTTTTCCCTTGCCTACTATGGACAATGACCTCTTGTTTGCAGTTAATCCAAGTGTAGGTGACTCCCGGGTCACTCCAGAACTAGAGGATGTGACTACTACAGAAATAAAGTGTGTCAATGATGCACCACCTGTTGAAGCATGCTCCCCGGTCAACACCTCTGAACTAAGGCCACCCAGACAGATTAGGCCTCCACAGAGACTCACATATGACACTATGGGAAATAGTACTCAAGAGCCTGTGAGCACTGCACATCGAGGAATCTACGCCCATGTTCCCTTTGCCCTTTGCTCCAAAGGTGACACCCTCCCCACAATAATGTGTGTTGATGATGCTCCATGGTGGAATGTCCCATTTGACTACAGCACTAATGTTCAGTTAGTTAAACATTAAATGTTATTTGAAATAATGTTAGATCTAAGCCATTTCTTGGGAGGACCCAAGCCTTTTTAAGTGGGGGGAGAGTGTAACACCCTCACAAGTTTGTGTAATGGTAATGTTTAATGCTAAACCTTTTTATTTCCCTCATGGGTTGCAGTACACAGTTATGCCCACTAAGGGGTGCACTTAGGAAAGATTACTGTGCCACCTAGGAACCAAGTTTTCAGAGGACAGTTCCCGAGGAGAGGGGAAGTTTTGGCGCAATAATCCTGGAGGAGGAGAGAGAAGGAACAGAGGATTGACTTGTGTCCTGTGTGTGCTGTTAAAGACAGAGTTACTGGATTGTCTGGCCGGACAGAAGATCAAGCTGTATGACTGCTGCACTGGGACCAGAGAGAGTGAACTGTTTCCTTGAATGAGTGAGCCCAAGGACTTCATCATAGTGAGTTGCTGGTATTTCTGCCCTCAGAGGTAACAGATCTGCACACCATTCTACAGTGTTTTGAACAGTGCATCCAGGACAGGAGAGTGAGATCAACACACATCAATGTCCTGCATTCACCCCAGATGCATTGTTACTAGCTGTCTGTCTGGAGGACACTGTGCTAACTCTCCTAGTGCACATTTCTCATGCTGATATTGAAATACTCACAAGGTAAATGCTTAGAGCCTAGGAACCCTGTTCTGGATCATATAACTCAGTAAAGTGCAGGAATCATAGACTGTGGACTCAGACAATAGTTAGGGATCTTCCTGCACAAGTGAACTATACTGTCCACCACTGTTATAAATATTCAACTGAGAGACGGGCCCCAACGCATGCAGCTGCCAACTTTTTCTTCTTTTTGCTACCACCAGGACTATATTTTCCTCCCTTTTTGGTATATTTAAGTATTGGAAGCCATTAACAGGGATTAAGATATTCGGCTGCTGTATTTTCATGTGATTAGCCTCAATATCTAACTTTCATTGTATTCTCAGCATAGTTTAACTTTATAGTGAAACTCGTTATAGCGACACCCTGTGGAGAAAAGTGTAATCGATTGAAATGACTGTTTAAGGAACTGTTTGACCTTGCTTTACATTCCATATTGCAGTATTATTTTATAACTAGTAATATTGTGTGCAAGATTGTGTGCTTATCATTATTTTGTTTAGTATCTTACTGTTGAAAATAAACAGGCCCATTGTTCATATAAACTGTGTCTGAGCATTGGGGAAGAAAAAGGGGAGTTCACCGGAGCAAAGGAGGTCTGAACCTACTATCCCACTTCTAAGACACACCCACGGGTGCGCTACATCTGTAATTCTATTGAACGGAAATCACAAGCACAAATCACGCTGAATCGTGATTGTGGAGACTAACAGGATCGCAGGCAAATCTCCGAGTGTGAACCGGCCCAAAAGGTGTGGTGGAGGGTTCTCACCTATTGATAAGGTAGCTGTTTGTATAAAAAAATACGGCCAGGGAAAACACTACAGCAGGAACGGGGTGTCTGCAATTATGAGTTATTATTTTCTGTATACTAAGTACAAGGTGTTTTATTCCTCTCTTTGATACACTCTTATTGCATTTATTGGTCCAAATTAATATTTATTTATTTGTACAGCTCCATAATGTAAGAAAAAGAAAATGAGACAGAAGGAGGAGGAGAAGAATAAGAAGGAGAAAAAAACAAGATGAAAGTGGGATGAAACTCAAAATTACATTTTTGCTCTAGAACATTAAACTAGGCAAAAAAAAAATCAAAAAAAAAATCAGAAAACTTTTTTTTATCAAAAGATAAAAAAAATTGTGCAAAAGGTTTTGGGGTTTAGGTAATACAAAAGGGAACAAATGCGCAACAGCACATGTAAAATTATGCGATACAGAGCAAAGTGAACAATTACATTACAGGTACACAATGTACATACAGTATATAGATTAGAATAAACATTATTGGCTCAGATAGTAGAAGTAATGAGCCAATATATTTACCCAATCTTAGTGGTCCAACCAGCAACTTGAAAAGATATTCTCTCTCTGTCCATTTGTACCAAGTGAAATTTAATGTCTTAATCCTGTCCTTGTGAGTGTATACGTTTTTTCAGTGGTATATTCCTATTCACCCTGCTGCACCACGCTTCTAAGGTGGGTCAGTTAGGGGGAAGCCATTTCAAAGTGACTTTCCGCCTTGCCTCAAATAAAGCTTCTGACATGTACGTTTTCGTTGTAGACTGAAGGTCCAGATTATGTATAATGTCAAGTAGGCAAAGCACGGGGTCAGAGGTTACTGAGGTATTCATCCTATCATGCATAAATTTGAACAACTTGCGTCCAGTATGACTTAAAGAGGAACTCCAGTGAAAATAATTTAATATAAAAAGGTGCTTAATTTTTACAATAATTATGTATACATGATTTAGTCAGAGTTTGCTCATTGTAAAATCTTTCCTCTCCCAGATTCACATTCTGACATGTATTACATGGTGACATTGTTACTGTGGGCAGATTATGTAGCTGTTCTGGCTTTAACAGACAGCTATAAACAGCCATTTCCTGTGTGTGTCATTGTTACATTGTGGCAGTTTGCCCAGAGTACCGTACGGTACCAGAGCCTCTTGTGGGAGGGGTTTCAGCACAAAATCAGTCATACAGCGCCCCCTGATGGTCTGTTTGTGAAAATCATTATATTTTTCATGTAAAAGTGGGTATCAGCTACTGATTGGGATAAAGTTCAATTCTTGGTCGGAGTTTCTCTTTAAGGACAAGCAGTGGTGATCATAATCAGCAAATTGTGATTACGCAAAATTCTGCGTAAATGTTCGCATTTACGCTTATATGTAATTACGATTTGTAAATTCAATTGATTTCATATAGAGTAACCAAGCAGCTCAGGGTGACCCAAACTACTAGGAATGTATAGGAGGATAAAAGGGACCAAAAAGCCCTCCTACTAAAAAAAGCAAAGTGTATTTGCCTTCTTAAAACAGAAGGAAATTTGCAATAATTCAGCTATAAGTGAACATTTGTGGTTACCCACAATGCACCACTACTGAATATGCAAATTATCTCTTCATGCCCCTGAAGCCAGGCTAGCATCCAGAACCACTGGTGCATAGCAAGCCTATAGCTTTACATTTTACACAGCCATATCAAACCCACATGTAGACCGCCTGTTTCGGACTTTTGGTCCTCATCAGTACATGGCAGGAATTGATAAGGCTGTATGAGATAGGGCTTGGACCTTCTGTTTTAAGAAGGCAAATACACCAAGCTTTGATTTCATATAGTGATTCATAATTTCACATAAAATTTCGCATAATTTTTGTGTAATTTCGTGCCGACTTTGGCAGTGAATTGCAAAGCTACCATGCATGGTAGTGACACGAAAATTGCTACACATGTTAAGGAGAATAGTGGCTACAAAGAACTTGTAGTTTTTGAGAAAATCGATTTTAAAAATGCAAAGAAAAAATGTTTTTAAACTAAAAAAATGAGTTTAAAAACCATTTTTATTTGCATATTTAAAATCGATTTTCTCAAAAACTACAAGGTCTTTTTGAAAAATTATTTTTTTGTCTTGTACCCACTATTCTCCTCAACATATGTAGCAATAGCATGTAGGGGGGCTTTGCTATTAACTCCTAAAGTCGGCACAAAATTCCACAAAAATTAAGCAAAAAAATATGCAAAATTTTGAAATATTACTATTGCATACAAAATTAATTACGATTTACCTTGAAATTTCACATTACGATTACGATGCGTAAATGCGAATTTCAATGTAAAATTTCAGCCCATCATTGACGACAAGGCATTCCCTAATATGGTGCATGAAGGAGGGAGAAGGGGCAGAACACTTGGGACATAGATCACTGGTCGATGGGTTATATTTAGCAACATGGGAGGGGTCAGGTCAGGTGTGCCTGGTGGACAATAAAGAATTGAGTAGCACGTTCCTGCACACACAGAAAAGCTTTTTTAACTGCTATTAAGTAGTCTTCCCAGTCCTTGTCATCAAGATCAATGCCAGCACTGGTTCACTTAGTCATTGATGGCATGGTGCGTTCAAATGCCTGGTGTTCTATCATAGATTTGTGCAAAGTACCAATTAAGTGATTTGTAGGGCCTGCTTGTATGGATTCAAGAATGGGCAATGGGACAATGGAGATACACAAGCTGCCAAATTGGCTATGGATAGCATACAGCAACTGCTCCAGAGTGGGTTTGTGCTAGAGCGGGGTGTGATGGTCTAGGCCCCTTAAAGAGAACCCGTGGTGGGTTTGAAGAATGTGATCTGCATACAGAGGCTGGATCTGCCTATACAGCTCAGCCTCTGTTGGTATCCCAAACCCCCCTAAGGTCCCCCTGCACTCTGCAATCCCTCATAAATCACAGCTGTGCTGTCGACACACAGCATGTCGGAGCGGGCTGTGTTTTTCTCTATAGTGTCAGTCTGCTGCTCTCCCCACCTCCTGCAGAACTCCGGTCCCCGCCTGCATCCCTTCCCTCCCTGCTGATTGGAGGGAAGGGACGGGGGCAGGGACCAGAGCTCTGCAGGAGGCGGGGGAGCAGCCAAGAATGACACTACAGATGTAAACACAGCACGCACAGCGCGGCTGTGATCTATGTCTGATTGCAGAGTGCAGGGGGACATTAGGGGGGTTTGAAATACCAACAGAGGCTGGGCTGTAAAGGGAGATCCAGCCTCTGTATGCAGATCACATTCTTCAAACACACCTCGGGTTCTCTTTAAGGCAGGGAACACACTTGGCTTTCAGTTTTCTGCAACGTTTTTCTGCGTAAGTTTTCTGCACACCAAGTGTGTTTCTATGCAGGAAACCGCGCGCGCGTTTTTTCACAGCAGCTGATGTAATTGATAGAGAAAACTGACAAAATGTGCAGAATCATGATGCAGAATGTCAGTTTTTTTTGTCTGCACGCGAAAAACACAAGCATGAACTAGTCCATTGATTGACATCAGTTCTCAGTTTTTCTGTGCAGAATCTTGTACCAAAACATTCAAGTGTTTTCCCTGCCTGAGAAAGCCCAGTCAGGGCGAATTGCTACGGATCGGCGGCAGCTTGACGGTTTCCGCCCTCTCCTGATAGGACCTCTTGTTGACACTCTCATCACCTCCAGCCAGGCATTTTCAGGGCGGTCTTACTACTATTCTTCCGTGCTTCATCCGTGCATTACTTAACTCCTTCCTTCTCTCTCTCATTGACACAGTTATTTGGGGTTTCCTGTGTCTCTTGAACTTTCCCCGTCTTACTGGGATACATATTTCTACTCACATTAGGCTTGATTCACTAAACCGTGATAACTCATATCACGTCCACGCTAGCATTTTCACGCGCAATTGCATGTTTTCGTGCGCAATTGTGAATTTTCACACGCAATCGTGAATTTTCATGCGCAATCGCGGACACAAATTTGCGCTTGCCCAAGAAAATTAACGATTGTGCGCGAAAACGCTAGCGCGGCCATGATAGGAGTTATCATAGTTTAGTGAATCAAGCCCATTGCTTATTATTTATTCATTTCATTGTTCTCCCTTTCAACCTAAAATGCACTGGCACTTTATTGGTCTCTGATCTGGATCGTACGTCTGTACTATATTATGTAACACATTGTGGTTATTGGATATCAATATCCCGCCTCATTAGCTCTAAGCTTTTTAATTGTTTTGAATTATGTTTTAGTGGTTGTTCAATAAAGATTATTTATATATTGATAAATCGATTGGATTAGTGTGGTGTTTTAATGCAATTCTCTTTTCCTGTGGTCTTAAGGCCCATACACACGCCGGATTTCCGCGAACGACGGGTCGTTTGGACTTCCAAACGACCGGTCGTTCTGACGTCAAATCAGGCGTGTGTACAGTCTGTCGTTCGGCTGATAAAAAGTCCGCTCTTATCAGCCCAACGACAGACTGTACACATGCCTTTTTTGACATCAAGTCCAAACGACCCGTCGTTCACGGAAATCCAGCGTGTGTATGGGCCTTTAGGCCCCACGGTGCATATATGCCAGATGATGTTCTCTTCCACACTCGAAGGGCCTGTGATAATATTGTGTTGGGAAGTTTTGGTGTGGAAAAGGGTTTTGCAGCAGATCCATTGCCACCGATTCTTTGTGGGCATTATGGCAGCAACCTAGGAGTTCTGGATTATAAGAGGGTTGGTGTACAAACCAGGCAGAGGAATGCTGGGTCTGCGCAGCCAGATAGTAATGAGAGAATGATGGGAGAGCAATGCCTCCCTGAATCTTGGGGTTGATGAGAAGTGAGCATCTGAGTCTGGCTCTTTGATTGTTCCAGATAAAGCCTAAGATTATAGAGCGAAGCTTGGTGAAAAAGGAGAGTGGCACATACATGGGGGATGGGTGCAGTACATAAAGTATCTTGGGCAGCAGCACCATTTTGACCAGGTTTACCCTACCCACAATCAACAAATACAATTTAGACCAGGCCTTGCATCTGGCTTCGATTTAGATTAGACATCAGAAAACTTTAAAAGACTGATATTATGTCATTTAAAGGCTTATTTAAGGCGCAGACACACGCCGTATCTTTTCAAACAATGGGTCCATCAGACCCTCCCGCGGGGCAGTCGTTCAGCCAACAACATCAGTCTGCCGACAGCTTTTACTCACGTGCAACTGTCGGCAGAAGGACCGCCCCGCAGGAGGGTCTGACAAACCCATCGTTTGAAAAAGTACGGCGTGTGTATGCGCCTTTACAGCTCACTGAAGCTAATTGATAACACTCCCTGTTTGCAGGAAAATGTCAGATTGCATTGTAATTAATTGCTGTGCAAACAAAGCTGATAAATGTATCTGCCTCCCCTTGGGTACAACAGAAGCTTTTCTATTTTGTTTAGCCTGAAAATAACAGCTTAACACAATCTGATAATTTCAGTATGTTAATGGCAACCTTATCTTATAGCCTGTGAGGGAAGTAGAGGGTTGAATATTAACCCTTTCAATCCATGTATATCTTTTTTTGCAACTAGTTTTATGTTATGAATAATGCTTTAAGTCATAGATGAAACTTGAGTTGTATGTCACTTGAAGGAAAAGTAGGAAAACAAGAAGAAGGAAAAGAAGATTTCAGTGTGTGGGGAGGAGTAACGTATTAAAATGAGTGATCAGAATCAAGTAAATTGAAAGTATCTTAGCTGTTACTTACCTGACATTTTCAACTCAAATTCAACTGACCTTTCCACATTGTAAATTACTTTACAGTAATATTTTCCAGCATCGCTGATTTGCACCTCTGGCAGGTAAAGGCTTGCATTGCCATCTTGAAGGACGTTATCAGATATCTTTGACCCAGGTCTGTTTGGCATGTGATCGAAATTTTTATAGCTGTAAATTTTCTCATTCAGCAGAGTCCAGATGACTGTAACTGTGCTTAGATGTGGCGGTAAGAGACCATCAATAAAACATGGTAATGTCACATTGTCACCAACATGTACCTCAATGTGGTCCTCCTCATTATTTGTAAGGACATGCCAATAAATGGTACCACCTGAAATACATAAAGAGAACACAGTAGTTATCCTAGACATGAACACCTAAGTTTTCAGGGCCCTTAACCTCCCTCCCTTAACCTCCCTGGCGGTAAGCCCGACCTACGCTCGGGCTAGCTGCCGGAGAGGATTGCATGGCCCCGGAGGTTTTTTTAAAATAAAATTAGTTTTTTGTCTGCTTAAGCTAGCACTTTGCTAGCAAAGCATGCCCCTCAAGTCCCTCTGCTCTCCCTCGATCCCCCCGATCGCCGCCGCAATACGCACCCCCCCAGGGATCCCGCGATGGCGCAGCCTCCTAATCAGCTCCAGGCTTCACTATGGGGAGGATCGGGACTGCGCATGACATCATGTCCGATCATCGCCATAGCGACGACTGAAGCTACATGGTGAAGCTGCGGCTCTTGCGGGATCGCAGACGGGTAAATATTGCCGGCGGCGATTGGGGTGATCACAGTGGTGCCGGGGGATGGGGGCCACAGTTAGCTAGCAAAGCGTTAGCTTAAGCATTTTAACCTAATTTTATTTGAAAAAATCCTCCCGCGGATGCAGCATCGGAAACTGCGTACCGCCAGGTAGGTTAAACCATGTTTGGTCAAGCTCATACAGTGTGGGCCCCTAAACCATGTGTGGCCCCTAAACCATGTTTGATCAAGCTTATACAGTGCTGGCCCTTAAACAGTGTTTAGTCAGACTCCTACAGTGCTTTCCCTTAAACCATGTTTGGCCAAGCTCATACAGTGCGGACCCTTAAACCATGTTTGGTCAAACTCCTACAGTGCTGTCCCTTAAACTATGTTTGGCCAAGCTCATACAATGCAGGCCCTTAAGCCATGTTTGGTCAAGCTCATACAGTGCCAGCCCTTAAACCCTGTTTGGTCAAACTCATACAGTGCCAGCCCTTAAACCCTGTTTGGTCAAACTCATACAGTGCGGGCCCTTAAACCATGTTTGGTCAAGCGCATACAGTGCGGGCTCCCCAGTGACCAGGCTATTTTTTACAATTCAGGGCCCTGCAGCTTTAAGAGCTTTCTGCAGAGCCAAAGAAAGCAGCACACAAATGAACCCCCCCCCCCTTCCCATTTTTTGCCCACCAACAGAGCTTTCTGTTGGTGGGCTCTGATCACTGCTGCAGGCTGTTTTTTTTATATATTATTGTATTTATTTTATTTTTTAATACATTATACTAGTTTCTTATTTATTTTATTGAACCCCTCCCTCCCTCCCCCTGGCAGCCAATCCCAGCGATTGTCCCTCATAGACATCAGCCTATGAGAGCTGATTGATCTCTGAGCCTCCCAGGCGGAGTGTCCCGGCTGTCCCTAGTAGAGCGCTGTTGTAAATTGCAGTGCTGTACAATGTAAATAGATAGCGGTTTCGCCGTCTAACACTCCGTCATTCAAGCCAAGATGCGCACGCATCGGCGTGCATGATCCCCAGTAACACACGCCCCCAGGACTTCACGCTAATTGGCATTGAGTGGTCCTGGGGGAGCCGCCGCATTCACACCGAGTGGTCGGCACGGAGTTAAACCATGTTTGGTCAAACTCATACATTGTCAGATCATACCCAATTATTTCAGCTGATTTATTACACTTTTACTTCATTAACTACTATGATCCATGATACCTCCCTTAACATTACATAAAATGTTTGGTTCAGCCTCTACATTATTATTATTATTATTATTAATATTTATTTATAAAGCGCCAACATATTCCATGGCGCTGTACAAAGTAAGAAACAAACATGGGGTACATAATAATACAGACAATGGTGTACACCAATATACAAGATACATAATTAGTGACAAAATACAAAGAATGATAAAAAATACAAATTATAGAATTGGTAATGACAGTGATAAAATTAACATGATGAATAAAATGTATAATGGTTACCAAGACACAAAAGGGGGAGAGAGTGTGTTTTTAGAGAGCGTTTAAAGGTAACAAAGGTTGGCGAGTGACGGATGTGTTGTGGGAGGGCATTCAAGAGGAGGGGTGAAGTCTTGTAAACGTGAATGCGAGGAGTTGATTCTAGAGGAGGACAACAGAAGATCATGTGCCGAGCTGAGATTGCGATTGGGTTTGTATCTGGAGATTAGTGAGGATATGTACTGGGGAGAGAGATTGTGGAGAGCTTTGTAGGCTAGGGTTAGGAGTAGTGTTGGGCGAACACCTAGATGTTCGGGTTCGCGAACGTTCGCCGAACATCGCCGCGATGTTCGGGTGTTCGACCCGAACTCCGAACATAATAGAAGTCAATGGGGACCCGAACTTTCGTGCTTTGTAAAGCTTCCTTACATGCTACATACCCCAAATTTGCAGGGTATGTGCACCTTGGGAGTGGGTACAAGAGGAAAAATTTTTTAGCAAAAAGAGCTTATAGTTTTTGAGAAAATCGAATTTAAAGTTTCAAAGGGAAAACTGTCTTTTAAATGCGGGAAATGTCTGTTTTCTTTGCACAGGTAACATGCTTTTTGTCTGCATGCAGTCATAAATGTAATACAGATAAGAGGTTCCAGGAAAAGGGACCGGTAACGCTAACCCAGCAGCAGCACACGTGATGGAACAGGACGAGGGTGGCGCAGGAGGGGAAGGCCACGCTTTGAGACACAACAACCCAGGCCTTGCATGAGGACAAGAAGCGTGCGGATAGCAATTTGCGTTTTGTCGCCATGCAGTCATAAATTTAATACAGATGAGAGGTTCAATAAACAGGGACCGGAAATGCTAACCCATCACAGATGTTCATTGTTCATGTTACTTGGTTGGGGTCCGGGAGTGTTGCGTAGTCGTTTCCAATCCAGGATTGATTCATTTTAATTTGAGTCAGACGGTCTGCATTTTCTGTGGAGAGGCGGATACGCCGATCTGTGACGATGCCTCCGGCAGCACTAAAACAGCGTTCCGACATAACGCTGGCTGCCGGGCAAGCCAGCACCTCTATTGCGTACATTGCCAGTTTGTGCCAGGTGTCTAGCTTCGATACCCAATAGTTGAAGGGTGCAGATGAATTGTTCAACCCAGCTATGCCATCTGACATGTAGTCCTTGACCATCTTCTCCAGGCGATCGGTGTTGGAGGTGGATCTGCACGCTTGCTGTTCTGTGTGCTGCTGCATGGGTGTCAGAAAATTTTCCCACTCCAAGGACACTGCCGATACCATTCCCTTTTGGGCACTAGCTGCGACTTGTGTTGTTTGCTGCCCTCCTGGTCGTCCTGGGTTTGCGGAAGTCAGTCTGTCGGCGTACAACTGGCTAGAGGAGGGGGAGGATGTCAATCTCCTCTTTAAAGTCTCCACAAGGGCCTGCTGGTATTCTTCCATTTTGACCTGTCGGACTCTTTCTTCAAGCAGTTTTGGAACATTGTGTTTGTACCGTGGATCCAGAAGGGTATAAACCCAGTAATTGGTGTTGTCCAGAATGCGCACAATGCGTGGGTCGCGTTCAATGCAGTCCTAGGCCGAAGAGGTCATAGCCTAGGGTCACAAAAACCTGTTTATTTGGGCTATTTCAATGGTAGTGATGGTGACGTACATAAATCTCAGCCATGGCCGTTAGCAACGTCTGAATTTCACGAAATGTCTCATGCAAGTAGAAGACATATTGTTAGACTTGGATTCCAAAGATGGGGTCCCTACATCTCTGCAAACCAGAGTTACAGGGGTCCAAAATTGGTAAAATCCCCCATAGACTTTCATTGCCTCCCTATTTCACTTTCCAAAATCTCACATCTTTTCAAAAGGCAATGGCTCAGCAGTACCAAATTTTCTAGCATTGTAGGGACCCTTAGGGGGAACATTACTGGTGAGTTTCGGGCCCCTAGGCCAAAGAGGTCATAGCCTAGGGTCACAAAAACCTGTTTATTTGGGCTATTTCAATGGTAGTGATGGTGACGTACATAAATCTCAGCTATGGCCGTTAGCAACGTCTGAATTTCACGAAATGTCTCATGCAGGTAGAAGACATATTGTTAGACTTGGATTCCAAAGATGGGGTCCCTACATCTCTGCAAACTAGAGTTACAGGGGTCCAAAATTGGTAAAATCCCCCATAGACTTTCATTGCCTCCCTATTTCACTTTCCAAAATCTCACATCTTTTCAAAGGGCAATGGCTTAGCAGTACCAAATTTTCTAGCATTGTAGGGACCCTTAGGGGGAACATGACTGGTGAGTTTCGGGCCCCTAGGCCGAAGAGGTCATAGCCTAGGGTCACAAAAACCTGTTTATTTGGGCTATTTCAATGGTAGTGATGGTGACGTACATAAATCTCAGCTATGGCCGTTAGCAACGTCTGAATTTCACGAAATGTCTCATGCAGGTAGAAGACATATTGTTAGACTTGGATTCCAAAGATGGGGTCCCTACATCTCTGCAAACCAGAGTTACAGGGGTCCAAAATTGGTAAAATCCCCCATAGGCTTTCATTGGGCCTACTATTTACCGTTCCAAAATCTCACACCATTTCAAAGGGCAATGGCTCAGCAGTGGCAAAACTCACCAATCAAGATCCCCCTAAGGGTCCCTACAATCAATGCTAGAAAATTTGGTACTGCTGAGCCATTGCCCTTTGAAAAGATGTGAGATTTTGGAAAGTGAAATAGGGAGACAATGAAAGTCTATAGGGGATTTTACCAATTT
Source organism: Hyperolius riggenbachi (assembly GCF_040937935.1). Lineage (NCBI taxonomy): Eukaryota > Metazoa > Chordata > Amphibia > Anura > Hyperoliidae > Hyperolius > Hyperolius riggenbachi. The sequence goes on from NC_090656.1 coordinate 210,231,786, forward strand.
TGGACCCCTGTAACTCTGGTTTGCAGAGATGTAGGGACCCCATCTTTGGAATCCAAGTCTAACAATATGTCTTCTACCTGCATGAGACATTTTGTGAAATTCAGACGTTGCTAACGGCCATGGCTGAGATTTATGTACGTCACCATCACTACCATTGAAATAGCCCAAATAAACAGGTTTTTGTGACCCTAGGCTATGACCTCTTCGGCCTAGGGGCCCGAAACTCACCAGTCATGTTCCCCCTAAGGGTCCCTACAATGCTAGAAAATTTGGTACTGCTAAGCCATTGCCCTTTGAAAAGATGTGAGATTTTGGAAAGTGAAATAGGGAGGCAATGAAAGTCTATGGGGGATTTTACCAATTTTGGACCCCTGTAACTCTAGTTTGCAGAGATGTAGGGACCCCATCTTTGGAATCCAAGTCTAACAATATGTCTTCTACCTGCATGAGACATTTCGTGAAATTCAGACGTTGCTAACGGCCATAGCTGAGATTTATGTACGTCACCATCACTACCATTGAAATAGCCCAAATAAACAGGTTTTTGTGACCCTAGGCTATGACCTCTTCGGCCTAGGGGCCCGAAACTCACCAGTCATGTTCCCCCTAAGGGTCCCTACAATGCTAGAAAATTTGGTACTGCTAAGCCATTGCCCTTTGAAAAGATGTGAGATTTTGGAAAGTGAAATAGGGAGGCAATGAAAGTCTATGGGGGATTTTACCAATTTTGGACCCCTGTAACTCTAGTTTGCAGAGATGTAGGGACCCCATCTTTGGAATCCAAGTCTAACAATATGTCTTCTACCTGCATGAGACATTTCGTGAAATTCAGACGTTGCTAACGGCCATAGCTGAGATTTATGTACGTCACCATCACTACCATTGAAATAGCCCAAATAAACAGGTTTTTGTGACCCTAGGCTATGACCTCTTTGGCCTAGGGGCCCGAAACTCACCAGTCATGTTCCCCCTAAGGGTCCCTACAATGCTAGAAAATTTGGTACTGCTGAGCCATTGCCCTTTGAAAAGATGTGAGATTTTGGAAAGTGAAATAGGGAGGCAATGAAAGTCTATGGGGGATTTTACCAATTTTGGACCCCTGTAACTCTGGTTTGCAGAGATGTAGGGACCCCATCTTTGGAATCCAAGTCTAACAATATGTCTTCTACCTGCATGAGACATTTCGTGAAATTCAGACGTTGCTAACGGCCATGGCTGAGATTTATGTACGTCACCATCACTACCATTGAAATAACCCAAATAAACAGGTTTTTGTGACCCTAGGCTATGACCTCTTTGGCCTAGGGGCCCGAAACTCACCAGTCATGTTCCCCCTTAAGGGTCCCTACAATGCTAGAAAATTTGCCACTGCTGATCAATTGCCCTTTGAAAAGATGTGAGATTTTGGAACTGTAAATAGGAGGCCCAATGAAAGCCTATGGGGAATTTTACCAATTTTGGACCCCTGTAACTCTGGTTTGCAGAGATGTAGGGACCCCATCTTTGGAATCCAAGTCTAACAATATGTCTTCTACCTGCATGAGACATTTCGTGAAATTCAGACGTTGCTAACGGCCATGGCTGAGATTTATGTACGTCACCATCACTACCATTGAAATAGCCCAAATACACAGGTTTTTGTGACCCTAGGCTATGACCTCTTCGGCCTAGGACTGCATTGAACGCGACCCACGCATTGTGCGCATTCTGGACAACACCAATTACTGGGTTTATACCCTTCTGGATCCACGGTACAAACACAATGTTCCAAAACTGCTTGAAGAAAGAGTCCGACAGGTCAAAATGGAAGAATACCAGCAGGCCCTTGAGGAGACTTTAAAGAGGAGATTGACATCCTCCCCCTCCTCTAGCCAGTTGTTCGCCGACAGACTGACTTCCGCAAACCCAGGACGACCAGGAGGGCAGCAAACAACACAAGCCGCAGCTAGTGCCCAAAAGGGAATGGTATCGGCAGTGTCCTTGGAGTGGGAAAATTTTCTGACACCCATGCAGCAGCACACAGAACAGCAAGCGTGCAGATCCACCTCCAACACCGATCGCCTGGAGAAGATGGTCAAGGACTACATGTCAGATGGCATAGCTGTGTTGAACAATCCATCTGCACCCTTCAACTATTGGGTATCGAAGCTAGACACCTGGCACAAACTGGCAATGTACGCAATAGAGGTGCTGGCTTGCCCGGCAGCCAGCGTTATGTTCGGAACGCTGTTTCAGTGCTGCCGGAGGCATTGTCACAGATCGGCGTATCCGCCTCTCCACAGAAAATGCAGACCGTTTGACTCAAATTAAAATGAATCAATCCTGGATTGGAAACGACTACGCAACACTCCCGGACCCCAACCAAGTAACATGAACAATGAACATCTGTGATGGGTTAGCGTTTCCGGTCCCTGTTTATTGAACCTCTCATCTGTATTACATTTATGACTGCATGGCGACAAAACGCAAATTGCTATCCGCACGCTTCTTGTCCTCATGCAAGGCCTGGGTTGTTGTGTCTCAAAGCGTGGCCTTCTCCTCCTGCGCCACCCTCCTCCTGTTCCATCACGTGTGCTGCTGCTGGGTTAGCGTTACCGGTCCCTTTTCCTGGAACCTCTTATATGTATTACATTTATGACTGCATGCCGACAAAAAGCATGTTACCTGTGCAAAGAAAACAGACATTTCCCGCATTTAAAAGACAGTTTTCCCTTTGAAACTTTAAAATCGATTTTCTCAAAAACTATAAGCTCTTTTTGCTAATTTTTTTTCCTCTTGTACCCACTCCCAAGGTGCATATACCCTGTAAATTTGGGGTATGTAGCATATAAGGAGGCTTTACAAAGCACGAAAGTTCGGGTCCCTATTGACTTCCATTATGTTCGGAGTTCGGCTCGAACACCCGAACATCGCGGCCATGTTCGGCCCGAACCCGAACATCTAGATGTTCGCCCAACACTACACGTGACCCGTTCGGCCAATCACATCGCTAGCCGTTCGGGTAACGTTCGGCCATGCGCTCTTAGTTCGGCCATATGGCCGAACAGTTTGGCCGAACACCATCAGGTGTTCGGCCGAACCCGAACATCACCCGAACAGGGTGATGTTCTGCAGAACCCGAACAGTGGCGAACACTGTTCGCCCAACACTAGTTAGGAGTTTGAACTGAATCCTCTGGTTAATTTGCAGCCAGTGAAGAGCTTGACAAAGAGGGTCGGCAGAGGAAGATCGAGAAGAAAGATGAATGAGACGAGCAGCTGAGTTCAGTACCGACTGGAGCGGGGCCAGTTTATTAGAAGGTAGTCCACAAAGTAGTACGTTGCAGTAGTCCAGACGAGAAATTATGAGAGCATGTATTAACATTTTAGTTGTGTCTTGAGTGAGAAAGGGACGGATGCGAAATATGTTTTTGAGTTGGGGATGGCAGGAGCTGGTTATGGAGTGAACATGAGGAATAAAAGAGAGAGATGAGTCAAATATCACCCCCAAGCACCGAGCTTTGGGAACTGAAGTTATGGGAGTGTTATTAACATTTATTGTTACTTCAGGCAGGGAGGTGGACAGAGATGGTGGAAAAATAATTAGTTCTGTTTTACTCATATTAAGTTTTAGGAAGCGAGAGGACATGAAGGAGGATATAGCAGACAAGCTGTCAGGAACACGTTTAAGGAGGGAGTTAAGGTCTGGGGCAGAGAGGTACAGTTGTGTATTGTCTGCATAGAGGTGGTATTGAAACCCGAATGAGTTGATTAAATCACCAAGACCATGCATGTAGATGGAAAAGAGGAGGGGACCAAGGACAGAGCCTTGGGGAACCCCGACAGACAAAGCATGAGGAGAAGAGATCTAATCTGAGTAGGAGACTGTGAAGGACCTTCCAGAGAGGTAGGAAGATAACCATGTGAGAGCAAGGCCCTTTATTCCGACATTTGAAAGTATTTGTAGGCGTAAGGTGTGGTCGACAGTATCAAATGCTGATGACAGGTCAAGAAGGATGAGTATGGAAAATTGACCTTTGGATTTGGCTGTAAGAAGGTCATTGGCCACTTTGGTAAGGGCTGTTTCCGTGGAGTGGTTAGAGCGAAAGCCAGACTTGAACTGATCAAGTAGGGAGTTAGCAGATAAATAATGGCTTAATTCTGCATGTATATGGCGTTCAAGTAGTTTGGATGCAAATGGGAGAAGTGACACTGGGTGGTAGTTGGCAAGTGTGGTAGGATCTAGAGAAGGTTTTTTAAGTAGTGGTGTCACAACAGCTTTTTTGAGTGGGAACGGAAAGATGCCAGTAGAGAGGGACAGGTTAAATAGCGTTGTTAGTGCAGGAAAGAGAGATGAGGATAGCTGCGGAATGAAATGGGAGGGAATAGGATCCAAAGAACAGGTGGTTAGATTAGCTTTGGCAATTATAGAGGAGAGAGAGTGTTCAGAGAGTGGAGAGAAGGCAGTTAGAGAACAGTCAATGAGAGGTGTGGAGGTGGGATTTGAGGGCTGCATGGAGAATTCACTTCTGATTTTGTCAATTTTATCAGTGAAGTATGTTGCAAATTCTTCAGCTGATATGCAAGATGAAGGAGGAGGAGGAGGGGGATGGAGAACGGAGTTGAAGGTGCTGAACAAGCGTTTTGGATTGTGTAAATGGGCGGATATTAGGGAAGAAAAATAGGACTTTTTTGCCACAGAGAGTGCGTTTCTGAAGTTGTTCAAGGCAATTTTATATAAGATGAAGTCCTCACTTGTTTTACTTTTTCTCCAGCGCCGTTCAGCTGCTCTAGAGCATCTTTTTAACTGTTTAGTGGTTTTGGTCATCCAGGGTTGGCGACAGACACGGTGAGGGCGGGCATTGACGAGGGGGGTGAAGTCATCCATGACTTTTGTAATGGAGCTGTTGTAGTGTATAGCAGCCGAGTCTGGGTCAGTGAAGGATTGTGTGAGGAGAGGTGCCAGGGCATCAGAGACAGTTTGAATGTCTAGATTGCGATCGTTTCTTCGAGTATGTGAGCGTGCTTGTGCCAGAGTGGTAGGAAAAGAGGAGGAGAGAGAGAAGCTAAGTAGGTTATGGTCAGAGAGTGGTAGTGGATCATTAGTAAAGTCAGGGCTGGTTCAAGTAACAATTGGGTCCTAGGGCAAAATTAGCCTGGGGGCCCCCAAACAGACACCCCTGACCAAAAAGCGTCATTAGAGGCCCTTTGTTGCAGCCACATTTTCCTTCTGGGCCCCTGAGCTGGCTGCTGACCCTCCCCCAATCACCTCCCAACTTAACAGACTCTGCAAAGTCCCTGGAGAGCAACAGCTAAGATAGGGAGGGACACCTTGGGGGCCCCTACAGGCTCTAGGGCCCTGGGGCAATTGCCCATTTTTCCTATGGTAGCTCCGGCCCTGAGTAAAGTCAGTGACAGAGCAGAGACGAGTGAATACAAGGTTAAGCGTATGGCCATCAGTGTGGGTTGAGGTAGAGGACCACTGAGACAAGCCATAGGAGGAAGTGAGTGATAGAAGTTTTTGGAGACAGTGTTATTGGTGTCAATAGGAATGTTAAAATCATCCATGATGATGGTAGGGATGTCAGAGGATAGGAACTGGAGAAGCCAGGCAGAGAAATGATCCAAGAAAACAGAAGCAGGGCCTGGAGGGCGGTAAATAACTGCAATTTGGACAGAGGGCCCAAACGTCCCGATCTCGTCGGGACTGTCACGATTTGGGGGGGCTCTCCCGCTGTCACGGTATGAGCCCCCCAAGTCCCGGCGGCAGTGGGCAGCAGTAAAAAAAAAATGATCGAGGCGCCAGCCGCGCCTAAGTGATATGCGGGATGCCGGCCATAGCATTACTACCTCCCTCCCTCCTTCCCTTGAGATCTGCCCCCCCTGTGTCCCCGTTAGCAGAGTGCGCAGCGAGCGGAGCGGGCTGTCATTACCTGCGTCCATGCACGCATACCGATGTCCGGCTTCACTCTGCTTCCTGTGACGTCACAGGAAGCAGGAAGCTGGAGAAAGACATCGGTATGCGTGCATGGACGGAGGTAAGATGACAGCCCGCTCCGCTCGCTGCGCACTCTGCTAACGGGGACACGGGGGCAGATCTCAAGGGAGGGAGGGAGGTAGTAATGATATGGCCGCATCCTGCATACCACGCGCGGCTGGCGCCTCGATCATTTTTTGGCACCCATCCTCACCCTCCTCCCCACCCACGGGCACCCTTACCCTCCTCCCCACCCACGGGCAGGGTGTATGAGGGTATATTTAATTAAAAAAAAAGAATAAGGGCATAAATATTAATAAAAAAAAAAAATTAAAAAAACGATGGTAGGTGTGTCTTGGGGGTGTGGTTGGGGGTGTGGTTAGGGGTGTGGCCAGTGTCCCGGTTTCTTAGTTTAAAATGTTGGGAGGTATGAATTTGGAGGTTCAAGGGAGAATATAGTCGGACTGCATGGACTTCAAAGGATGGCAGGGAGAGAGAGGGAATAGGAGTGAGAGGCTTGAAGGAGCATTTATCTGAGAGGAGAATGCTCACACCACCACCATGTTTATTCCCACTTCTAGGAGTGTGGCTAAAGTGGAAACCTCCATAGGAGAGAGCGGCAGGTGAGACTGTGTCAGAAGGGGTCAGCCAGGTTTCAGTGATCCCAAAGAATGTGAAAGCATTGGAAATGAAAAGATCATGGATAAAGGGCAGCTTGTTGCAGACTGAGCGGGCATTCCAGAGGGCAGCTGAGATCGGAGGGGGTGTAGGGGGAAGGAGTGGAATATTAATAAGGTTACAGTAAGAGGGAGGGAAATTTGATTTATTGCAAACAGTGTGATTAGCAGGGGAGAGTGGGGGTCCAGGGTTAGGTGAAATGTCCCCAGCAACATGAAGTATGTCCCCCTCTATTGCCTGTTATAGATGGGGTATTCCGTGATCTCCTATGTGTGTAAAATCAGCTGATGTGAGATGATTTCCTCTTCTTGTTCTTGACCTGTTTCTTCTTTTGGTATACAAAGAAGTGATGAACACTTACCTTAAAGGGAACCTGAAGCGAGGAGAATTATTTAAAATAGACACATGACGTAGCTGCAAATGAATATTACATACTTACCTCACCCTCAGTTCCTCTCAGAAGCTCACCATTTTCTTCTTACAGTGATCCCTTCCCGTTCTGACAATATTTAGTCAGAACTGAAATATACCAGTTGCTGTCAGTTGTGTATCAGCAGCTGTCAGTTACAACTGAATGTGCAAGGTAATGTCCATGTTTCCCTATGGCTCAAATAGGTAATATTACAGTTTAACAGTGTGCTGACCAGGAAGCTGTTATGGGTTAATGGACATTTTTAAAATGGAGGACGGAGAAGTCCATTGATCACAGTGGACAAATGGGGCGCAGGAGAGGAGAAAGAGATTGCTGAGTAGACTACACAGGAGGTAAGTATGACCCGTGTATGGTTATTTTGACTTTTTATTTTCAGTTAAGGTTCTCTTTAAGGTGCCCATACATCAGATGATGTATGGGCAGATCGACCGTGAGACAAATCTCTCTCTCTGAACGAATCTGATCAGAGAGGGATCTGTTGCTTGCCCATACACCACAGGCCAATATAAAATATATTTCAGCATGAATCTAAGAGAAGTCAGTCTAACTCTGCTGCCTCTGCCACCTGCCTGGCCGCCCTCCAAGTTTAAGATTGTTCCCCTGACACCTGCTCTCCCTAAAATCGAACCTGTGTTCCACCGCCATGTTCGACATCTCTGTAATAGCCTGTATCATGTGGCCTGTACCACATAGTACCAGGCATGGGTGTGTGACATCACCCAGGCTTGTGGTGCCACGGGGTAAAGGCCGTGTGATACAGGCTATTGCGGTGACAGCGGACACTCATTGAGGAATTGCGTTGGTGGAAAGATGAGATTTTAAAACCCTGCACACGGGAAACATTTTAAACTTGGGGGGACACCAGTCATCTCGAATAAGAAAAGCACTGTTACCACTGCACACCCAGCCGAGCACTTGTGCCCAAGGTCGATCCATTTGACCGATTTTGGTCAGAAATGGATCCAACCATCGGTCCGGCAGACATATTGTGGCTCCAATTCTTGAGTCGGAAGGTTGATCAGCCTACAAAATTGCCTGATGTGTGGGAACCTTTACCCTTCCTACCTCTGCCCCTCCCATCAACACTTTATTGCTTTCTCAGCTAAGCACATCCAACCCAACCTATTCTGTGTGTTGGTGAGCATCATTTTTCAAGATGCTACTGAAAAGAACAAAAAAATCTAGTACAAAACATTTTTTTAAATAACACTACATACATATACAGAGACATCCCATACGTTAACAGACCCCCACCCCCGGTGTTCAGTCATCGTCTTTTATGTCATGGTATTCACTAGTGATTCCAACTGAATTTTGTATTATGAAGTGTAAATCAGAATTTTTAATTTCTGCAGAATGGTTTTTTTGTTTGTTTTGTATTTTTGTCAATAAAGTTACTACAATTTTGTAAAAGAAGAAAAACCTTTTTTTGCGGGGTCTGCTGTATTTTGAGGATGTAAACTAATATGCATAATCCGCATTTCCGATTGGCAACTGCAGTTCACTTCCAAATCCTCTTATTGGCCTTGTAATTCCGAGGTACTCGGTATTCCACGAAATTCTGATTTCCATGGTACAATACTGATTCTCTGATTGGTCCAATCCAATACATCTGAGTTTTGCGATTGTCCTAAGAATTTCAAGTCTCGGTAATGTGGTATTCTGCAGAATTCCTATTTCTGCACTCTGATTTTTGAATACCGATTTCCACCACAGAAAGCCAATTTCCAATAGGAAAATCGGAAGTTCATTCCTAGTATTTGATATAAATGTGTCGTATGCATTTTAAAACCTAGCACCATGCCATCTTCTCTAAGGGTTCTTTCACACTACCCGTGTTGTGGTGTGTTGGAAATTATATAATTGCAGTGACATTTTCACATTGGCATACTTGCATTGCAGTGTGAAGAACTCTGTCAAAATAACTTGTAGCTTACTGCAGGGTCGTCAGGGTCCAAGATGATTCGGGATATCTTCCCTTTCATCGGGCAGCAAGCCCACACTTAAGGCATGTAAACAACCCTCCCTCTTCCTTGTTAGGCACCCCACTTCTTATGAACACCAGCAGACCTCAGAAACAGACATTGGGCAACAGTGCAGATGGCCGGGAGGTGGACATGCCTTATCCATGGTCCTATGTGAGTGCAGTGCTTCTATGTTCTTCCTTCCCCGCATGGTGCACACTGCCCGTATTAGAGGCTTGTCCTGATTTGATAATGCAGCCTCATATGGATATTCTGTGCAGCCACATCATCAGGTCAGGGCAAGCTTCTAGTACAGGTAGCAGGCACCATGCAGTAAAATGAAGAAGACAGAAGCTCTGTATTAGTACAGCTAAGTGGCATGGAACCATGGATCAGGCATGTCCACTTCCCGGCCAGCTACACTGTCGTTCGCTTTCTGTCTCTATGGTCTGTCTGATACTTATGGAGGAGGAGACAGACAATCGGGGGCACAGAGGAAAAGGTTTGGGGCACTAGCTTTGAACATTTTGTCCTAATGATGTCACTGGCAGGCTGTGGATTACTAGACAAAGTGCACATTAATGGTTGTGGACTGGATGCTCCACTGTATGCATCACATTGCTCTGCTAATGTGAGAGATGACTTTTTAACATGTTGTGCTGTGATCCTATTTTTCAGGATGTGCAATGCAATGTATATAGTGTGAAAGTACCTTATCAAGTCTTCTATCGGCATGTTTTCATGGGTTTGGCACCCAAGAATTCATTATGAATGGACGGCAACCGACCATCCAGCATGGCGGATTTTCCATGATGTTGTGGTATGCCATTCGGAGCAAAGGACAATCAAAACTAGTAATGCGTTGGGAAAATGAAGGCAAAAATGAATCTCCATAAAGCAGAGGAGTTTTCTGCCAATATTTGCAGGTAAAGAGCTAAAGAAAAAAATCCATTGCGTTCATGGAAGATGGAATTTCTGGCTATACGGCAAAAAAAAGACTTGCAGGTACAAAAAGGCATTTTAAAGCTTCCTCAGGCTTGTGAGTCACTGGTTATGAATCACACTGAACACATCTGGACTATGCTTGATTCTGCAGTGAGACAATGTTCATGAAAACCTGCATGCTGAGGACAATTTTGGCATGTTTGCATGCAGAGTGGACCTACATTCTCCAAGCCAAGATCACACAACTCATTGGTTCCATCCACGGCCAAGTTGAGTCTGAATTAAGCTCTGGAATAACTAAGTTTAAACATGCATGTGCAGTATTTGTATGAAATGTTAGTTTAAATACAGTAAAATAAAAAAAACAGGTGTCTATTTACATATGCAATGTCTCTGTACTATACCAAATGATGTGAACTTTGCCACGCTTCTTTCGTCGTCTCTTTCTCAGTCTCCATTCATTAACACTTATTTGTTAAAGAGAACCTGAGGCATAAATAAGTTTAAAAAGCAAACACTTACCGAAGTAGAGGGAAGCCTCTGGATCCTCCAGAGGCTTCCGACACTGTCCTCCGGTCCCCTTCTGCTTGGCTCCTTAACATTTGGGCCATCTCTTCTGTTGGCACAAGCATGGTCGTACTGAACCCGTGCAAGCATGGCTGCACCTTTACAGTAGCATGAGCAGCTCTTGCTCTCCTCGTGTAGGCACAGTATGGCCAAGACAAACCCCCAACAAGACAAATTCAGTAATCATGAGACCCCCAACAAATCATGAGGCCCCCAACAAATCATGAGGCCCCCAACAAGACACATTCAGCAATCATGATGCCCCCAACAAGACAAATTCAGCAATCATGAGGCCCCCAACAAATCATGAGGCCCCCAACAAGACACATTCAGCAATCTTGAGGCCCCCAACAAATCATGAGGCCCCCAACAAGACAAATTCAGTAATCATGAGGCCCCCAACAAGACAAATTCAGCAATCAAGAGGCCCCCAACAAGACAAATTCAGCAGTCATGAGGCACATAAATAGACAGCATTTCACACAACTAGGCAGAATGGCCCCTTAATATGGTAGACACCTCTCACCTGGCTTCGCAATTCTCCTCTACTGGCTGCTGTGCCTGGCTGGCCTGACAATACTGTTTTTGGCTGGATTGGGGATGATGTGTGGGCTGAAAGACCTTGCAGTGATGCTGTGGCCAGGCTGGCGGTGATGCTGTGGCCGGGCTGGCTGGCAGGGAGGCTGTGGCCGGGCTGGCTGGCGGTGATGCTGTGGCCGGGCTGGCTGGCGGTGATGCTGTAACCTGGCTGGTGGTGATGCTGGGCTGTGCTTGGCTGGTTGAAGTAAATGCTGGCCTGACTGGTGGTGATGCTGTGGCCTTTTTGACAGTGATTCTGGGCTGGTTGGCTGGTGCTGATGCTGAGCTTTCTGGTCTGGATAGTTTAGGTAGTGACAGGTGCCCCCTAGTTGAGGTAGCTCTAGGAGCCCCCAGTTTAGGTAGCGCCAGGATCCCCTCAGTTCGGTAGTGACAGGCACCCCCCAGGTTAGGAAGTGACAGGGACCCCCAGTTAGGTAGTGACAGGGACCCCCAGTTAGGTAGTGACAGGGACCCCCAGTTAGGTAGTGACAGGGACCCCCAGGTTAGGTAGTGACAGGGACCCCAATTCCAGATAGGTAGTGACAGGGACCCCAGGTTAGGAAGTGACAGGCGCCCCCCAGGTTAGGTAATGACAGGGACCCCCAGGTTAGGTAGTGACAGGGACCCCCAGTTAGGTAGTGACAGGCGCCCCCCAGGTTAGGAAGAGACAGGGACCCCCAAGTTAGGTAGTGACAGGGACCCCCAGTTAGGTAGTGACAGGGACCAGCAGGTTAGGAAGTGACAGGGACCCCCATGTTAGGTAGTGACAGGGACCCCCAGGTGATGTGATATCAGTGCGGTGTGCTAGGTCCTAGCGCCTGCACTATTGGTCGACGCCTGATCAAGGTCTGATGCTGGGGATGTGAGCGGTGGCTAGAGGGGGGGCAGCGGCGGCTGGGGGGGGGCAGCGGGCATCCAGGGCAGGGCAGATGTCCCAATTTGCCCGACATGCGGATGCCCGTGCATGGGAATGCTCTATATGATTCAGATGCTTCGCTCTTAGGTAAGTATTTAATTTTTTTACTTTTTTAGGCCTCAGATACACTTTAAAGCCTAGTTTGATACACCTTTTTTTTTTTAAAAAATGCAAGCACAAATCATATGTCTCCTCTTTTCCCCTTGATCACAATAATATATTTGTTACTCACTTGACGTTTCTACATCTGAGCTCTCTGGCGTTCTGTCCGTAGCCACACTAACATTGCAGTAATATACTCCATCATCAGAAGGCTTGTCTTGTGGCACATACAGGCTAGTGTTACCTTTCTCAAGATTGGTCTCATTTATCTTTGACCCAGATCTGAATGCAGTATGTCTGAAGTTTTCAAGACGATAAATAGAATTTTCCTTTTTATCCGGTGATCTCAGAGACCAGGTGACAGTGAGGGTTTGTAGGTCCGGTGGTGTGTGGAGGCCAGAGATATAACATGGTATTGTCACATTCTCCTCCACTTGAGCTGTTATTGAATCCTCAGTTGTAATGATCTCCCATGCACCTGAAACGCATAAAAAAATTGTATGTTTGACTGACATGAGTAAATTGATCTGCAGGTTTGAATATCCAGCTAATGTATATGAACTGGTTGATACAAGAAAGTTCTCAATCTGCACCATTTCCAGTAAAAAAAAACTTGTTTATTGAAAAAGGCAGATACAGCCCACTGCTTCAGGCATACGCCCATTTACAAGCTGCCCAGCAAGACTTGTGCCGATCGAGAACTTTCCTGTGGCTATGTGGACCCTGTTGGTACACAGGGTGGATCCTTGCACACTCATTGTTACGTGTGTGCTGTTCCATCTTCCTTTAGTATGATCAGGTTGATTTCTTGCCACCAGTTATCAATTCAGAATTGGCAAAAAAGTAAGACAAGGTTGCATATTATCCAACTGGTATGCCAAATATACTCCCTCTGCATAAATCACTTGTGAGGCCACTTCTGGAGTATGGGATAAAGTTTTGGGCACCACACTATGGAAAGAACATTGATCTAGATCAGGTACAAAAACGAGCAACTAAATTAATCAGGGGGATGAAAGAGCTCACTTACCAAGAAAGGTCGAAAAAACAGGGCTTATTTAGCTTGGAAAAAAGGTAACTGAAAGGTGACCTGAATAACATGTATACATTAATCAGAGTGCAATACAAAAGCTTAGCAGATATGCTTTTATCCCTAGGGTTGTACAAGGGGACATGATCTGCATATGGAAAAAAAAAACATTTTGCCATCTATATAGAAAGGGGTCCTTCACAGTAAGAGTGGTTAAAATCTGGAATATCTTACATCAGGAAGAAGTTATGGCAAATACTATATCTGCTTTAAAGAGGGTTTGGGTGCTTTTCTTGCACTGAAGGGCATCCACGGCTATAATTATTAGGTTATTCCTGGGAGAGTTGATTCAGGGATTTATCTAACTGCCATCTGGAGTCGAAAAATATTTTTTTCCACTTTTAAGGCTAATTGGCCCAGGCCTTGCAAGGTTTTTCCCTTTCCCGTAGACGATCATCTGTCATATATGCGGGTTCAGGACAGTGTGGGTTTTTTTTTTGTTTGTTTCTGGTTGAACTTTATGGACAGATGTCTTTTTTCAACCAAACTATGTTACTGTGAATATGTAATGCAAAAAGCTGGGTTGGATAAGTCACATGATGGAATTTAAATAGCTGGCAGGTATAATAATAATCCGAGATATGCCAATGTACCACTCTGATGGCTGAAACTGAGGAAAAATTGAACCTAGTCATGAATTTCAAACAAGAAAGTGCCAAAGCTTTCCTACTGCTTAACATCAAGAAATCTGAAAGTCATGTCATCTGCCCCAATGAACCATCTACAAATAGATGGGGGAAAAGTAGAAGTTGTTACGATTTCATCTTCCTGGGATGATCTTCCTGCCATGATTCAGCCATGTCGTATTGCAATTGATCTTTTTTCAAAGGGCATGAGGTTTTCACAAAGGGAGCCCTTTACTACCTTATTGAACAGAATAGTTAGATTACATTTAGTATACATTTGTCCATCTACGTTCCGTAGATGAAGAAATTACATCTTACCTACTCCTGTAATAAGGATGGCAATAAGGACAGTACCAGTTCCCAGACTCATCCTCATTTTCTATATGTGTGTCCTTCCTTTGCAATGACTGTGTTTGAGAATGAAATATGCCCTACACCATCTCAGTGTCTGACTTGCTTTTATTGTCTTGTGTTTATGAACTTATAAAGAAAAGGGTAAAAGTAGGAGGGAAGTGTACAAAGTACGAGGTAAATAAATGTAACCAGTGCTGTGTGTGTGTGTGTGTGTGTGTGTGTGTGTGCGTGCGTGCGTGCGTGCGTGCGTGCGTGTGTGTGTGTGTGTGTGTGTGTGTGTCTGTGTGTTAAAGACAAAAGAAATACCGAGAGCACAATATAGTGTAGTATGCAAAACAAAGGGTTGGAAATGAACAGTATATAATGTATATACTCACAAATGTGGGTTACCTCCTAGGTAACCACTGTATAGGCAGGTGAGGAGATTAGACCTGTCCTCACTCAGGATTAAAAATCGCTCTCTGTAGATAAGGAAATAAGGGGCAACACCCCTCCACCAGAGGTGGATATTGATAATGTAAGAGTGAACAGAGGCGCCAGCAGGATAAAAGGTTCTTAAAGGCTTAAAATCCCTCAGGAGGTGGTGGTGGACTCGCCTTCCCGAAGCAGACAAGATACCGTCAGTTTTTTCTTGTATCAAGGTCACGAAGAGGCGCTATTCGTGACCTTGAGACTATACTGTGTACTCCTATCTGTTTATTGCCTGAGGAAGCGGGAACATACCCGTGAAACGCATTGCACTGTTTGTTTTGGAGTATATTAATAAACCTGTTGTCATAAAACTGACGGTATCTTGTCTGCTTCGGGAAGGCGAGTCCACCACCACCTCCTGAGGGATTTTAAGCCTTTTAGAACCTTTTATCCTGCTGGCGCCTCTGTTCACTCTTACAGTGTCTGTGTGTGTGTCTGTGTGACTAAAAAGAAAAAATGTAGCCATAGTGCCCCTTTAACCATTAAAATGGTTTATTTAGAAAAATGTCATACCGAGTTTAAAAAAAAATTCCATAGAATTTTTTAAGATTGATTTTCTCAAAAATTACAAGGTGGTTTTGAAAAATTATTATTTTTTATTTGTTCCCACTATTCCCGTTAACATAGGTAGCTTTGGTGATGATAGCTTGTATAGGGGCTTTGCTATTAACTACTAAAGTCGACACAAAATTATGCAAAAGTTAAATGAAATTTTGGTTCCTGATTACGGTTACAAAGTTTTTTCCCTGAAATTTCACATTGTAATTGCGACACAAAATTAAGTGAAATTGTGGTTTCTGATAACAGTTATAAATTAAATTAATAATGATTTTTTTTCTCAAATTTTCATTACGATTTCACATTGCGAATTACGATGCAAAATTACAATTATACAAAATTTGTCCTCATTACTAATATAATAAGTACCTCAGAAAATAAGTTGCTGATGCCCACACAGCTGGAAAGGGCTACCAGAGTGTGGATTCCACAATCAACAGTAAGACAAATTGTTTCCAAACCAGGAAATCCAAGACTTGTGTTACCCTACCCAGAAGACAGCAACCATCCAAGAAAACTCCAACTGCAAGGTGTGTAATGGTCTGGAGGTTACAAAGGAATTCAGGGTAACTTTGAAGCAACCTGACTCACACTGACTCAAATGTTGAGTCGACCATTTGGAGAACTTTGAACAGCAATGGTGTGAATAGCAGAGTAGCTAGTAGAAAGTCACTGCTTTCTCTCAAAAATATTGCTGACCATCCATGTGTCCTAAAGATAATGAATTAAATACAAACCAGAAGCATACTGGAATAAAGTTTTGTGAAGGGTAACGCCAAAATATAACTTTCTGGCTTAAACAAGGAGCATTCCATTAAGAGAAAGTGAGATACTGCATTCCAGCATAAGAACCTTATCTCATATGTGAAACATCCTGGTGTGAGGGTGGTGGAAGTGGTCTGATCCTATTTTGCTGCTTCTGGGCCTAGACAGCTTACCATGATTGACAGAACAATTAATTCTTACATATACCAAAGAACTCTAAAGGAAAATGTTAATAAAATTCTTCTTAACCACTTCCGATTCTTGGACATGACTCTCATGTCCTAATTTGTTTCATTGAAGATTCCAGGACATTCAGCACTTAATCCCACCACCGCTTGTGCAAGTTTAGAGGCAAAGTGGTGGCCAGAGCTTCAGAAGACTGAACGGTTAGTGTTATCTACTAAACGAACAACCACAATGCGGGATATCACATAAGTTAGGATCCTGTCTCACCTATACACTCACTAATTTAATCACCAAAATTCATAGGGAGCCTGGATTATCAATATAACTTCAATTTATTAACAATTGTACAAAAAACGACAACATGATTATTAAAATCAATTAAAATTCTCGCTAGCGCCAGCCTAGGGATCAAAATTGGACCTGTGAGGTGCACCTCAAGTACCGGTAATAATTTTTCTTCAGGCCTCTTTTTTTTGCAAGTCCCTTGTGCTAGCAGCAACCACCATCAAGCAGGTACTAATCTTCAATCCAACCCGTATGCTTTTCCTTATGCACGCCTCTTTCACAAGGAACTACACTCTCATTACTTGCACATACAGTGCAAAACCCTTGCAGGCCGAGCAACAACCAGTTAGCTTGCAGACATAGCACTATCTTCAGTTTAGCCAAGAAATGACAGACAGCATAACTGGATAGCGTCCTCTAAATATGCAACAGTTCCTTATTGCTCATTGCCTGTTTCCGCATAACAGCAGATTACTCACGTGCCCCATGTATTAGATGCTTCCTTTGCTTACTGCACGTTTGTATTCAGATCTTCCAAACATGGAGGCAACAGCGACATGTAGCGTGCGCAGCAGCGCTGTCCGGGTGCAGGGCCTGACGGGAAGAGAGCGGAGGCACGGGTGGATCAGCTGACCAACGTGATGGCGTCCAACACGTGACGCGTTTCACCAATCAGGTTTCTTCAGACGTGTGCGCGCAGAAGGGCGCGTTCACCTTTATATATGATCGCGCGCCCTTCTTCCAATTAGATCAACACTGTGGAAATGATCCTGAGAGCCATCTTGTGGCCATTTTTGATACTACAAGGGAAAGACTTATAAGAAGACTTTTAGGTTCATATCACTGTTCAGACCATGCGGCTGCATTGAATTGCATTTGTAGATCCAAAAAGATTCCTTTTTCAGAAGTTCATGATCAAAGTCACCCCTTCTTGGGCTTATATTCAATTTATATATTCCTGTTGCTTTTAAATATTTTGGATCAGCATTATGAACATCTCTAAAATGAACAGCTATAGGACTTTTTTCCTCTTTGGCCTTTATATTATTAACATGCTCTTGAATTCTTGCCCTGAGTGGCCTATAGGTTTTTCCAATGTCAATTTTGTTACAGGTACACTTTAGTTGGTATATAACTTTCTCAGTTCCACAATCAATATAATCCCTAATTTCAAAGGAGGCTGAATTATCAAAATTCGAGAAGGTCCCACCCTTGCCCATACACCTTCTCGAATTTTGATAATTCAGCCTCCTTTGAAATTAGGGATTATATTGATTGTGGAACTGAGAAAGTTATATACCAACTAAAGTGTACCTGTAACAAAATTTACATTGGAAAAACCTATAGGCCACTCAGGGCAAGAATTCAAGAGCATGTTGATAATATAAAGGCCAAAGAGGAAAAAAGTCCTATAGCTGTTCATTTTAGAGATGTTCATAATGCTGATCCAAAATATTTAAAAGCAACAGGAATATATAAATTGAATATAAGCCCAAGAAGGGGTGACTTTGATCATGAACTTCTGAAAAAGGAATCTTTTTGGATCTACAAATGCAATTCAATGCAGCCGCATGGTCTGAACAGTGATATGAACCTAAAAGTCTTCTTATAAGTCTTTCCCTTGTAGTATCAAAAATGGCCACAAGATGGCTCTCAGGATCATTTCCACAGTGTTGATCTAATTGGAAGAAGGGCGCGCGATCATATATAAAGGTGAACGCGCCCTTCTGCGCGCACACGTCTGAAGAAACCTGATTGGTGAAACGCGTCACGTGTTGGACGCCATCACGTTGGTCAGCTGATCCACCCGTGCCTCCGCTCTCTTCCCGTCAGGCCCTGCACCCGGACAGCGCTGCTGCGCACGCTACATGTCGCTGTTGCCTCCATGTTTGGAAGATCTGAATACAAACGTGCAGTAAGCAAAGGAAGCATCTAATACATGGGGCACGTGAGTAATCTGCTGTTATGCGGAAACAGGCAATGAGCAATAAGGAACTGTTGCATATTTAGAGGACGCTGTCCAGTTATGCTGTCTGTCATTTCTTGGCTCAACTGAAGATAGTGCTATGTCTGCAAGCTAACTGGTTGTTGCTCGGCCTGCAAGGGTTTTGCACTGTATGTGCAAGTAATGAGAGTGTAGTTCCTTGTGAAAGAGGCGTGCATAAGGAAAAGCATACGGGTTGGATTGAAGATTAGTACCTGCTTGATGGTGGTTGCTGCTAGCACAAGGGACTTGCAAAAAAAAGAGGCCTGAAGAAAAATTATTACCGGTACTTGAGGTGCACCTCACAGGTCCAATTTTGATCCCTAGGCTGGCGTTAGCGAGAGTTTTAATTGATTTTAATAATCATGTTGTGGTTTTTTGTACAATTGTTAATAAATTGAAGTTATATTGATAATCCAGGCTCCCTATGAATTTTGGTTAGTGTTATCTGTCTAATAAATTACAGGCGATCGGGTAAGTTATTAACCCAGAGACCCCTAAATCCTGGCAGCATTAAGGGCTCGTTCCCACTTGTGCCGCACGCGTCTGCGAGATGCGCGGTAGCACTTCAGGGTCTGCGGGTACGCAGACGAATCCCATCAGCCGCGCCATGCACGGCTATGTGATTTTCAGCCTCCCGCACCACTTCGGATGGAAATGCTGGCCGAATCGCTAGCGCAAGCAATTCGGCCGGCGGCGCTATTGTTCCCTATGGCAGAGTTTCCCCGTGCGATTTGCCTGCAGGGAAACACTGCGGATTCTGTGCGGAAACCGCGCAAGTGGAAACAGGCCCTTAGACATGACAGGCTTTGTTTTTTACACTGGAAGTTCTAATTTTAATGGTGTACTACAAAAGTTGTGCCTGCAAAGAAGTGGTCTGAGAGCTGCAAGTCATGCATTAGGTTGTTTATGGACTGAATTTCAGGGCACACTTCAGAGCATGTTTTAGCTACTGGGATTGTATGTTTTAACCGATGAGGAAGTAAAGCATAAACTGTATATAATCAGGCATAAGCCTAATTTTTCAGCATAAAAAATGTGCAGAAAAGTTACCCCCTCAGCTTATATGTGAGTCAGTGGAGCAAAACAGATGGTGGAGCAGATTTTGTTAATGGCAGAGGAGCGTAAGGATTGTGCACTAGTGATCCTGCTCCTACCACCTTGCCCCCCATCCCCTGCAACATAGTCCGCAGAGTGTGCTGCTTAGGACTACCCGTGTATCCTGGCTTGTGGATCGGAGTGTGCAAGCAATGTGTCAGCGGTGCAATGATCAGGGTTTCTTCCTGTGTGGCAATCGCTGTGTCTCATATATATGACGCCATCTAGTGGCTTTTTCAGACACAGCTGAATGATCCTAGGGCACATCTGGCTATGTGGGGGGGGGGGGGTGACTTGTACTGGGGGAACACCTGGCTACTGTAGCAGGGGCTATATTGGGAAGGGGCTTATATGCAAATCAATCACTTTTTCCTGGTTTCTGAGGGAAAAGTGGGTACCTCGGCTTAAGCACGGGTCAGCTTATATGCAAGTATATACAGTATATCTTTTTTTGCATAATACAAGAGTCCATATTGTGAACATTTTAAAAACTCAAACTATGTGAATGTCTTTAGACGGTTGGACAATGAAACAGTGAATAACTGACATTAGGTAATACTTTTCTGCCTGTGCCAAAATACAATAAAAGATGTTTTAAAGAAAACTTTTTATGCTATTAAAAGGTCTTTGCAATAATTTAATATACACAAAAATGAACTGCTACCACAAAAACTGAAGCTGCGTATTTTGAAACACATAGCATTAGCAATACAGTAAGCAAATTTTAACTCATAATAATACATCCCCGCATTGCTATTTTATGAATTTTTATTGATTTTACCCCCTAAATAGATACGAATACCCTCTAGTTGTATATTTCTCATTATCACTAACAGTCCCCAGTCACTTGTATACTGTGTACACTGTATTCCGACTTAATTGAGGGTATCATATAACTGCATTGCTGAACCTGTCACATGTACATAACAACCTTCATCCATTTACTTTATGTAACGTAATTCATGTTGCAATTGTACATTACTTAACAAATACTCAGTATAACTAAATAAATGCATTTTCTCAAACAGAGAAACTTGAGCACAAATTTAGCAAAAGCGTAATTTCGCATTATAATTTGCAATTACAGTGCAAAATTTGGGGTAAAATCGTAATTAATTGTGTTTGTAAACTTAACCAGGAATCATAATTTTGCGATTTTGCGTAATTTTCACGCCCAATTTAGAGGTTAATAGCAAAGCACCTGTACATGCTATCATCACCAAAATTGCCACCTTTATTAAGGAGAAGGGTGGGAATAAGACAAAAACATTTTATTCCCAAAAAGATGTTGTAGAAAATGAATTTAAAAAATGCAAAGAAAAATTGTTTTTAAACCGTAATTTTTCTGAGATTAAAAAAAAAATTTCTTTGCATTTTTAAAATCGATCTTCTCAAAAACTACGAGGTCTTTTTGAAAAAAAATGTTTGCCATGTTCCCACCCTTCCCCCTAATATAGGTGGCAATTTTGGCGATGATAGCATGTATGAGGGCTTTGCTATTAACCCCTAAAGTCGGCATGAAAATTACGTGAAATTACAAAATTACGATTCCTGGTTACGTTTGCAAACAAGATGAATTACGATTTTACCGCAAATTTGCATTACAATTTTGCATCATAATTGCGAATTATAATGCAAAATTACGCTTATGCAAAATTAGTGATCAATCTTCTCTGCTTGAGAAAATGCATTTATTTAGCTATACTAAGTAAATTGCAGCACAAATTATGTTACATAAAGTAAATGGATGAAGGTTGTTATGTACTTGTGACAGGTTCAGCAATGCAGAACACAAAAAAATATGCAAAAAATATGCAAAAATTAAGCAAAATTATGAATTGCTTTCACAAAATCAGCTGAATGTTCTAATCGTAATTGCGTATGGCTGTAATTGAACATGTATGTGAAATTTCATGTAATCGTAATTGGCACATTACAATCAACACTAAAATTGTTGCTAGAGCCATAATAATACAATAACAATGCAAAGTTATCTAAACTGTATCATATTATAAAATCTATTTAATGAGGAACTCCAATGAAAATAATGTGATAAAAAAGTGCTTCAATTTTACAATAATTATGTATAAATAATTAAGTCAGTGTTTGTCCATTGTAAAATCTTTCCACTCCCTGATTTACATTCTGACATTTATCACATGGTGACATTTTTACTGCCAGCAGATGATGTCAGTGGAAGGAGATGCTGCTTGTTTTTTTTTGGCAGTTGAAAACAGCTATTTCCCACAATGCAATGTGGTTCAACGACAGGAAACTGGTCCTGACATCACATTGTGGGAGGGGTTTCACCACAATATTAGCCATACAGACCCCCTGATGATCTGTTTGAGAAAAGGAAAAGATTTCTCATGGGAAAGGGGGTATCAGCTACTAAATGGGATGAAGTTTGATTCTTGGTCATGGTTTCTCATTAAACCCTCACTGGAAAATACAGAGAGTTTGGGGGTTTCCAAGCCATGTCCAATTTTGTGGGTCATTTTATGTAGGCGTTGATAAGTTTCTTATACAGGAGGGAGATGTTAACCATCTCAATCCATAACCATTTTTAACTGAGTTTTTCACACACAAAGTAGTGCCTCTGACGTTAAGGTTTTAATGGAACTCATTATATTGGAGGATCCACAATTACACCCAGAATTTAAGTTTTAAGGTAAAGGGTAATGGAGCAATCCATTTCATTCATACAGACTGGTGACAGCGCTCATGGATGCATTCGTTTGCAAACCTACAGAGGCAATGCACAGCCCCTCTGGACTAAATAAGCGTCCTGAATGCAAAGCAGATGATAATTGTGTGCTAATTCTAATCTCAAGCTTTGTGAATAATGGTGGATCAGTGAATGCAGCTAGCCACTAGTATACACACATTCAATTCATACAGCAAAAGGAATGGCAGCGCTTTCAGAAACTCATACCTGAATGTTTTAATAGCATAAGATGTGCAGAGCTCCACTGACCAATGGACTATAATACACACCAACACTCATTGCAGGCATAAAAAGTGGGGGAACACAACTTCAGTAAGGGGTGAACCTATTCCTGAATTAATTATCTGCCACAATATGACTTCCCCACGGCTGTGACGGACCCCCTTGGGGAAGACCTAACGATAATCTAGTGGCTAGCTGCATTCACTGATCCACAATTATTCACAAAGATTTAAATTAGAATTAGCACACAATTTGCATTCAGGGCATGTATTTAGTCCAGAGGGGCTGTGCATTGCCTCTGTAGGTTTGCAAACAAATGCATCCATGAGCGCTGTCACCAGTCTGTATGTATGTTTTATCAAATGTGTATACCATTTGTCTGATTAGCTGCACTGGAAATGTTGTGTTTTTATCGCTAGATTAGCGTTAGGTTTAGCGTTAGGCCTTCCCCAAGGGGGTCCGTCACAGCCGTGGGGAAGTCTAGTAAGCATAATTTGTGCACATATTATCTCTGAAGCTAACACCCCCTTTGCCTGAAGTGAAGCTAGGTGTGTATTTTAGTCCAGTGGTCATTGGAGCTGTGCACATTGTGGCAGATAATTCATTCAGGTATAGGTTCACCCCTCACTGAAGTTATGTTCCCCCATTTTTTGTGCCTGCAATGACTGTTGGTGTGTATTTTAGTCCAGTAGTATTGGAGCTCTGCACATCTTATGCTATTAAAACCTTCAGGTATGAGTTTCTGAAAGTGCAGCCATTCCTTTTGCTCTATCAATCCATTTCATTATTTGGATAATGAAAGAAAAGCGGAGGCACCATGCCTGGTGGTATCAAAGAATTTCACAAGTTACAGTTTTCATAGAGTGCGCTACCCATATAGGTCACATGTCAACGCTGATGCTCCTTAAAGTTCCTACTGTACTGGTCTTCAATCACATCCAAATGATTTCGCACAGCAGCAGATTAGTTCACCACAGTAAGCCACTGGCTGTCCAGGTACTCAGGAAGCAGAAATTGAAAAAAAAGAAGAACACAAACAGATAGATCATAGTGCAGTCTGCTGTATTATTTTCACGGGGGGACCACCACCGTATGGGGACCCAGTGATGTATAGCACCGCTACGGGGTCACCTCTGTCACCCTGTGTAGTGACCAACAAATAGCATGCTCACCTTGCTGCAAAGCTGCCCCGCCTCACAGACAGCAACTGTGCTTAATGGTACGGATTGGACTCTCCTCCAGCAATCTTCCTTCATATATTCGTTATCTCAAAGAAAGAGAATCAAAAAATCATAGTGCAGATAAACCTCACAAAGCTAGGTCAACCATAGTATTGCACACACGCTTTCCTGCTCACCCTTTACAGTCACTGCCCACCCTTACAGACAGCTGTCCTGGCTTAAACGTGTGTCCTTGCCTCTGGATTACTCCCAGCCTTCAGCCTATTTCATATCCTGGGACAGACTCAGGTATGTATCTAGGACTAAAACGGCTTCAATAGTGTAAAACCAATGATTTATTGGATAAAATAAAGAAGTATACTCACAAACATGTGATAAAAAATGCGCATATCAAAGTTAAAAGACCAGGGGACGTCTCCACCTGCTGCTGCTGGTCACTTCCTTCCCTTAGCTCCGCCCAATTTGTATTTGTATATGTGAATTTCACAAGTTGCCTGGGTCATGTATGCTTGGTGCAAGATATATACTTGCGAGAGCAGATGCGGGTCTGACATTATTACTTCTTCCCATTCCTCTGGGTCCAGGGAGGGAATAAGTAAAAGCCATTTCAAATACATTTTTTCATAGACAATATTGGTTGTAGTAAGGAGGCATAAACAGGGGCGTAACTAAGACCCACCGGGCCCCCCTGCAGAAATTTTAAGTGCCCCCCCCCGGGACCCGCTCAGGGTCGTTTTGGGGGGCTGGAGGGGTTGCAGCATGAGGGGAAAGCTATGGCCACACTCGGCGGGGAGGAGGGATGGTCCCCCCTTCCCTCACCTCGGGCTCTCCCCTCTGCACTCCCCTCCAGCTTCAATAACCATATGTGTGCAGCGGTGGGCAGCGGCAGCTACATACCTTCCGTGCACTCCAGCGTGGACGCTTCTCTCTCTAGCCTCTGACGTGACTTCCTGTATAAACAGGAAGTCGCATCAGACACTAGAGAGAGAAGTATCCACACTGGAGCGCATGGGAGGTATATAGCTGCCGCTGCCCGCCGCTGCACATACATGGTTATTGAAGCTGGAGGGAAGCGCAGAGGGGAGATCCCGAGGTGAGGGAGGGGGGGACCATCCCCCCTCCCCGCCGAGTGTGGCCATAGCTTTACCCTCATGCTGCGACCCCTCCAGCCCTCCAAAATGTCCCTGAGCAGGCCCCGGGCCGCCCCGCGGGCGCATGGGTTGCAGCCCCTATTGTTACGCCCATGGGCATAAATAATACTTAACTTGCCCTTTTTTGGACCAATGTGAAGAAGCAAAACCATTGACTCTCTAAAAGTGGACCCAGAGATAATGATAGATTTGAAAATATGGCAATAACAAATTGAGAGGAAGGGAAAATGTATCTTTAAACTTATAAACATTAAGAAGGAGGCATTATTTATAAAAAATAAAAAGATGATCAATCCACCAGACCTCATGCATAGTTCAAAAGCCAGTTGAGTCTAAAGGAGCTCATACATTACTCAATAGTAGTATTTTTATTTACTATTTATATAGAGCCGACATCTTCCCCAGCGCTGTACAGAGTATATTGTCTTGTCACTAACTGTCCCTCATAATCTAGTCCCTACTATAGTCATATGTCTATGTATGTATTGTGTAATGTATCTATCATAGTCTAGGGCCAATTTAAGTAGGGGGAAGTCAATTAACTCACATGTATGTTTTTGGGATTTGGCTGGGATTTGAACCGGGGACCCAGCGTTGCAAGGCAGGAGCACTATGCCACCATGCTACCTTTACTGTACCGATTTCATAAATTTATCGAACCATTGTCACAACATGACATTGTCACCTGATCAATAGATTTTACAATTGATTTCTGGTTAAAATCAGTTGAATTGATCAATTAGGAATGGCAGAAAATCTTGGTCAAAAGGGCTTTGTGCATGGCTGTAACAGTAAAAAATTTCAACAACCGGCAGACCCTCAGCCCATGTTTCTGCAAGTGTATATGTGCCTCCCCATACCCATTGTTAAAGGCTCATTGTGGGTGGATGGGAATGGTGGCTGCATGTGATGGGGAGGGTGTGAGGAGGGGTACTGGCCACACATATTCACGGTGTGGAGGTATGGGGGGGGGGGCATGGTTTGTAGTTACTCCTATAACTGCAGTTTCTGTTACAGACCATAGACTTATGAAGTGTGTCGCGCATATCCAGTTTTTACAATGTAGACGTGTGGAGAAGAGTGATGTATGAGGAATGTTTGACCTTGAAGAGAGTGTAGGAATCAGAACACCTTTTAGGAGGTGGGTTCGGCAAGTATAATTCAGGCAAAGGTGAGCCATTTAATGAGAGGCAAAGGAGGACAGGAGGAAGTAGAATTTGAAAAAAATATATTCTGGAGAGTTTACCTGTTTCTGCAGTTAAAAAAAAAAATTCATATCACATGTCGGACATTGTAGCAGAGCTGAATTTTAGGGGTTCAGGAGTTCATTTCAACAGTCAATCACAGGCTCTCCACCTGATTTTTCATGATTCGAGGCAAGCAGGAAAGCTCTAACACACAGGGTGCATTTCTCTCTCTTTTTTTTGTGTCCTGCGCAAGAGTTTACGTCCACTTTAACAGAGGTAGGGAGAGGGATTCCCCCCTCCACTCAGGATTCACTGGTCCAACATCCATCCTCGACACCCGTCAGTGAGACACTTTCATAAAATGAAAGGAAGAAATAAGCAGGGAAACATTAACAGTGGTACTTAGGAAGACCTAGACAAGCTATTCCCATCCCATAAAAAAATGTTTATTGTTTATTAGGGCTAGGCTGAGGCAAAAGGCGCACCAACCTCTCTGGACACAGTAGCACGGCCCAACGCATTACTTACCTGGTGTGAGGAATCCCAGAAATGCCATGTGCTGCTCTACCGACAGCTGTGCTATCATCGCTACATCAGTGTTGCTACAAGACAGTAGCGGTGGTGGCAAACATTTGGAAGAGGCTCTGGTCCTAGCAGGACCTTTATGTAGAGGCTGGAGACACTGGTTAGATTTAGACTAGAACAGAATCAGACAGGGGAGGCAGGTGGTTTGGGGGAGCGAGACTTTGCACCTTTGTATGGGGGGAGAGGCACACTTTGACATATCAGCTCCTGGCCCTCCATATAGGCAATACGCTACTCAGCCAGGTTCAGGGGGCTTCTATATTTTTTTAAGCCTTATGACCAACACGGGAGCTTCTTGAACTACCCCTGACCTAGACTAGAAGGACATTGCTTTTAGCAAGCTACAGTGCATGATCTGCTCAATCTGCCCAAAAGGACAGTGAGTATATAGGCAACCTGCCGGGGGTCACTAAAATGTACTTGCAATTAAATTTGGGCATGGCTACACTATCAATGTAAATTATCTATTATATCACTCATCGTGGCCCAGCTGGTTAAATTTGGGTGCAATCGGCTATATCATCAACTTTTATCTGTACAACTTTTATCACTTACACCACTATCTCTGAAAAGCAGTTTTCTAAACATCACTTTTATCATTTATACCTAAATGACTGATAATGATAAGTGGGTGGGAGGGGGCATTTGGATTAGGCGTGGAATGGGTTAAGGTTAGGCGCCCACCAAGAGAGTTTTAGCGTTATGCTGGGTACACACTATGAGATTTTATGGACTATTTACTATCAGATTGATTATTTCCAAAATGTCCGATATGCTTTCCGATCGATTTACGAGCATTTTCTGATCGATTTCCTATTAAAGTTAATGGAAATCGATCGGAAAATGCTCAGAAATCGATCAGAAAGGAAATCGGACATGTTGGAAATAATCGATCTGACTGTAAATCGACCATAATATCTCATAGTGTGTACCCAGCATTAGGCAAGCCTGTGATTGCCAGGAGCACGAAATGCATAATAAGGCTTCTGCTGCACACTCTACATAATAATATTAGTACAGGACCACCCCGACTTCCTCCAGCCCCCCCCCCCCCCCCCCCCCCAGCTCCCCCACTATAGTTACCTCACTGGCACAAACTATAACATTCAGGAGAACTTTTTTTATGTCTGATGTATTAAACACAGATACTCATTGCGTATTAGCTGATCATTTCAAGTGGAACTCCATCAGCATTTGTGCGTATGTCCATGTTTTTGTATGAGAGCAGTTTTATCATGCACTTGCACCTCGTGAAATATCTGCAATTGCATACCTCCCAACTTTTTGAGATGAGAAAGAGGGACACTTAAGCCATAACCCTGCCACACCCCTAGTCACGCATACCATAAAGATTTCATAAGAAAAATATGTTGTTTTATAATTCAACCCACACTGGTCCATACTATTCTGGTCTATTTTCCTTCATATTAACGTTTTAAAGTTAGTTATATGTCAATGTAAAGGATGGGAATAAAGTTTAGAGTCAATCAAACACATTTTTAGTAGAGATATATATATATATTTACATAGAAAGAGGGACAAAGTCCTGAAAGAGGGACAAATGAGGAGGAAAGAGGCACAGAGAGACAGGGCTCCCAAAGAGGGACAGTCCCTCCAAAAGAGGGACAGTTGGGAGCTATGGCAATTGTATTTGCATTTATTGGTGTGTTTATTAAAGAAGTACTTTTTAAGGGCCCTTTTATACCGAAAATGGCAATCAACATCACAAATGCGATTTGATACAATTGTGATTTTCACTATTTACTCCAAGTGCAATTGCTACCACGATTGACAATGGGTTCAAATATTATCAACCAGAGGAATAATGCAGCATGCAGTGCTTTGGCAACTGGCGAAAAATGGAAGTGCACCGGCGAAAAGATGATAACCTAGTTGTCCCGGTGGCCTTGCAATCGGCAAATCACACAACGATACAAAAATGTAATTGGAAAATCGGCCGGTGTAAAAGGTCCCTTAGCGCTACTAGTTTTCGCTTTTTAGTCTGACAAGCTACACAGAATTTGTCATTAGTAAGTGGCTTAAGAGCTACTCAACCCAGACGTGCACTAATTGTTGTAAACTTTTAAATACTACCTATTCTCTCACACTGGAGCAATCCCTCGCTTGTGATTTAATACAGCGACCTGGAACAGACCCCTTACCCATTCCTTTTCAGGGTTCAAAGTATAAAAAAACACACACAAAATTACATTTTCCCTGCACCCATTTGCCATGTTTGGTGCATAGAGATACTCACTGGGAAGTGTCTCTAATCACATTAGTAGTATATATGTTCAACATGCATTATGCATATTTTGCATGAATAAAGTGTTTAACTATTTAAAAAGGAACTTCAGCCTAAACAAACATACTGTCTTTAGGTTACATTAGTTATGTTAATTAAAATAGGTAAAATCATCTCTTACCCACCCTGTTTTAAAAGAACAGGCAAATGTTTGATTTCATGAGGGCAGCCATCTTTTTGGTTGAAAGGATGTGACAGGGAGCATGAGACACAGTTCCAACTGTCCTGTGTGCTGAGCACGCCTGCTCCCTCCCAAAATGCCCAGGCAGTTTTCTTTGATGGGGCAGAGCTTAGCTTTTGTGCAGCTAAAAATAAGGCTTATGTAAGAAAAACAAAGTTCTGATGCTGTGAAACTGTTAAAGTGGACCCAAATAAAAAATACAATATTTCAGAAATAAAATCTATTTTCTAAATTATAATAATAAATAGCAGCCTTTTTTCAGCTGCATGGTGACAAATATAAAATATTTTACATTTATTGGAGAAACCCCTCCCTTCCTTTCAAATTGCCGGGACAGAAGAATCCGGCAAAATGCTGGAGTAGGTAGTGTCCGGCAATGGAGGAATTGCTAATGGCTGCCACCTGTATAACCCTAGTTATGAAAAGAGAAGGGTGAAAAGCATCCACTGAAATGCTCATAGGCTTGAAGGAGTGTTTATTTATCTTTGTATGTGTCAGAGTGGTGCAACTAAATATTTTGAATTAAAAAAAATGTTTGGTTTGGGTCCCCTTTAAAGAAACACCAAGCCTTTTCAGTGCTGCTGAGTAGATTTTTAGACTGGAGGTTCACTTTAAAGGGAACCTAAACTGAGAGGAATATGGATGTTTCCTTTTAAGCAATACCAGTTGCCCGACTCTCCTGCTGATCAATTTGCTGCAGTAGTATCTGGATCCCACACCTGAAACAAGCATGCAGCTAATCCAGTCTGACTTCAGTCAGAGCACCTGGTCTGCATGCTTGTTGAGGGGCTGTGGCTAAAAGTATTAGAGACACAGAATCAGCAGCAGAGTCAGACAACTGGTATAATTTTAATAGGAAAAAATCATATCGTTCTCAGTTTTGGTTCCCTTTAAGGACTGTGGTGATTGAAATCTATGCCCTGTTTTGGTGGTTACCTGGCTGGCAGGGCGTAGATTTCAATCACTGCCACAGCGCGCATCCGCCGTTTCCGTCACTCCCCGCCGATCGCGCCGCTCAAACCCGACTTCTTTCGCCGCAGCTCACTGGCTCTACCTGTCTCTATGACGGCAGAGCCATGTGAGCTGGTCAGGAGCCGATTTCATTGGCTCCTGGCCGTGTCTATCAATGTAAGCCGTTCCCATTGGCTTACATTGATAGATACAGTCAGGAGCCAATGAAAGCGGCTCCGGACCAGCTCATATGACTCTGCTGTCATAGAGACGGCAGAGTCTATGTCAGGAGGATCCCGGTGTGCGGCGGTGATGGCGGTTGCGGCGGGGATATGCGACAATTAGTCGGGATTCCGTCTGTATTGTACCAGCGGTCTCTGGTCCTTAAGGGGGCAGAGACCGCTGGTACTTAAGTGGTTAAAAAGTTGAAAATATGCCCCTGGACCTTAGACAGCTTACATCATGAAACTTTTATTTTAGTTATCCATTAAAATGTGTACATTTACAGTTAGACAGGCATCAGCTTCTACAGTATGTAATCAGTGGAATCCTGCATCTTACTGCTGCAGACGGGTGCCCGTTATAAACAAAAAGGCATTATGATTTCCGCACTGTGTGCAAATTAAACATGAACTCTTATTTTTTTATGGTCTGTATAAAACTACCTGCTGAATGTGGAGGTCTGAAGGCAATTACATTTTATGCAGCTTTTAAATTTTATTGGAAATTGCAACAAACATAACGTATATCAGTCTGAGCTCTACAAGACAATGGCCTCAATTCACTAAGCTTATCTCCTGTCTTTAATAACTCCTCTAGAGTTGTTACCATGGTGATAAGGCATGTAGTATTCAGGAAACATTTTACCTCAGGCAAACCTAAAGTTAACTCTTCTGTCTTTAAGTTAACTCTTCAATCCTTAAAATAACTCCAGAGTTAAAGACAGGCTGTTTATTAACTGCATGTGAAAATAACTACAGAGGAGGTAAATTAACTACAGAGGAGGTAACTTAACTACAGAGGAGGTAACTTAACTACAGAGGAGGTAACTTAAGTAATGAAGAGATAAGATAACTCTCTCTTATGTGGAGGTAAGTTTTCTCTTGCCTTATTATCTCCAGCATGATCTTAGTGAATTGAGGCCTTTATTTGTCAAAATTATTAAAAAGTATCTCCCCATTTCAGTTTGGGGCCTTTCACACTGCATGCGTTTCGATCTGATTTTCCAAGCGCACGCGTTTTGCCAATTGCAAATTATATTAACCACTTTGTCCTCCTTGGAGGAGGACATGTGCGCTCCCGCGGCCGATCACACACATGTATGCACGCTCCCAGCCGCGGATCATTAGCCCAGGAATCAATGAATCGGGCCATGGTGCCCGATTACTGATACATCTCCCCCGCAGAAAAAGCGACAGCTTCTCTCGGAAGCTTCGCTTTTTCTGCTTCCTATGTCCCTCTAAGCGTACATTGTATGCTTAGAGTGACGTCATGTAAACAAACTCATTGTTGGCCATCTTGTGGCCAAAAAGTAAAGCTACATCTAAATGTAAAAAAAAAAAATACACATATTTTATACACATACCCCAAACAAATACTATTTACATCCCACCCTCCCAAAAATACCCACATAAAATGTTTAATAATAAAAAAACAAAAATTACAATAAAAAAACACATAAATATTTACCTAAGCGTCTAAACTTTTTAAATATCTATGTAAAGATGAAATATTTCTATTTATTATTTTTTTTAATAAGCTTGTAAATAGTGATGGATGCAAAACTGAAAAAATGCTCTTTTATTTCCAAATAAAATATTGTCGCCATACATTGTGATAGGGACATAATTTAAATGGTGAAATAACCGAGACAAATGGGCAAATACAATATGTGGGTTTTAGTTATAGAGGCCTGTATTATTTTAAAACTATAATGGCCGAAAACTGAGAAATTATGAATTTTTCATTTTTTTTTCTTATTCTTACTGTTAAAATACATTTACAGTAAGGTAGCTCTTAGCAAAATGTATCACCCAAAGAAAGCCTAATTGGTGGCGGAAGAAACAAGATATAGATCAGTTCATTGTGATAAGTAGTGATAAAGTTATAGGCTAATGAATGGGAGGTGAACATTGCTCGGATGCATAAAGTGAAAACGACCGAGGGCTGAAGTGGTAAATTATATTAATTGTTGTGTTCTCTACAGAGTGGTCTGATTCATTTCTGGCCCATTCGCAATTGAAGTGCATGCTGCTGTTTGCCTGCGTTTGCATTTGGGTTAAATAAATGGGAGTGCATGTATATCACATAGGAAACACAGTGCTATTCATTTGCTATGCGATCTCCCGTTTGAAAAAACTTTCCTCTGCTTAATTTACCCACAATGGGAAATGCAATTGCCCCAGAAAATTGTGTTGAAATGAGTCCTAAAAAATTTAC
Source organism: Hyperolius riggenbachi (assembly GCF_040937935.1). Lineage (NCBI taxonomy): Eukaryota > Metazoa > Chordata > Amphibia > Anura > Hyperoliidae > Hyperolius > Hyperolius riggenbachi. Next base: position 210,264,272 of record NC_090656.1, read on the forward strand.
AAAGCTGACAAAATATAAAATGGTGCTTAGCTACATAGCTACATAGAAACAGACAGGGCTGGACTTACCTGTAGGCACATGCCTACAGGCGCCTGGTGATGGAAAGGAGGCTCACTCCCCTCCCAGAGCGCCTCCATCGCTCCTTCCCTATGCAGAGTCCTGATGAGAGTGTAAATGAGGTTACTCATCCAGCTCTCGGCATTCCACTGACAAAATCTCCCTTCAGTCAGGGCCACCTCTAGCTACTAAATACTGAGGTTTCTTTAGCTACCTAGTATTTGGGGGCACCTTTAGCTGCTTAATATTGAGAGTACTTCTTGCTACCTAATACTAAGGGGCACCTGTTGCTACCTATGACTGGCAAGGGAAGTATGGGAAAAGTCACAGTTGGGTCGGGGAGCACACTTGCGTTGTGGTTCAGCAAAGGTTTGTAGGTTCAAGTGTCAGGACATCTGTGCCTGTAGGCTCCTGTGAGGTAAATCCAGGCCTGCATACAGAGCTACATACTGTAGTTTGGTTGAAAAACTGGAAAACTGTATACTCACCTTCGGTAGTTTTCCTTTCCTAGTGGTTGTCCATGTCAGTATACTACTGGGCAAAGCCCCGCCTCCTTTGCCCTGATAGGACATGTAATTAATAAAGGCCCTTACTCACCCCATACTGCCATTCCATATTACTAGAACGAGCCGACAGCATAGGGTGGGGCCGTATACTGACATGGACAACCACTAGGAAAGGAAAACTACCGAAGGTGAGTATACAGTTTTCCAGTTTCCCTAGTGTTTGCCATGTCAGTATACTACTGGGCAATAACTAGATAAAACTCAGGGTGGGAATGCTGAAATAAATTTTAATACAATCCAAATTCAAAACAAAACATAGAGATTACATTGCATCACTTAGAGCAGAAGAAATAACTTTTTTCCCAAACTCTATAGTTGAAAGCGAAGCTGGCTCAACACAGTAATGCTTCAGAAAGGTATTATCTGTAGCCCAATTTGCAGCCTTACAAACAGTTAATAATGAAACTTTGTTTAATGCTGCCCATGACGAGGATATGCTCCTCGTAGAGTGGGCATTAATGTCCCGTGGCGGATCTAGGTCTCTTGCTCTATATGCCATCTGAATTAACTTCACAATCCAACAAGACAAAGTCCTGGTGGAGGCCATTTTTCCTTTTCTATATCCCGCCGGGATAATAAACAGTCTTTCCGAATCCCTAATATGGTCAGTAGCTTGCAAATAGGTCTTAATTGTAGAAGGAATATCTAACGGGTGAAGCTTAGTAGGGTCATCTTGCAAACAAAATGAAGGAAGTGTCCACTCCTGATTAAAATGAAGGACTGAAGAACATTTTGGGAGGAAAGACTGAACCGGAAATAATACAACTCTGTCCTGGAAGAACACTAGATAAGGTTCCTTATGAGATAACGCCTGGAGCTCGGACACTCTTCTTCCAGAGGTGATCGCTACCAAAAATAGCGTTTTAAGGGAGAGATTTTGTAACGTCACCCTGTCATTTTGGAAATCAGGCGAGGATGCCAAGTAGTCCAACACTAATGGTAAGTCCCACTTAGGAAACCGCGGCGCAATAGGAGGTTTTAATTTAATTGCCGCTTTGAAGAATTGTTTAATTAGAGTGTGAGAAGACCAATCTATTCCTGAAACAGAGGAAATAGCAGACATATGCCTTCTTAGCGTTGAGTATGCTAAATTCATATCCAAGCCTCTTTGTAAAAATAGAAGTATATCACAAGGTTTCAAATCTGTAAGAGAAAATTTATGCTCATCAGCAAAGTCACAAAATACTTTCCAGACCCTATTATATGAAGCTGAGGTAGTTGGTTTTTTTGCCTTGAGTAAAGTTTCCACTACTTCCGCTGAGCATCCAGAGGTTAGTAACCTAGACCTCTCAAATTCCACGCCATTAGACGTAGATGTTCCAGGTTGCTGTGTAAAGTGTGACCTTGCGATAACAAGTCCCTGATCAGTGGGAGATGGACTGGATCTTCTGTGGACATTTGAAGAAGGAGAGGGAACCAAGGTCTGGAAGGCCAAAATGGGAGTATTGCTATGACCCGTATCCTGTGATAGCTCAACTTCTGCAGGAACTTGAATATTAATGGTACTGGCGGGAAGGCATAAGCTGTCCTGAACCACCAATGCTGTGTTAGCGCATCCGTAGCCAGGGCTTGATGATCCGGATACCTCGAATAATATAGGGGAGTCTTGTGATTCTTCCGGGACGCAAAAAGGTCTATCTGAGGCCTTCCCCATTTGTTGACTAAGTGGAGAAACACCTGCTGGTGCAAGGACCATTCGTTGTTGTCCAACCGGTGACGTGAAAGAAAATCCGCTTGTTGATTCTGGGGACCTGGCAGATAGACAGCTGAAATGTCCTTGAAATGTCTCTGAGCCAAGGTCATGATCGGAGAAACCTCTGCCATTAGGGATCTGCTGTGTGTCCCCCCTTGTCTCCTCACATAAGAGACTGCTGAAACATTGTCCATTCTCAGAAGAATCGAATGATTTTTCAATACTGGAAGGAAGTGACACAATGCCTGATAGGCCGCCCTGAGCTCCAAAACATTCGACACAGTTTGATGTATCTCCATATTCCAAGTCCCTTGAGCTGAACGCTCGCCCAGAACTGCACCCCATCCCACCATACTGGCGTCTGTGGTGAGAATCTTCCAATCCGGTGGAAACAAACTTCGGCAAGTGCTCAGATTGTGACTGCAAAGCCACCATTCCAGCGAGACCTTCACTCTGGTAGGAATTCTTATCCATTGTCTCATATTTTCTTTTTTCCACTGTTTCAGAAAATTTAGTTGAAACGGTCTCAGATGCCAGTGAGCCCAAGAGACCATATGGATAGTTGAAGACATAAGTCCTAGTAGCCTCTGGCAATCTCTCGCCTGGACTAAGTTCTTCATCAAAAATTGTCGAACCACTATTTGAAGCCTCAACTTCTTTTCCTGCGGCAGTGAAATCGTCCCCTGGACTGTATCTATTACTGCACCTAGGAACAACATCTTTTGAACAGGGACTAGATGACTTTTTTCTCGATTCAAGATCCATCCAAAATCTGTCAAGACATTTATTAGTATAGCCTGATGTTTCAGTAATAAATCTTTTGACGCAGCCAGGAGAATGATGTCGTCCAGGTAATGAAGGACGCGCACCCCCCGAAGACGCACTAACGAAATTATAGCAAGAAGCACCTTCGAAAAAGTTCGCGGCGACGTAGCGAGGCCGAAAGGAAGACAAACGAACTGAAGGTGCAACTGCCCTATCGCAAAACGAAGATATTTCTGAAACTCCGGGTATACTGGAACGTGAAAGTACGCGTCCTTCAGATCGATGGACGACATCCAATCCCCCGGCCGCATCGCCATTGTTATGGACGATAGTGTTTCCATTTTGAATCTTGGAATGTGAATGAATTTGTTTAGTTTCTTGAGATCCAAAACAGGTCTTAATTCTCCCGACTTCTTTTTTACTAGGAAGATTTGCGAATAATAGCCTGTAGATTCTTCTGAAGGCGGAACTTGACAAACCGCTCCCTTTTCTAGTAATTTTGAAACATAGTCTCTTAGGATCAATCTTTTTTCTCTTGACTCTGGAATTCTCGTATGAATCATCCTGTCTAATGGTGGTCTTTTTCTGAATGACCATTGGTGACCTATCGAAATGGTTCTCCTGATCCAAACATTTTGTACGCTTCCCGCCCAGACATCCCTGAAGTGTTGCAACCTTGCACCCACCGGAATTTTCTGGACGGGCCTTATTTCAAAAAGGTTTTGAAGTATCTGCTGAGCCTGAAGCCTTAGACCTATTGGGCCTCTGAAAGGTCTGATTCGATCTCCAACCTCTCCTAAATTCCTTTCCAGGCTTATATGACTTTGCTTCAGTATATTTATTATACACTTGTTTTCTGTATTGCGGGAACCTTTGCTTCCTAAATTTACGGTCCTGGGGCAACAGCCCGGATCTGCCCCCGGTCACTCTAGAGATGGCCGCATCCATTTTAGGGCCAAACAAATTCTTCCCATCAAATGGAATTTTTGACCACGACTGTTTGGAGGTTGGATCCGCTGCCCACGGTTTTAACCATAGACAGCGTCTAGCCATAATCGAATATAACATTGATCTACTCGTGCTTCTAACCAAATCGACGCTGGCAGCGCCTACAAAGTCTGCCGTTAACGATAATTCTTGAAAGGCAAAAGACAAATTTTCCAAACTCTCTTTGTTCCTTATTGCCTTATGTAAATCTTCCACCCAAACTTTCATAGCTTTTGCTACCGAAGTTAAGGAGATAGCAATTCTAGCCGACTCCCCAGATGACAAGTAGGCTCTTTTTAATTCTTGGTCTATTTGACGGTCCAACACATCCCTAAAGAGGACCGAGTCCTCTATCGGGAGAGTCACATTTCTCACTATTTTCATCACAGAAGCATCAACTATAGGATTCGATTGAACCAACGTCTCACTAGCCTCTGAGAGCGGGTACATTTTTTGAAATCTATTCTTCAAAGATGGTTTTCTGACTGTCTTTTCCCACTCTTCTAAGATAAGCTCCTTAATCTCCTCCATTAGGGGAAAAAACAGTTTCTCCTTAGACAAATATTTATAGTATCTCGGCCTTTTGCTCTTGGGCGAAGACACCTCCTCTTCCCACTGTATTGCGCTCTTTACCCTCGTAATAAATGGAGGTATTAAAGAGAAATCAAATCCAACTTCCTCTATTTCAGATTCATCTGAAGAAGTTGTGTCAGGAGAAGAGGAACTTGATGCTACAGGGTGTGGAGATTTTTTAGACACAGAAAGCTCAGACACCGCATCCTTGACCACCTGCTTAATTAACGAAGATACATCACGATCTTCCTTTGCAATGTCAGCATAACATAAGTCACATACTTTTTTGTTAGGCAAAGACACTTTCCCACAAATCCAACAACTATCGGAAGACGGGCCTGGCTGTTCCTGCACTTGATGAACAGCAGATGGAACAGAGGGTAGCTGTTGAAATGATCTTTCACTTGAAGATGATTTCGACCTGATTTCCTGAACTTGAACATTAATGTGCGACACTTCTTTTGAATTGTCAGATTTTTCTTTAACAGAACTTCTATGCGAAGAGGAACTTCGAGTCTTGGATACATCCATACTCGGTTTATCTTTCGACTTATGTTTAGCCTCTTCATTGCCCCTTGAGTCTTCATACGGCCTGTCAATATGACGAGGAAAAACGTCAATATGGCTTCTGACAGACAATATTCAGCTCAATCAAACAAATACTTACCACCCTTACCTATTTGATTTAGACTTAGATTTTGAATTAGATCTAGTCCCGTGGTACTCTCCGCTATGTCTTCCCATAACAGCAAGCTGGAAATGAAAATACGCCCTATGAGAACTCTGACAACTTGCTAAGTGTCAAATAGAACACTCATATACACATATGTATACCTACACACATACATATATATATATATATATATATATATATACATATATACACACATATATACACATTAACCAAATCGACGCCATACATATAAGGAATCATACGCATACCTTACTCAAAAAAAAAAAAAAAAAAATATACATGCATATATCCATATAGCAATCCAAACCAAAAAAGTGCACCATCATATATATATACACAGTATACAATGCAAAAACTCTAACCAGCATGCCCAGGCCAGGAATACAACAACCAACAATAGTGCAACACTTCCCTACCGTAACCAACAAAGCTTTAATCTAGCCACTGCACAGCAAGAGAGAAGAAAAAACCATCATCTTACCTACAGCAGCGTTAACCGATCCAGGCAACACAAAGTCCACTGTATACGTCCGTTCACGGACTGCAGCACTTGCAGGAACGCCATCCACACTTCCCTTTTTATTTAAACTGTGAAGGCGGAAGCGCAGAGCACAAGCACGTCCTCTGCCCTCATCCAAAATGGCCGCCGGCACACTTCCGCCCATACCTCGCGAAAACCGGAAGTGCCATAGAGAAGACTAAGGGGAATGAAATAGACGCTGCACAGCCCAGCAAGCAGCGCTAAATAGCCAAAAACAATACTATTATCCCCACCAGCTGCCGGGAAGCCACAATATCATATAGATATTTAGTGTGGAGCAGGATTTTTCTGAGAAAATGCCCCGGAGAGTACCAGAGGGGGCTCCATATCTCATAGGAGCATTTAGCTGCCTGAGAAAATGGACCCCAGCAGATGAGCCAAACTGCTGGACCCGCAAAGCGGAGGTAAGGGGTATGCTGAGTCCTTCTGGAGGCGAGGACAAAAAAAGGAATGGCAGTATGGGGTGAGTAAGGGCCTTTATTAATTACATGTCCTATCAGGGCAAAGGAGGCGGGGCTTTGCCCAGTAGTATACTGACATGGCAAACACTAGGGAAAAAGATGTTAGTCCATCAAGTTCAACCAAGAAAAAAAAAACACCATCCTTAACAAGCACAGTTTATCCAGAGGAAGGCGAAAAAAATTTCCATGGGCCAATTAGCCTTAAAAGGGACTCGACCCGACTCCAGATGGCAGTCAGATTAATCGCTGGATTAACTCTCCTGGGAATTACTTAGTAATTATAGCCGTGGATGCCCTTGAATGGTTCCTTGAATGGAAAGCATCCAAGCCCTCTTTAACCACTTGATGAACCAGCCTTTACCCCCCCTTAAGGACCAGCGCTGTATTTGCTGATCTGTGCTGGGTGGGCTCTACAGCCCCCAGCACAGATCAAACACCAGGCAGAGTGACCAGATCGCCCCCCCCCCTTTTTCCCCACTAGGGGAATGATGTGCTGGGGGGGTCTGATCGCTCTTTCCTGCGTGTGGCTGGCGGGGGGGGGCACCTCAAAGCCCCCTCCACTGCATGATTCCCCCTCTCCCTCTCCTCCCTCCCTGCCCCGGAGATCCGAGGCTGCACAGGAACGGATCTGTCCTGTGCAGCCTCTAACAGGCTCCTGCCTCTCATGTGACAGCGATCCCCGGCCGCTGTTAGCAGCGTTGTACAAACGTAAACAAAGCGGATTATTTCCGCTTGTGTTTACATTTAGCCTGCGAGCCGAAATCGGCGGCCCGCAGGCTATTCACGGAGCCCCCCGCCGTGAATTGACAGGAAGCAGCCGCTCGCGCGAGCGGCTGCTTCCTGATTAATTAGCTTGCAGCCGGCGGCGCAAATCTGCGTCGCTGGTCCTGCAGCTGCCACTTTGCCGACGCGCGGTATGAGTGCGCGGTCGGCAAGTGGTTAAATGCAGATATAGAATTTGCCATAACTACTAGTGTTGATCGAACATCCAAATATTCGGGTTCGGTTCAGCCGAACATGGTTCAGATATTCGGCATATTCGTGCGAAATCCCGAACATAATGGAAGTCAATAGGGACCCGACTATTCCTGCTTTGCAGACCAGAAAAACCACAAAAAATTAGGGAAACTTCTGCAAAATGGCTTGGAAATAGTGGGGGGGGGGGGGGGGCAAATGAGATCCTGAAAAGCTGTCGTAGTACCAATGGGACCGGCAACGCTAACCCAGCACACAGGATAGAAAAGGAGGTACAGGAGAGCCAGGCCACGCTTTGTGACACAACCCAGGCCTTGCATGAGGACAAAATGCAGGCTTAACCACTTCGCCACTGAGGGGTTTTACCCCTTGAACACCAGAGCAATTTTCACCTTTCAGCGCTCCTTCCATTCATTCGTCTATAACTTTATTATTACTTCTCGCAATGAAATGAACTATATCTTGTTTTTTTTGCCACCAATTAGGCTTTCTTTAGGTGGGACATTATGCCAAGAATTATTTTATTCTAAATGTGTTTTAATGGGAAAATAGGAAAAAATGTGGGAAAAAATTATTATTTTTCAGTTTTCGGCCATTATAGTTTTTAAATAATGCATGCTACTGTAATTAAAACCCATGAAATGTATTTGCCCATTTGTCCCGGTTATAAAACCGTTTAAATAATGTCCCTATCACAATGTTTGGCGCCAATATTTTATTTGGAAATAAAGGTGCATTTTTTTCAGTTTTGCATCCATCCCTAATTACAAGCCCATAGTTTATAAAGTAACAGTGTTCTACCCTCTTGACATAAATATTTAAAAAGTTCAGTCTCTAAGGTAACTATTTATGTTGTTTTTTTTATTGTATTTTTTTTTCCAATTACTAAAAAAAAAAATATTGGGGAGTGTGGGAGGTAATGAGTTAATTTATTGTGTAAAACTAATGTATTTGTATATGTAAAATGCTTTAGGGTGTAGTTTTACTATTTGGCCACAAGATAGCCACAAGTTTGTTGTCATGCGACCTGTAAGCGTCCGGAAGGACGCTTACAGGAAGCAGTATGAGGCTGGGAAAATCACAATGATCGCGCTGTTTCTCATAGAAGCAGTAGATCATTGCGGGGGCTTAGATCAACGAACGGGAATGGATTTTCCCGTTCATTGATCTCCGGGCGAGTGGGCGGCGGCATGCACGAGCGGCGGTAGCGCAGACAGCGGCGGTAGCGCGGGAGGTACAGATTTCTCCGTCCCGTGGTTTTTTAAGGGTGGAAAAAGGGACGGATAAATCCGTACTGCTGGGGGTAAAGTGGTTAAAGCAATGCATTTTGTCGCCATGCATTGATAAATATAATGGAAATGAGATATTCCTGAAAAGCAGTCCAACCAATGGGACCGGCAATGCTAACCCAGCACACAGGATGGAAGAGGAGGTACAGGAGAGCAAGGCCATGCTTTGAAACACAACCCAGGCCTGGCATGAGGACAAAATGCATGCATAAAGCAATGCGTTTTGTCGCCATGCAGTGATAAATTTAATAGAAATTAGATATTCCTGAAAATGGGACCGGCAACGCTAACCCAGCACACAGGACGGAAGAGGAGGTACAGGAGAGAAAGGCCACACTTTGAGACACAACCCAGGCTTTGCATGAGGACAAAATGCATGCTTAAAGCAAAGCATTTTGTCGCCATGCATCGATATATATATAATAGAAATTAGATATTCCTGAAAAGCAGTCCTACCAATGGGACCGGCAACGCTATCCCAGGACACAGGATGGAAGAGGAGGTACAACAGGAGAACAAGGCCACGCTTTCTGACACAACCCAGGCTTTGCATGAGGACAAAATGCATGCTTAAGTGAACCCGAGGTAAGAGTGACATGGAGGCTGCCATATTTATTTCATTGTAAGCAACACCAGTTGCCTGGTTGTCCTGCAGATCCTCTGCCTCTAATACGTTCAGGCATAGACCCTGAACAAGCATGCAGCAGATCAGGTGTTTCTGACAATAATGTCCAACCTGGCAAGATTACCTGCATACTTCTTTCTGGTTTAATTCACACACCACTGCGTCTAAATCATTATGGCTGCCAGGTAACTGGTATAGTTTAAAAGGAAATAAATATGGCAACCTCCATCTCATTCTCCTCAGGTTCACTTTAAACCAATGCATCTTGCCGCCATGCATTGATAAATATTATACAAAGGAGATATTACTGAAAAGCAGTCCTATTCCTATCTGGGACCGGCAACGCTAACCCAGCACAGATGTTCATGGTGCTTGGTCGGGGGGTGTTGCGAAGTCGGTTCCAATCCATGATTTATTTATTTGTATTTGTGTCAGACGGTCTGCATTTGCTGTGGACAGGCGGATACGCCTATCTGTAACGATGCCTCCGGCAGCACTGAAACAACGTTCGGACAGAACACTGGCGGCAGGGCAAGCCAGCACCTCTATTGCGTACATTGCCAGTTCGTGCCAGGTGTCCAGCTTAGAGACCCAATAATTAAAGGGGACTGATGGATCGTTCAACATGGCTACGCCATCTGACATGTAGTCCTTGACCATCCTCTGCAAGCGAGCAGTGTTGGAGGTGGAACTGCGCGAACGCTGTTCTGTGGGCTGCTGCCTGGGTGTCAGAAAACTTTGCCACTCTTTGGACACTGCCGATACCATTCCCTTGTGGGCACTAGCTGCAGCTTGTGTTGTTCTTTGCTCCCCTCCTAGTCCTGGGTTAGCAAAAGTCAGTCTGACTAAGGCTGACTGCCTCGGTACTGCTCCATCAGGTACTGGACTCTTCTGCTGGCAAAGGCGGGCTAACATGTGCAGCGTCGAATTCCAGCGCATGGGGACATCACACACCAAGCGATGATTGGGTAGACTGAATCGCTGGTGAGTGCAGCCGAAGCGGTACTGGATTTGCGAAAATGCTTTGCCACTTGTCACACCTTCTGTAGAAGATCTGCCATGTCTGGGTATGTCCTCAGGAACCGCTGAACCACTAGGTTCAGAACGTGGGCCAGGCAACGGATGTGTCTCAGCTTTGCCAACTGTAATGCACTAATGAGATTGCTCCCATTATCACACACAACTAGGCCTGGTTCCAGCCAGGTCCAGCGGTGCTAGCCACAACTGGGTCTGTTCCTGTATTCCCTTCCAAATTTCAGCACCTGTGTGCTGCTTATCTCCAAGGCAGATCAGCTTTAATAAGGCCTGCTGACGCATGGCAACAGCTGTGCTGCACCGCTTCCACGCACCTATTGCTGAGTTACCGCTGCCGGATGAGGTAGAGTTTGGAGAGGCGGTGGAGGAGAAGGAGCCAGAGAGGTAGGTGCTTGATAGTGCTGCCCAAAAAATTATATGCATCCGTGGACCCGGACAGTGGGAATGCAGATTTTAGTACCTAAACACACGATACAACATGTTTTCTGGGGGCTGAGGCACATACAGATGGTCCCGATCATCATCATCCTCATAGAACTCTTCTCTTGACCCCCCATCACCACCTCTGCCACCCCAACATCCCCAGACACAGACCCCTCATCGTCCTCAACATTAATTTGGGATGCTGGCCCGAGCCCAACCTCCTCCACCACATCAGGCCCCATCATCTCCTCAACAGCAGCCCTCAATAATCGCCCTGGCACCGGATCGAGGGACACAACACTCTCGTCCGGGGAGGGCTGCTGCTGACCACTGGCTGCTTGGGTGGATGTTATAACTTGCGTGGGATGTTGGCTGTTGCTGCTGTTAGTGCTGCTCACAGTGGAGGTCTGTGAGAAACTCATGATGGGCTCACGAAACATGGTGAATGAACTGCAGTGGCAGTCTGACTGTCTGTAAATAGTAACTGAAGTGTATGACTGGCTAGAGATGAATACAAGTGAGCACTCTGAACCTGCCTGCCTGCACTAAACACACTAATCACGTACTGCTTTTTTATACAACACTAAGCAAGAGTAAAATGCAATAAAGTGTTTTTTTATGGGCACAACTGATCCCACCTGCCACTGAAAGTACTGTCTTTTGGTTCAACACCAAGACAAAATGAATTGCAATTAAGTGTGTTTTTGTGGAGAAAACTGATCCCAAGTGCCACTGACAGTACTGTCTTTTGGTCAGGGGCGTAGGGCCTGTGGTCGCAACGGTCGCCTCGGCGACCGGGCCCGGCTCCTGAAGAGGCGGGGGAGGGGCCCGGGGGGCCCATGTCCGTTTGGACTCGGAGATCCCTGCGTGCGTTATTGGGAGGGGGGAGCTGCAGCCGTGGGGAGGGCAGCCCGACCTCTCCCCGGGCCCCCCCCCCTCAGATGCAGAGTGCGCGGCGCACGGAAGCGCTGTAGGCAGAACTCACCTGCCTGCGTTCCAAGCGCCGCTGGTCTCCTCCCGCTCTGCATAGATCTGTTGTTACACACAGCTTCCGGCTAAACAGGAAGCAGTGTGTAACAACATCTATACAGAGCGGGAGGAGACCAGCGGCGCAGGGACGGAGGTGAGTTCCGCCTACAGCGCTTCCGTGCGCTGCGCACTCTGCATCTGAGGGGGAGAGGAAGGGAGGGAGAGGGCAGCTAGCGACCTACCTACCTACCTAACCTACCCTGGGGGGCCAGCTACCTACCTAACCTATCCTGGGGGGCAGCTACCTACCTAACCTACCCTGGGGGGCCAGCTACCTACCTAACCTATCCTGGGGGGGCCAGCTACCTACCTAACCTATCCTGGGGGGCCAGCTACCTACCTAACCTATCCTGGGGGGCCAGCTACCTACCTAACCTATCCTGGGGGGCCAGCTACCTACCTAACCTATCCTGGGGGGCCAGCTACCTACCTAACCTATCCTGGGGGGCCAGCTACCTACCTAACCTATCCTGGGGGGCCAGCTACCTACCTAACCTATCCTGGGGGGCCAGCTACCTACCTAACCTATCCTGGGGGGCCAGCTACCTACCTAACCTATCCTGGGGGGCCAGCTACCTACCTAACCTATCCTGGGGGGCCAGCTACCTACCTAACCTATCCTGGGGGCCAGCTACCTACCTAACCTATCCTGGGGGCCAGCTACCTACCTAACCTATCCTGGGGGGCCAGCTACCTACCTAACCTATCCTGGGGGGCAGCTACCTACCTAACCTATCCTGGGGGGCAGCTACCTACCTAACCTATCCTGGGGGGCCAGCTACCTACCTAACCTATCCTGGGGGGCCAGCTACCTACCTAACCTATCCTGGGGGGCCAGCTACCTACCTAACCTATCCTGGGGGGCCAGCTACCTACCTAACCTATCCTGGGGGGCCAGCTACCTACCTAACCTATCCTGGGGGGCAGCTACCTACCTAAGCTATCCTGGGGGGGCAGCTACCTAACCTATCCTGGGGGGGCAGCTACCTAACCTATCCTGGGGGGGCAGCTACCTACTTAACCTATCCTGGGGGGCCAGCTACCTACCTAACCTATCCTGGGGGGGGCCAGCTACCTACCTAACCTATCCTGGGGGGCCAGCTACCTACTCTAACCTATCCTGGGGGGCAGCTACCTACTCTAACCTATCCGGGGGGGCAGCTACCTACTCTAACCTATCCTGGGGGAAAGCTACCTAATCTATCCTGGGGGGCAGCTACCTAACCTATCCTGGGGGGCACCTACCTCATCTAACCTATACTGGGGGGCAGCTACCTAATCTAACCTATACTGGGGGGCACCTACCTATCTAACCTGGGGGCACTTAATTGTCTAACCTGTATTCGGGGCACCTAGCTAGCCTATACAGGTGGCAACTATACTGGCTACCTATATTGGAGGCACCTACCTAACTAACCTATACTGGGGGCACCTACCTATCTAACCTATGCTGGGGGCAACTATTCTGGCTACCTATATTAGAGGCACCCACCTAGCTAACCTGTACTGGCGGCGCCTGCCTATCTAACCTATACTGGGGGCAACTATACTGGCTACCTATGCTGGAGGCACCTACCTGGCTAACCTATACCGGGGGCAACTATACTGGCGTACCTATGCCTGGCTACCTATACTGGGGGGACCTATAGCTGGCTATAGGGATTCGGATATGTGTGTGCGTCGGGTGTTGCCGGGGGAGGGGGGGCTGTTGTTGCCGTGGGGGGGGGGCCCACATCCAGATTCCGCATCGGGGCCCAGAGGTTTGTAGCTACGCCACTGCTTTTGGTGCAACACTAAGACAAAATTATTTGTAATACAGTGTGTTTTTTTGGAGACAACTGATCCCAGCTGCCACTGACAGTACTGTCTTTTGGTGCAACGCTAAGACAACATTATTTGTAATACAGTGTGTTTTGTTGGAGACAACTGATCCCACCTGCCACTGAAAGTACTGTCTTTTGGTGCAACACTGCTGCTGGCAGTGCCTGCTGGCAGTGGTGAGTCAGAGGCCCTGTGGGTGCTGTCAGCGGTGAGGATAGGGCCCTGTGGCTGGCCTGTCTGGCAGTGGTGAGGCAGGGGCTCTGTGGCTGGCTGGGTGCTGCTGTCAGCTGTGTGGCAGAGGATCTGTCCTCTGCGGCTGCAGCAGTGCTGTGTGAGGCAGAGACCCTGTGGGTGCTACTGTCAGCGGTGAGGCTGGGGGCCAGGGACCTGTGGCTGGCCTAGCTGGAAGTGCACTACGCTGACGCTCCCTTCTACCTACCCATAGCTAAACCCCAAAGCAAATGGTGTCGATAACACGCATTCGGGTATTTATAGTCCCGAACCACGTGACCCGCTCGGGCAATCACAGCGTGAGCCGCGCGTTCGGGTGACTGCTCGGCCAAGTTCGGTGCACGCTCGGCCAAGTTCGGTGCACACTCGGCCAATCACAGTAGGGGGGAGGAGTTCGAGCAGCATGGCCGAGCATCGTTCCCGATGCTCGGCCGAGCATCGTTCCCCGAATAATGGGCCGAACGGCCCATTATTCGGGGAATAACGAATAGTGTCGAGCACTGTTCGTTCAACACTAATTAGGATCCAGAGGCTTTCCCCTCCCGAGGTGAGTACAGAATGAGAAATAATTATTTTTTTTCATTCTTTTCTTAATATTCCCATTAAATTGCTTTTAGAATTGAATAACTCTTAGCAGAATGTACCACCCAAAGAAAGCCTAATGGTGGTGAAAAAAAAACAGATATAAAGTACATCATTTTTTTGTGATAAGTAGTGATAAAGTTATTGGCGAATGAAAGTAAGGAAAAAGCCCTTAGTAGGGAAGTGGTTAAAGTGGAACTGGAGACAGTTTACTTTATTTCTGATGAGAGCACCATTCATGACTTACACAAAAATCATCAATATTTACATGTAAAATGTACGAGGTCATCCAATTAAATTAAAGTGGACCTGAACTCAGAACTTTCTCTCTGCTCTAAAAGATAAGCTGCAGTAAATAGCGTTTAAAGAAACTTTTTTTTGTTACAGTCGATACAAATCCTACAATTAATCTGCACTGTTTCTACTTCCTGATTTCATGGAAGCAGACATATTGTTAACGTCCTGTGCTTTCAAATTAGCTTTTTTGCTGTGGCAGTCATGTGACACAGGGGAGAGATCAAATTACAACTTGAGATTAGACACAGATGAGGGGGAATTAGACAGGCTAAACTCTCTAAATACATACAGGGTTCATTCCTCTATGTTTTCCTTCTGTCCTGTGCAAAAGTTAGGTCCACTTTAAGGAAACATTTTTATGTAATTGAAACCAAGTGTATCTTCTGATTATTTCTCATCATACTCTCCTTTAAACATGTATTATATTTTTACAAGGATTTTTCAATCCTCTTACTGTAGTAGCCTCACACACCTCACTTATGGGTAGGATTATTTGATGAGAAGGGGCTTCATTTTAATGCTGCTGAACAAAAAGTTACCTACGTTCTGCAGTCATGTGGCAAGCGGTGCAGGGAGAGAAGAAGATATTAACTTGACAGATATAGATTTAATTACACAGAAAGAGCATCTTATGCAATTACCTTTTTCATCCAAGTTTTCTCCTGGCCTGGCTGACCTGCTGATCTTCTGCCTCTAACACTTTTAGCCATAGCCCCTGAACAAGCATGCAGCAGATCAGGTGTTTCTGACATTATTGTCAGATCTGACAAGATTAACTGGCAACTGCATGCTTGTTTCTGGTGTCATTCAGACACTATTACAGCCAAATAGACCAGCAGGGCTGCCAGGCAACTTTTATTGCTTAAAAGGAAATACATATGGCAGCCTCCACATACTTCTCACTACAGTTGTCCTTTAATTTGCACAGAAAGAATACCTTGTATGGCAGGTAAAAGGAAACAGCTGCTGCTTTCTGGATGATTCTCATATTTTTTCATTGAGGGTAGGAACACACTAGGCAGAATCGCAAATGCGTTTTCAACTATGTGCTATGGAAAACGAATATGCGATTCTGCCTAGTGTCTCAGCAATGGAAAAACATACTGTTTAACATGTAAGAGCCAAAGTGAGGAGGATGAAAATAACAGCACAATTTGTGAGCAACCAGTGCCACCTTGTGGCAAGCTGGAAAAATACCACATGCTACCACTGTGAATAAATAATTTTATTACAATGATATCAAAGCCACTTAAAGTATACATCCAGGCAGATTAAAAAATCAAAATCCACTTACCTAGGGCTTCCTCCATCCCCTGGCAGCCGTCCTGTGCTCTCGACGCAGTTCCGGTGGCTCCCAGGGTGTCCTCTGCTGCAGATGCAGTAGTTCTACGCCTGCGCAGTACAGTCCTGATGACGTCGGCAAGACCACGTGATCCGCGCGGTGGAGCGCACAAGAAGCCTACCTAGCGAGGTCGGCTTCTGCAGCAGAGGACACCGGGAGCCACCGGAGCTTTGGCAAGGGCACAGGACGGCTGCCAGGGGCTGGAGGAAGCCCCAGGTAAGTGGATTTAGATTTTTAGATCTGCCTGGATGCATCCTTCAAGGCGCGGACACACGCCATACTACCGCAAACTACATGTCCACCAGACCCTCCCGCTGGATGGATGTTCTGCCAACAGCAACACGTGTGTACGCGCTGTCAGCAGACTGATAAGGCTGTTTCTGAACAATCCGCTGAGCGGATGGTTCAGGAAGACTAGCTTGAATGTTTTGGGTTGTGGTATTCTTGCATGACCCAGTTTATTTTATGCACAATTTTAATTGTGCAAATCAATATTCACAGTCCATCAATGATGACAAGCTATCCTGTTCAAAAGACAGCAAAGGAAGCCCAAATCAAGTTACTGCTACCACCATGTATCACGGTTGGCATAATGCACTTTTTTCTGGAATGCAGGTTTTCCTTTTACTCAACTTAGCAGTTTGCATTGAAGGAAAAAACAGTGGCGTTCCTACTGTAGTGCGCAGGGGGGCATGGCGCACTGGGTGACAGACAGCCAGGGAGGTGTCGCCACGACCCCCCACAGCAGCAGAGCAGGAGGGGGAAGCAGCGCTAGAAGGAGGAGCAGTGGGGGCAGCGGTGGGGAGGGGGGAAATATCCCCCCTCTCCGTCACCTGGGACCCCTCCTTCTGCCTCTCTCTCCCTCCATTTAGCGGTGGCAAGTGCAGCCTCGGCGGCGGGGAGACATGCGCAGAATTACTCACCACTTCCGCGTTCCAAGCGCTGGCAGCGTCATGTCGTCACAGATCTCCGCCTTCAAAGCCGCCCACTGTGCTTCCTGATAAGCGGAAGCACAGTGGGCGGCATTGAAGGCGGAGATCTGTGACGACATGACGCTGCCAGCGCTTAGAATGTGGAAGTGGTGAGTAATTCTGCGCATGTCTCCCTGCCGCCGAGCCCGCACTTGCCACCGCTAAATGGAGGAGGAGAGAGGCAGAAGCAGGGGTCCCAGGTGAGGGAGGGGGGGATATTTCCCCCCTCCCCACCGCCCCTCCTTCTAGCGCTGCTTCCCCCCTCCTGGGACATCTATACTGGGGGCAACTATACTAGCTATACTGGGGGCAACTAAACTAGCTATACTGGGGCAACAATACTGGGGGCAACTATACTAGCTATACTGGGGGCAACTAAACTACCTACACTGGGGGAAACTAAACTACCTACGCTGGGGGCAACTAAACTAGCTATACTGGGGGCAGCTATACTAGCTACACTGGGGCAACTTAACTAGCTATACTGGGGGGCAGCTATACCGGGGGCAACTATACCAGCTATACTGGGGGCAACTATACTAGCTATACTGGGGGCAACTATACTGGGGTCAACTATACTAACTTCATTGGGGGCAACTAGCTTCACTGGGGCAGCTATACTGGGGGAAACTACGAGCTATACTGGGGCAACTATACTAGCTAATACTTTAAATTACAGTTAGCTCCGCCCTCATCCGGTCATGACCACGCCCATTTTTTTCCTGCGAAGCACGCCACAGGTTGTGGCCACGCCCATTTTTTTTAGGGGGGGGGGGGGTGTCTTTTAATACCCAGCACCGGGTGCCAAATGCCCTAGGTACGCCACTGGGCAAAACTTCTCTTTGTCTCATCCATCTACCGAGAATATTTCCAATAGCATTTTGGCTTATCTTTTTGGTATTTAGAAAACTGTAGCAGAATTTAATTTGTTGTTGTTTATTAGTAGTAGCAGTCTTGGCCATGCACACAGTTGTTGTTCAGTGTTCTCCAGATGTATGGCTTGCTAACATTGATATTCACCAATAAGCTGTTAGTTCTGTAGATGTTAGTCTGGATTCCTCTGAGATACTCTGGAGTATTGCAGAATTTTCACTTGTTGCAATCTTTGTTGATCAGCTATCTGAGGATGGTGAAAATATTAAACTGCCACCATTTGCAAATGATCAACCTGAACGCAGACTTTTGGAATCCTAACTCTTTGGATTTGCTTTTGTAACTTTTTCTACCTTTGTGAATCAGTGGCGTACCTACCATAAGACTGCAGGTGCTCACAGCATCTGGTGTAGCCATGGCCAGGGGTGCCGCTGTGATTCTCAGTCACTGTGTTCTTCCATCTGTGACGTTTTATCATAGTTTGGGCATTATTTGGGAAAATAGCAGCAGGCAGTGCAGGGGAATGTACTACTTCCGGCACTAGATGTAGCACCCCTTCCTGTCCCGTGGGCATTGTGTCTCTTCGCTCTCTACACACAGCCTTCAGTGAGGGAATGTGCAGAGCAGCAGGGTGAGTAGAGAGAATGATTGCTGTGCTGCAGCTGGGACATTAGCAGGGAGAGGTGGGAGGATGTGTATAGTGCTTTAGAAGTTGCCTGTCATTAGTAGCCATGTGCACTGGCTGCTGTAATACCAGAGTGCCCTAGACTATTTATTATTTATCCTGATCCAAGTAATTAATCAATAAATCAGCGCAGTCTGCTGTGTTGCAGAAGCCAGTGATACAGGTGCTGACAGCCGACTTCTGTAGTGAGCAGAGAAGCAAGCTTCAGGCAATTTAGATAAGCTTGATTGCAGGTAATCTTATCTCTTTCCCAGCTCCCCCTCCCACCCTGTTGTCTTCCCCCATGACCCTTTTCTCTTTTCAGATTTTAGTGGCTTCTTTTAACAGCATGTCCCTGCCAAACAGCACTGGTGATGTCTGCAGTCCTGGTGAGAGGTCTTCTTGCCGTTTCTCCTCTCCCACCAGGCTCTCTGTCTTGTGCCTCTACCTCTTTATCCCTACTCCTTCTATGCATCCCCCTCTTCCATATGGACCCTTTTCTGACTGTCCTCAGAGGAGCTCACAATCTAATCATACCATAGTAAAAGTCTAATGTCCTACCATATTATTAATGTGTATTTATATAGCACTGACATCTTCTGCAGCACTGTACAGGGTACAGGGTTTCATAATGATTAGCCACGTCCACATCCTGATGACTCATTTTCCCTTAAAATACCCCCAAATTTGCAGCAACATGCTAGGCGGGGCAACTCGTCAACCCTCCCATCAAAAAAAAATTTTTTTTCCCTTTTTGGTGGGGGGGGGGGGGGGGGGGGGTGAAGTAGTGTCTGTAAATAATCAGCACTGGATGTCAAATTCCCTATGCACACCACTGGCGTGAATGCTTGTTTTTCTTTCTAATAAAGCTCCTTTGAGCAATGATACACTTCCATAGATATCTTGTGAAGACTAGACCTAGTCCCAGATTTCTGTTCTAATAAGGTACGGCCTGCCACACTCACATCTGTCTATCACCCAAATAATCCCCATTTATTGAAACACCTGGGTTTAATTTTCTTTTCAAATACAGTATAATCTCATTATAGTAAGCTCCAAGGGCCCAGATAAAGTGGTTTACTATATCAGAAGTTTAGTATGGGCTTGATTCACTAAGCTGTGCTGCTAAAGCAGCTTTCACTTGACAGGCAGTCTATTGCTGGGAATACACGGGTCGATCCGACGGCCGATTAGCCGCTGGATCGACCCCAGCCGCGTCCCCGCCGCGTCCCCGCTCGTCCGCGCGGATCGATTGCCGCTTGTCCCGCCGGCGCTTTCTTATCAGCGCTCTATTCCCTGCCATTGTCCGCCGGCGGGGATCGAGGGGGCGGGAGTCGAGCGGCTTGATTGGGCCAGCTGAATATTATCAGCTGGCCGGATCAGCTGGTCGATACACGGTACAGAAACGTACCGTGTATCCCCAGCATATTGGACAGGACCCGATGTGGCTAAGGGTGGGCTTATAGGAGCGGCCAGTACTTTACAGGTAGCGTGCATAATTTAGCATTGTACGCTATTCAGCACTCCTGCTCGTAGCGTGCGCTGGGGATTTTTTAAGTCCTGCTGCTCAAACTAAGATGTAAATCAAGCCCTATATCAGAAATTGTCCTAGAAATAGCCCAGCATGCCCTGGTACATTCTCTGCTGCAAAGGAGCAACTCTGTACTCCCATTGGAGGTACAGTACAAGCACTTGCACACTTGGTGGATTACAAGGTTAAATATACCTTAGGGCTGCATAGTCTAGCCAGGCAAATTGCTGGTACAGTATCCAGGACTCCTTAAAAATTGCAGCCATCACTGAATAGAGGCAGCCACTCACTTCCTGTGAGTGGCTCTGATACCTCCATGGGTGGGACTTGCAGCATTTGTCCTGCAAAACTTTCTGCTCACACTTGAGCCAATCATGAAGCTTCTCTTCAAAATGCAGCCAATCATGATAAGCCACTCGTATCTGTAATGTGAGTGGCTCCCATAACTCTGCGGGTGGGACTTGGCACTTTCCTTTCCACTCTCCTTAGTTTTGCAGCGAGTAGCCCCGCTCTGATCTGCACTACAAGTGAAAGTAGCCTGTACTGTGCTCTATGCGCTACCAGGAGCATCATCGTTAATAATGGAAGAGATATTCGGGAGTGTGTATAATCCCATAGGAGGACTGTGACGATACTTTTATCGTTGATTGCAAAGTGGAAGTGGTAACGCTGCATCCTCTTTTTTTGTTTATGTTCACCTTACTCCTCATTTTCCCCAGACTCCCTATTTGTCCAGTACTGTATATCCAGTGCCGGGGCCATTCTTCTTGTCTTACAAATGTTATCAGGCAACCAGCTCACTTGCAACCAGCCTGAAGAGAGTGGCAGATCATGGGTTTCACACTGACATAACACATGCACCACCAACTGACATATGATGCATGTGCCGCCCACCAGGTCCGGATTTACATCACAGGAGCCTATAGGCACAGATGTCCTAGCACCCTAAACTTCGTCCTCCAGAAACCCACAAACCCCTGATGAACCGCACCGCAAGTGTGCTGGCTGATCCAACTGTGACTTCTCCCTTACCAGTCCCTCATAGGTAGCTACAGGTGACCTTAGCATTAGGTAGCCAGCTAGTGGTGCCCCGACTGAAGGGAGATCTTGTCAGTGGAATGCCAAGAGCCAAGTGACTAAACTCTCATTTAAGCTCTGCTCAGTCATGACATAGGGAAGGAGGGAGGCGCAAGGGGAGGGGAGTGAGCCACCCCTCCATTATCAGGCACCTGTAGGCGCATGCCTACACTAGTGCCTTATGGTAAATCCGGCACTGCCGCCCACTGTTTACTATATCATAGTCAAAGTCATGTAAGGGCCAAAAAACATGTTTACTATTACAGAGGTGATATTATATCCAGGTTTATTATACCAGGCGTTGCTCCCATAGTCTTATAATGGAGATTGGCCGGGACCTTGAGCGGTATTTTACTATACCTGAATGTTTACTATACTCGAGCTTATTATAACGAGAATATACTGTAAATTTATAATCCAGATGTTGCTTCTATTTTAGCTCAGTGCAAGTATGTACTGTAACTTTGCATAATTTTTGCATAATGTTTTAGACTAATTTTTTATCTAATTTTAGGAGCCTATCATATTTAAAGATAATAATTGTGAAAAAAAAAATCACAATTTTAATAACATTGGTATAAGTAAATGATCAGGCCCGGATTTACATCACAGGAGTCTATAGGCACAGATGTCCTGCACCCTACACGCCCTTCACAAACCTACAAAACCAAGCTGAACCACACCACAGTGTGTTAGCTGGTCCCACTGTCACTTCTCCCTAACTTTCCCTGCCTGGTGTAGGTAGCCACTGGTGTCCCTTAACCACTTTACCCCCGCAGTAGCGTGTATCTACGCTCCTTATGACATCCTTTCCCCACTAGGAGCGTAGATACACGCACCCCCGCCACTATCGCTGCTGTCCGCGCTCTCGCTCGCTCGTGCGCGCGCTCCCGAGCTCGTGCATGCAGCCGCCAGCTCGCCCTAAGATCAATGAATGGGAAAAACCATTCCCGTTCGTTGATCTAAGCCCCCTAGCAATGATCGGCTGCTTCTATGAGAAGCAGCGCGATCATTGTGAAAAAAAAGTTTCCCAGCCTCATTGCACTTCCTGTAAGCGTACTTCCTACGCTTACAGGTCGCATGCACAAAAATTACTGTGGCCATCTTGTGGCCAAATAGTAAAACTACACCCAAAAACATTTTTCATATATAAATATATAGTTTTACATTATAAATTAACTCATTACCTCCCACACTCCCCAATTTTTTTATACTTATTTTTTGTAATAAAAAGAAAAAAAAAATACAATAAAAAAATACATAAATAGTTACCTTAGGTACTGAACTCTTTAAATATTTATGTCAAGAGGGTATACCATTATTACTTTATAAACTATGGGCTTGTAATTAGGGATGGACGCAAAACTGAAAAAAAATGCACCTTTATTTCCAAATAAAATATTGGCGCCAAACATCGTGATAGGGACATAATTTAAACGGTGTAATAACCGGGACAAATGGGCAAATACATTTTATGGATTTTAATTACAGTAGCATGCATTATTTAAAACTATAATGGCCGAAAACTGAAAAATAATAATTTTTTTCCCACATTTTTTCCTATTTTCCCATTAAAACACATTTAGAATAAAATAATTCTTGGTATAATGTCCCACCTAAAGAAAGCCTAATTGGTGGCGAAAAAAAAATATAGTTCATTTCATTGCGATAAGTAATGATAAAATTATAGACGAATGAATAGAAGGAGCGCTGAAAGGTGAAAATTGCTCTGGAGCTTCAGGGGTAAAACCCCTCAGTTGTGAAGTGGTTAATACTGAGTGTACCTCTGGCTACCTAATACTAAGTAGCTAGAGGTGCCCCTGACTGAAGGGCAGTGGAATGTCGAGAGCTGGGTAACCTCTGATTTAAACTCCACTTGGGACTCTGCATAGTGAAGGAGGAAGGCACTGGAGGAGGGGAGTGAGCCGCCATTTCATCATCAGGTGCCTGTAGGAATGAGCCTACAGCATGGGAGGACTGGCCCGGGGGGAAAGGGGGATAATTCCCCCCAGGCTGCCTCTCATTTAATGATTTAGGGCTGGTACAGTGCCTGGTGCTTTCATGTTTTTGTATAAGGCAATGTGAACCACTAGGCTGGCTGAGAGAAATAAACGCCCAATTTCAGAGGGCAGGCAAGCTGCTAAATATACACAGCATGATGCAGAGCAGAGGCTTGCCTGCAGGGTCCATGGGAAAAAATCTGTCTAGTCTCTCACCATTGTTAAAATGACTGCATGTGCACAGCTACAGGATCTTCTCAAAAAATAGCATATTGTGATAAAGTTCATTATTTTCTGTAATGTACTGATAAACATTAGACTTTCATATATTTTAGATTCAAATACACACAACAGATGTAGTTCAAGCCTTTTATTGTTTTAATATTGATGATATTGGCATACAGCTCATGAAAACCCAAATTTCCTATCTCAAAAAATTAGCATATTTCATCCGACCAATAAAAGAAAAGTGTTTTTAAAACAAAAAAAAGTCAACCTTCAAATAATTATGTTCAGTTATGCACTCAATACTTGGTTGGGAATCCTTTTGCAGAAATGACTGCTTCAATGCAGCATGGCATGGAGGCAATCAGCCTGTGGCACTGCTCAGGTGTTATGCAGGCCCAGGATGCTTCGATAGCGGCCTTAAGCTCATCCAGAGTGTTGGGTCTTGTGTCTCTCAACTTTCTCTTCACAATATCCCACAGATTCTCTATGGGGATCAGGTCAGGAGAGTTGGCAGGCCAATTGAGCACAGTAATACCATGGTCAGTAAACCATTTACCAGTGGTTTTGGCACTGTGAGCAGGTGCCAGGTCGTGCTGAAAAATGAAATCTTCATCTCCATGAAGCTTTTCAGCAGATGGAAGCATGAACCCACTTTTGAACCAGAAACAGCGGCAGAAGCGCCTGACCTGGGCTACAGAGAAGCCACTGGGCTACTGTTGCTCAGTGGCCCAAAGTGCTTTTTTCAGATGAAAGCAACTTTTACATGTCATTCGGAAATCAAGGTGCCAGAGTCTGGAGGAAGACTGGGGAGAGGGAAATGCCAAAATGCCTGAAATCCAGTGTCAAGTACCCACAGTTAGTGATGGTCTAGTTTGCCATGTCAGCTGCTGGTGCTGGTCCACAGTGTTTTATCAAGGGCAGGGTCAATGCAGCTAGCTATCAGGAGATTTTGGAGCACTTCATGCTTCCATCTGCTGAAAAGTTTTGTGGAGATGAAGATTTCATTTTTCAGCACGACCTGGCACCTGCTCACAGTGCCAAAACCACTGGTAAATGGTTTACTGACCATGGTATTACTGTGCTTAATTGGCCTGCCAACTCTCCTGACCTGAACCCCATAGAGAATCTGTGGGATATTGTGAAGAGAAAGTTGAGAGACGCAAGACCCAACACTCTGGATGAGCTTAAGGCCGCTATCGAAGCATCCTGGGCCTCCATAACACCTGAGCAGTGTCACAGGCTGATTGCCTCTAGTGATGGGCCGAACCTCCGATTTTAGGTTCGCGAACTTCCGCGGAAGGTTCTGTTCGCGAAAAAGTTTGCGAACCGCAATAGACTTCAATGGGGAGGCGAACTTTGAAAAATAGAAAAAATTATGCTGGCCACAAAAGTGATGGAAAAGATGTTATCACAATCTCCGTTTTGCTCATATTGAGTTTAAGGAAGCGGGATGACATAAATGTAGATGCAGCGGATAGACATTCTGGGACTTTTGATAGTAGTGTGGAGAGGTCTGGGGCAGAGCAATAAATTTGGGTGTTATCAGCATAGAGGTGATATTGAAGCCCAAAAGAGCTTATTATTTGTCCCAGGCCATGGGTGTAAATGGAAAAGAGGAGGGGTCCAAGGACGGACCCTTGTGGTACTGCCACAGACAGTGGGCGCGGAGAGGAGTTGGTATTGGCATAGGAGACCATGAAAGAACGTCTAGACAGGTAAGAGTTGATCCAGGAGTGTGCTAGGCCCTTGATTCCCAGTGTTGAGAGGGTCTGGAGGAGTAGGGTATGATCAACAGTGTCGAAGGCGGAGGACAGATCTAGGAGTATTAGTACCGAAAATCTGCCTTTGGCTTTAGCAACTAGGTCATTGGCAACCTTAGAGAGAACGGTTTTCCGTAGAGTGTTGAGGGCGGAAGCCAGACTGGAAGGGGTCCAACAGGGAATTAGCGGAGAGAAAGTTAGACAACTCTGAGTAAATGTGGTGTACCAGCAGTTTGGAGGCAAAGGGGAGGAGAGAGACTGGGCGGTAATTAGAAAGGACAGTAGGGTCTAAGGATTTTTTTTATTTTATTAGGGGTGTTATGATAGCTTGTTTAAATGAAGAAGGGAAAATGCCAGTTGAGATGGAAATGTTAAACAGTGTTGTTAAAGCAGGAATGAGGGGGGAGGAGAGCTGAGGAATAAGATGAGAGGGAATAGGGTCCAAGGAGCATGTAGTAAGATGAGCTTTAGAGATTAGTGAAGAAAGACGCTGTTCAGTTAAGGCAGAGAAGATTGTTAGCAGGGAGAGGGTTTGAGTGAGTGAGTGGTTATGTGGAGAGGGATAGTTGATAATAGGGGAGCTGCCGGGCAGAGAGGAAAAAGGAAGCGGTGATTGGACCGGTAAAGAGGGTTGCTTTTAAAAGTTGTTCTGTAGTGTTTCAATTTTGCTCGCAAAATATGCTGCAAAGTCCTCTGCAGACAAGCATGTGGTTGTAGGGGGAGGCGGGGGGTGGAGAAGAGAGCTGAAGGTGTTAAAAAGTTGTTTAGGGTTATGGGATTGTGAAGAAATGAGTGTAGAGAAGTATGACTGCTTTGCAAGTGAGAGAGCGTCCCTGAGCTGGAGCAGCGTGTTTTTATAGTGGACGAAGTCTTCAGCATTGGAGCTTTTCCTCCACTGCCGTTCTGCTGCCCTGGACTGTTTTTTCAGTTGTTTGATGGGTTCAGTCAGCCAGGGCTGTCTGTTGATGCGGCGGGGGCGGAAGTTGGTGAGAGGGGCGGCTCTGTTCATGACAGCGGTGACTGTGGTGGAGTAGTAGATGGATGCTGACTCAGGGTCAGTGTAGGATGACAGGGAGCCCAGGGGTTTCAGAGAATCGGCTAGGGGGCAGAGGTCGAGGTTGCGACAATTCCTGCATAAGCGTGATGGCTGCACTATGGTAGCTGGAGGAGGCAGGGAGGGGCTGATTGTAAAAGTTATGAGATTGTGATCTGAAAGTGGGAATGAAGAGTTATTAAATGTGGAAACTGGGCAGAGCCGGGTAAAAACTAGTTCCAAAGTGTGGCCATCTTTGTGGGTGGAGGTTGAGGACCACTGGGAGAGGTCATAGGATGAGGTGAGTGAGAGGAATGTTGTGGTAGTGGAACAGTTAGTGTCTATGGGGATGTTAAAGTCCCCAATGATGATGGAAGGAATGTTGGTGGATAGAAAGTGGAGGAGCCATGTGGAAAAGTGGTCAATGAAGGTGGAGGCTGGTCCAGGAGGCCGGTAGATGACAGCAACCTGGAAGTGATGAGGGGAGTAGATGCGGACAGCATGAGCATCAAAAGAAGAGAAAGCCAGAGAAGGTGCAGGTGCAAGCAGTGTAAAGGAGCAGTGTTCAGAAAGAATTCCCACCCCACCCCCATGTTTGTCACCCGATCTAGATGTGTGGCTAAACTTGAGGCCACCTTATGAAAGGGCAGCTGGAGACACAGTATCAGATGGGGTTAGCCATGTCTCAGTGAGCCCCAGGAAGGTGAAAGCATTAGTGATGAACAGATCATGGATGTGGGCTAGTTTATTGACTACAGAGTGTGCATTCCAGAGGGCCCCAAATATGGGAGGGGGAGAGCTGGGAGGGCAAGGAATTGTGATCAGGTTACATCGGTTAATGTGTGAGGAGGAGGGAGGACGGTCCGGGATGTGGTATTTACCAGAGTGCAGTGAGGTCTGGGAGAGGGTCCTGGATTGGGTGATATGTCCCCAGCAGGAAGTAGGAGTAGTAGGCAGAGATGAGATAGGTGAGGATGTGATTTGTATGTGACAGAGGGCTGTTTAAGAGACGTGGAGGAAGGTATGTGTGATTTGAGAAATAAGAATAGTTCATGAGTAGAAAGAAGAGAGGATGGTAGGAGAGAAGCAGCAATGTAGATGTTATTGCTAGCAGCGGAAGTGATGTAAGTATTTTAACCCTCCTGGCGGTATGAAAAATTCCGCCAGGAGGCAGTGCTGCAGTTTTTTTTTTTTTTTAAATCATGTAGCGAGCCCAGGGCTCGCTACATGATAGCCGCTGCTCAGCGGCATCCCCCCGCTCGCTTCGATCGCCTTCGGCGATCTCCGATCAGGAAATCCCGTTCAAAGAACGGGATTTCCTGGAGAGCTTCCCCGTCGCCATGGCGACGGAACGGGATGATGTCACCGACGTCATTGGGAGTCCCGATCCACCCCTCGGCGCTGCCTGGCACTTATTGGCCAGGCAGCGCACGGGGTCTGGGGGGGCGCGTGCCGCAACGGATAGCGGCGATCGGGCGCGGCGGCGATCAGTGTGCTGGCGCAGCTAGCAAAGTGCTAGCTGCATCCAGGAAAAAAAAAAAAAAAAGGAAGAATATCATTTGGGTTACCGCCAGGAAGGTTAAGTAGTGGGGCTGACAGTAAAATGGCTGTAAATAGGATATTAAACATTTTGCAAGTTGGTGTGCGTATAATTAGGGAAAATAAGTGTCAGAGTTAAAGAGCGCAGGGTAGTTTGTGTGAATTTATCAGGTGTATGTGGATGGTTTAAATGAGGGTAGCTCAGGGATTGACAAACTTGATCTGATGGTGGAAATCAGGGAAACCAAAGAGAAAGATCATACCGGTGTTAGATCAGCAGATGAGCAGCCGTGGAAAGTTTTGAGTTTGTTCTCATCTGTTCTGAAATAATTCTGGGCGTCTTATACACCCTTAAAGGGATACTGTAGGGGGTCGGGGGATAATGAGCTGAACTTACCCGGGGCTTCTAATGGTTCCCCGCAGACATCCTGTGCTGACGCAGCCACTCCCCAGTGCTCCGGCCCCGCCTCCGGTTCACTTCTGGAATTTCTGACTTTAAAGTCAGAAAACCACTGCGCCTGCGTTGCCGTGTCCTCGCTCCCGCTGATGTCACCAGGAGTGTACTGCGCAGACACAGACAATACTGGGCCTGCGCT
The DNA here is from genome assembly GCF_040937935.1 of Hyperolius riggenbachi. Classification (NCBI taxonomy): domain Eukaryota; kingdom Metazoa; phylum Chordata; class Amphibia; order Anura; family Hyperoliidae; genus Hyperolius; species Hyperolius riggenbachi. Next base: position 210,292,530 of record NC_090656.1, read on the forward strand.
GTGCGCTCTTGATGACATCAGCGGGATCGAGGACACGGCAACGCAGGCGCAGTGGTTTTCTGACTTTAAAGTCAGAAATTCCAGAAGTGAACCAGAGGCGGGGCCGGAGCATCAATGAGCGGCTGCGCGGGCACAGGATGTCTGCGGGGGACCATTAGAAGCCCGGGTAAGTTCAGCTCATTTTCCCCCGACCCCCCTACAGTATCCCTTTAAAGATATGCCCTTTAAGATTATGCCCTTCTGACCAAAAAGGTCTTGCTGACCTTTTGAGATCTACTAACATAGGCCCTAACTGAGTTTGAAGTTAATAGGCAGACTGATAACAGGTGAGAATTAGCTAGCCAATTTGTCTCACAGGGGCAGGGCTAGTCAAACATATGCAAAGCCTCTATTGAATAGGTAAAACGTAGCAGGAAATGGCCTTAGTTAATTATGCATACCATTTGAGAAAGAAAAAGTAAGCAATGCAGGATTCACAGTGCAGATCAATCAGTCAGAAAATATTGCATAGAGAATTTCCTAGTTTCCCAAAATTCTCCTTCAGAAAAATATCCTGTACTCCAGGCACACAAGAGTCAGTACATAAACCGGGCAAAAAGAATAATTGGTAAAGAAGGGAGACTGGCCGGGTAGCAGTATGAATGGTATTATAAGCAAATTCTGCTGTTGCCAAGAGCGATACTGTCATCCTGAAAACCCAACGTGAAACACCTCAGGTACTGTTCTAGGGTTTGATTTATCCTCTAGGTCTGCCCTTTAGTTTGAGGGTGGTAACCAGAAGACAGAGAGAATAATTCCCAAACTCTTGCCCAACTCCTGCCAGAACTTTGAGGTACGTTGAAACCCCCTATCTGAGATTATATCAGAGAGTAACCCATGAAATCGCATAACCTCCCTCAAAAAGACCTCCACAGTCTTGGCAGCAGATGTGCCATTTTGGTAAATCAGTCTACGATCACAAAAATGGCGGTAAAACCTGCAGACGGAGGTAAAACAAAAATCCATAGACGTTTTATTCGAAAGGCGAGGAGGGACAGGTACAGGTCCTTGTAAAAAAAATTAGCATATTGTGATAAAGTTCATTATTTTCTGTAATGTACTGATAAACATTAGACTTTCATATATTTTAGATTCATTACACACCACTGAAGTCATTCAAGCCTTTTATTGTTAGAATATTGATGATTTTGGCATGCAGCTCATGAAAACCCAAAAATTCCTCTCTGCAACAGCAACAAATTTTGGGCTGACAGTATGGCAATAGGCTCTTTGATGGGAACTGGATCTTCATTAAACATTCTGGACAGGGCATCAAGTTTACCATTCTTACTACTAGGACGGTATGTTAAATGAAGGTTAAATCTGGTAAAGGAAATTGCCCATTGAGCTTGTCTGGGCTTCAGTCTCTTGGCAGTTCCGATGTACTCCAGGTTTTGGTGATCAGTGAAAATAAGGATGTTTGGCACCCTCCAACAAGTATCACCATTCTCAAGAGCAACTTTAGGCCTCTTTTCCACAGTTGATAGGCAGTGAAATGCCTCAAACTCTCACAACTGCTCACTGTTGCCTGGTAACTGCTTGCTGAGCACACAGTCAGTCTGTGGGAAAAAAGGCTTTAAAGGGAACCTAAACCATGGAGGATATGGATTTTTCCTTTTAAAATAATACCATTTGCCTGACTCCCCTGCCTCTAATACTGTTAGCCACAGCCCCTCGACAAGCATGCAGCTCAGGTGCTTTGACTGAAGTCAGGCTGGATTAGCTGCAGGCTTGTTTCAGGTGTGCAATTTAGCAACTACTGCAGCCAAAGAGATCAGCAGGAATGCCAGGCATCTGGTATTGTTTAAAAGGAAACATCCATATACCTCTCAGTTAAGGTTCCCATTAATTGCTAAACGGTCTCTGTCAGGAACATCATAGTTTATCTCAGCACAGTTTAATTTTCTGGAGAAACAGCCCACCGGATGCAGGATAGCCAGGCATTACCACTTCCACTTTGCAATTACCGATAAAAGTATCATCACACTCCTCCCACGGGTACATACTCCCTGGTAACTTCTTTTTAGTAGCGCAGTACAGGCAACTTGCACTTGTAGTGAAGTTCAGAGCAGGCCTACTCACCGCAAATAAAAACAAAAGTGAAAAGGAAAGTGCCCCACGGAGGTATTGGAGCCACTTGCATTACAGACGTGAGTGGCTTATTAGGATTGGCTCAAGTGTGAGCAGAAAGTTTAGCAGAACTCGTGCTGCAAGTTCCACCCGCAGAGGTATCCGAGCCACTCACAGGAAGGGAGTGGCTGCCTCTATTCAGTGACGGCTTCAATTTTGTCCAGGTTACTGTACCAGCAATGTGTCTAGCCTGGCTATGCAACCCTAAGGTATACTTAACCTTGTAGTCCACCAAATGTGCAAGTGCTTGTACTGTACACTCCAATGGGAGGACAGAGCTGCTCCTATGCAGCAGAGAATGTACCAGGGCATGCTGGGCCATTTCTAGGACAATTTCTGATATAGTAAACCACTTCATTTACTAGTTCTATGGGCCAGTTCACTAGTGTTTGAATATGGGATATTGAATTTAGAAGCCTTCATTATCCTGACCACCACATTTCAGCACCCAAGTGGACAGTCAGAGATTTCACTTACCTGCACTTAATTTTACTCAGATAATTCCGCCTTCTGGCTTGAAAGGGGTGGGGAGTATCAGAGTCATGGGAAATGCGCCATGAGCCTCAAGTTAACTCCGCGTGACTGGTGCTTAAAGAGACACTGAAGCGAGACTAAATCTCGCTTCAGGTCTTATATATATAGCAGGGGCACGTGTGCCCCTGCTAAAACGCCGCTATCCCGCGGCTTAACGGGGGTCCCTTCACCCCCAACCCACCCCCCGCAAACCTGGGTCGGAAAAAGGTAGCTGGAGCTGATCTTCCTGGAGGCAGGGCTAACGGCTGCAGCCCTGCCTCCAGTCACGTCTATCAGACGCGCATCGCCGCCTCTCCCCCGCCCCTCTCAGTGAAGGAAGACTGAGAGGGGCGGGGAGAGGCGGAGGTACGCGTCTGACAGACGCGCATGGGGCAGGGCTGCGGCGGTTAGCCCTGCCCCAACCAGGAAGCGCTCCCCCGCTGCTCGGAGGGGGTTTGGGGGGACAGGGACCCCCGTTAAGCCGCGCTATAGCGGCGTTTTAGCAGGGGCACGCATGCCCCTGCTAGCTATGAGGTCTGAAGCGAGATCTATTCTCGCTTCAGACTCTCTTTAAGTGTGGTGTTCAGGATAATTTGGGTTTCAAATTCAATATGCTAAATTGGAACACCAACACTGCTGTCCGCGGCGGCTGCTGCTGCCACAGGTAGTTGACTCACGTCCATGCACTTTGCAGGGATGTGCGCAATCATCGCGATCATGGAGACGGGAGATTGGTGGCAGGGGACAGAAGTGCCCTTAGCCAATCAATGCTTGTGCAGCGAGAATGATCACAGTTTTTGTTCAAAAACTGATTCTCAGTAGCTGTAGGCGATGTGTGCGATCATGCCGCCGTGCACTCCCGCTGCACAATAGAGGGGAGATGAATAACTGGGAATGCAGTTCCCATTCATTAATCTAAGTCCCCATGTAAATGATCACTAGCATCAATAAGATGCCTATGTCCTATCTTCTGAAGTAACACGTCCACACATTACTTCCTGTTTTGCATACTTTTAGTACGCTAAAAGGAAAGAATGCGCAAGGCCATCTTGTGGCCAAATAGTAAAATTACACCTACATTTTAATAAAAAGCCCCACACAAATTATGGGCTTGTAGTGAGTGATGGACGTAAAACTGAAAAAATACACCTTTATTCCCAAATAAAATATTGTACATACAGTACATTATACTAGTGATATAATATAAGCGTTGCTATAAGAGGACAAATAAAATGTGTGGGTTGTATTCACACTAGAATGTTTTATTTTAAAACTATAATGGTTGAAAACTGAGAAATAATGAACTTTCAATTTTCTTATTATCCCCATTAAAATGCATGTAGAATAAAATTCTTAGCAAAAAAAAAAAAAACCAAAGATTTTTGTAGAGCACTTTTCTCCTGTTGGACTCCAAGCACTTGCAAGGCAGCCACTAGAGCGCACTCAGTAGGCAGTAGCAGTGCTAGGGAGTCTTGCCCAAAGAACTCCTTACTGAATAGGTGCTGGCTTACTGAATAGGAAGAGCAGAGATTTGAACCCAGGTCTATGTCAGAGGCATTTACCACTATCCAACCTAATTGGTGGCTAAAGTGATAAGTTATTGGGGAATGAAAGTGAGGAGTGCTGCAATGTGAAAGCTCCTCGTGTCCAAAGTGAAAACAACGCGCGGTCTGGAATGGTTAAAGAGAAGACCTGCCTAGAATGATCTAGGCCACTTGAGCGCGATCAAGAGATCGGCATCTGCAACAGAGGAGAACCTGGAGCTGCGGCGAGTGACAGATAGGCTTTGGTCAGTTAAGGTTAGTTAACTTACAGTTAAGGTTAGTTAACTTACCCAGAAGTCCACGGGATCCTTTGCACTCCATTTGCGTCACAGGTGAAGTGTTGGCCGCGTTCCACAACTCACTACCGCACTTCCTCCTTCAAGCCGGAACACGCACGACCAACACTTCGCCTGTGACGCAAATGGAGCAGAGGATCCTGGGTACGTTCATTCCCCCAACCCCCTCCCCCCGGGCACAACAGATTAATCAGCACCTCATTAACATTTCAAACCCAACTTGTAGCTACTCGGAAGAGCATCACTTGTATTGTCAAAAGTGACACAAAGCATCTTAGCTTCTCAATGACTATCTCTAATAAAAATATAATAGTTTCAAGATTGCCTGCAAATGTCTAATTGGCCAAATTCCAATCTAACACTTTTATCAGTTTTGATTGGCCAAACTATAACCTGCATACAATTTGCAGCCCAATATCTCATGCCCCAGCTTTGTTCTTTAGAACTCCTCCAGTCTTTTTTTCTCTCCTTTTGCAGAGCTTTTAAATTTTATCTTTTGCAAAAAAAAAAAAAAAAAAAAAATTCTCAACTAAAGAATATTGCAAGAGTTAACACCTCATTCCTCCAGAGGATCTTTCCAACCATAGTCCAGATCTTCAAAACAGCTACACTATTGCAATGCCCTGTATGCAGGCCTTCCAAATGAAAACCTACACGTCAAGGCTGTTAACCTCCTGAGCGGTATGGACGAGCTCAGCTCGTCCATCACCGCCGGAGGCTGCCGCTCAGGCCCTGCTGGGCCGATTTTTATCAAATAAAGTGCAGCACACGCAGCCGGCACTTTGCCAGCCGCGTGTGCTGCCTGATCGCCGCCGCGAGCAGCGGCGAAAGAGGGCCCCCCTAGCCGCCTGAGCCCTGCGCAGCCAGAACAAAAAGTTCCGGCCAGCGCTAAGGGCTGGATCGGAGGCGGCTGACGTCAGGACGTCGGCTGACGTCGATGACGTCACTCCGCTCGTCGCTATGGTGACGATATAAGCAAAACAAGGAAGGCCGCTCATTGCGGAGGCGATCGGAAGATCGCCTCCGGAGCGCCCTCTAGTGGGCTTTCATGCAGCCAACTTTCAGTTGGCTGCATGAAATAGTTTTTTTTTTATTTAAAAAAAACCCTCCCGCAGCCACCCTGGCGATTTAATCAGAACGCCAGGGTGGTTAATAAGCCAACCACACCATTGCCACATAACACCAATCTTTTGCTCACTCTGCTGGCTTCCCATAAAATGGAGAATCCTCTTCAACTAACATTTGAGTACATAACCTAGGCCCTGGATACCAGAAGGATTTCGTTGCACCTGCGTCACACCTCCCACAACCTCGGTTCAACAAAATCTAAAAACCCCCAGAGTCCACCTAAAAATCCTTTGAAGTCAGAGCCTTCTGTCATGCTGCATCTACCCTTTGGAACACCTTACCACACCCAGTCAAGACTGCTCTAACCCTGGAGGTGTTAAATCTAAACTGAAAAGCTACCCCCTTAGTCAGGCATTTAAGATACAAAAAATTTCTCCTGTACAATATAACTACATACTGATCTGAGACAAGCGTATGCCGTTTAGGTCCAACAGGAGAAATAAGCTTTACAAAAAGGTTTCATTGTTATTCCTTCAGTTCAGACTCTTCTATAGGTCTTACGTTCTGATCCCAGAGACTGTGCTGCATACCAGGTCCACTCTGATCCCATGATCCTCTGTTTCCAGCCTGGCACATTTTTTTTGTTTTGTTTCTTTTTTTTGCTGCAGTCCAGGTACGTTTTGAAGGCTTTAAAAGGCCATTGATCACACGGGTCAAGTATCACAATGTTTATTGATAGATACAAGTATATAAAATCAGGGCATGAACAGGACTTGATAAATTAAGTAGACTTAATTCCAATACTATAATGAGGACCAATTCATTTGCTCACCATCTGAAGCATCACACCCACAAATAACCACATAGTTCAGGGCAGCCCATCAAAAAACGGAGCAGTTTTTTTGTGCATGTAAACTTTTTTCTTTTTTTAAAGTTTTTCGTTTTTTCCATTTTTAAAGATTTTGTGCACTTTTTGCCCAGGCTCGAAAGATATTAAAATCTAGCACAAAAAAAAGCCCATTACTAGAGGTAGAAGTACAGGCAATATACATACTATTACGGTAACGACCATCGATTACAGTTAAAGGTTTTTTTCTGTAACAACCAAATTGATAATCAAATATTGCAACAAGTCAAGTATTACACTGAGCAAAGTGCATCTCTACAGTATTTTTCAGTGTTGCTAAATCAGTTTATATTTCATTTTTTTTTTTGTTTCCTCTCCTACACGGCCCAAAATAATAAAAAACAAAAAGTTAAATTCGGCAGCTAAGAAGTCCTCACTGGAGACCACTTGTGTTTGGAGAACGTAGATGTAATTATTGCATGCTGCTAATACACAGATCTAAACATTACAGGTACTAAAAATATTGCATGGCTGACTATGATTAAGACATTACACTTAAAAACCATTTGTTTGTTTGTTTCTCTTCTTTAGGCAGAAGGGAAATATCTTTATCGACATGCCTCTGCATTTACAGATCGCAGAAAAATGTTACAGCGGAATGGACTCGCAGTGGTTAGGTCACACGCAGTATTAAATCATAGCAACAGTGTGTGTTTGTGTGTGTTTTGCACAACATTAAGGCTTTGGCTGGTTCTTTAGTCTGCTTCCTCTTCAGATTCCTCTTCTTCAGCAGTCTCCAGCCAGGTAAGCCACTGGTTCACCTGCAAAATACAGAGGGAAGAGTCACTAACCAGCTAAACCCAACATGTGGACTGACAGAACGGTGATAGAAGCCACAAAATACTAGTAGGCTAAGGCTACATACACGCTTGAGATAAGTCTTTGGAAAAGGCAAGATCACAGACCAATTTTACCCCATTCCATGTAGTATGAGAGCCATACCTACACAGTCTATTCTATGGAACTGAACTCCCCATCAGACAGAAATCTTGGCAAGATACTGCACACACAGATGCTGTACACATGCAACAGATCAGTATCTGCAAAAGATCCGTTCCTGCAAAATGCATTCATAGTCTATGAACTGCAGATCCTTGTGTTAACAGACATTCTTCAGCAGATCAGATCCACAAGGATGGATCTTCAGATCCGCAGATAAAATGTCTGATATCTGCAGAGCCTCATACACACCTTGTTTGACAGACTATGACCTGGTGCACACCAAAAACGCTAGCAGATCCGCAAAATGCTAGCAGATTTTGAAACATTTTTCTGTAGCGTTTCAGCTAGCATTTTGCGGTTTTGTGAAGAGTTTTTGGTGTAGTAGATTTCATGTATTGTTACAGTAAAGCTGTTACTGAAAAGCTACTGTAACAAAAACGCCTGGCAACTGCTCTGAAGTGCCGTTTTTCAGAGCGGTTTGCGTTTTTCCTATACTTAACATTGAGGCAGAAACGCATCCGCAATCCAAAATCTGCAGCAGCCCGGGAGTATGTGTTTCTGCAAAACGCCTCCCGCTCTGGTGTGCACCAGCCCATTGAAATACATTACCCTAGCGCAGAGGTCTCAAACTCGCGGGCCATTTGCGGCCCTCGATACAATATTTTGTGGCCCTCGTCTGCAAAAGCTTCCTTATAGTTCACTTCAGTGCACCCAAGTAATCCACCGCATCTGCGCCGCTAAACGAGGGCTGCAGAGCCCCCAAATCGCCCGGGGAGCAATCCGCCGGCATTTCCTGGAAGGGGCAGAGCTTTCAGCTTCAGCTCTGCCCCTCCTGACGTCAATCGCTACACGGATCGCCGCCTCTCCCCGCCCCTCTCTGTGAAGGAAGAGTGAGAGGGGCGGGCAGAGGCGGCGAAGCGCCGCGATTGTGAAATTCCTTATGCGGCCCAGCCTCATCCTGACTTTGCCTCCTGCGGCCCCCCAGGTAAATTGAGTTTCTTTCTCAGTCCATCCTAAACACTGGCATGGATCTGACCCTCTGGGCCTGGAGTTGACACATGTGGTATAGTGCCTTTCTCCTGTCGGACACAAAGTGCTCAAAAGCTGCAGCCACTGGGATGCGCTCAAAGGGCCCCCCTGCAGTGTTAGTAAGCAGTTCAAGGCAAGACTCCCGAGGTAGTTACTGAGCCTAGCCAGGATTCAAACCCAGCGCTCAAATGTAATTTTTTTCCCCTGCAAGGATTAGTGTAAACCTTTTCCAACTCTAGACACACTAGACTGTGGCAAGACACACTAGACTGTGGCAGGGGCATGACTGAACCCTAATAAGCGACACAGATTATTTATGTAGTGTCAACATCTTCCATGGTGCTGTACAAGACAACTACTGGGGAGCATGGATACATAAAAGATTCAAAACTGTACAAATCAGGACATCCAGCAATACAAATACATAGATAGTTGATGTGTGGTTTGAGATATCACCAATACTGGCTCATGGTCATATGATAAATTACAGCACAACACTAGGAGGTGGTGCCTGCCCTTGCAAACTTACAATCTAGAGAGTAGTGAGTTGGAGACATTAGGAAGAGAGAATGGTTAGCAAAATGAGGCAGTGAGCCTCCAATGTTACCAATAGCCAATTATAGGCTTGTCTGAACAGGTGTTAACAGCGTTTGAAGGTACCCAGGCTCGGATCATGACAAGCTGTGGAAGAGCATTCCAAAGGAAAGGTGATGCTTGTGAAAAGTCCTGGAAGCAGGAGTGAGAGGTGTTGGCAAGAGGGTTTACTGGGAGGAGTGAAGGTACTGGAAAGGATGGTATCAGCGATTAGTGAAGAAATGTATAGAGGGGATAGCCGATGTAGAGATTTGTATGGTAGGGTTCAGCGTTGTAACTGGATCCTTTGAGTGATTGGCAGACAGGGGCAGCATCAGAGAAGAGGAAAAAGAGGCGGAGACGACAAGAAGAGTTCAGTAGGGACTGGAGGTGCCAGGCTGGTTCTTGGTAAACCAGGAGTAGGGTGTAATGCTGGGAATAGTGATGAGCGAATTGAGCGGGCAAAAAACGGGCACAGAATCTACCAGTGTATTCCCAGCATGATAGTAGTCAGGGTGGAATATCTTTATAGAGCATATACAATGGAATCTCTTTATAGTAAACTGCAGTGGACCAGGAAAAGAAGGTTACTATACCAGTACTGATCATACATTGTATATTTATACAGACGCATTTGTTGGGACCTGACTGACCTTACTAAATCCAGAGGTTTCCTATATTGGCGTTTACGATACTGAGAATCTACTGTACAAGTATTTTTCATAGCCTGTGACAAAGTGACATTTGTACACAAAATCAGAATTAAAAATTACCTGGAATAAAGCTTTTCCTTTCCCTGGAAACTCCTGTGTAATATCTTCTTTCCATGCCAAGAAAGCTTCTTCCTCTATTATCTCCATGTCATAGAAATGGACAAAGAAGCGCAACAACATGCCTGCAGGAGATAAAGCAGAGTTGAGTTTCACAGCAGGTATCACACCGCCAGCCAGCACAGAGGCCGAACAAAGGCAGCAGGGTTGCTGAACCAGCAGAGGCCACACACAGGAAGTGGCATGCTCACCTTTAGGGAAGTTTTTACTGTAGCAGTGCACCTGGAGTGCGTACAAGGCGCTGACTTGCAGATCAACGTGATCATGGAGGAACTTCTGCATGACTGGCTTGAAGGAAAGCAACAGCTGCTTCTCCTGCTCCAGCTGCTCTTTAGATGGCGCCGATGACTGCTCAGCATCTTCCGTTGGGCAAACTTCATTAGAAATATACTGTAAAAAGCTGCAAGGCAAGAGTTGATCACTAAACAACCAGTTTAAAATACATTTAAAAACAGAACTACAAAGAACAAAATGTGTAAAACCAATTGCCATCCCTTCTGACAGCACAGTCATGAAACTAATCTGCACTTATCTATGAAGCACTCTAAAAGGCACAAAGGACCATCATTCGGAGATATCAGGACTAGATTCCTTAGGCCCCGTTCATATCACGGAACGCAGGCATGTTCCGTTCAGAACACAACACACAGGAACGCTTGTCATGTGCGTCTGTGCGTTGCGTGGCTGATCCCATTCACTGAAAGTGAATGGGACAGTCGCTCGTTTTGCTAGGAAACGCGTGCAGCATGCGTTCCCGGACAGCACAGGTCTGGAACGCATGCAGTGTGAACATCAGACAGTGCACTCTATGCACTGTCTGATGTCGTGCGTGTCGGCCTCCCGCAACGCGGACGGGAACGCGTGCAATGTGAAAGGGGCCTTAACCACTTTATCCACTACTACAGTATAGCTACGCATTGTAGCAGAAGCAGTGCTGTGCAGGATTGAGCTTGCTCCTGTGCACATTTCTGGCACTATCTGATGCAGCTCTAATTGGTGAACGGGAATATATGTTTCCTGAGCTAAGGAGATTGATTTTTACTATTAAAATTTTATTTTCTCAGTTCATAGTGAAAAATACTCTGTAGCATGATTTCAGAATCAATTATCTTCACCATAAAATTGTGACAGGAACAGAATTTAAGTTTTGTGATAAGCTGTAAGAATTGCCAAACAAGGTGTTTATCTACAGTAGCACTTTTATTTTTAAACTGGAATTGGTAAAACTGAGAAATGTTTTTATTTTTACACTTGTTTTAACATTAAAATTCATAAAAAACAATTGTTTGAGGGGGAAAAAAAGGGCATACAATGAAAGCCTAGTTTGTCTTGAAAAGAAACAATGTATTTCATTTGTGTCATAAGTAGGGATAAAGTGATTTCTGATTAAATAAGGACATGGCTAAAAACTGTCAAAACTGCTCTGGGGCAAAAATGAATACCTGGGGCTTCCTCCCAACTTCCTCCAGACTGAAAACCTCCAGTCAGGGCCAGTTGGCCCCGCACTCCCGGGAAAGCAGAGCATGCGCAGGACGCCCCAGAGGACCTCAAAGTATAGGACAGTGGAAAACTGCTCTGAAAAGCACTAGATCTGAATGGTTTTCCAGGCGTTTTTGTTACAGAAGCTGTTCAGTAACAGCTTTACTGTAACAATATATGACATCTGCTACACAACACTCCAAAACAACGCTAGGCATGTTTAGAAAATCTCTAAACATGCCTAGAGTGGCTCTAAAAAAACAAAGCTTCAAGCTTGAGTATGCGGATCCGCTAATGTTTTTTGGTGTGCACTGGCCCTAAGTGACACAGCCCCTTCTGCTGACCTGAACTCTAGCAAGGGACAGAAGGAGAACAGAGAGAAATGCATCCTGTACGTATTGAGAGTTTAGCCTGTCTGAAGCCCCCTTCATGAAGACACACCCTGTGACCAAAAATAAGTCAAATTTTAAGGAAGAGGAAACCCTAAACCGGGTATTTACTGTGCAGTTTGTGTCAAACAGCAACTACAATACACTGAACCAAAAGACTAAAATGCCCGCTGTGGAGGAAGATTTCAAAAGAGGCCACTAGAGAGGCACTCAGGCTCCTCGCTTAGACAGTCTGCCATGATTAAACCAATTTTTGGCCACAAAAGAGGAAAGGGGGGGGAGAGAATAATAAAAAAAAAAAAGTTCATTTCTCCCAGATAATGCATTATACATTTTTTGCTTATGGCCTATTACAGTAAAAACCTGAAAGAACTGACAGAATTCAGACTAATCCATCTCCTCGTGGGAGATTGCTGGGATTTTAAAAAAGTACTTATCGAATGCCATTTGCTTAATCCAATTGCCAACATAGTGTGCAAATGAGTAATAAGTAGGGAAGATGGTAAACATTTTGTATACAAATAAAGGAGATACTTAGGTTTTGGACTAGATCTCCACTTGGGCATTCTGTCAGATTGACTATGAGGGGAGGGGGGGGGGGGGGGGAAGTAATTTACAGTGCATTTTACTCTGGGAGACCCTTATAAGTATGCATACAAATATTTTACATAGTTGTCCTTTAAGTAGACCATTTGTAGCCTACTGGAGGCCTCCTGAGGCAAACCTATTTGAGCCACCCTTACCTGGTCACCAAAATATTCACAAATCCTTTATCTACATGAAGTTTAGGAGAGATGTTATCCTTAATCCACTTGTAGATGGTCTGTGGAGAAGGATCCATCTCTATCTGTTTCAGTAACTCTTTCTCCAGTTTCATAAGCGGAAACAAGAAGCTCAGGCCTTTCCCTTCCAGAATCTCCAACATGCGATCCTTGTTCTGGTCTATTTCTAGAGGGAGGGGGGAGAAAGGTCAGGCGGTTAGTCACGTCCCATGCGGCAGATAGTGGAGCTCTCTGGGTAGTCGGAGCTGGGCCTCACCTGGTAACATCTTCTGCATGTTGACTTTGCTCTGCTGGAAGAGATCGGTCAGCCACTCCCGGTCTTTCAGCTTAGCCAGCTGCTGGAGGCAGAGCAGGAACAGCGGGAACTGTGTGCCGTTCTCCAGGGGCTGAGCCAGCTCAGAAACACTCACCAGCTCAGCGATTATGGCACGGGCTGCAAATTGTGCCAGGTAGGATTTCACCAGCGGTATGTCTACCTCCAATTTTGGGCACTGATCCAGCACATTCAAGAAAGCCTAGAAATCCCAAAGAAAAAAAAAAAAAGTCAAACCTAGCATAAATGTTTTTGATTTTAGCTTTAGGATTTGTCTTTTTTCCAGTGTGAAAATAATTTTTTTTTTGCATTTCCAAGAAAGTGTAGGAATCATGGCTTCATCAGGGGACTCCTGTATGACTCATTTAACCATTTTAGCCTTTTGAACGTATCAACTACATCCAAAAGACTGCTGCCACCTACTCCCGTGGCGCTGCCAGTTATCCCGAAGATCAATGATCTAAGTCCCCGTTAGAAAGAGACTGCTTCTCTGAGAAGCCGCCATCTTTTTTTTTTTTTTTTTTGTTCAGAAAAAGTTTGACTGAGGCCATCTTGTGGACAAATTGTAAACCTATTTTTTTTTAACCACTGCACCCCAAAGGCGTTTTTACCCTAATGGACAAGAGCGATTTTAACCTTTCAGTGCTCATCCCTTTCATTTGCCAATAGCTTAATCACTACTAATTACAATGAAATGATCTAGATCTTGTTTTTACCATCAATTGGGCTTTCTAGGGGTTGATATTGGTTTTCAGTAGTGACTTTCTATGCATTTTATTTCTCCAATTTCATCCTATAGTTTTAATATAAACACTGCTACTGTGCATAAAACCCACACATTTTATCTGCTTATTTGTTCTGGTTATCACAAAATTTTAATTATGTCCCTAGTACAAAGTATGGTGACATAGTATAGTGACTTATGAAACGTCCTGGAGCCATTAAGAGGCTCTAGCTGGACTTTATAAGTCAGCTTGTCATTAAGTGGTTAAAATACACAATAAATTACATTTAAAAACTAACCATTTACCTCTCACTCCCAAAAATATCCAAATAAAAATTTGTACACACACACTAAAAAAAAAACAAATGGTTACCTAAGGGTCTGAACTTTAATATGCATGTCAAGAGATTCCCATTTCTTAAAATTATAAGCTTGTAAATTGTGGTGGCCGCAAAACGGAAAAAAAAAAAATGCACATTTCCAAATAACATATTTGCGCTATACATTGTGATAGGGAGATAATTTAAATGGTGTTATAACCGGGACAAATAAAATACGGGGATTTTAATTATGGTACCATGAATTGTTCTAAAGCAGTGGTCCTCAAACTAAGGCCCGCAGGCCGAATGTGGCCCCCTGAGGCTTTACCGCCCCCCCACACACAAAATGTATTACTTCTAGATGCGGTCAGCTACATCTTTAAATATTGGTGGTCCGCATATAGAATAGCAGTGCTGGCACCACCCATCCACCTAGAAGCCAGAAAGCAGTAATACGCTGGTTTTCAGTCAAATCCCACATCAGGTGAAACTGCTGCCACTGCAGGTTTGTCACCTGGATATGTTTCACTGTCTGCCCCGCAAAGCCTTCTACACTATTTTATGAATACTCCGGCCCCCCAGCAGTCTGAAGTATGTTGACCCGGCCCTCGACCCAAAACGTTTGGGGACCCCTGTTCTAAAGCTATAATGGCCGAAAAACTGAGAAAATGATTTTTTTCAAATTTTCTTAATATTCCCTTTAAAATGCATTTAGAGAAAAATAATTCTTAGCAAAAATGTACCACCCAAAGAAAGCCTAATTGGTGGCGGAAAAAACAAGATCTAGATCAATTCATTGCAATAAGTAGTGATAGTTATTGGCAAATTGGTGGTGAAAATTGCTCAGATGCATAAGGTGAAAAAACACTGAAGGCTGAAGTGGTTAAACATGAACCTGAGATGGTTCACTGGCCCCTATTCATACTTACCTGGGGCTTCCTAAGCGCCATGAGCACTGTGGCCTCCCTCGCCATCCTTGTTGCTCAGCCACTGTGGACATCAGAGCAGGAAGGAAAGCCTCAATAGGATCCTGAGGATTCCCTCTCTAGGCAAGTATCTGGTTTTGTACCCGTACGCTTTACTTATCCTACATTGTATGTACACTAGTGTAAAAACAATGCAACTGCTTACCTGCATGAAGTTGTCACTTGTAGCCACGCCCTCTTGCCGCAATATCCCGATTAGTGCACTGGCACGCTCCTTGTCCTCGTCAGAGCGGTCTAGTGACTGGAGGATGATCCTGCTGATCATTTCCGGGATGAAGTGTTTAGGAGCCCTCATTTCCTTGACGCTGTTTATGGCATCTGCCGCATTCCCGTTATTCAAGTAGTCCGTCACAAATACTTCCTGAAAGTCAACAATTTTGTCAAGAGGTGTGAGCTAGCTGTAAAAGTCTTGCCAGCAGCATGCAGCAAATTACATGACTAAAAAAAAAAAAAAAAAAAAAAAAAAAAAAAAAAAAAATTTCTGGGGACTTTATTCTGCTTCATGGGAGTGAGGCGCCCTCCCACTAATAGAAAGCATACAGAAGTGTTAAGTAGCAGTCACATGACCAGGGGAGCACACTGTCCCTGGAAAGCAATACAGCTGCAGTATTTTGCAAACATGGAGACTGTCAAAGATTGAATGGCAATCCAGCAGTGGTCATGTGACATAACAGAACCTTGGATTGTACCCTATTGCAGTGGTCTTGTGACATAACCGAAGCCAGGGTTGACTTTCGATCTTATTGACCACCCCTAACTATACAATGCATTTCATTATTCTTCTACAGAGATGCTCTTAGGGCTTTTTCACACTATGAACCTTTTTGTGTATATTTTTAAGTGCTGGCGATTTCTGAAATGACCCTAAAAGCGCTTGTGCAACAATTTCCTATGACTGTGTTCACATGTGCGCGTTGCGATTGCATTCCGCTCACCAAAGCACTGCCTGTACCATTTTCTGGGCAATTTGGCTATAATGGAAGGTATAGGGAAACCGCAAAGTGCTTGAAAAAGCAATTTCCCGAGCGCTTATATGAATAAAATACATTTATTCATTTCCAGGTGGAAAACAAAAACAACTCTGCAAAAGCACTTAGAAAGCGTAGGGAAAGGAGATAAAAAAAAATCAATCACTAGCAGAACAGTTTCCCAGCTCCGTCCTTAAAGTACGCCAGCGTGTTGTAGAAAAATTGCACAGTCACATGATTATTAATTGCTGCATCAGAGTAGAGTCCCTTTGGATTTTCACAAAAAACATGCTGTTTTCAACTGAGAACTCATGTTAATCAATGGGCTAGGTCACACTTGAATGCAGATTTCATGAAAAAAAAAAAAAAAAAAAAACACACTTTTTTCTGTACACAAACACACAGTGTGCAGAAAAACCCACAAACAAAGATGTGCGAGCCCTGCCTGAATGCATCTAAGTGAGATGAGGTGAAGGCAAAGGTCTCTGAACACCAGCCTGCTTAGGTTGACCATTTGCTACTCCAGAAATATTCAGTTTAACAAGCCACTTACAGTAAGCTTTAGTAGTTCTTCCTTTGACGGGGGAGGTTTCTTCACGCTCTTGGCAGGCTTCTCTTGGATGGGAGGTGGATTGGTTTTCAGGCCCAGCTGTGGTGTCTACAGGAAAAACTCAAGGTCAGCAACCAACAACGAGCACAGGAGGGGGGCTAAGAGGAAGTTATGTAATGAAATGCAAGACACTCCATACAAATTTCAATCAGCTTGGAATCAGGCCAATCAAAAATCAGGAATTGCACCCGAGCAATGCCAAGCTTCATACAAGTTCCTTGCATCTCATTGGTAATCACGGCTGCTCACCTGTCCCATGGGTGGAGTCTGGGTCCGAGGCGGCATCATGCTCATCTGAGGCTGAAGCTTTGGCACTTGGGTCTTATTCATTAGGAAAGACTGGGCAGGTCTCAGGCTAATCTGTATAAAAGAGAAGTGAGAGATTTGCGTCCAACTTTATAGAGATCCAAATCACTCAGGCAGGGGCAGCAGAATATTAAAGCCCTCAGATCTCATAATCTTGCTCAGTGGACGCTGGTCACTCTGAAGAATGGGAGACAGTGGTGAAGATTGGGGTGAGTGAGGGGGAGAAGATGAAGAGCAGAAAGAAGTGAAGGGAGAAAGGAGCTTCCAGCAACATGTCCTCGTAATAACGCGTCTTTTCTTAATCATCGGGCATCAAAGAGGAGGAGCCTCTTCACCTAGCGGTACATACCTCATCTGCATTAAGCTGGCCTTTCTTAATAAACCGAGGCGGCATATCCTTCGACTGCCCTTGTTGCGATAAGAGCCCTTGATTCTGGTACAACTGCCCTTGTCCCTGTGGGCAGAGAAACCAGTTTCATTCAATTTGTATTTGTAAAGTGCTGCAGAACACTACTGCGATTTATATAGAGTACATAGTCATGTCACTGTCCTAAGAAGAGCTTACAATCTAATCCTTAACAGTAATAGACCTATAATTCCAATGAAAGTCAGATAAGTTATCTGTAATAGCACTTTTTCCCCCCAAAACAATACCATCACCCAGCCTCCATACAACAACCTACATTTGTACTGCAAAAATAATCTTATAGTTTGAGACATTCACTTTTTTTTAATAAAAAAGTAAAAAAAAAAAAAAAAAAAAAAAAAAAAAAAAAAGGTTCACCCAGGCTCACTCAGCCTTTGCGATGTTGTAGGGCAGGGCTTTTCAAATTGTACCACTTGTACTGTCTGAAAATGTTCAAGCACCACCGGTGTGCATGTGCAATATATTGGACCAGATCAGGTTTGGCTGTGTCCGTTAAAGAGAGTCTGACGTGAGAATAAATCTCGCTTCAGACCTCATAGATAGCAGGGGCATGTGTGCCCCTGCTAAACCGCCGCTACCTTGCAGCTTACCGGGGGTCCCTTCACCCCCAAACCCACCCCGTACAGAGCGGAATCTCTTCCGCATTGAGGCAGGGCTAACCGCCGCAGCCCTGCCTCCCACACGTCTGTCAGACGCGTACCTCCGCCTCTCCCCCGCCCCTGTCTTCCTTCACTGAGAGGGGCGGGGGAGAGGCGGCGATGCGCGTCTGATAGAAGCGACTGGAGGCAGGGCTGCAGCAGTTAGCCCTGCCTCATTTCAACTTTGCGACCAAGTCTTGCGGGGGTGGGTTTGGGGGTGATTGGACCCCCGTTTAGCGGCGCACACATGCCCCTGCTAACTATGAGCTCTGAAGCGAGAATTATTCTCGCTTCAGAGTCTCTTTAAAGCCTGAGCGGAGAGCCGCTACTGCGCACACAATGACAAGGAGATCTTTGGGGGGTCCCGGCGCTGGATCCACTCTGAGGAGGAAACCTCTTTTACGATTCAGAGCCTCCTGAAGTAAGTACCCCCCAGGGCACTATTTTGAGACAGCTGGACAGTGATTCACCACAGTTTGCTCCCCAGAACCCCCCCCCCCCATTCCTCACTGTGTTGCCCTGTGGAGTAGTTCAGACCTCAGATCAACGAAAACCTGGCCGCAGCGAAAAGATAGCAAGGTGAACGGTTCACAGTGACGGCGCATATACTTCAAATACAGGACATGCGCAGTGATGTAACTTCCTGTTTATGCGCAGTCACTGCATTGTTCGCCTGGCTGTCTCTTCACCGCTGGTCTGAAGTATGCTGCAGGGCAGCACAGTGAGGAGCGAGTAAAGGGGAGACAAAAACTTTGTGGAGGCAGGATGGGACAATGACAAGTGGCAGGTGGGCAATAAAGTGGCAGGCAAACCTGCTGTGTACCACCTGGCCAACAGCAAAGTACCACCAATGGTACGCGTACCACAGGTTGAAAAGCTCTGTTGCAGGGGGAGTGAACTTGACTTTAAGTGGAAATAGGACAAGCCTGCTTTCTGTGGGAAGGCTAAAATTCTAAAGCTTTTTAAACGTTTAATACTTTCTGAAATAGTTTTATACAGGTATTTTCTCGCCAGATACATGTCGCCTGACTGGGATGGGGGACCCGATCCCTCAGGTGACATGGCTGGGCCAACAGCTGTCACACGGCAGGTGGGGGAGAACAAAGCTATCAGCCGTCGCTCAGCCAAACCGCAGTTAGGTGTACTGTACAGATGCTGGATTACCAGCAGAGGCTGGTGTTATCGGCAGTTTCAGCCAAGCTTAGTGTGTACGGGGCTTAAACACAAATTGTTTCCACAGCCTCAGCTTGGAGCAAATCGCACGTATACAAGCGCGATAGTTGCGGCCTGCAGAGATCAACTCCCGATCAGTCGACAGTTTTGGGGTCAAGTTTTAAACAGACACCTCACACCGCTACACCTGATCTGTAATTTGACAACTGTTCCCTAGGATGTTTCCTACTGGGTCCTCTGAACTAAACGCCATGAAGGCTCCCAAGCTGAAAATCCAAGATGGCAGCCAGTCTTCCCTGGTACTCAGATTTTAGGCCTCTTTTTCACGGACTGTTAGGCAGTGAAATGCCTCAAACCCTCACAACAGCTCGCTGCTGCCCGGTAACGGCTCGCTGAGCACAGCTCAACAGTCTGTGGAAAAGAGGCCTAACTCAGTAGAGTGCAGACAATGCAGAATACAAGAGGAAGGGGGAAGAAGGACCACACCTTCACAAATACTTAATGGATACAGTACCCCAATTTCCAACACTCCATGCTAGATTTCACAAGATGTAAAAAATCCGAATTATACAATGTACAATATACAGTAATATAATTATGAGCTGGTAGAACAGAAACCTCACCTGGCTTTTCATAAAAGGTTTGCCTCCAATATCAAACTGGGACTGTACAGGAGGTATGATGTGCCCACCATGTCCGTTGAACAACTGGTTTGAACGATGACGTCCCATGGTTGGGGAAAACCTATCCTGTATAACCCCTGGACCAGTACCAATACCGCTACCTGTGAAAGACAAGCTGTGGTAAGACGCTAAGCACTAAACAGGAGAGAGATACAGCGGCCTCTGTGCCCTTCCTCACCTGGCATCTGTCTAAACATGTCAGCAAGTCCTCCAAGAGGGTCCCTGTCCAGCTTCATTCTTGGTGGCATGAATGGTCCTTCCAGAAAGAAGTCAGTTCTCATCCCCTGTGCCATTGATGGAGGAATGAAGACACCCAGATCCTAAAGCAAGCAACAGAAGCTATGTCAATCAGGCAACACCACAGTCCTTGTAGATATTAAAAAAAAAAAAAACCTCGGATTTATGCTTTAAACTTAGGAGGGTACCTAAAAATGTTGAGGGGGGGGGGGGGGGGAGGAGAGAGATTTACTACTGCGATAGTTACCACCTAAAGAGGATTCTATAGAAGTCTCAGGCTCCCCTGACTGGTTCCCAGTTTGTTGCTGGTAAAGGCTCCTGGAACAGAGGAGCCCAAAGCTGCTATACGTAATAAAATTGGGTCAGGCTTAATACTGCAATCTCATTTACAGTTCAAGTACCCTTTGAAGTATACCTACTGACCCAAGACAAAAGATACCTACATACCTAGGTAAATCCAATAATATAAAAAAAAAAAAAAAAAAAAAAAAACACAAAACACACCTTCATACAGGAATAGAAGGCTTGCTGCAACGTTTCTTCCCATCACCTCCTCTTTCCCAGCTCCTTAGGAGAGTGAATGGGGCGGGAAATATATGGGAATGGGAGGGCGATAGGGACCATTGCAGCAAGCCTGACCAATGGACAAACAGGGCGATGGCAAGAAAAAGGCCTGGGTCAGGCATTTTTTTCCTGCCTCGGATTCTCTTTAATACACAGAAACCCTTTACCATAAACTTTTGCAGTCTTAAAGAAGGGGAGCAAGGGCAGATTAAACTATATATAGTGCATATTTTAAAGAGAACCCGAGGTGTGTTTAAAGAATGTTATCTGCATACAGAGGCTGGATCTGCCTTATACAGCCCAGCCTCTGTTGCTATCCCAAACCCCACTAAGGTCTCCCTGCACTCTGCAATCCCTCATAAATCACAGCCATGCTGTGAGGCTGTGTTTACATCTGTAGTGTCAGTCTCAGCTGCTCCCCCGCCTCCTGCATAGCTCCGGTCCCTGCCCCCGTCCCCTACAATCAGCAGGGAGGGAAGGGATGCAGGCGGGGACTGGAGTTCTGCAGGAGGCGGGGAGAGCAGCAGACTGACACTACAGAGATAAACACAGCCAGCTCTGACAAGCTGTTTGTCAGCAGCGTGGCTGTGATTTATGAGGGATTGCAGAGTGCAGGGGGACCTTAGGGGGGTTTGAGATAGCAACAGAGGCTGGGCTGTATAGGCAGATCCAGCCTCTGTATGCAGATAATATTCTTCAAACCCACCTCGGGTTCTCTTTAAAGATATCTACTTTAAAATAAAAGACAATGCCCTACAAAACAGATTGCTTTATTACTCACTTTCACTGCATCTTGCCGGATTTGATTGATAGTCTTTGGTCCATTATCAATGAAAGCTTTGCGAGCAACCCAACCGTTTTCTCGCAACTCCACAGTATCCTGCAGAAAGAAGAACAGAAAGCAGTCTATTAAAGAGAATCTGTACTGTAAAATTCTTACAATAAAAAGCATACCATTCTATTTATTATGTTCTCCTGGGCCCCTCTGTGCTGTTTCTGCATCTCCCTGCTGCAATCCTGGCTTGTAATTGCCATTTTTATCCAGTGTTTACAAACAAAAAAGACATAAGTGATAGGCTGAGAGTAGCTCAGTGTGTGAGTCATACAGTATGCAGGGGGCCTGGAGAGGGTGTGTATAGCTTCTATCCAATCACAAGCAGCACAGCACATTCCAGCCTGACTGCCTCAGCCAGACAGAGGAGAGAAGATTAGATCATATAACAGAGATAATACAGCCACTGTGCAATTAGGAAAGGCTGCAGTTAGACAGGCCACATTAGAACAGGTATAGGAACTGATAGAAGAAATAAGGACGAAAATTTTGTTAGAGTCTCTTTAATGCAGAATTCCAAGGTATTGCTGTTGCCAGGGATGTTCACCGAGATACAAATTCCAGGCTGATGCAGGATTATGCACAATTTGTATACAACTGTATGTAGCTAGGAAATTGACCACTCAAACCTCACCAAGGTGGAATGTGGTCCATTTTCAAGCTGCATAAGTTTGCATAATTGTGTATTAAAATCGGAACGTACAACTGACCATCCAACCTGTAACCTGAAAAGTTTTACAGCCAAACCAATACTACATAACCACCTCCAACCTGCATTTAACTTCTTGCTGACCGTACCACACCGATTGACATGAACGCGGAGGCAGCCCCAGGACAACTCCACGTCAATTGGTGTGAAGTGCTAGGGGTGGAGATTGCAGGTGATCGAGTGCGCATCTCCACTAGAATGACGGAGCTCTGCTCTATCAATAGCCTCCCAATTGCAATCGCAGCTAAGAGACTGTTTACTCTGTACAGCGCTGCGCTCTACGGTAGCACTGTACTGGAGACTGCTGTGTGACAGAGCTGTCCCCCAGAAGTGATCTGCTGTCACAGGCTGAAGCCTATGACAGCCAATCACGCTGATTGGCTGGCAGGGAAAGTTAAACAAAAAGATAAAAATTTATTGAAATAAAAAAAAATAAAAAAAAAATTGGGGGAGCAATTACAGCCCACTAACAGAAAGCGGTGTTGGGCAGAAGGGGTGGGGTGGGGGAAAGAGATCGCTTGTGTGCTAGGTTGTACAGCCCTGCAGCAAGGCCTTAAAGCGCGGGGGGGGGGGGGGAGTTTAACACAGCTGTTCTACTTTTTGTACACTAGCCTTTCATTTTGCGTCATCCTGTCATTTGACTGCTGGGGTAGTCGAAAAAGCTGTCCTTGGAGGGGGAGGGGGGGGTAAGCCATGCACCGTGAGAAGCATTTATACAGAACTCTTTTACCTTTATGCCCGAGCAGCTCATGACCTCATGCATGCCCAGTACATATACATGAGTTTATGGTGATGCTGACCCAGAAGCAATGCCAGGAGTTGGTGTTATTTCCAAGATAGAGATCTCAAAACTAGCTGGAGCTACAATAAAAAAAAAAATGGGGAGGCTCAAAGTATACCGGAGGCAGATAGGACACATGTTCCCTGCTCTATGGTCTGTGTCCCCTCCGTGCTGCTCTGTGACTAGAGACAAGCAGCTTGTTGGTAGACCGGGAAAAGGGGGCATCCCATGCAGGATAGGCACTCCGGCATTCCATCCCCAGCTAACTCTCCCCCACCCCTCTGCGATGAGAAACACACAGAGCCAGAGCTGCAGCTTTGTGATCCTGGGAGTCACAGTTATTTTGCCCCTCTAAGAAGAAACTGAAGGATTGCAAGGAGCAGGAGCCAATCTCCTCCTTGTAGTAGTTTTGTTTTAATTAATGTTCCAGCTCCGCTTCTCAACACAAAAAAAAATTGCAGGAAACGCTTTGCAACAAGCATGGGTTTGTTTTCTTTGCAATAGATTATCTTTAACTATAAGGCAAATTAAAACTTGTTACATTATAAGAAGGGAAAAAAAAAAGAAGAAAAAGCAAGTCCATGAGGCTTGAGGCTCATGTTTTTACCTCATGCACCTCCGATGACTGCTACAGAAGCATCTCCGATCTTACAGATTTTATAATTTGCAGATGTACCAAGCATAGCTAGACCACCTCATCTATACAGCTTTGCCTAGCATTACACAGACTCCGTTAAACGTAGAACAGGCATTGGGATTTTATCGTGTGATTACTTACTTGCAGCAGGAAACGAATCCTGGCTGGCAAATCCTTGTTAGTCTTCAAGGCGCGCATTCGGGCAAAGTACTGATCCATTAAGGACTGTAGAAGAGAAGGGTTTTACAGTTAAAGTCACATCTCTCAGGCAAGTATGTTCTGTGATGGAGAATTGCTACATTACACACCTTGGCTTTTTCGTGGTCTAGTCTAGGCCCCACAGTCCTCATTATCTGACAGAGACACTCCAAATCCTCTCCCATGTCTTCAAGCTGGACCCTCTTCTTCTTTTCCAAAAGCTTTGCAAGGGAAAGAAATATTAGCGATAGTTAACAGATACATTAGCTGCACTGGAGATAAGGAATGCACATGGGGGGGGGGCAACCACACCACCCTCCCACAATCCAGAGAAAAGCCAACCTTTTCCTCCAACTACAGTTAGGCATTGCTATCCTTTAGTCAACAATCGCCCTTCAATTCAAGGAAAGCATGCAAACCCCTTTAAATCAATCAGCATTTTAAGTCATGCACCTGAAACAAGCATGCAGTTAATAGTCTAGTCATACATCGGTTCTACATTCCTATTCGCCGCCTATGATTAAAAGTATTAAAAAGTTTACCTGAGACCAAGAGCATAGAAGCATTAATACTTAGCTGAGGCTTCCTCCAACCTTCAGGCCGTGGGCTTCCTCGCCATGGGAACTCAACGTGGACAGCCCGGCATCGGCAACTGGACAAATTTACTGGGCCAGCTAGCAAAGGATCAAAGGGCAAAGGGGACAACGAGAGAGCCGTACGGCTTCAAGGTGGCTGGGGAGTGCCACAAGTATAAATGCTTTCAAGCTCTTGGTCTCAGGTTTCCTTTAACCTCCCTGGCGGTAAGCCCGAGCTGAGCTCGGGCTATGCCGCGCAAGAGGATTTCTCAGGTTCTGTTGGGGCGATTCGCCCCATTCAAAGTGCTGTGCGCGCAGCCAGCACTTTGCTTGCCGCGCGCACAGCTCGATCGCCGCTCTGCGGCGATCGCCCGCGGCGGAAGAGGCCCCCCCGCCAGAGCCCTGCCCGGACCAATGAGTTCCGGGCAGCGCTATTGGCTGGATCGAGGGAGCCTGACGTCATGCCGATCGTTGCCATGGCGACAGGAGAAGCCAAACAGGGGAACGCGTTATATACGCGCTCCCCTTTTTGCTATTGATGCCGGCGACGATCGCACTAGAGGGCCACATGCGCCCTCTAGTGGTGTTTCATGTAGCTACCACTCTGGTAGCTTTACATGAAACAAAAAAAAATAAAGGATTTTTGCCCATTTGGCAAAATAAATTAACCGCCAGGAGGGTTAAAGAGGCAATTGGGTTAGCAGGGCAGCCAGGCAATCTGCATGGTTTAGAATGAAATCAACCTCTATTCCACTCACTTCAGGTGGCCTTTTGGACTGCAGATTCCCATCATCCATAACCATTTTCATTGGTTTTGTAAATAGCAGTAGAGAGATTGGACAAGACAACAGAAGGCTGTGCTGTACTCACTGTTTTGATGCACTTATGAAGGATAGATTCATGAATAAGGTCAAGCTTGCCAAGCTCGCCGATAAATTTGATGTTCCCCAGCATCTTAATTTTAGCAATGGCTCTCTGTTCCTCTTCCTCAGGGAGGAGGGGGCTGTCTCGCTTGTCATATACTGTGGAGAGAACAAAATGCATGTCATGTTAAGCAAGAGTCCAACACTAAAAGCCAACTATACCCCAATACAAAGTTCATCAATTCTGGAAGCGACAGGTTTAGTGAAAATCAATATTTTTGACACTGCATTTTTAAAGTTTAGGAAAGCATTTTAAATCTATGCTAAGCTGCAGATCCAGCGATCAAAAAAAAGCCACAAGATCTGGCTGGCTGCTTTCCTTTACAGAGTTTGGGGTTTGAAATGGCACTTCCTGTTAAAGCGGATCTGAGATGAAAAACTAACTATAACAAGTAACTTGTCTATATATCTTAAAGTTTAGATAGTTTACACAGCATATCTAGCTGCAAACAGCTTCAAAAGTTTATTATTTATTCCTGGGATACAATGAGGGCAGCCATGTTCTGTTTGTCACATTGCCACAGGCTGAGGGCTGGAGATGCTATTAGCTTGCCTGTGTGTAAATGCAGTCTCCTGTCCTTCTCCCCTCTGCCTCTGAAATCAATGGCTAGTAACATCCTCCTCCTGCCCAGACAGCTCCCATAAGCCCTTGCTACAGTGCCAAGGCACTGTGAAAAGCTGTTAGCGAGGCTTGTTTAGTTTATAGGGAATTAGAGTATTAAACCAAAACAAGTATTTGGATTGAGGAATGCCCTATAAACTATATGAAAGGAACACAATTCTGCAATGAGTAAAAAAGTATCTTGAATCCACTTTAAAGAGGAACTAACGACAAAACGTCCCCTGGGGGGTACTCACCTCGGGTGGAGGAAGCCTCCGGATCCTAATGATTCTTCCCACGCCGTCCTCCATCAGTCAGGGGTCTCGCTGCAGCCTTCCGTGCAGCGGTTACGTCAATATTTACCTTCCCGGCTCCTGCGCAGGCGCTCTGACGGCTCCGAAGCAGGCGGAAATGCCCGATCGCCGTCGGGTCTGCTCTACTGCGCAGGCGCAAGTTTCCGGCGCCTGCGCAGTACAGCGGACCCGACGGAGATCGGGTATTTCCGTCTATTTCCGTGCCGAAAGCAGCCACAGCGCCCCCGCTGGAGCCAGCAAAGGTAAATATTGAAGCTACAGTCGGCTCTGTCGCCGGCTGTTCAGAGGGCTGCAGCGAGACCCCCGAAGGACGCAGGACGGCATGGGAAGCCTCATTAGGATCCGGAGGCTTCCCCCACCCGAGGTGAGTACCACCCAGGGGAAGTTTTTGTTGTTAGAGTCTCTTTAACTATAAGATTACAGTAGGCCGTGGCAGAATGGCAATATCCCCCCCACCCTAGGGAGCAGAACACATTACAAGCTGTGCAGCTAAACATTAGCAGACCATTTCCATGCTACACCGTTGCCTCTGCCAACCCCATCCCCCTTCCAATTTTCTCTGGTAATGCTGGGAATTGTAGTTTGGGGCCAACTAGAGATCATACATCACTCCAAAAACGCTAGTGTATTTGCTACTGAAAACAGAGCAATTTCAGGAAGTGAAGTTTCGGTTCCTGCATTCCCAGGATGTAATCATGCTAAAAATTGCAATTGCTCCCGTGAAACCACTGCCACAGCTTTCATTAGCCAAACGCTTTTGATATTGTCAGCAATTCCCACCAAGCACAAATCGCTACTGAGAACTGCTGTAGTGGGCCCCAGGCCCAACCTACAAAACCTAGCCTAGCAAGCACCCAGCTGGTGGACAGGTGCATCTGACAAGTGCTGAATTCAATGCCTGCCAGATGCTCGTGGAAAAGAAGTCTTGCTAGTCAATCTGATCACTACCAGAATTGGTCTGTCGGTGGGCATTAAGAAAAGATTTTTTGGTATGGAAAGCCATCGCACACATGCTTACCCTCAACATTTCTGGATCTGTTCTCAAACTCATCTTGAAGTTTTGAAATTAGGAGGCGTCTAAACGTCTGGGGAGAAAAGATCATCTGAAATCAAAACCTGTTCGACATTAAGCAAAATCAAGTGATCAAGGAGGAGACAACAGGACTCACAGTGCTCTGCTTCTGCCCCGGCTGACCCTCTTGACCTGGGCCGTCAAAGTTTGGCGCATCTTCTGCTAGTCGCAGACATAGCTGAGCGTAGAGTGAGCTATACTTGGGCTCTTCGAGGGCTTTGTCTACAATCTGAAAACAACCAGTCTAGGGTTAATAAACCATCAAAACTTGAGGCTTGTGCCTTTATACACCATAAACAAAACGAAATAGAGTTGCATCCTGTATCAAAAAGGCAACAGCTTGACCAGTATGCTATCCAGACTTCCCCCATCAGCAGATGGACTAGTCCAAGACCTGTCATATCAGTCAGAGTGTCACTGCCTAATGCAAGTGACAGCAATGTAGTAAATAATTTATAGTGGGACATGTACTGTACATTTACCGCATTTTTCAGACTATAAGACACTCCTGACCATAAGACGCACCTAGGTTTAGAGGACAAAAATCAGAGGAAAAATATACTAAACCTGGTGCATCCATGGTGAAGGGGCATCTTGGGGATTATGCCCCTTTGTACCTCTGGTCTATCCCTGTTGTCCTCTGCACCCCTTGGGTCCTCTATGCCCCTTTGTCACCCTTGTCCTCTATTCCCCTTTGTGTACCCATGTCCTCAGTTTGTCCCCGTGTCCTTTGCATGGACACAGTACAGGGAGTCCCCGACATTGCTGAGTGTTGGAGCTTCGTATTGGCAGGTGTTCACAAGTCAGGAACTTCCTGCATTTGGACTATAAAACGCAGTGGCTTTTTTCCTGACTTTTGGGGAGAAAAAGGGAGTCTTCTAGTCCAAAAATTACAGTATATGGAAGCATTTTTTTGTGTGTGATAGTTTTCCTTTAAATCTCCTACAGTACTATAGTTACCGTATTGAGTTACTCTAATGGGTAATTCAGCATGTCATAATCTGTGTGCTAGAGTTTCTCTTTAAAAGCTAAATAATGCTAGCCATAAAATAGGTCAAGAGCAACCCGATCTAGGAAGCGATTGATTTTCCACCCAGCCCCACAGGATTACTACCACTAAATGCTGCACACCGCTATGAATCTGTCACTGCCCAGGCAACACTCCCCACTGTACCCAGTCATGATTGGTAAACTGTCTGAAATCAATAGGAAATTGACCAGATTTCCAATGAGGGTTGAGATAGCGCCTCAAAGTTATGGAGTCTGCCGGAAAGAAAAAATGATGGTGACCGCTTTAGAAATGATTTTCTGTCTGTCACATAGCGTATCTACACTTCTTTGAAAAGCACTCGACCTCTGCCTGGATACAACCTTCAGAGGGCTAAACAGTGACCTAAAGCTACATCTGTAGAGATTTGTAATTTCATTGATCCAAACAAAACCTTCAGATTGTAAAGTGTTTTTGACTCAGGTTTCCACTTCAGGCATAAGGAGAAAATCCTCCAACGATCTGTAGTGGAGCCTAACACCAGAAACTTGAGGGCTTGTTTCCACTAGGAGCCACAGCACTTCGGTCGTGGCTCCCGTTCTGCTGCGCAACCAGAATCGCTAAGCCTCGGGTGCGCGCTGCATAATGCAGCTTGCCATCCAGATTTGCACCAAAATGCGATCTGAACAAGCAGCCATAAGTTAGATAGGTACTTGAGAAGAGACAAGTGAGGCACTAATCATTGCAATAATACCTTTAATCCACAGTGATAGGTCACAGCAGGGTACACAGTGGGGGTGAGGGAGGCCTGACAGCTGTTTCACTTTGCACTAAAGCTTCTTCAGAGGCCCCTCACAGTGGGGGTGAGGGGGTCAGGCCTCCCTCACCCCCACTGTGTACCCTGCTGTGACCCATCACCGTGGATTAAAGGCATTTCTTGTTGCAACGATTAGTGCCTCACTTGTCTCTTAAGTACATGCTTCACTGCCTCCGAGTGCACAATCTGGAATGAAATACACAATCCGGTGAACCAGTAACGGCTTTGGCTTGTATCTAGAGCCAGTCTGCTTTCTCTTCTAGACACTATAAGTTAGATAGGTAGTTTCCCCGCCAAATTCAGCACTAGTGGAAATGGGCCTGAAGTCGCTAGGCTCCACTACAGCTCATTGAAGATTTTACCCTTTATAAGCCTGAAGAAGTGGGAACCTAGCCCCAAGAAATGTGTTGCAATCTAAGTTTTATTTGGATCAATAAATTTATAGAATTAACCTTCCCATTGTGGGTTTTCCCCCTTGAAGATGAGGCAGGTTTACCTTTACCTCCATTTTTAAACTGTTTATTTCACTTTGGAGCCTCTGAGCTACGTACATAATCATACCACCTCGTGGAGGGGATATCCTGTTTTGTCCATAATTGCAGAGTGACTGCAAGTGACTGGGGGTGGGTGGGAGTCAGGTTTGTTCTCCCCACCAGCCTGCTGCCATGGCACAAAAATGCAATTATTTTGTGGCCATATAAAAAAAAAAAAAAAAAAAAAAAAAAGTTTTACCCACCTGAGGCTTCTACCAGCCCACTGCAGCCATCCTGTGCCCTCAGTCACTTGTGGATCCTCCTGTCCTCTGCCACCAGCTATTTTCACTTCACCGACAGGCCTGGCAACGCATAGTCTTCGTGTTCCCATCTACAATAGCGCTATTGCAGATGTGGCCAAGCCTGCCAAAATCGGAAGTAGCTGGCGGCGGGGAACAGAAGGATCTGAGAGTGACTACGAGGGCACGGGATGGCTGCAGGGGGCTGGTAGAAGCCCCAGGAGAGTAAAACTGATTTTTTTTTTTTTTGCAGCTCTTAAAAGAATCCCTTTAATCCCTGTGTCACAAGCTTACTACACTGGTATTGGCCCTTGGTTAACTTCTACATTCCCCTCCCCCATTGTTTTCCTCATCTGTTGAGATTTATAAAATTGCAGTTTCTCCCAGACAGAGCCCAGTCTGGCTATTGCAATTACAGATCATCATCCCTGGCACTGTGAGGAGCCCCTTTTTCGTCTCTGGTTATGTCCCAATTCATTCAAAATTGCATGAGTTAGCAAAACAGACTATAAGAAAGACACCTGCAGCGGATTATGCGTAAATATTCATTCTGCTCGTACATAAAGTAAAACATGAACTTCTCAGCTGAAGGACGACTCTGGACTTCCATATCGCTCCATACAGAGATTAAAATCTTTCACCCTTGCCATCTAAGGGTGTACAACCACATCCAACTTTGACTGGTCAACTTTACCACCTAACTTTACAATGAGCTATATTTAGGCAACCACATTGAGGCCAAGAAGTTACTTACAAGCAGTATGATTCCTTTGAGGATGAGTTTGGACTCTACACCCACATTAAGGAGCTCAAGGCATAATTTGTCAAACTTCTCAGGGGCAAGCTTGTTTAAGATGCTGGAAAACAAAAAAACAAAAACAAAACCAGTTAGGAGGCCAGACTAGGAACAGGTGCCCAAAGTCAGCTTCATCTGCAACTAAAAGAGCCCAGGCTTTGCAGTAGCGTTTCCCAGAAAGCAGACTGTACCTGTCCACCATCCTTGGCTTAGCAGGTTCTCAGATGGTCAACAGCCAGTGTAGAAATAAATATACATTTTTCAGTGTGTCGTACAAGCTCCAGAGCATGCGTAGGTTGTGTGGAATTTAACTTCCATCTGCACACACAGTAGCCGAACAGCCTAATCCCTTAGTTATTTTATTTACATTGTACAAACTTCAAATAATTATTAATTTACTCTTGCCAGTCACTCCCATTCTTCCATCAGGTTGAAGCATTAGAGTGATGTGGAATGCATCGGCATCCAGCCTCCCCGCATTGTTACCACTGCAGCCCCATACAAAGTTTTGGCTGGGCCCAGCTGGAGCCCAACACATGCACTACAACAGGGCTTCCCAACCTTGGCCTCAAGTAACACCAACCGTGCATGTTTTGTGGCAATCCACAGAGATAGTTGATCAGCTCTGCTTAGACACCGGTTACCTCACCTGTGAACAGGGCTGTGGAGTCGGAGTCGTGGTTTCAGAAACTGAGGAGTCGGAGTAGGGAGTCACATGATTTTTGTACAAAATCCACAGCCCTGTTAAGTATTGGGCTAAGGAGTCAAGGAGTCGGGAGTCTGAGCAATTTTGGGTACCCGGAGTCGTGGTTTCAGAAACTGAGGAGTCTGAGTCAGAAGATTTTTTTGTACCGACTCCACAGCCCTGCCTGTGAATGGTTGTGGTTTTCTGCAAGGTATGTATGGTTGGTGGTACTTGGACGGGGTTGGGAAGCCCTACACCACGACTGATTTGACGTGTAAGCCCACTGGCTTTAGCATACACTAATAGAATAGATGTACACATGTCCACAAGATCTGCTGGACGTGGGCAACCATGAACATGTACAGAGGTTTCAGCAGCCTGGTTCTCCAGCTTTTACTTACCCTCTTACTTTCCTAAAGATTGCATCGTGCCGTTCTTTTTCACTTTGCGAGGGGAGCGCAGTGTTGTTGGCGGAGTTGTTTGTGGAGTTAACATCTCGTCTAGTGCTTCGTGAAGGGATCCATCTTGGAACGCCAGGCCCTGGGGTTTTCCCCAGGTACTCGCTGTAGGAGGAGGAGACAACATTCAGGATCGCTACACAGATAACGTGAGAAACTCAATACAAAAGAGAAAGCAAAAAATATCCACACATTCCATGACCCTTTTAGAATTTCAAATACACACAAGCTTGAAAATCCAGTTTTAAAATAGAGGCATTGTAATTTAAAATAAACCAGGGGTGAACAAATATGAAGTCATGAGCCAGCTTGTTGTCCAATGCAAGCACCAGAGGAAACTATAAAAAGGAACTAAGTTAGTTGACACCAGTAAAATACACACTGGGTAATCAATCACTAAATTTCAGGAGTATTAACTCCTGAGATATTGTCAAGTCGGAACCAAAGTAAAAATGTATTCTGACAAAACTGGACAGAGAGGGTGAGTACTTATTTTCACAGACCGCATTACTTTAGGACAAAAGCATGTGCAGTCCCGGCCATGCACAACCCCCAATCTTTTGTGGCTGGAAGTGTTCTGTGCAAGCAAAATAACTGAGCGAACTGCGCATGTACAGAACGCGGGACCAGGACTGCACAGGCGTAGTAGTCCACAACTTGCTAAGGCAGGGGACTTTACCAGGGCCTACAGCAGAACAATGGCGAAAACCTGGAGGACAGCGAGGGAGCCAACATACCTCAGGGAACTGGAGGAGGCCCCTGGCAAGTATAGATCCTTTATGTAAACTTTATGTTGATTACTTTTCTTCCATACTTTGATTTGCTGGGCACGGACATGTTGGTTTTTAAATAGTCATGTGTCCCCAAGTAGATCGCTAATGTGCATGCACAAGTCCAGACTCCGGTATGCACAACAGCGATGCACTCAACTTCTGAGCTACTCCAACATGCAAGTAGTTCAGAAAGAGCAATTTGGTCAACAGTTTTACCAGCTGACAGAACTGGAACGATAGCATGGACTGAGGAGCAGAAAAGCTCCATACTATCAACAGCATTCCCTCTCTGCTCAGGTAAGGACATAACCCGAAATGCATTTTCTCACTTCAGGTTTAAGAATTCAATTCTGTTGCTATTACACCATTTTGGGAGGGGGGGGGGGGGGGGGGGGAGAAGCATGTCAAAAACTATGGCTACAGACATCACATGGCAAATACACAGGAAGTGACATACATTCAATTAAAAACACGAAATAATGCAAACTTAACACAATGAAAGCTGGAGAGGTTACTCAGATCTATTCAGTTGATCAGGAAACTGAGAAGTGACATCTTAATATAGTAAATGCCAATTTCAGAGCCTCCCTTGGACTATGCAGCACAACTGCAGTCTAAATCTCTAAACACAAAAATGACATTCAAATGTTTCCTTTAGAAGAGGAAAAGCTTTTCTTTAGTAACAAGTGTAATGTGGCTTTGAAGTATATAGTTAAACAAGGTCCTCAGTGCCGCCATCATTTTAAAAAATGCAGTAAAACTATCCCTAAAAATAAGACTATATAAAATGACTGCATTGTAACTATGAGCTATGAAACTCAAATAAAAGCCAACTTTATTTTCACCAAACAGCTTAACGATCTAGTCACACCAGCTCCACTTTACCAGGGGAGGTTTTTATTTTGTTTTACAGGCCATTTTTAAATTATACACACCAGCGTTTCCGCTCGGTTGGGTTAGCGTGCGATTTAGGCGCACAACCCGATGATTCCACTTCACCTAACGTGCGCTGCATGCAGCTGCACGGCGTGCAGACGTACTACAGAGAAACACCAGTGCCTTAGCGACTGGTGGAAGGGGGGGAGCTGCTGGGGAACCTCTCAGACGATCTTCCTTGGGCGGCTTATTCCACCCAGTCAATCGTGCCGATCACAGCTTTCAACCTGCCAACAATCAGATGTGGAACAAAGAGCCAGAATGAGGGACACATGCTGGAAACAGTTCATTAAATCTGGACAAAAAAAAAAAAAACACACAAAACAAAAACCACATAATGGTCCCCTTTCCATTAAAGAGGATCTGTAATTAAAAAAAAAAAAAAATGAATAAAAATGGGTGGGGTACTTCAGGAGGGGGGGGGGGAAGCCTCTGGATCTTAATGAGGCTTCCCCCATCATCCTCACCCTCCGTGCCCAGCGCCGACAGCCCCCTAAAAGGACGTCGTAAGTATTTACCTTCCCAGCTCCAGTGCAGGCACAGTAGCAGCTTTCAGATGGGCTCACCTACTTCCGCTGGGGCCCATCAGAAAGCGGCTACTGCGCCTGCACTGGAGCTGGAAAGGAAAATATGGCTGTGGCACTGTAGCGCCTGCAAACAAGCGTGTGATTTCTCGTAGGCTGTCAGTGCTGGATCCCTGTAATTTCGGAGGATGGGGAAAGCCTCACTAGGATCCAGAGTCAAGTACCCCCAAGGGCTTTTTTTTTTTTTTATGCTTCACTAGTTTTTACAATAAGCGTTTCACTTACTACCCATATCCAGGATTGTGAGGGATTTGAGAAGGGTATTACTGAGACAACTCTACACTTGCCTCAGTAGTGTGTCCAGATAACCCTCTTGTCCTTGTGGCTGTCCTCATGAGCACATCCACAAGAAAGTTCTGAGCATGCCCAGTAGAAAGAAGCTTAGTTCAACTGGGAATGCACAGGCTTTACTTGCACATGCCCAGTACTGATGCGCCCACATGGTGGAACGGTTGCCATGAGAAACATTCAACAAGCTCTTGACCAGCACTTTGACAGAGGGCTGCAGGAAGATCACGGAAATCTCTAGACCAATGATGGCCAACCTCGGCACTCCAGCTGTGGTGGAACTACAAGTCCCATGAGGCATAGCAATACTCTGACAGCTCTAAGCATAACTCGGGGAGGCAGAGGCATGATGGGATTTGTAGTTTTGTCACAGCTGGAATGCCAAGGTTAGCCATCACTGCTCTAGACTATCCAGAGGCTACCCACTACTGAGGCAAGTATCTGCATTTTTTGGTTCAACTTTTTCTTCATGTTTGTATTGCTACCCATCTTCCTGGAAGTAAGAAAAGAAATACATTTTGGTTGAAAAGGGCAGTAGCAGTACAGGATGTCGGACAGACATGGAAAGTCTCAACTGAGCTACAAACATTAGCTGGAATTTGTGAAAATACTAAACATTCATTGATGGAACCGCCAACTAGACTGAACCACTAAAGCTACACACACACACGTTAGGCCTGCTGGAACGAACGTTTATTTCAGCTGGTGTCCTCTGAAGGGACCACTCCAGTGTAACAAAGTAAGCAGTTAAAGGGATACTGTTGGGGGGGGGGAATGAGTTGAAATTACCCGGGACTTCTAATGGTTCCCCGCAGACATCCTGTGCCTGCGCAGCCGCTCACCGATGCTCCGGCCCCATCTCTGGGTCACTTCTGGAATTTCAGACTTAAAAGTCTGAAAACCACTGTACCTGCGTTGCCGTGTCCTCGCTCCCGCTGATGTCACCAGGAGCGTACTGCCCAGGCACAGACCATACTGGGCCTGTACAGTACGCTCCTGGTGACATCAGCGGGAGCGAGGACACAGCAATGCAGGCGCAGTGGGTTTCAGACTTTAAAGTCTGAAATTCCAGAAGTGAACTGGAGGCGGGGCCAGAGCATCAGTGAGCAATTGAGCGGGCGCAGGATGTCTGCGGGGGACTATTAGAAGCCCCGGGGAAGTTCAACTCATTTTCCCCCGACCCCCTACAGTATTCTTTTAAAACCTGACAGAACCAACAGGTTTCAGACTAGTCCTTAAGGGGGATTCTCAGGCATGGAACACACTTGCCTGTTTTCGTGCGCGTTTTCTGCACAGAAAAACTGAGAACTCATGTTAATCAATGTGCTAGTGCACACTTACTGTGGTGTTCGCACGCAGAAAAAAAAAAAATTGACATTCTGCATGATGACTGCACATTTTGGCAGTTTCCTCTATCAATTACATCAGCTGCTGTGAAAAAACACGTGCGTTTTCCTGCATGGAAACACACTTGGTGTGCAGAAAAAGTATGCAGAAAAACGCGCGCGGAAAACTGAAAGTCAAGTGAGTTCCCTGCCTCAGGGTTTTCTTGGTTTTCAACAGCATTGCCTGAATGGCAGTTTAACTTCCCATACAGTGTGCAAGTGAGTAGGGCAGCTGGCATCTATGTTGTCAGACTTAGCAACTGCCGTTAAAGGTTGTGGTAAAATTGACTGCAGCACTGTGTAAAGTATAAGTAGTGCTAATCATGTGACGCTCAGCGTAATGGAGCACACACACAGCAAAAAGGGGACAGCGTGCTTCTGAGCCTCGCACTATGCGCCGGCCAGAAGCAAGGGGGAAGGAGATACTGCACACACAGGGCGCAGTATGTCCGGGGTAAGGGTCAGGAAAGTCGCCGGACACCGGCATTTATAAGCTAAAAAAAAACAGCAGCAGACGGAGGGGAGGGGGGGGGGGGGGGGGGGGGGGCGCTGGAGGCACGGAAGGTATGTACTCCTTATACCCTACACAGTGCTGCAGTCAATTTTACCACAACCGTTCGGTTGTGGTATCCTTTAAGGAAATACTTTTAAAAACAAAGAAACCCCTGAGATTTCCCCCATTAGATGGACTAGTCCAGTGATAGGCAAACTTGGCTCTCCAGCTGTTAAAGGAACTATGAGTCCCACAATGCATTGCAGAAGCCAGACAGCCACATTCATGATTCATAAAGGCAAATGCATCGTGGGACTTGTAGTTCCTTAACAACTGGAGAGCCAAGCCTGCCCATCACCGCTGGTCCAAAATCTGTCGGTTTTGTCAGATTTTAACTGCTTACTTTTTCGCTGTAGTGGTCCTTTTAGAGCTTCAAAGGAAGTCCTAATAGTGCAATGCTGCTCACAAGTCTCTTTACGGCAGCACACAGCAGTCAGCTTTGGGGCGAAGAGGCCTGTACAGCAATAATTCCCATCATGATCTATCACTATAGTGTGTAGTAGCTTTAGAAGTAGCATTCCCAGGACACCTACCCATTAGGTCTTCAAACTAGGAAGGCTACTGAACAAACGATGAGACGTTAAGCCCCATCTACACCATACAATTTTTTGTCCGATTCGATTCAGACATGTCCGATTGGGATTAGATTCAATTCACCATTGGAAAACGATGGCAAGTTGAATCGAATCCCGATCAGACATGTCTGATTGAATCAAATCAGACAAAAAAAAAAAAAAGTGTAGTTGGGGGCTTTACAGTGACAAAGTTATCAAGTATCTTGTTGATTCTTCTGCAGTCCACCTGCCTGGTTAAAAGGAACCGGAGGTAAGAGTGATATGGAGGCTGCCGTATTAATTTCCTTTTAAACTATACCAGTTGCCTGGCATTTCTCCTGATACTCTGCCTCTAATACTTTTAGGCCTCTTTCCAACCAGGACGTTGCGTTTTGTGGGACGTTATAGGTCGCATAACGTGCCCCTAACGCAAAGCCTGGTGGTGTTGTAGGAGGACGCTACCAAGAGCCGCGTTATGCAGCTCTTGGTGCGCCTTATTATGCTATGGGATGTGGGACCGCGTGATCCGCATCACGTGGTCCCGCCGGCCAATCGCCGCACAGAGCAGCCGCTCCAGGAAGTAAACACTGCACGTCACTGAGTGCAGTGAATATTAGCCATGTGGCTGACCGCGGAGGAGGGGAGACCTCCTCCAACATTACTGAGCGTGTGCAGTCTAACGCGGCTTAGCCACGTGTAACGCACAGCATGCAGCACTTTGAACGTGCTGCGTTACTGTAACGCAACGTGGGCACTGTGAACAGCCCATTGATTTTTCATTACTGTGAGTTGGGCTGTGTTACAGGCTGCACTAGCGTGCGCCTGTAACGTCTTACTGTGAAAGCAACCTTAGCCATAGACCATGAAAAAGCATTGGATCAAGTACGCTCAGGTTTTACCAGATTAGCCATATGCTTGTTACAGGGTTTTGACAGACAGAATATGAACAGGACTGCAAAGTAACTGGCATTGTTGAAAAGACAATAAATATGGCAGCCTCCATATCCCTCTTACCTTGGGTCCACTTTAAAGGACTTACGAGCCCAAATAAAAAAAGTTAAGTACTTGCCTGAAATTTGAATGCACAGAGGACACCATCCACGCCCTCCGTGCAGTTCCGACGGGTCCCCGCAGTTAAATCATCCCCCCCCCCCCGGCCGCTCAAGACCCCACAGCCCGGGTCGGGTTTTCCTGTCTCTAGCAAAATGGCCTGGCGGAACTGCACGGAGGGCACCCTCCGTGCATTTTAATTTCAGGCAGGTACTAACGATATAGATATATTTATTTGGGCTCGTGAGTCCTTTAAGATCCAAAATGGAGACCTCAAAGAGGACTTACCTGTTGCCAACAGTCTTGGGATAGTGCTGAGAGGCACCCCTACCTCCTCCACCTGACGAAGCACTGCAAGAAAGGACACACAAGCGTCAGTGGAAGGCCACGCGCACTGCCACAGAAAGAGAACACATTGTTCACCACCAAATAGAGCACAGGAGATGATCGCTCACCTGAAACGAGAAGCACCCCCTTCTGCAATCGCACTCTCCACTTTGGCGGCTTGATAACAAAGAATGTTCAAAAAAAGAATAAATACTCAGTGGGCAGGGTGGGGAGGGGGACACGCGCTAGGAGGAGAAAAAAAATAAAATATGAATTAGTGTTTGTAGATAAAATGGATGCATAGAACACAAAACAAAGCACAGTATTCTCTGTACAATGTGTACTATCCCACACAAACCCTCTCCAGCATCCTGCCAGCTTTTTCAGCTCTAAAAATACTTTTTTCTAAATTGTTGACACATACCAAAAGCAAGGAGTGATAATACATTTTACTAGTCACAAAGACGTAGCAGCTAATGGATCTCCCGCTCAGTTTATTGGCCTCCTCTGAGCACGATTAATCAGCGGGATGTCAGATGAGAAAACTTGGATTTTCAGCACCAGGCCAGCAACACAATATGCTGGTTTTAAAGGGAAGGTTCAGGGAAACCTCTAAAAAAATAAAAATCCATATCCACTTACCTGGGGCTTCCTCCAGCCCGTGGCAGGCAGGAGGTGCCCTCGCCGCCGCTCCAGAGGCTTCCGGTCGTCTTCGGTGGCCGACCCGACCTGGCCAGGCCGGCTGCCAGGTCGGGCTCTTCTGCGCTCCAAGGACGGGCTCTTCTGCGTCCCACGCGGGCGCACTGACGTCATCGGACGTCCTCCGGGCTTTACTGCGCAGAACTACTGTGCCTGCACAGTACAGCCCGGAGGACGTCCCGATGACGTCAGCGCGCCCGCGTGGAACGCAGAAGAGCCCGTCCTTGGAGCGCAGAAGAGCCCGACCTGGCAGCCGGCCTGGCCAGGTCGGCCACCGAAGACGACCGGAAGCCTCTGGAGCGGCGGCGAGGGCACCTCCTGCCTGCCACGGGCTGGAGGAAGCCCCAGGTAAGTGGATATGGATTTTTATTTTTTAAAGGTTACCCTGAACCTTCCCTTTAACAGGACTGCACCGGAACCCTAGCTGGTAAAGGACAAACAGGAAGGGGGGGGGGGGGGGGAATTCATACATACCTGGGGCTTCCTACAGCCCAGTTGGGACTTTTGGCTCCCTCGCTGTCCTCCCGGGAGGTCTTGTTCCGCAACTAGGATCCTCTGAAGTGTCTCCGGTCAAAATGCACATATGCCCATAGCACTCCTGAAGCTGGGAGCGTACTGCGCAAGTGCAGAACACTTCTGGTGATGGGAG
Source organism: Hyperolius riggenbachi (assembly GCF_040937935.1). Taxonomy (NCBI): domain Eukaryota; kingdom Metazoa; phylum Chordata; class Amphibia; order Anura; family Hyperoliidae; genus Hyperolius; species Hyperolius riggenbachi. The sequence continues at coordinate 210,331,956 of NC_090656.1, forward strand.
CAAACTGGCAGCCAAACTACACATGCCCAGACTGACCACAACTGGAGGAGCTTCAGAGGACCCTAGCGATGGCTCGAGATGGCCCGGGAGCAAAAAAGGTCTCAACAGGGCTGGAGGAAGCCCCAGGTATTTATGAATTTTTCCAGCAACCCATCTCAGGTACATTTTCAGTGCATTCTGCCATACAAAAACATGTTGCTGCCCTTTCCTAGAGACCAGGTAGCCCAATGTTTAGATACACAGCTTAAAGTGAATGGGAACTGCATAAAAAAAAAAAATAAATAAAAAGAGAAGAAGAAGCAAATACCTAAGGAGAGGGAAGGCTCTGGGTTGTACAGAGCCTTCCGTCTCCTCTCTTGGTGCTCTCTATCCTGTGCTGGCTCCCCCCAGTTTCAATCCCCCGCCGAAAGGGTATTTGGAAGTCTTCGGGAGCCGTGTCCTCCCCAAGACGTGCGGCTCCATACTGCACAGGCGTGAGTGTGCAAGAGAGCGTGCTTGCGCAGGTGCAGTACAGGGCCGCCCTTCTTCAGGAGCACTCGGGCTCCCTGAAGACTTCTGAAGCCTCCTTCAGCCGGGTAAAGCAGTATTTGACTAATTTAGTCAAATACTGCTACCGGGCGAGCCAGCACCGGAACGAGGGGACCAGGAGAGGAGCGGGAAGGCTCTATAGGACACAGCCTTCCCTCTTCTTGTGTAAGCATCTATCTCAATTTTTTTTTAAATGCGGTTCCCATTCACTTTAACAGAAGGTGGAATTCCCAGTTCCACTTAAACCTCGCAGACGCATGCCTACATTGGTTTCAGTGAAAGTCCACATGCATTTGCCTCTAGCCATGCACAGCTATGAGGAAATTGCAAGCATGATGCGCAATTATGCTGTCGCCAGCCATTTTTACCCTGCATGTTCTCCTTCCCAATCTGCTCGCAGGGAAATGCAAAAGTGGAAACAATCCACAAGCTGAAGGGAGGAATAGTGAGGTTGCTACCCTCCAAAAAGGTTCTTGCATTGATCAAGTATGATCTAGCACAAGTGTCCTCTGACATAAGTAACCGCTCCACCAATAAATCTGCTGAGTCGGTAGCTCCCCAGCTCCTGCTGCAGGATTCCTTCTACGCTTGTTCCCCACCCACCGAAACCAACCAGAGCACCGTGGGATAGTCAAAACTGGAAAGGTCCTCTCCAACCTGAGATAAAATGGTCAACCTAAGGTCAATTCCAGGAACGTAATATTCAGAACACCTGATCTCCATAGATACTCCTTCCAGACTGGTACATAGAAAGTAGGGGCAGAGGAATGTCACAGCATTTAGACAAAATAGTCAGAAGATGCCCACACATGCTAGATTTCTATCAACAAAAATCTAGTGCAGCGCTGGGCAAACTACGGCCCACGGACTGTTGGAGGGCCCACGTGCGCTGCTTCTCTGGCCCTCCGACAGTCGACCGGATACCCCCCCCCCCCATTACACGCTGGCGCGTCCTGACGTCACACCATGCGACACCCTGTTGCCATGAAGATGCGCCGTGGAACATCAGTGAGCGAGACAAGTTTCAAATCCCCGCTGCCCACTCGCAACTTTTCACAGGGAAGGTGAGGAGGGGGAAGGAACTTCAGGAGGCATGCTGCCTACACAATGCATCCCGGGCCGCATTAAGTTTGCCCAGGCCTGATCTAGTGTCTATACATGTGTCCCAAAACAGCCAGAAATGAGGGATCTCTAGATGAGCAAAAAAATACCATCCAATTACTGTAGTCCCTGCAACAGGGTACCCCTTTCTAACCCCATCTCTCCACAGAGAGCCAAAAAAAAAAAATAATATCTGTACAGTGGTTGTCCATCCACCAGAGAAGGATATAGAGGCTGCCATCTTCATTCACTTATAAACAAGGCATGTTGCTTGGCTGTCATGCTGAGCTTTAGATGGTTGAGAGACACAAGTATGCAGCCAGTGAAATCAAAGCATCTGATCTGCATGCTCATTCTGGGCCAGCGATTTATAGCATTACTGGCAGAGCATCAGCAGAGGAGTCAGGCAACTGGAATTGTTTATATGAGAATGAAAATGGCTGCCTCCGCATTTACCACACTTTAAGGTTCCATTGAATGACCAGTTTAGTGTACTGTAAAGGTTCTGTGGAAAATGCCAGAGCTAGATAAACTCATAAAAAGACTGGGTCACTTATCTGAGTAACACATAGCAATGTGTCATGGCTATATAAAAAGGCATACAACAAATAATTATCAATAATTGCTGCTGATGCAGAGTTCTTGTAGGCTGAAACAGCTCATGGTTTATCAAGCCATCAATATGATTAGCATGGGGTACGAAATCACTTGTACTCCTAAAATGTTCAGTGGTAGATACTGGAGAGGAATGCAGCTGAAATCACCAACACACCATACATGTCAAGCTGAGCTGTAAGACCAAAAATCTCCCCTAGGGGGTACTCCGCTGGGGAGGGTGAAGCCACTGGATCCTAAAGAGGGATCGTCCGCGCCTCTCGAGCCTGGACTGGGACACCTGTAGCGTGGCCTCCCTGCGCACGCATGCTAGCTCTGTCTCGGGCTTCAGCGGAATAGCCGAGCCCGATCAGATCTGTGCTAAAAATAAATGGCGGATCGAGCCCAGTTTTTTCAGAAGAAAAAAAAAAGTGGGAGGGAGCTACTTGCGCAAGGCACCTAAAAGCGAGATTTTGGGGGTCATGGCACTGAAACGGAGGCCTCTTTAGGATTGAGAGGCTTCCGCCTTCCGAGGAGAGTACCTCATAGGGGCGCATTTTCTTCATTACAGGTACACTTCAAAGAATAGCAGAGCCCAAAACATTAGGAGAACCATGGGAGCAGGCATGTATAGTGAGCTGGTCTGATGCCCACCGCTGCCCCTGCTCTCCTCTGCCTCCCTTCTTTCATACCTAAAGGCCCTCCGGCAGCCTCTTCCGGGTCACAGGAGTCAGGAATCACTGCGCCAGCCCGGTTGCGTGCGTCCTACAGCTCATGACGTCACGATTATGTCATGCGCAGAACGCTCCAGGCCGCGCACTGTAGGACACACGCAGCCGGGCTAGCGCAGGTGCAGTGATACGACTCCGGTGACCACTCCGGTGACCCGGAAGAGGCTGCCAGAGGTGCTGCAGGTATGAAAGAGGGTGGAGGGGAGGGGGGTTTGGTCGAGGGCCATCAGGACAACTCCCCATACATGCCTGCTCCTCTGGTTTCTCCTAATGTTTTGGGCTCTGGTAATCTTTAAAAAGAACTCCTCGCACCTGTAAAACAAACAAACAAACAAAACAAAAAACACTCCCCTACATACCCAGGCCTTCCTCCAGCCCCTGGTAGCCGATATGTCCCTCGCTGCAGCACCGCTTCCTGCCGGTGTCGCCTCCATTACAAAATGCCAATTGGCATCTACTGTGCCTGCGCAATTGCACTCACATGGTCTGGAGTGTTCTGCGCAGGCAGAACTACTTCACAGAACACTCCAGACCACGTCACCGCAATTGTAAGCGGTGCAGTAGATGCTGATCTGGCGAGGTCGGCATCTGCAACGGAGGGGACCCCAGGAGACTGACTGGGAGCGGAGCTACAGCGAGGACACAGGACAGCTGGAGGAAGCCCCAGGCAAGTTAATTTCCTCTCTAAGAACAGCTTGTCACTACTATACATGTGGAGAGGGGGAAAAAAAAAAAAAAAAAAAAAAAAAAAAAAAAAAACCACGAACAATGTAAATGTGACTGAATTACAGAACATTTTAAACTGGCAGCTCAAACTATTGACTCAACAGGACACTGTAATTAAGCAATCTGATGAGCATGGATCCAAGACATTTAGGTCACCGTATCGCTAGACTTCTATTTAATATTCAGTAGTGTAATTATGCAGCTTACCAAAATAGATTAAGGCCCGGTTCACACTTGCGGTGGCCCTCCGGAATCGCCGTGCCGGAGCCGCACCGCTTGCAGAACGGACGGAACGGACGCACGGCATAGCAATGAAAGCCTATGCGTCCGTTCACATGCGTCCGTTCTGCCGAACCGGAGCCGGGCCGGATCCGGACTCCGGCCTCCGTTCCAACATGCGCTATTTTTTCATCCGGCTCCTCCGGCAGCCGTATCCGGGGCGGAGCCGGACTGCACCATCCGGCCAATACACACCAATGGGAACCGGAGAGCGCACAACACACTGGCTGAGAAATCCGGATGTTCTACCCCACTTCCTATGGGGATTGTTGCGGCGATATTGGATGGGGACACATGGGCAAGCATTTTGGAGTGGAGCAGCACAGCTGGATCCGGATCCGGAGATGTTGGCAGCATGTCGGAGGTGGAGGTGAGTGCTAAACAGCAGAGGGCCTGATTCCACAGGTCCCCCTTCTGCTGACCTCCCAGACCCCAACATTTTTTTTGTTTTTAACGTTACTTTTGCCAAACGGATCCGGATCGCATCCTGATGGACACCTGATGCAACCGGATCGGATCCGGATCAGAACCGTACGGTTCCGGTCCGGATCCGGTCAGGTCATCCGGTCCGTTTGGCAAACAACCGCTAATGTGAACCGGGCCTTAGCCATTGTTCAAGCATTTACAACAGTGTAAAGTTAAACACGACAGTCTGTCTACAGAGGTCTATAACCAATCACTAGCCCAAACTATGGTAAATAAAAACCCAGCAGATCATAAGTCTTCAAAATGTGTAAAGTCATGCAAAGAATGATTTGCATCTGTTCAGACCAGAGAGTACAAAGACAGGCACATAAAATGCTAGGCCTGAATTAAGGGTGGATTAACAATTGCGATACAGGTTTGCTGTGAGGAGACGGATATACTGGAAGCCGGCTGGTACAATAGCCTTAGAGGAGGTGTCAGGACTGAGGCCTAGTCTCAGGCAGGCTTTTTTTTTTCCTGAGAACAAAAGAGGCCTGCGTTCAGCCTGCTTGGGGAGGGACAGACAGAAACTGACCCTGCCTCAACCTGGAAGTTCCTTTAGTACGTCAATTGCTCCTCTGCCCTACTCTGCAGAAAACACCAGGGGATGGGCAAATCAAGCCCAAAAAAAGCCTGCCGTATTGCTAAGGAATGTGCCAGCTCATGCCACTGCTACCTGTATAAACGGTACTGGCAAGATTCCTTGTGGGGGCTGGATAATGCACTACAGTGGGTGTTTTTTTTTTGGGGGGGGGGGGGCTCAGCATCAGAATGAAGAAAAAATAATCTCTGATACCAGCACTTCCATTAAGCCTAGTAAATAATAAGCAAAGCCCCACTCCGTGAAACAAAGAAAAGCAGGAGTGACAATGGGATGCGCGCAGGCAGCATTGAAGCAGGCAAATCAAAAAGCTTCACGATCAGAGAACTAACTCCCCAGTGAGATTTTCAGCAGCTGTAGATCATATAGACTAAACCTGAAACCATACTGCATTAAGGCACCCCTGGGAATTGCATGCTTTGTTCCAGGATAAAGGTTAAAGTAGGGAAAAGGAATTAGCCACTGATTTTTGCAAGCCACACAAACCGGCTGCAATGATAAAAATGTTTACTAGGCAGTTTTTAGCTCATTTTACTGGTTTTGGTCCAGATCTATCAGGGGGGAGGGGGTAAAGGGCAAATACTATGAAAACCAAGAAGGCTAAAAAGCACACTTATCTGGGAGACCATTTATTGATTCAGACTAATAAAGGGCAAATAATAGCCTGTAACTGCATTCTAGATAATGACTGTCGAGAGGCGCTGTTGTGAAAGCTATATACAGTATTTCGAGGCATTGTGGATACATTACACTACTTTCCTTGTAACTAGGATCTAGCTATAGATAGGCAAGATATTTTGTATACAAAAATCTATAAACTCTTCCATTTTGTCAAAGTGAGAGGTGTTGGGGCCCTTTCACACTCATCGCAAGCTGTTGCGTAAAAACACTGCATGGAGTTATTTTGAAGTGTGGGAGGAGCCTAAAAGTGCATACACATACGGTGAGCCATTGGTGCCAATGGGGATTTGGACTCAAACCCTCAAGTGGCAGTTCAGGGGTGGAGTGATTCACAATGCATTCTGTTGCTAGGAGTTCTCTCACTGCTTCCAATGGGCAGGGTAAGGAGGGGAACTGTACGTTCACCCGAGAAGATCAGGAACACCAGATCAATTTGCAGCATGTCAGGGTGGCGGTATGTATCCCATATTCTTTGTTGAGAAACACTAGCGGGGACCTGCCTTAGGGCCCGTTTCCACTAGCATGGAGACCGGGCCGAATCTGAAGAGTTTCCCTGCAGGCAGATTGCGCAGGGAAACTGCCATAGGAAACAATGGCACCGCCGGCCGAATCGCTTACCTTAGCGATTCGGCTGACATTGCCATCAGTTTCCGTGCGGGAGGCTGCGAATCCCATAGCCGTGCATGGCACGGCTTATAGGATTCGTCAGCATTCCTGCAGACGAGGAAGTGGCACTAGTGGAAACAGGCCCTTAAAGTAAGATCCTATTGAGGCTTCCCTCTCGTCGACAGCCCCGTTGCAGCGCGCAGCCCCCCTTCCGATTCGAGGCCGCGCAGCTCCACTTCCGCATTAATGAACGCGCTGTACCATGCGAACGCACTAGCTCATGCACAGTAGCACTGAGCCCGCAGCTCCAGCTTACTGCGCTTGAGTGGACAGGCACAGTTGGCTATTACGCAGCCACGAATAAGGAAGAGGAGATGCATGGCCGCGGTCTGATTAGCAACAATGCCTGGTCACTAATATTGCAGGGGGCTGTGCTCAGGGACAGAGGACATTAGAATGCAGAGGGAAGCCTGAATAGGATCCTGAGGCTTCCCTCTCTAAGCATCTGATTTTGTGTACCTGAGCTTCAGCTCGGGTACACTAAGTACGGTGGGCCTAATGTACAAAATGGTGGCATATTTCCACTTTGCATCTCATTCTGTGCAGCAATAATACAATCAGCCCATTGGTAAAGAGCCAATTGTCTTTTTGCAATGGAAGAAAACCAGTGATCACCGATGTTCCTCCTCCAACTAACATCACCTCTTTAGGGTCAAATGAGGTAAGGAGGAGTGCAGGCCCAGGGACAATAACCTGCCCCTTTATGCTGGATTCACACAAGCCTTCCAGTCACTGGGAATGGGATGCTGTATTATCACTGCGTGGGTTTCCTGGCATAAGTGCAACATTTGTTTTCCATGGCAAATTCCCAAAGAATTTACAATGAAAAAAAACTCGCGAGACGGCCAAAAGATGAAGGTAGTGCCTGCCAAATGCGACGCCAGTTGAACATTTCAGGCCTAACACTGGTGTGAATCCCACCAAAGACCATGGGCTCTATTCTCAAAGACTTCCCGCATGCGGTAAAGTACATGCGGGAAGTTTGCACCCAAAATACCGGCAAGTTGGGATTCTCAAAATGTTCCGCATGTTTTTTCCGCATGCGGAAAAAGTGTGATAAAAGTGCGGGATTCATGCGGTAAAATTTCCACAAAAGTCGGTATTTTCCGCAATAAAAGATCAATTCTCAAAGATGTTCAGGCGCATCATTTCTTCGTTAATTACCGAATTTTTATCACCTACAAGTAGTAGGTGATATATTCCGCATCCCATTGACTTTAATGAAGTGTGGAGGCTTAAGGGCTGTGCTTGGTGGACTTTAACTTTTTTTTTTTAAACACTTTTTCATGCGACCTTTTTACCGCATGATTCCCGCATGAATAATGCCTGTTTCCGCATCTTTTTTCCCGCATGCGGAAAACATGCGGAAAATGTTAGTGAATGCTGAAAAAATGCGGAGTTTACCGCTGGCGGGAATTTAGCGCTAAAATTTTGCGGTACTTTTGGCTCTTTGAGAATAGAGCCCCATGTCTGCAAATGGTACAAACACTGAGGAAACTCCAAAAGACCTTTATATTCTAATTAGGTGAGAATGTTTTATTAACTGATCAGCAAAGAGGGTATTGTACTGTCAAGGGCACTGATGAAGATACTGATAATCCATCAAGCAGCTACAGTGTGCAATACACACGTCCCATCAAATCCACAGCATTGTCAGATTTTGGTGTGTTGGATGACAATCAGGTGTGTGTGTGTACACATGGTGAGTGACTGATAACAGGCGGTTTGCCCGATCCAGTCGACAGAACGACTCACGTCTGTTGGCATGATAACGTGCAATTGGCCACGTGAATACAACGTTTGAGTGACATGCGCCCCTTTTGAATACGGCAGTGTTGTGCAGTCGTTTCGCTTGCAGAATGTAAAAGTTAGTTGTTCAGTTGGTTGGTACGTAGAAAATGAAAGTGTAAAAGGTCTGTCGTGGAGCTGGTCATGCACAGCATTAAAGGTGCGTACACAGAATACACTTAATTTGGTTGAAGACTTTGCATGTGCACAGGTGTCTCAATGACACACACACACACACACACACATTGATGTCATGAAGATCAGTTATCTCAGGTCATGGACAACAGAGGACCAACGTCTCAGTTAAAGTGACTGTGTAAACAGAGCCTAGTACACACGAGGCATGTGGCCAAGGCAGGGTTTAAGAATGGATCCCTAGATCCACAGACCCATCGCTAGATAATGAAGCATCGCACAAGGAGTGTACCTCAGAGGAGGCGGAGTGAGTGGGGAGAACAATACCCTCAGCCAGGTCGATCTGCCATGTGATCAGAGGATGCTGTACACCCACAAGATACAGTGAAGGCAGTCAGACGGCCACCTCAGCCACATTTAATATAGTATGTGTATTAAGCTTTAGACATCCTTACCTGTAAAATCCACTAATATATACACGTACAGAACCTAGGTCAAGTTATTTCTACTACCATGTACCAACAGAGGAGATGTTACAATAAAGACTATGGCGGCTGTTCCATGACTTTATAAGCGGCAGGCCCTGAACTACTCTAGTCCCCCCCCCCCCCCCCCCCCCCCCCCTTAGAAATCCTAGGCTCCCCTAGCCTGTATCTGATGAGACTTGTGGGAGACAGAAGACCAAGCAGCCATTTAACAAACATGTGTTGGTTTGCCACTTCTGTCTGGTTGACTACCTTTCTGGAGAGTGATGGGACAAAGTAATATTGACTAAAACAATAGACTTATCAATATGTACATACAATGACATCTGTTCCTTTAGCACAGATCATAGGGAACCCCTAACAAAAGACTGAGTCCCAAAGGCTTCCATATAGCCACTGAAAGGACCACAAGTGCCAGCAATCCTAAATAAATAGGCCAGACACTATACATGCCGTATAAAAAGCTCCCCTTCTCTTTATTAAAGGGAAGGTTCAGGGTGGCTCTTAAAATAAAAATGCCCATCCACTTACCTGGGGCTTCCTCCAGCCGTGGGCAGCCAGGACGTGCCCTCGGCGCCGCTCCGCAGGCTCCCGGTCCCCTCCGGTGGCCGACCCGACCTGGCTCTTCTGCGTTTCAAAATGCGCCTCACGG